>NC_058080.1:607953049-609153049 GCF_014858855.1 Bufo gargarizans
GCGGCCACTGTTCCAAGTCACTTTTAAAGGGGCGGTCACTAGTCTATTGACTGTTATAGGTGCGGCCACTGTTCCAAGTCACTTTTAAAGGGGCGGTCACTAGTCTATTGCTGTTTAGGTGCGGCCACTGTTCCAAGTCACTTTAAAGGGGCGGTCACTAGTCTAGTCACTGTTATGGGTGCGGCCACTGTTCCAAGTCACTTTTAAAGGGGCGGTCACTAGTCTATTGACTGTTATAGGTGCGGCCACTGTTCCAAGTCACTTTTAAAGGGGCGGTCACTAGTCTAGTCACTGTTATGGGTGCGGCCACTGTTCCAAGTCACTTTTAAAGGGGCGGTCACTAGTCTATTGACTGTTATAGGTGCGGCCACTGTTCCAAGTCACTTTTAAAGGGGCGGTCACTAGTCTAGTCACTGTTATGGGTGCGGCCACTGTTCCAAGTCACTTTTAAAGGGGCGGTCACTAGTCTATTGACTGTTATAGGTGCGGCCACTGTTCCAAGTCAGTTTTAAAGGGGCGGTCACTAGTCTATTCACTGTTATAGGTGCGGCCACTGTTCCAAGTCACTTTAAAGGGGCGGGCCACTGTTCCAAGTCACTTTTAAAGGGGCGGTCACTAGTCTATTGACTGTTATAGGTGCGGCCACTGTTCCAAGTCAGTTTTAAAGGGGCGGTCACTAGTCTAGTCACTGTTATAGGTGCGGCCACTGTTCCAAGTCAGTTTTAAAGGGGCGGTCACTAGTCTATTCACTGTTATAGGTGCGGCCACTGTTCCAAGTCAGTTTTAAAGGGGCGGTCACTAGTCTAGTCACTGTTATAGGTGCGGCCACTGTTCCAAGTCACTTTTAAAGGGGCGGCCACTGTTCCAAGTCACTTTTAAAGGGGCGGTCACTAGTCTATTGACTGTTATAGGTGCGGCCACTGTTCCAAGTCAGTTTTAAAGGGGCAGTCACTAGTCTAGTCACTGTTATAGGTGCGGCCACTGTTCCAAGTCAGTTTTAAAGGGGCGGTCACTAGTCTAGTCACTGTTATAGGTGCGGCCACTGTTCCAAGTCAGTTTTAAAGGGGTGGCCACTGTTCCAAGTCACTGTTAAAGGGGCGGTCACTAGTCTATTGACTGTTATAGGTGCGGCCACTGTTCCAAGTCACTTTTAAAGGGGCGGCCACTGTTCCAAGTCACTGTTAAAGGGGCGGTCACTAGTCTATTGACTGTTATAGGTGCGGCCACTGTTCCAAGTCACTTTTAAAGGGGCGGTCACTAGTCTAGTCACTGTTATGGCGGCCACTGTTCCAAGTCACTTTTAAAGGGCGGTCACTAGTCTATTGACTGTTATATGTGCGGCCACTGTTCCAAGTCAGTTTTAAAGGGGCGGTCACTAGTCTATTGGCTGTTATAGGTGCGGCCACTGTTCCAAGTCACTTTTAAAGGGGCGGCCACTGTTCCAAGTCACTTTTAAAGGGGCGGTCACTAGTCTATTGACTGTTATAGGTGCGGCCACTGTTCCAAGTCACTTTTAAAGGGGCGGTCACTAGTCTAGTCACTGTTATAGGTGCGGCCACTGTTCCAAGTCACTTTTAAAGGGGCGGCCACTGTTCCAAGTCACTTTAAAGGGGCGGTCACTAGTCTATTGACTGTTATAGGTGCGGCCACTGTTCCAAGTCAGTTTTAAAGGGGCGGCCACTGTTCCAAGTCACTGTTAAAGGGGCGGTCACTAGTCTATTGACTGTTATAGGTGCGGCCACTGTTCCAAGTCACTTTTAAAGGGGCGGTCACTAGTCTAGTCACTGTTATAGGTGCGGCCACTGTTCCAAGTCACTTTTAAAGGGGCGGCCACTGTTCCAAGTCACTGTTAAAGGGGCGGTCACTAGTCTATTGACTGTTATAGGTGCGGCCACTGTTCCAAGTCACTTTTAAAGGGGCGGTCACTGTTCCAAGTCACTGTTAAAGGGGCGGTCACTGTGCTCTTGTCCAAGTCCAAAGTGCAGCCACTGTTCCAAGTCACTCTTAAAGGGGCGGCCACTGTTCTAGTCACTGTTATAGGTGCGGCCACTGTTCCAGGTCACTCTTAAAGGGGAAGCAGCTGTTCAAGTCACTCTTAAAGGGGAAGTCACTGTTAAAGGTGAGGTCTTTGTCAAAGTCAGTATTAAAAGGGCGGACTCTGTCAAGGTCACTGTTACATGGGAGGCCATTGTTGAAAGTCACTGTTAAAGTGGCGTCCAATGTGAAGTTTAATTTGTATATTTGCTTTTAATAAAAAAAAAAAATTATTACTTTACTTTCATATAGTTCCATAGTGAACTATATAAATATGTACTCGTTTACCATTTTCATATTAAATTATATTTTTTTATGGTTGAGATGACTATAATTACTAATAATTGGATTTTAGAACTTTGGGATTACATCCTTTAATTGTTATATTGCAGAAAATGTTAGAAAAAAATTATGATGAGAGAACTTCACGGATAGAGAAGCAGGTGATTCTGAGGCGAATTGCCCAGCACCTGTATAACCAGAATTCAAGGAGGCATTCGAAGAATGCATACTTAAAGAAATGGTCCGACCTGAAGAGGCACAAAATGAACCTCATCAAAGAGGTCAGAGACAGGAACTGTCCAGGTATGATGCTTACATTAATTTTCTATCACCCACCTATTGTTATTTATGTGTTCAGTTAGGCAAATAAGTATTTCTATCCCTTTACAACTGATAACTTAGTTGAGTGGTGTCGAACCGATGGGACGGGTGCTAGAGGCAGCACTCAGAGCCCTCTCTGTGGGCCGCATACCCTTGAAAAGGTCTAAGGTGCACTAATCGCCTTTAGACCTTTCCTACCATACAGCTTGGCAGGCACACTATTAACAGCACAGTCAGCATATTGAATGTAGGCAGCTGTTACAGCAAAATGATAATTGTGTAGAGGACAGACTATACTGGTATTCAGGTACAATGGGAACGTTGGAAATTTGCAATAAATAATTTAGTTGGGTTTCTCTTCTGCCTAAAAGTTCTCCAGCACGGATTTAGTACATGGTGGGACACGTAGCTGATATTTACAATATATACATACACTGACAGCGAGATACAGATATATGATGTAAACCCTTATCCAATGTCAAAACAGTTGACTTGGTCCACCTCATTTCAATAACCCTGCAACAGTACCTTACGAACAAATACCCCCCCGGTACCTCATCCTAGCTCTTAACGTACTCAACTGTAAACCATCTGAAAGACTTCATTCATAGTTTCATCAAACACCAAATCATGTGAAATCAAACATAGGGGTAATCATCATCCCATCGAGATCACACCATAGATTCATTTGTGTACCGGTAGCTTTTTTTTTTTTTTTTGCTTTGCTTGTTTATCTTGGAATTTTTGTAACATTTGTTCATTACAGGGGCTACTCTTCCTAAAGTGCGCCCTAAGCGCTCCAATAAGAAGAAGGTGGTGGTGGAAGAGGAGCTGATGGAGGATGAGGAGGATGAGGAGCAGGAACAGGAGCAGGCAGGACCATCGGGGCATCAGGCCCATAGCCCACCGGAGGCAGATGAGGTCCAGGAGAATGAGGAGGAGGAGGAACAAGACGAGTTGGTGACCACCCCCCACCAGGAGGGTAAATACATTCTGTTGTTTTAATTCAAAAAATGTCCCCACACACATACAGGTGTCAGTTTAGTCTTCACCACAGGCAGATTTTAGTCAAGAAAACAATTTTAAACAAGTTCAAGTTAAACCTCTAATTCTTATTCAGACTTCAGATATTGCATAACCTAAAGTCCCCCACTTTGCGTTCCCTCCAAGCAGTGTAACAACAATATTAGTATATCACCAGTCTTTAGGGTCTGTCAGAGACCATGCTTATTTCTCCGCAGGTTAAGTTTTCACATCTCCTGTCCACACTTGAAAAGAACAGCATTTTTAATCCAAACTTTATTAAAAAGGCTTGATGGAGTACAGGAGTGACCTGTGCCACTATATCTGTCTGGGCAGCCAGTTCAAAAACCCGGAGCCTAATTAAATACTAGTAATTTTTTTTTTTACAGCTAGCTGATGTTACTGGTGTACTGATTTCCGTAAAGTATCTAAATGAGGCATACTGTTTAATAATGGCTGTAACGAACATCCAAAATATAAAAATTTTCTTAGACTAAAAAATGAAAGTGCACAAAACAATATTAATATTTATATAAAAAAATGTCAACAAAGAACGTACAACACACAACAGTAATATAAAACATGAACACTATAAAGTAATTAATATACATAAAAAGCATTAACTTAACTAATAAGTCCATAACCATAAAGTCTAATGAACTATTATTAATCCTAACTAAACCAATATATAATGGATTAAAATAGTAACATGGTACATAAGGCCGAATAAAGTCATTTGTCCATCCAGTTCGGCCTGTTATCCTGCAGGTTGATCCAGAGGAAGGCAAAAAAAAAAGAAAAATGTGAGGTAGAAGCCAATTTTCCTCCCTTTAGGGGAATAAAAAATTCCGACCCCGACTCAAAACAGGCAATCAAAATAACTCCCTGGATGAACGACCCCTCTCTAGTAGCTATAGCCTGTAATATTATTACACTCCAGAAATACATCCAGGCCCCTCTTGAATCCCTTTATTGTACTCACCATCACCACCTCCTCAGGCAGAGAGTTCCATAGTCTCACTGCTCTTACCGTAAAGAGTCCATAGTCTCACTGCTCTTACCGTAAAGAATCCTCTTCTATGTTTGTGTACAAACCTTCTTTCCTCCAGACGCAGAGGATGTCCCCTCGTGACAGTCACAGTCCTGGGGATAAATAGATGATGGGAGAGATCTCTGTACTGACCCCTGATATATTTATGCATAGTAATTAGATCTCGCCTCAGTCGTCTTTTTTATAAAGTGAATAACCCTAATTTTCATAATCTTTAAGGGTACTGTAGTCGTGTGTGTGTCCACCGCCCCCCATTCCAGTTTTTACCTTAGTTGCCCTCCTCTGGACCATCTCCAGCTCTGCTATGTCTGCCTTGTTCACAGGAGCCCAGAACTGTACACAGTACACCATGTGTGGTCTGACTAGTGATTTGTAAAGTGGTAGGACTATGTTCTCATCACGGGCATCTATGCCCCTTCTGATGCAACCCATTATCTTATTGGCCTCGGCAGCAGCTGCCTGATATTGGTTTTTGCAGCTTAGTTTGCTGTTTATTAAAATTCATTCATCCTTTTCCATGTCAGTGTTACCGAGTGTTTTACCATTTACTATGTACGGGTGACTTGCATTATTCCTTCCCATGTGCATAACCTTACATTTGTCAGTGTTAGACCTCATCTGCCACGTATCTTCCCAAGCCTCCAATCTATCCAGATCACTCTGTAGCAGTATACTGTCCTCTGTAGTATATATACAGTATACTGTCCTCTGTAGTATATATACAGTATACTGTCCTCTTCAGTGTTAATTACTTTACACAGTTTAGTGTGTTCTATGAAAATTGATATTTTACTGTGCAAGCCTTCTACAAGATCATTAATAAATATATTGAAGAGAATAGGGCCCAATACTGACCCCTGAGGTACCCCACCAGTGACAGTGACCCAATCTGAGTGTGTACCGTTAATAACCACCCTCTGTTTTCTATCACTGATCCAGTTACTTACCCACATACAGACGTTTTCTCCCAGTCCGAGCATTCTCATTTTATATACTAACCTTTTATGTGGTACAGTGTCAAATGCTTTGGAGAAGTCCAGATACACGACATCCATTGATTCGCCGCCGTCAAGTCTAGAACTTACCTCCTCATAGAAACTGATTAAATTAGTTTGGCATGACCGATCCCTCATGAAGCCATGCTGATATGGCGTTATCTGCTTATTTCTGTTAAGATGCTCTAATATAGCATCTCTCAGAAAACCTTCAAACAGTTTACCCACAACAGATGTTAAACTTACCGGCCTATAGTTTCCAGGCTCTGTTTTTAGACCCTTGTTGAATATTGGCACCACGTTTGCTATGCGCCAATCCTGTGGGACATTCCCTGTCAGTATAGAATCTGCAAATATCAGAAATAAGGGTCTGGCTATGACATTACTTAATTCCATTAGGATACGGGGGTGTATGCCATCCGGTCCTGGCGATTTGTCTATTTTAATCTTTTTAAGTCGCTGATGTACTTCTTCCTGGGTCAGACAGGAATTCATCTGCTTTATACACCAATCAATGATTGTCTTTTAAAGTAGATTTAAAATGTACATTTCCTTTACTTTTACAGAGCTTAACAGGTGTATTCGGAAATTTCGAAAGATGAAGCAGGAGCAGCTCGAGAGGATGAAGCAATTGAGGGCGCATCAAATGAGGAGGATGAGGGAGCTGAAGCTCCAATTCTCACATGAGATAACAATGATGGAGATGGCCAACCAAAAGGCCTTTGAGGAAGGGATCCAAGAGCTGATAGAAATGAAAAGGCTTCCATAATTTTTTTCATTTTATTTTTGTACGTTACTTCTGTTATTTGTTAATAATATTTTTCTTTATTTAAAGATTGTTTTCGAAAAATTTATTGACTATCTCATTTATTGTGTTTTGTTTTATTTTAACCAATGGGGTTAGAGTACGGACAATTTAGTCTGGGCCAAAGTAATAATTCATTATCATTACATACAGCAGCCGCCGTTGCATGGAAACAGGGTAATAGACATGGCGCCGCTTATGGTCGCACCACTTATTCACTATGACTATTTTCTTGTGCCGGTGGTCATGTGTGTGCCACAATTCAAACCGAATACTGCGGACTGTGGCGCTCTTAGCAACACGCGTGACGGGACCAGGTCCAATCATAGACCTTGCACAACATGCATACATGTAATCAAAAACTTTGGAAATACAAGTATTTGTACTTAATGTGATCATGTCATCAAAATTAAAAAAAAAATATGGGTATGAATGAAGAAAAATTGATTTTAGGTTACCGTTAGAACATTCCATTGTGTGTGGGGTATGAGCAATGGGGTATTGGCCAATGGTCATCTAAGGAGAGGTGTACCTGTGTAGTGAGGTGACGGTACGGTATGGGGTGTACATCTGGTTCGCCTCTACGCTGTGCACCCTGGGTTATGGTAAATGAACCAGCGAATACTGAAATACTGGAGGTCAATCTTTACTTCTCATAAACTGTGTGTGAGTGAGGAGGTGGGGGGGGGACATGATGGAGGGGGGTTTAAGGTGGTGGAGGGTTTAAGGGGGGAGGTGGGGTTGGTGTGAATTTTATAGCGTTGGATATACAGTGTGTAGCACGTAAATAGAGGTGCTATGTGCTTATGAGAGACATTTGTCTGCTCTCCATACATACATGTTACAGACATTGTAGTGTGATGTAACCACCATAATTTGTGCCATAATCATTTACCGCTTCACACCCAATGACGTAGCTATACTTCATCCAGCAGAATAATTAAACATGGATTAATACTTATGCGGGCGCAGTGGCCACCTGCTTTGTGTGGCTGCATACACCCACGGCTAATGTGCGTGACCACCAGTAATACCGATGGTGGACATCTTAACCCATAAGATGTAGTGGTGACTTGTTAACTATAACAATACCAGCAATACGAATATTTTAGCAATAGTGTTGAATTCAAAATGCAACTTATTTTTATTGCATTGCAATTCCTGCTTTGGAGATTTTGCTATAGGTGGTATTGGTAGAATTAACTAATAAAACAAATATATTACTGTATGTCAGAATAGTGCATTATAAAATTTGGATTCACAATGTGGTTACTAATGATAGAAAATATTATCACATTGTGATTAAAAATTACCACTGCAAGATTCAATATCAGTTAAAGTTCGTTAATTCTAGACCCATTCCATTAGAGACCCAGCAGCAGCAGCATCAAATTGAAATCGCAATGCGATTAATATAACTTGAAGTAATCGCATTACGATTTAGCAAAATACATTAGGCTAGTATTAACGAATATGGAATATAGCATTACTTCTAAGTTGAAATCGCAATGCGATTCCTTCGAGTTATATTAATCGAATTGCGATTTAAACTTGGACCTGGTTTACTATGGTTGGCTTGGTTGAATTAGCAAATATGACGAATATATTCGTTATATTCCACAAAACGAAGATAACGAAGTATTCAGCATCTTCGTTTTAGCTCCATATTCATCAACTTCGCTAATTCTAGCAATCATAGGAAAGTTTACTATAGAGACAGCTAAGTTTAATTCGCTATGCGAAAATTACTTTGATTTTTTTAGAAAAATAAATAGAATAATTATAATACCTGATAATTATCATAATTATTGTATTTATTTAAAAAAAAATATATATAATATAATCGAATAGCGAATTAAACTAAGCTGTCTCTATAGTAAACTTTGCTATATGATTGCTAGAATTAGCGAAGTTGATGAATAGGTAGGTAGCTAGCTAGAGATGGAGAATATTTCGTTATCTTCGTTTTGTGGAATATAACGAATACATTCGCCATATTCGTTTTGTGGAATATAACGAATATATTCGTCATATTCGCTAATTCTACCAAGCCAACCATAGTAAACCAGGTCCAAGTTTAAATCGCAATTCGATTAATTCACGTTATAATAATCGAATTTCGATTTAAACTTAGCACTCCTATATTCCATATCCATATTAGAATTAACGAATATGGAATATAGCAGTGCTAAGTTAAATCGAAATTCGATTATTATAACTTAAAATAATCGAATTGCGATTTCAACGTAATTCTCAAATCCGACAGTACATTCTAGTATATGGAGACGTTCCCATGGTGATGGGGACGCTCCATGAGCACGCAAGTCGGCAGAAGCGGCAACGGGCACTGACTGGAGCAGCCAGGAAGCCCGGAATCCAAAGGACAGGTAGAACAACTTTAGGGAAGTGGGAAAGAAAAAAATATAAAAAAAAAAAAAAAAAAGAATATTCGAAATATCTAATTTATATCACTATATTCGAAATATTCGCGAATTAGCGAAGTGCCGATATTCGCGAAAAAAATTCGCTATTCGAATATTCGCGCTCAACACTAAAAATAAACTGTTTGGTGGCCATACTTACTGCAAGGGCCCCATCTGATGAGAAGCCACCTTGTCGTTCGGTAACTGGGCCCGACATAGTTTTGATCAATTATATGCGCAAAGTATGGCCTCCAAAATTTATTTTTCATATAATTTTAATTTTGTATTTTCTTAGATCTTTGTGCAATTGACTAGCAGTGTGCTGTTACTTGTAGTTCTACTAATCACAGCAATAAATTATGACAGGAACAATAGGGATGCAGTCATAGTCTAACTTCCAAATATGATGGAATCTGCCACTGAGGTTATGAACGGATCCTCTGGCTCAGATATTAACAGAGCCTAAGATTTTAAAGCTAACATTTACTTACAATAACATGTACATTGCATTAGTTTGGGTAATAGTCTTCATTCACCATAGGTAATTTACAGCTTTTTGTTTACAGTGCATTACAACATATGTATTGAAGGGAATAAACTGTTTATTATTGATAACTAAAGCTATATATATATATATATATATATATATATATATACTATATGGTTTTCAGGAACTGTAATTCATCACTGCTTATTCTTGCAAACTAAATAAAGACATTAGATTTTGGATGACTTTACTGGAAATCAGCTCTATAGTCTGTTACAACAACACAGCTGTGGGTTAGAAAATGTAATATATATGCCAATCACATAGTCATTTATTTGAATATAATTTAAAATTATCATACCTGCAACCTGCTTTTTTTTTAAATGACAGCACTGCAAGCATTTGAGTAGATAACCAGTCTTTTCTTACTGACAGAAAATAAACAGCTAAGTATGCTTCATCAAGCCAAAATTTATGAAAAAGGAAGCTCAGCATATGGTATATTCAGAGTTTTTTTCTTTTTTCGATATCCTAGCTAAACAAATACAGTGTATGTAAATATATATATATATATATATATATATATATATATATATTGCACTCGTTGTAGATCAATAATCTTGTATTTATTAGTCAGTCACATATACAGAGAATAAGTGACGCATTTCGGTGCTACCGCACCTTCATCAGACTTATCATCATACAAGAAAATTTTCATGTTTAAATAGACCGCCAAAACACAGAAAAATGACATCACACAGAAAACCACTCCCACCAATCAGTGTTAAATCAAAACATGTGAACAAAATGAAGACAAGCTTTGTAGTAGCATTTCTTTGGATTGAATAAATCATATTTATAAGTATTTCCTTCCTTATTGTGTTCTCCTTTTCCTTAGGTCCGCTATAAAAAAAGTTATATTTTCAGTCTTTTTTTAAGGTAATCTATCAAAGGAAGCTTTGTACGTTGTATTCACGATTCAGTCCACGGGGCTCAATCGTTTCTAATCTATGTATCCAGTGAGCGTCCCTTTTAAGCAGTAATTTATTTCTATCTCCACCTCGCCGTGGGAATGGTACACTTTCGATGTAGAGATGCCGGCGCAGTGAGCAGTCACTGCACCTGCGCTGAATAAAGGCGCACACGGCGCAGGCGCGAGAATTCGGCCACGATGGAGGCTGTCAATCTAGAGATGGGCGGGCTGGAGGGATGAGATGGGTGGCAGACATGGTGAGTAGACGGAGCCTCAAGGTGCTGAAAAGATGCCCCCATAGCATCTAGAGGCTCATTTGCATAGCAATAAAAGTTCATTTTTTAGGGTAACCGCTGCAGAGAAAGGTATTACAATAGCATGGTTAGGTAGAGCAGACACTAGCAGATCGCTAGTGTCTGACAGCTAATTAGGTCAAAATGTGGTGGTAGAAACCCTTTAAATACACTGGAACAATGTACACAGTTTAAACAGGGAAAAGTTCCCAATTTGGGGGAAGCCAATACTCTCTGTATAGGTCCAGTTCTATTGCTGCCAATATCTGCCCGCACTATCCTATCACGTATGTTGCTAGCTCTTTTAAAACACATCATGGGTGGTTGTCTAAATTCCACGACTTGAGGGTAAGATATTGATACCACATGCCAGTGTTTGTTTATTATCCCTCTCAATCTCTGGGTCCATGGGTGATACTTAACTACAAGTGGAATCCGTGATTGTTTCAGGGGTTTATCCTGCTGTGTTTCCTCAACTCTGTTCCTTTGTTCCTGTAATAAATGATCAGGATAACCTCTCTCCCTAAATTTCTGAGTCATCTCGTCTTGTCTGACCTTGCATAACTCGGTGTTGCCCACTATACGTTTAACCCTTTGGAACTGGGAATAGGGGAGAGATTGTTTTGTAGCTACTGGGTGGTTACTAGTGTAGGTAAGCAAACTGTTCCTATCAGTGCTTTTTGTGAATAGATCCGTGTTTATCACACCCATGTCACCCTTAATTACCCACGTGTGCAGGAAGGAAATTCTATGTCAAAATGCAGAATGAACTTTAATTCAGACCAGACGGAATTGAGGTATAGTGTAAATTGTTGAAGGGATCGAACGTCGCCACGCAACACACAAAAAATGTAGTCGATAAATCGACGCCAGAATTTGCAATGTATTTTGTAAAGATCATTAGTATAGACAAAATCTGTCTCAAATTGCGCCATATAGCAATTTGCGTATGGCAGTGCGACGTTCGATCCCATCGCGGTCCCACGCCGCTGCTGATAAAAAGAATCCTGAAATAAAAAGTAATTTTGTTCAAGAATAATCCTCAATAACGTCAGGAAAAATTCCCGTACTGCATTTTTGGAGTGACTCAATGCTAGAAGTGTGTGAATCGCTTTCAAACCTTTGTCATGTGATATAGATGTATATAAATGACATACATCAAAGGTAACAAGTATATCATCTTTATCTGAGTTAAAGGATTTAATTTCCTGTAAAAAATGTTCAGTATCACGTAAGTACGAGGGAGACAATTTAGTAAATGGTGTAAAAATGTTCTCCAGAAAAACTGCCAAAGGTTAGAAGATTGAGTCAGTCAATGCCACAATGGGACGGCCAGGCGGGTTAGTAATAGACTTATGGATTTTTGGTAACGTATAGAAAACCAGAGTGATGGGATGTTGATTAACCAAAGAGCCGCCCAGAGTGGCATCAATGACCCCCTCCTCTATGACAATATTAACAACAATTTGAATCATTTCTTTAATCCGATATACAGGATCATTTTTCAAGATCTGATATGTATCTATATCACTTAATTGAGACAAAATTTCTGAAACATAGTAAGTTTTGTCAAGACCCACCAAGGCTCCCCCTTTGCAGGTTTAAATACAAGGGACTTATCTTCTAATAACTGATCAAGCACGTTTCTCCTCCAAAGGTAAGTTGGATTGTATGCGCATGCTGCCAGTCTTACATTGTTGCAACAATGTCTCAACATCACGTTGCACCAGATTTATAAAAGTTTCAACAGGATGATATGAACGTGGTGGTGAGAAAGTGCTCCTAATCTTCAAATCAAACATTTTAGCTGTTAAAGAACCAGTTCGAATACCGGAATGAACAGGATGGAAAACAATAGATTCTGAAGAAAAATTAGCCTTTAAATGTACGTTCCGATAGAACCGTTGTAGATCAGTGTCTAAGCTGAAAGTATCAAGACTTCCAGTAGGGCTGAATGATAAACCCTTTTGCAGTAAGTTCATGTCAGCCGGACTCAGGTTTTTGAAGGACAGATTGAACAATAAGTTTTCGTCCTTACCTGGGACCTCGTGATCCGCGGAGCATCTACCTCGCCTATGATGGCTCTCGGCATTCCTTGTCTTCGTTTGCGTGGTCTTCGGCCTAAAAAAGGCGCCCGATATCCAGCAGAGACATCACTCCCAGAGCCTGAAGAAGCTGAGCCTGCTCTCCGGTCTCTCATGCGAGAGACTGGAACTGCTATTCCTTTGGCATCCTGCCACCTGTATACTCGATGATGCAGATAATCTTCTGTGTCTCGAAGAAACTTGGATCTCTTTGTAGCCTCGATCCTGGTACATAAATCGATGCATTGTTTGTCAAGTCTATCATGTAGTGCAGTAAGTTCTTCCGGATTCAGGAAGTTGTTCAGCTGTTGCTTAATATTCTCAATGCTCTTTTGGCGTTCATCAATGGCGACTGCAAGATGCTCCAAGGTAAGTACGATTAGATCCAGGGAACACTTGTTTAATATTTGGGCAAAACGGGTACAATAGTCCAAATTGTCACCGAATAGAGTAGGTCGCAATTTCACGCGAAGCCCCCGAGGTATTTTTTCAGTACGATGGTATTCCGCCAATGTTGCGGCATGTAATTTCAGGGAGATGAGGTGTTTCGATTCCTTTTCCAGGTCCCTACTTTTAAGTTCACTTTAAGGAATTTAAAAAAAATCAGATGGGGCGGTGATCTGTGCCACAATATCATTTGCTGCATCATCCATATAAGCAAAAGTATTAATTGGATTATTTGTTAGTAGAATATTCGCGTGCTCGTACCTGAAAGCCGTAACTGATATAATAATCGCAGGTCCGCACTGCTTGTTGGAAGTCGCGGTGCACGTGTCTGTGGGATGGCTTCCCCAATTATATATTGCAGAGACCGGCACTCGCTGTAGATCAATAATCTTGTATTTATTAGTCAGTCACATATACAGAGAATAAGTTACGCGTTTCGGTGCTACCGCACCTTCATCAAACCTTTGTATTATGGCAAGAAAAAAGCAGCTAAGTAAAGAAAAACGAGTGGCCATCATTACTTTAAGAAATTAAGGTCAGTCAGTCAGCCGAAAAATTGGGAAAACTTTGAAAGTAAGGGCTATTTGACCATGAAGGAGAGTGATGGGGTGCTGCGCCAGATGACCTGGCCTCCACAGTCACCGGACCGGAACCAAATCGAGATGGTTTGGGGTGAGCTGGACCGCAGAGTGAAGGCAAAAGGGCCAACAAGTGCTAAGCATCTCTGGGAACTCCTTCAAGACTGTTGGAAGACCATTTCAGGTGACTACCTCTTGAAGCTCATCAAGAGAATGCCAAGAGTGTGCAAAGCAGTAATCAAAGCAAATGGTGGCTACTTTGAAGAACTTAGAATATGACATATTTTCAGTTGTTTCACACTTGAATGTTATGTATATAATTCCACATGTGTTAATTCATAGTTTTGATGCCTTCATTGTCATGAAAATAAAGAAAACTCTTTGAATGAGAAGGTGTGTCCAAACTTTTGGTCTGTACTGTATATTTTTAGCGCAACCTGCACTAAATAGCTTGCAATTGTTTGGCCGCTGCAGACAGTGACGTTATCTGCGCTACATCTCCTATCTAATGTTTGTGCATCCGAAATATCAGTGACATTCAAAGATAAAATATAACTTTTATTTATTATAGATAAAATGAATTGAGACACTAAATAAAGTATGTGACTGCACTATCTAGAGAGGGAGCACAGGGATACAGGACACATGCATGGCCCTTGTCAGTACCTTATCTGGAGGAGGAATAACCTAACAATTGAAATGATGAGGGGGGGTTCTCTCAACCAATGAGCTTTCCCTATGCCAACTTGTCTCTAGGCAGGGAATACCTCAATGGCTGTAGTCGGAGCACCTGCCACTGCCACTGCCTTGATATGTAAGCAGAAGCGCTGCCACTGCTTATAGTGGTCTGTGATACTAACAAATCCATGTCCCTGAAGAGCCAACTCTTACTTGGCAAAACGCGTTAGATGATGGAATAGATTTGCTAGGGAGGGTAGCTATAAGGGAATTTTAGCACAGGTCTGAGGTTCCAGCAGCTGGGGGTTGCGCTTATCAGGGCGGGTGCTCCGACTACAGCTATTGAGGGATTCCCTGCCTAGAGACTAGTTGGCATAGGGAAAGCTCATAGGTTGAGAGAACCCCCCTCATCATTTCAATTGTTAGGTTATTCCTCCTCCAGATAAGGTACTGACATGTGTCAGTATCCCTGTGCTCCCTCTCTAGATAGTGCAGTCACATACTTTATTTAGTGTCTCACTTCATTTTATCTATAATAAATAAAAGTTATATTTTAACTTTCAATAACAAGGCACACTCATTTTATTAGTTACAGTTTGGAGACCACTGAGTTTACTTATTAGTAAGTCTATTTACTCTAGACCTCTACTAAACACCTAATCTCCAGTATAACATTAGCGCATCAGAAAGATCAGTGACGTTCAGTCTAATTTTTTTTCGGCGCTGGTGACAGCAACATTATCTGTGCTACATCTCCTGTATAACGTGTGCGCAGCCTAAAAATATCTGTGACATCCAGTGTACTTTTTCTCTAGACGGTGTCCGCTGCAGACAGTTCCATTACCTGCGCTACATTTCCTATATAACGTTTGCGTATCCGAAATATCATTGACATTCAGTCAAATTTTTTTGCTGACATTGCAATTTTTTTGCGACATTACCTGCGCTACATCTCCTGTATAACGTTTACACATCCTACATATCAGTGACATTAATTCAGTGTAATTTTTTATTAGACGGTGGTCACAGTGACATTACTTGCGCTACACCTCCTGTATAATGTTTGTGCATCCTAAATATCAGTGACATTCATTAAGTGTAATTTTTTATTAGGCGGTGGTGACAGCGACATTACTTACGCTATACCTCCTGTATAACGTTTGTGCATCCTAAATATCAGTGACATTAATTCAGTGTAATTTTTTATTAGGCGGTGGTGACAGCCACATTACTTGCGCTATACCTCTTGTTTAACGTTTGTGCATCCTAAATATCAGTAACATTCATTCAGTGTAATTTTTTATTAGGCGGTGGTGACAGCGACATTACTTGCGCTATACCTCCTGTTTAACATGTGCGCATCCTAAAAATATCGGTGAAATTCTGTGAACTTTATTTGTGCATACACTTGCAAAACCTGCGCTACTGTACATGTGACATACTTACAAGCATATATACCATTTTAATATGCGCAAGGCGAGCAGTAAGGGAAGGGGAAGTGGCCAGGCTGCTGATGGTGCACGCAGAGGCCGGGACACCACTCTCGAAGTCAGACCAGTGCGACCAGGTGGTCGGTTGGATTGCAGCAGATAATGTTTCCAGTAAGTTAAGCACCACCCTGTCTTCCACAAAGTCCAGTGTCAGTTGCCAAGAGTCTGGTCAACAGAATACTCACCCTGATACTCCTTCCACCCACCATGGAGAGTCTTGGCAAACAAGTGATCCCACACCCGGATATTCTGAGGAGCCGTTTTCATCGCCATTCCTTAATCTGGGCCTCTCGCTGAGCCTGCTTGAAGAGGGACATGAGGAGATCTTGTGCCCTGATTCCCAACGGCAATTGGTGTTTCACAAGGTGGATGATAATGATGATGAGACACAGTTGCCAATAAGTCAACTGCAATAAGTGTCTCAAGAGGTTCATGATGAGGATGAGACACAGTTTTCAATAACTGAGGTTGTTGTGAGGTCAACAAGTCAGGAGGACAACCAGAGTGAGGAAGTAAAAGAGGAGGTGTTGGACGATGAAGTCACTGCCCCAACCTGGGTAGGTGGCAAGCCGTGTGAGGACAGCAGTACAGAGGCGGAGGGATCCGCAGCACTGTAACAGGCTGGAAGAGGCAGTGAGGTGGCAAAAGGGAGAAGGCAGCCCACACCAAACAGGCCCGCAACTGTTCCCGCCATGCACGTGGACCTTTGCAAGCACCATCAGCTAGCATATCCACTTCTGTGTCCCAGCACAGCGTGCAGATGTCTATAACCCAGGCTTTTGAACGCAAGCGCAAATACCCAGCCACCCAGCGAGTCGTACCCTGGGATAGCACAGGTGCTACCGACGCCAAGGATTGCGGGCCCTACTTCCATTTGGGTTTCCGCCACCAACTACGTTAGTGGCTGAAACCCCCCCCCCCCCTTCGCCTCCTCTTCCTCCTCCTTCCACCTCAGAATTATCATCTTGCAGCACCAGTCAGCCATCAGTCAGTAGCTGGAAGCAGTGTAGCACTGCAGTGGGGAAGCGGCAACAGGCTGTGCTTAAACTGATCTGCTTAGGTGACAAACAGCACACCGTCGCAGAGCTGTGGCAGGGGATAAGGGACCAGACTGAGCTGTGGCTCTTGCCACTCAACCTACGACCAGGCATGGTTGTGTCTGATAATGGCCATAATTTGGTGGCGGCTTTGGAGCTTGGCAAGCTCACACACATACCATGCCTAGCCCACATGTTTAACCTAGTGGTTTAGCGGTTTCTCAAAACCTACCCCAATTTGCCTGAGCTCCTGGTGCGCATGTGTGCCCATTTCTGCAAGTCATCGACAGCTTCCGCTTGCAATTGCCAGCTCAACGACTGTTGTGCAACGTGAGCACGCGCTGGAACTCGACGTTCCACATGCTGACCAGGCTTTGTGAGCAGCAGAGGGCAGTAGTGAAATACCAGCTGCAACACGGCCGTCGCCTTTCCAGTCAGCAACACTCTCCAAGGCCTGGGACAGTTTTATGACACCCGCCAGCACCCTCAACCTGATCCGCGGCCTAGTGTCACAAGGAGATAAACATTTTGGAAGATGGTGAAGGAGTATGTAGCAGACCATGTCAGCATCCTCAGTGATCCATGTGTGCCTTACAACTACTGGGTGTCCAAGCTGAACACATGACACGAACTGGCGCTCTATGCCTTGGAGGTGCTGGCCTGCCCCGTCGCCAGCGTTTTGTCAGAGCATGTATTTATTGCTGCTGGGGGCATAATAACTGATAAGCGCATTCGCCTGTCAAATGAAAATGCTGACCGCTTGACTATTATAAAAATGATGAACAAGGCCTGGATTGCCCCAGACTTCTTTACTCCACCAGAGGAAAGCAGCTGAACATAAAGGCACTCTAAATGGTGTATTAAATACACTGTATATAGGCTGCCCTCGCTCCTAATGTTTAAAAGGGTCAGTTCAGCAGTGGGCCCCCACCCATAATGTTTTTGAGGGTCACCAGCAGGCCCTCAACCATAATGTTTTAGATGGTCAGCTCGGCAGCAGGCCCTCGCCCATAATGTTTTAGATGGTCAGCTCGCAGCAGGCGCTCACCCCAAAAAATTTTTAGATGGTAAGATCGGCAGCAGGCCCTCATCCACAACATTTCTTAGATGGTCAGCTCAGCAGCAGGCCTTCACCCCTAATGTTTTAGAGGGTCACCAGCAGACCATCAATCATAATATTTCAAGGGTGTGTATTGTGCCCTCCTTTATGTGTATTAAAAGGTGTATTGGAGTGCCAGTTCCTTGTAATTTTTGGCAGACTTTTCCCTTAGTGCATAGGCTTTATGAGTGTAGGAGTCCCACTACCTAAAGAATTGTACCAGAATTGTACCACAATGTGAATAAGGCCCTCCTTTATGTGATATGCAGGTAGTATCAGAGTGCCTCTTCCTTGTAATTTATGGCAGCACTTGCTGTTTCCTAACAGAGCAGCGACTTGGGAGTCCAATATACATGCAGACATCCTCCCCATGCTGTTCCAGAACCATTTCAGTGGTGTTTCCATCAATTTCTGACCTTTTCCTATGAACCAGACACCCTCCCCTCTTCAGAGCAGAGGGTGCCTGTTTAATGCTCGGGTTCTCCCATTGACTCACATTGTTCCACGGTGTTCTACATGAGCACCCAAGCACTTTGGTACTCGACCAACACTACTCATGACCCTTGTTTCTAGGCGTCACAGCATCCCCCAATGTCCCAGCTAGTACCTAGCCCCTTGGCCCCTCAGCCAGCCCGGGTGAGACCATTCATACAGATCCTCTGCTCCAGGTTCACACACACTTCCCCAGACTGACACACTGAGGGTGGATTTATGCCAGACTGATTAGGGTAGCTTTACCTGAGCTCACCTCAGGGTGTGAGCGCAGGTGAATACCCGTGCTTGAATACGGGTGTGGACCTGCAGCTCCCACTACCAAGCATAACTGCCTGTCCAATTAAAATCCAGCCCAAAGGATAGTTTGCTGAGACCACTGCACACTTCTGGATTTCAGCTTTAGTGGTGAGTGTTGACTTTTTCCCTCTATTTTGCCACCCCCAGGCTAGCAGAGCTTGGTCTTTCACAAACACTGATTTTGTACCTAGTAGATATCTAACGGTCTCTAGTGCCCATCTAATGGCCAGATACTGTCTTTTTACTCTTCCACGAACTACGATGACCCGCTTTTGCACTCTCTGATCTTGCTCTTTTTGTTTCTTTATTTCATCAACAAATTGCATCTTTCTTTTTACTTTACTCTCAGTGTTTCCATCTCAGCTTCTGGAACTTCCTTGACAAGATATTTTTTCTCAATCGACCGTGTCCTAACCCTTTCTCCTTTGCTTTGCGGATCTCCTTCAGCAGAGCATGCTCATCGCCGCTCACTCATTTTAAACGCATCTGGTTACATTTTTTTCTTCTTTTCTGCAGGGGTTTCCTCAGGTTTGGCTTCAGTTTCAGAGTACACTGCTTCTTCAGTGGCTTTTCCCACTTCGGCAGACTCTTCTCCAGTCTTATCTTGTATCTATGTCTCTGCAACATCTGAGGATTTCTCCCACTCCAACTCACCGGCCTTAGCTTCTTCAACCTTTGAGTTTCCTTTGAAGTCTTTATTCACTTTGTTAGCCTTCTCATCCTTCTCGGACACGGCATCATATTCTTGCATTCTTAACCCCTCCTCCTCTTTCTCATCAAGGTTGGAGATACTGGGGACACTGGGGTCCTCATCAGACTCGTCGTCTTCTGGCATTCCCTCCAGAGGGTCATCCAGGTTATTGTTCCCCATTCGTGTAGGCTCTAGGAGAGCCATCTCACAGTAGTATCTGCATGCTGGTCGTCTGTCTCTGCGTATTTATTCCCCAGCAGGCCACTGGATTTCTGGAAGGCATTGACAGCAGAATGAATGTCTTCCATGACCAGGTTCTGACTACTCACTGCCACGAGTCTCTTGGATTCATCCTCCATATCAGCCATATTACCTGGTTCCGCAGACCCATCTTCCATCTTCTCTGCCTTGGCAAGCACCACCATCTCCAGACCCATTCTTAACAGACTTCTCCAGTTCATAGACGTTCTTCCCGACGTCATCCTTTGAGCTTATGAGATCTTGCTCTGAGTTGCCTGTTCAGCCTTTCAACTTCATATCGCTCCTCAAGTGCTTCTTCAAGGAGAGGGCCTTGATCTCCTTCTCCCGAGCATCAGTCCCCGCTCGGTCACATTCTTCGGCATACCAAGCCGAGGTGTTTTTCTCTTCAGCCAGGAGCTGGTCAAACTTCTGTTTCTTCTCCAACCTAGACACAATTTGTCTCTGGTGGTCCAGGTCCACCATCTGATCACGCAACTCTTGATCAAGTTGAGCAATCCTGGCTTCTAAATGTCTTTTCTCCTCCAAGAGAGCAGATTTTCCTGAGATGCTGTTTGCGACCTCATCAGCCAGCTCATCTCTTTCCTGCTCTGCATGACGTCTGGATCGCTCAGAAGCTGCAAGTTCCTCTTAAAGTTGGAGAAATTCTGCTTCTATTTGTGACTCTAGATACTTTAGTTCATTCATCTCTTTCTGAGTCTCTTCCTTTGACTCTTCTGGAGCTTTCTCCAGTTGCTCTGCAAGAACAGCTAGTTCCTTCTCTAATGAATCTAGGGACTGTGCGGAGTGGGTGAAAACATCTTCAAGTTTGCAGCTGTACTGGCCTGCCAGTTGGTAGTGAGCCTCTACCAGCAGTAGGTCATGCTCTTCTACACGCTCTTTATGGTTGGTCAGACCTGCCAGGAAGTCTTCCACTGCCAGGGTATAATTCTCAGACCCTATGCTGACGTCTCCCCACTTATCTCTTGTCACGTCAGGTATAACTGTTGTCTGGTCGCTACTAGCAACTACCTTAACATGCAAGGCTTTAACATGGTAGCTTCTCTTTCTGAGTTGCTACCGGTCACAGCACATACATAATATATACCGCTCGGGTCATTATCAATCCTGACCTCTAGGGGCACCGATAAGCCAAACCCCATATTGGACATTTCATTATTAAACATAGAATACTGGAGAGACTGCACACTCTTCTCTCTGGTACGTGTGGTACATATGCTAGCCCTGCCGCACTTTCCTGCACATTTATCACAGTGGGTTCCCTCAGCTGTTTGCCCTCAACATTTATCAGCATTTCTACATCAATTAAATTTTTACCAGCAGGGGGAGCTTCTTCCCCAATCACAGCCTGCAAGAGAAAAGGCATGTCATCATCATCATCACCTATTTTATTATGCAATTCCGCAAACTTGGTACAATCACCTTGCACCTTATCAGCACCATTGTTTCTAATGGTCACTTCATTTAAAGGGTTAGGTACCAGTTCTACAGGAGTTTTGTCACTGGCTGCAGAAGTGTCTCCACTACCCCACAACTACCAAAACAAGGGGAAATCACGGCCCAAAACTACATCATGCACGAGCGTATTTGCAACCTCAAGCTTATAAGTCCCAGTTCTCACTGGAGTCTCACACTCAGTGAGAGCCACCTGATAGTCCTTACTATCCGCATGATTATCCCGCACATAGTCCTCACCTGGCACCTTGCGTCCAACAACGCCTGAACTGAACTGCCATTCACTACAACATTGCACATTTTCGGCGCATGTCTCTAGTGCCGGTGTCTTAACACCTCCCGGTCCAGCATATAGCAAATGCTGCCAGCTCACACCACAGTTCACGGTCTTTGAGGTACCAGGGCCCGATCAGTAACATGCCCAACCTCCAGAAACGTGCTCACTGTAACGTAGTCTGCTACACCAGCAATTACAGGAATGATCTTACCCATTTTCATCTCGGTTCGTCCCTCTCAAGTGTGATACGTCAATCTCCACAATGGACATCATCCTTTTCCGGGATGCAGTAGTTGCCATGGGAAATGCCTTGGCCTTGACTCCAGTCTTTTTCTGGACGGTCACTCTATCCGCACCCTTTAGGACTTTGCGCACATGTGCAGGAAACATAGGATCTCCTGAGAGACGCACTGCTCTCCACCTCCTTTTCTTCTCAATGGTTGCTCTTGGCAATGGCACACATCTTTTCCTCTAGAACTCCAGCCGCACAACTCAAAGCCTTTTCTCCACTCCATAGCTGCCAGAAGAACGGAAAGTCTTTGCCGAGCACAAACTCCACTTCCATGGTCTCACATTTTAAGAGCTCCCATTGCACAGGCCCATAGTCCGTTATTAAGGTCAGAGACACTGTGACATCTGTCTCTGGCCCCCTCTTTAGAAAGTCTAGTACTTCGGGCATAACCTGGGACACGTGTTGGCGGGAATATAAAGTGACCTACAGCGGTATTCTCCAATCACCAACTCGCAGGATCTTTCTGTATCAGATCTTCTGATAACACAATCATCCATTGCATAGTCCTACTGTAGGTGGGTCTACACAGACCTCACAGTGACCCCCCACATATTTTTTTTTAAAAGGTCAGTCTCTCTTTCACTAGGCTTCGGGCCCTTTAATGCTTCACACAGCAACAAAGCAGCATTCAGTAGCACCTGCTCTTTCTCATCATTGCCCCTAGCAACCCGGCTGTTGTTGCCCTTTTCTCATGGACAACTTGCACGCATTCTCCACCAAATTGTAAGGGATTAGCTCTTTTTCGGGGGTCATTCTCCCAATTATCTTCACAACAGCCAGATTGCAGGTCCAAAAGTGAAGTTTATTTTCACAGCAATAAAACATAAATTAAACAAAACAAGCACCTGCCCGTCTAGGCACTTGCTAATACAAAAACACAAGCCCTGACTCACCTAGATTGAGCGCTGTTCACTTGTGGAACATAAATGAGGCTTTCTCCAGCCATATAGTCCAGGTGATCCTTCAACACCTTTTGGAGGATTGTGGCCCAGTAGTCCTCCTGACTCTGGCCTCGTGACCCTTGTTCCAAGGTGTCCTGGTGTCCCCCAACATCCTGGCTAGTACCTAGCCTGTGGCACCTCAGCCAGCCCAGCTAAGGCTACTTTCACACTAGCGTTCGGGTGTCCGCTTGTGAGCTCCGTTTGAAGGGGCTCACAAGCGGCCCCGAACGCATCCGTACTGCCCTAATGCATTCTGAGTGGATGCGGATCCGCTCAGAATGCATGAGTCTGGCAGCGTTCAGCCTCCGCTCAGCAGGTGGACACCTGAACGCTGCTTGCAGCGTTCGGGTGTCTGCCTGGCTGTGTGGAGGCGTGCGGATCCGTCCAGACTTACAATGTAAGTCAATGGGGACGGATCCGTTTGAAGATGACACAATATGGCTCAATCTTCAAACGGATCCGTCCCCCATTGACTTTCAATGTAAAGTCTGGACGGATCCGTTCAGGCTACTTTCACACTTAGAATTTTTTTTAACAATATAATGCAGATGGATCCGTTCTGAACAGAGCCACCGTCTGCATTATATGAGCGGATCCGTCTCAGACGGATCCGCTCTGAACGCAAGTGTGAAAGTAGCCTAAGCCCACTCGTACAGAGCCTCTACTCCAGGTTCACACACACTTCCCCAGACTGACACACTGAGGGTGGGTTTATGCCAGACTGATTAGGGTAGGCTTCACCTGTGCTCACCTCAAGTATGAGTGAATACCCGTGCTGGAAGGGTGTGGACTGACAGCTCCCACTACCTAGTCTAACTGCCAGTCCAATTAAAAACCAGCCCAGAATACAACGTAAACAAAACTGTCTCAGCAAACTATACTTTGCTAAGACCACTGCACACTTCTGGATTTTAGCTATCTCACCCAGCTGAGGTATCTGGGTGAGATATACATGCCCTCCTGCACTGTATACCTTGCTACTATATATATATATATATATATATATATATATGTGTGTATATATATATATATATATATATATATATACTGTATACATACTTTATATATATATACAGTATATATATATATATATACAGTATATATATATATATATATATATATATACATATATATACACTGTATATTATACATACTATTTCTCAACTTATTTTAGTTACATTAAGCAGATTAAATGTAAAACATCTACATATATTACTATTATTTGCTGATATTGTCTTATTAGTAATAAACGTATTCTCAAGCTATTGTGTAGAGAATGTATTGCTAGAAATGAACTGTTAATCATTTTATGGAAAAAACTAATAGGTTCAAAATCAAATGGCAACATGTTTTATAGACTCCTGGGATCCTTAATAGTCAAGGGAGTTATGCAAGCCTTTAGGAAACAGATGTTTCATAAGTACATATTTGTATGTTCCATTTGGTACAATACCATTATGTAAAATATTGTTTTTGTATACATTTAACCACTTGGGATGAAAGGTACTTGGCAAATGCAGCTTTTCATTTGTTTCTATGCCAGGGACTAAAGGTGAACAAAGATTAATTTTACTGTTTGTTTAAACCCTTTGTCAAGTCCTTCAGTGTTTGTTCTAACATTCTGGGGTGATAAGTGGCCCCGGGCTGGAACTGCTGGCACCAGAAATATAATAAAAACGATAAATATCTTAAATGTCCATAGGTTCTTCAGTATTTGTTCTGTCAACTAGAAATCCCTAAATACTTTATAGGTCATGTACAGGGACTTGTAAGTATTGATCTTTGCAGAGTCTGCCACCTGTAATAGCTACTTGCAAGTGTCAGCAGCTATAGGTGTAATCCATTGTAAAAGGATTAAAAACAGCCATGAACCTCATAGGGCCCATTCACATGGCATCAGATTCCACAGCAAAATTCTGGAATTGGCCATGTGGTGTCCGACTCCCATTGTTTTCAATGAGACGCTGCACTGCCGTTCGCACATTTGGCAGGGAGATGTCTCTTCTTGGCGCAGTATCTGGACTGATGCCACTGAAAGCTACAGTAAGGCTGGGCTCACACGGGCGTTGTGTAGATTTTATTATTTTCCCTTATAACATGGTTATAAGGGAAAATAATAGCATTCTTAATACAGAATGCTAAGTAAATTCCATTTAGCCACTGACAATCCAAGAAAAAACTATGGTTCGCAGACTTGAGACACTAAAACAAAAAAAACTTTTTTTTCAAAAATATTATTTTGTAAAATAAATAAACATATTAGGTATCACTGCGTCCGTAAGAATCTGCTCTATAAAAATACTCCATGACCTAACCCCTCAGATGAACACGGTCAAAAAATAAAATAAAAACGGTGCAAAAAAGGTATTTTTTTGTCACCTTACATCACAAAAAGTGTAATAGCAAGCGATCAAAAAGTCATATGCCCCCCAAAATAGTGCCAATAAAACCGTCATCTCATCCTGCAAAAAATGAGCCCCTGCCTAAGATAATCGGCTAAAAACTAAAAACAAACTGACTCTTAGACTATGGAGATACTAAAATGTTTTTCAGTTTTTTTTTTTTAAAAGGTAATATAGTGTAAAACCTAAATAAATTTAAAACAGTAGACATATTAGGTATCTCCACATCCGTAAGAATCTGCTCTATAAAAATACCCCATGTCCCAACCCCTCAGATGAACACGGTCAAAAAAAGAACATAAAAACGGTGCCAAAACAACAATTTTTTGGCCAATTTTTCATTTTAATCAGTTTTTTTCCAGTAACAAAGCAAGGGTTAACAGTCAAACAAAACATAATATTTATTACCCTGATTCTGCAGTTTACAGAAACACCCCAAATGTGGTCGTAAACTGCTGTATAAACAAACAGCAGGGCGCAGAAGGAAAGGAACGCCATATGGTTTCTGGAAGACAGATTTTGATGGCCTCTTTTTTTCTTTGCACCATGTCCCATTTGATGAACCCTTGATGCAGCCCTAGAGTAGAAACTCCATAAAAGTGACCCCATCTAAGAAACTACACCCCTCAAGGTATTCAAAACTGGTTTTACAAACTTTATTAACCCTTTAGGTGTTCCTCAACAGTTTATGGCAAATGGAGATGACATTTCAGGATTTCTATCTTTGGTAACCTTGCATCACAAAAATGTAATATAGAGCAACCAAAAATCATATGTACCCTAAAAATAGTCTCTACAAAACTGCCACCTTATCCCGTAGTTTCCAAAATGGGGTCACTTTTATGGAGTTTCTACTCTAGGGGTGCATCAGGGGGGCTTCACGTGGGACATGGTGTAAATAAACCAGTCCAGAAAAATCTGCCTTCCAAAAACCACATAACGCTCCTTTCCCTCTACACCCTATTGTGTGCCCTTACAGTAGTTTACAACCACATATGGGGTGTTTCTGCAAACAATAAATATTGAGTTTTGTTTGGCGGTTAACCCATGCTTTGTTACTCGAAAAAATGGATTAAAATGGAAAATTTGCCCAAAAATGTAAATTCTTAAATTTCATCTCCATTTGCCAATAACTCTCGTGGAACACCAAAAGGGTTAACAAAGTTTAAAATATCTGTTTTGAATACCTTGAGGGGTGTATTTTCTTAGATGGGTTCACTTTTATGGAGTTTCTACTCTAGGGGTGCATCAGGGGGGCTTCAAATGGGACACACGGCGCTCCTTTCCCTCTATGCCATACCGTGTGCCCGTACAGTAGTTTATGACCACATATAATGTGTTTCTGCAAACTACAGAATCAGGGCAATAAATATTACATTTTGTTTGGCTGTTAACCCTTGCTTTGTTACTGGAAAATATTTATACTGGAAAAATCAAAATTCTGAAATTGTATCTCCATTTGCCATTAACTCTTGTGGCACGCCTAAAGGGTTAACGACGTTTGTAAAGTCAGTTTTGAATACCTTGAGGGGTGTAGTTTCTAGAATGGGGTAATTTTTGGGTGGTTTCTATTATGTAAGCCTCACAAAGTGACTTCAGACCTGAACTGGTCCTTAATAAGTGGGTTTTTGAAAAATTTGCTTCTAAACTTCTAAGCCTTGTAACATCCCCAAAAAATAAAATGGCATTCCCCAAATGATCCAAACATGAAGTAGACATAAGGGGAATGTAAAGTAATAACAATTTTTGGAGGTATTACTATGTATTATAGAAGTAGAGAAATAGAAACTTGGAAATTTTTTTATAAATAAAAATGAATTTTTTTGGACTTCATTTTACCAGTGTCATGAAGTAAAATATGTGATGAAAAAACAGTCTCAGAATGGCCTGGATAAGTAAAAGTGTTTTAAAGTTATTCACATATAAAGTGACACTCAGATTTGCAAAAAATGGCCTGGTCCTTTAGGTGAAAATGAGCCCGGTCCATAACGGGTTAAAGAGGACCTGTCGTCGAAAAATGCAGTGCAATCTGACAGCACCATGTTATAGAGCAGAAAAAGCTGAGCACATTGATATATATTTTTGTTGGAAAAGATTCAGGAAAACCTGTTATTTATACATTCATAGTCCTGCTTTTTCTCCCTTCTGTGAAAAGCACCGGTACAGGGAGGAGGAATTACCAGTGATTGATGGCATTGTGTGCATACAATTGCAAGAAAAAGTATGTGAACCCTTTGGAATGATATGGATTTCTGCACAAATTGGTCATAAAATGTGATCTGATCTTTATCTAAGTCACAACAATAGACAATCACAGTCTGCTAAAATTAATAACACACAAAGAATTAAATGTTACCATGTTTTTTATTGAACACACCATGTAAACATTCACAGTGCAGTTGGAAAAAGTATGTGAACCCCTAGACAAATGACATCTCCATAGCTAATTAGCTAATTGGAGTGAGGTGACAGCCAACTGGAATCCAATCAATGAGATGAGACTGGAGGTGTTGGTTACAGCTGCCCTGCTATATAAAAAACACACACCAGTTCTAGGTTTGCTTTTCACAAGAAGCATTGCCTGATGTGACTGATGCCTCGCAAAAAGAGCTCTCAGAAGACATACGATTAAGAATTGTTGACTTGCATAAAGCTGGAAAGGGTTATAAAAGTATAGTCCTGATCAAAAGTTTAAGACCACTTGAAAAATGGCAAAAAATCATATTTTGCCTGGCTGGATCTTTACAAGGTTCCAAGTAGAGCTTCAACATACAGCATAAAGAAATGGAAGTGAGACAAAACATTTTTAGAGCATTCAATTTAATGAAAACAACTAATAAACTGAAACAGGCTGTTTTTCAGCTGATCAAAAGTTTAGGACCACACATCCCCAAAAAAAAACTAAACCCCCCAAAACAGAAATCCAACTTCCAAACATGAACTCAGTAATGAGTAGCTCTGCTGTTATTGTTTATCACTTCCAAAATTCGTTTCGGCATGCTTGATGCAAGCGTTTCCATAAGGTGAGTGGGAACATTTCTCCAAGTGGTGAAGACGGCCGGATAAAGGCCATCTACTGTCTGGAACTGTTGTGCATTTTTGTAAACTTCCTTTGCCATCCATCCCCAAAGGTTCTCAATTGGATTTGGATTAGGGGAACACGCAAGATGGCCCAATAGAGTGATGTTATTCTACTGGAAGAAGTCCCTTGTCCTGTGGGCATTGTGTATTGTAGTATTGTCCTGTTAAAAAACCCAGTCGTTACCACACAGACGAGGGCCCTCAGTCATGAGGAATGCTCTCTGCAGCAACTGGACATAGCCAGCAGCTGTTTGACACCCCTGCACTTCCTGAAGCTCCATTGTTCCAATCAAGAAAAAAGCACCACAGACCATTATAGCGTCCCCTCCACTGTGGTGCGTAGAAAACATCTCAGGTGGGATCTGCTTGTCATGTCAGTAACGTTGGAAACCATCAGGACCATCAAGGTAAAAAATATTCTCATCAGAGAATAAAACTTTCTTCCACCAAACGAGCAGTTCTGTGGCGTACAAGGAGACGAGGTCTTTAAAGACGTTTTTGGTTTTTGAAGCCCTTCAGTCTCAGATGCCGTGTATTCCCTGAAACGCGTTTGGGCTTGTTAGGACAGTGAGCGACTTCCCCCCAAGTTACTACAAGTGACCGAGAAGAAACAACGTCGGTCGGGGCGATCTGCACAGCGAATCTCCTATTGAGGTGGTGCTTACAAGGAAAAACAAGTACGTCAACCTTTGCCTCAGCCGGGGAGTCACGTGAGACGTCATGTTCAGACTCCATACCACATGGGACGCCGCGTTGAGCTGCGATCGTCTGTCTTTGACTAATTTCATTGAATCCAGGCAGAGGGTAAGAGACGTTCTGTTACATTTTGTTACAAATACTTGAAAAGAGACTCTCTTTAGGATTGGAAGCAATCTTTGCCCTCCTACACTAGAAGGTTGGAGTTGGAGAGTGTGCTATACTTGCTATTTGACGCTGCAGACACTGCCATTTGGAGCCGTATTTAGGTGGATCTACACCTGCTGGGACTGATTTTACTGTGGGGAGTGTTCACATTTATGAACTCCTGAACCTCTACCACCATCTAGAGATCTTCAGGACCCTGATCCTTGGACTTGTGTTTATATATATATTTTGTAGACATTTTCTATTTTAATTGTTATTTCATATGGATGTCTTTTATTTTGTCTGATGCTATGTTTTTATATTAGATTAAATATTAATCTTTACTACCGTTTCCTGTTCCCTTATATGGAGTGCCCCTCTAATTTTATTGTTTAATTTTGTCTACCGTATGGTCTGGGTGGACCGAGAGGCGAGCACCCACATCCGTTCGGTCTATAGGTTGAGCCGCTGGTTTGCATTACTTTCAAAGACTTACAAATGTCTCTGGCATATGCTAACATCCCTGTTAGCGAATCTACGATACGTAAAACACTAAAAAAGAATGGATTTCATGGTAGGATACCACAGAGGAAGCCACTGCTGTCCAAAAAAATATATTTCTGCAAGTTTACAGTTTGCACAAGAGCACCTGGATGTTCCACAGCAGTACTGGCAAAATATTCTGTGGACAGATGAAACCAAAGTTGAGTTGTTTGGAAGAAACACACAACACTATATGTGGAGAAAAAGAGGCACAGCACACCAACATCAAAACCTCATCCCAACTGTGAAGTATGGTGGTGGTGGCATCATGGTTTGAGGCTGCTTTTCTTTTGGGGCCTGGAGGGATTTCTATAATCAAAGGAAAAATGAATTCCCAAGTTTATAAAGACATTTTGCAGGAGAATTAAGGCGATCTGTCCACCAGCTGAAGCTCAACAGAAGATGGTTGTTGCAACAGGACAACGACCCAAAGCATGAAAGTAAATTAATAACAGAATGGCTTAAACAGAAGGAAATATGCCTTCTGGAGTGGCCCAGTCAGAGTCCAGATATCAACCCAATTGAGATGCTGTGGCATGACCTCAAGAAAGCGATTCACACCAGACATCCCAAGAATATTGCTGAACGGAAACAGTTCTGTAAAGAGGAATGGTCAAGAATTACTCCTGACCGTTGTGCACGCCTGATCGGCAACTACAGGAAACGTTTGGTTGAAGTTATTGCTGCCAAAGGAGGTCCAACCAGTTATTAAATCCAAGGGTTCACATACTTTTTCCACCTGCACTGTGAATGTTTACATGGTGTGTTCAATAAAAAACATGGTAACATTTAATTCTTTGTGTGTTATTAGTTTAAGCAGACTGTAATTGTCTATTGTTGTGACTTAGATGAAGATCAGATCACATTTTATGACCAATTTGTGCTGAAATCCATATCATTCCAAAGGGTTCACATACTTTTTCTTGCAATTGTATGCACACAATGCCATCAATCACTGGTAATTCCTCCTCCCTGTACCGGTGCTTTTCACAGAAGGGAGAAAAAGCAGGACTATGAATGTATAAATAACAGGTTTTCCTGAATCTTTTCCAACAAAAATATATATCAATGTTGTGACTTAGATGAAGATCAGATCACATTTTATAACCAATTTGTGCAGAAATCCATATTATTCCAAAGGGTTCACATACTTTTTCTTGCAACTGTAAGTGTACATAGGTAGATAGCTGTCAGTCACTGATAACCCCTCCTTCTTGTACTAATAGCACTTTACAGGGCTGCAGATATAAATGTAAAATTTGCAAGTTTTACTGAATCTTTTAGCACAAAAATATATATCAATCCGTTCAGCCTCTCCTGCTCTGTAACATGGTGCTTTCAGATTCCATTGCATTCCATTTTTTGGTGACAGGTCATCTTTAAACATGGTGATATTATTGTTCTGTCTTTGTAGTTTGACTGCCCTTGTAGTAACTTTTTTTTCATTATTTCAGTTGTGTTAAGGGGGTGAAAATTCTCAAAATTAAAATGTAACCCTGTATTTCTACCCTCTGCTCTGAAGCATTTTAAATTTGCAAAAAACATAATAAGGCCTCATGCACATGACCGTGTCCCTACTGCAAGTTCACAAACCATGCATCCGCAAAATACAGATACCTTCAATATGTATTTTTTTCATCCTGTCACTAGAATTGATAATAGGAATGATAGGAACAAAAGGACGATATCCGTGTGCTGTCCGTTTTTGGGGGTTCTTTTATGGACCCGTAGAAATGAATGGGTCTGTGGGCATTCCATAAGAAATGCTGATCGGACATAGATGCAAAATACGGTTGTGTGCATGAGGACTGAAAAAAATTGCTAACAGACTGTGTGATTACTGTGCACTTACTGACTTTCCATCCTAGCTGTGCTTTGTGTTTGGACCTCTTATACTTTCATTTATAGGTTAAAGGGGTTTTCTACCTTTTAGATACTGATGACCTTATCCTAATGATAAGATTGGTGGGGGTCAGACACACAAATGAGAGTAGAATTGGACATGAATGGGATCTGAGCAGTGAACAGAACCTTCTGCTTCTGGCTCTGTTAATTGTTATGTTTCTACCTCTGGTGGCTGCAGGAATCTGGTTAGTGGAGGTTGGAGGGTGTTGGACCTACAACATTTCTAAAGTAAAGTAGATCATCCTAGCTCTAAGTTGGGTCTAAATTTAACTAGGCACTTCTACAAATAAGACTAAAATGTAAAACAATAAAATGGGAGCTAAAGTACTTCATTTGCATAATATATTCAGTGCATAATATATGCTTAGTTTAGTGCTCTCATTAAGAGAAACAAAATAATTGTATTGCAGGTTTGATACCTTTTAATGGCTAACAAAAATAGAAGTAATGATGTTACATAGCGAGCTTTTGAGACATCACCAGTCTCTTCATCAGGCTTACTACAAGAATATATGAATAAACAGCAATATATATACAATAGGAAGAGAGGCATGAGTGGAATGAATGGACATTTGAAAAAAAAGGGTGTGAAAGTTTTATGGTCTCTAAATTGATGTTATCTCAGAGACCTGGTGCCCTCGACTGTCTATAGAAGACTCTTTAGATCTTGTAGTGTGTCATAAATCCCGGGGACAAATTCAGTCCAGTATTCAAATTGTCAAGCAGTGTTATAAATTTGTATTCCCAAATTCCTCTAGCTTTTTGGGATTTGAAGTTACCTTTTAATATGAGAACTTTCATGTGTTCTACATTGTGTCCTGGGCTACAGAAATGCTTAGCCACAGAAAAGTGTAGCTTCTTCTCTTTAATTGTGTGGCGGTGGGACCTCATCCTTGCATTGAGTCTCTGTCCTGTTTCTCCAACGTAGAGGCCTCTAACAGGACATTTAGTGCAGAGAATCAGATAAACAACATTAGATGTAGAACATGTGAATGTCCCAGGGATTCTATATTCCTGCTGTGTGTTGGGGATCCGGATCTTATCTGTTGTCATTATATGGGAACAGGTTTTGCATCTTCTTATATTACAGGGATGGGTTCCTTTTTCTGTGGTACATGGCCTTGAACTTGATCTGATCAGAATGTTCCTTAGATTTGGAGGTTGTCGGTAAGCTAGTAAGGGGGGGGTCTGGGAAGATTGTTTTTAGTCGTTCATCCTTACGTAGGACATGATGTAATTTTTTGGCAGTTTTCCTCAGTACCTCTAGTTGTGGGTTGTAGGTCACAACCAGAGGTATGCGCTGGTTCTGTTTCTTTTCATTGTATTGGAGAAGTTGACTTCTGGGGATCTTGGTGGCTCTTGTGATCTGATCTTCAATCGAAGCAGGATGATAGCCCTGGTGTAAAAATGTCCTTTTCAGATATTGTAAATGCTCATCCCTGTCTAATGGGCTGGAGCAGATTTGGTTATATCTGACGGCTTGACTATATATGATGGACTTTTTAATATGTTTGGGGTGGAAGCTGTCCCATTTGAGGTATGTAGGCCGATCAATAGGTTTCTGATACAGGGATGTCTGTATTGAGCTGTCTTAAAGTTTTATGGTAGTGTCCAGAAAGCTGACTTCTGTGTGGGAATAGTTGAGGGTCAGGTTTATGGTGGGATGGAATTTGTTGAATTGTTCATTAAATTTTATCAGTTCATGTTGAGAGTCGGTCCATATTATTAGGATCTCATCAATGAAACGGAAGTAGGCCAATGTTTTTTTGGGACAGGATACCAAAAAGTCATTTTCCAGTTTTGCCCTGAACAGATTTGCATATTGCGGTGCCATTTTACTGCCCATGGCGGTCCCAGTGCACTGTAAGTATATCTCCTTGTCAAAAGAGAAATAGTTATGGGTGAGGATGAATTTGGTCAGTTGTAGTACAGACTCTGAGACGATCCCATTCGCCTCCAAGTATACTCGGCAAGCAGTTAATCCATCATTGTGTGGGATATTCGAATACAAGAATTCCACATCCATGGTTGCCAAGATTGTGCCTTTAGAGAGGGGACCTATTGTTGACAGTTTGTTCAATAAGTCAGTGGTGTCCTGTAGATAACTTTTTGTGTTCCTCACTAATGGTTTGAGGATGCCCTCTATCCAACCTGAGATTTTTTCAGTGAGGGTTCCCACACCTGAAATGATCGGCCTCCCTGGATTCCCTGCTTTGTGTATTTTGGGAAGCATGTAGAATACTCCAATCCTCGGATTCTCAGGTACCAACTCTAAAAGTTGCGTGGATCCTGCAGGAAGAGCTCTGATGACCTTTTTCAACTCTTTCAAATATTTATGAGTTGGGTCTCCCTCCATTTTGATATAGTATTGTGTGTCTGTGAGTTGTCGGTGTGCTTCTTCTATATAGTCCAAAGTGTTCAAAAGGACTATAGCGCCACCTTTATCTGCAGGTTTTATGGTGATTCCTTTGTTGTTTTTTAAGGTTTGAATCACCCTCTTTTCCTGTATGTTGATGTTGAATGTTTCTTTTATATGTTTGTCCAGTATTGTAGACTGTACTACATTTCTAAAGGAGTCAATGTACTAGTCCAAAATGGTATTGCGGCCAGGGGGAGGGGTCCAGTCAGACTGTTTTTTGTCCACCAGTGCCAATTGTGTTTGGCTGTTTGAAAATTCTCTCTCCTGTTTGTCATGGAAGAACTCTTTTAGTCTTAATCTCCTAAAATATTCCTCCATGTCATACAGAGTTCTGTTTTGTCAAGACTTTTGGTAGGCAGAATGAGAGTCCTCTGGAGAGCACCTTGAGTTCCACATTATTCGGTTTCTATGATGATAGATTGATGACACAGCTGACTTTACCAGGTTCCTAATCGATCTGATCCATCCTGATAGCTTTGGCTTGTACTCGATTGGTGTGTGAATACCACCCCGCTCTAAGTCGAAGTCTGTGGAGTTTCTTTTTCTTGTTGTCTATCAAATATAGTTGTCGTGTTCTGTAGTATTTTTGCATTCGCAGGACCAAAGTCTCGGTAAGTTTGCTCTTTAGCATTTGTATTTCCATTTGAATCTTTTTTTTTTGGAGCTGTAGAAGACATGAATAAGGTGGTTCTGCATCCGTTCAGAAGTCCTGTAGCATAAACGTTGTGCATAAGGAGTGTTGTAGGTGTGCAGCATAGGATTCTTTAAGCAAAGTCCTTTGAGGATTAAATATTCCTTCTTGCATGTGGATAAAAAGAAAATGTCGCTGTCCAGGTGTGCCAGTTTCTTCAGAAGATTCTTTAATTCCATCTGTGTACAGTACATTATGGTATCCTCCATTTGGTTGAAAGAAAAAGGAAAAAGTCTGGTACCGTGTTAGCCAATAGAAAAATAGTTTAGTGCTCTCATTAAGAGAAACAAAATAAGTGTATTGCAGGTTTGATACCTTTTAATGGCTAACAAAAATAGAAGTAATGATGTTACATAGCGAGCTTTCGAGACATCACCAGTCTCTTCATCAGGCGTACTACAAGAATATATGAATAAACAGCAATATATATACAATAGGAACAGAGGCATGGGGGAAATGAATGGACATTTAAAAAAAAAACAGAACAACATATTAAAGATCTTGAGAATGAGTCCTTAATTATCTTACAGATAAGGGGTGTAAAAGTTTTATGGTCTCTAAATTGATGTTATCTCAGAGACCTGGTGCCCCGACTGTCTATAGAAGACTCTTTAGATCTTGTAGTGTGTCATAAATCCCGGGGACAAATTCAGTCCAGTATTCAAAGTGTCAAGCAGTGTTATAAATTTGTATTCCCAAATTCTTCTAGCTTTTTGGGATTTGAAGTTACCTTTTAATATGAGAACTTTCATGTGTTCTACATTGTGTCCTGGGCTACAGAAATGCTTAGCTACAGGAAAGTGTAGCTTCTTCTCTTTAATTGTGTGGCGGTGGGACCTCATCCTTGCATTGAGTCTCTGTCCTGTTTCTCCAACGTAGAGGCCTCTAACAGGACATTTAGTGCAGAGAATCAGATAATATATGCTTGGCATCATGCACTATAATACATATCTTTAAAATAAAAAATAACTTTGTTGTTTTATACATAAGATTCAATTAATATATCTGTTAATTAGTTTTTGCATCACTGCATATTTCACGCTTACATGAAACTTAACTTTCACAATAGATAAAATTAATTAACTTGAGAATATGTATATTTTAAAATCATAAAGAACAAATGCAAATTAATACTTAGTATGCATCTTACCAATCTATCAGAATTTCCGATAGCATTGTTAAGTCTTATAGCTAAATTGCTTAAAAAATAAATTAAATTAAGATTTTATTAAACGGGTATTCCAATCTCATAAATTTATTGCATATTGTTAAGATGAAAATGAAAGGGCAGCAGGGCTGAATTTGCATCAGTGTTTTTACTTGCACAGCGGTGCTTGAATGGGTCAGTACTGTAGTGCCCCTGCACAGTCGGTAACTGGGGTACTGCTGCATAGAGAGATTCAAATGAATATGCCCAGCTGCAGTTTCCTTCTCAGGCACCTGAGATTCATGTACATACTTTGGATCCTGACCTGTAAGAGTAGGAAAGCTTTTGGTATACCTTAGATATGAGCAAATTTTTTTAAAATTCGATTTGCCGGTTTGCCGCAAATTACGTTAAAAATAACGGCTTTTTTCTGGTTGCAGAGAGCCTTTATAGTGGTGTAAAACATTGTGGCTTGCAGTAACATGCATAGGGAGTCTGATTTGGTAGTGAAATAATACTGTGAGTCCGTATGACAGGCGTCGCACTTAGAATTACTGCACACTTCACTTATTTGGACAGTCACGGGGTCAAAACTGACCAAATAACTCAAGCATAAACTTGGCCTTACGAGTTGATGTTAGCGTCAAGAAGAAGCACACTCCTTTTTACACCGTCGTCAGCTGATTACACATAGATGTCCACAGAACCTGTTCTATTAAACACTTATACAAGTAGAGCCACCCAACAGAGTGGAGAGGGTGCCAGCAGTAGGTTTGTGTTGACTACACTAATTATTTTGCCCTTTCTCTGATCCGTCAGAACAATAACCCCCAAAAAACTGATCCTGTCTGTGGAGCATCCGCCTTCACTCGGTCTGCATTTGGTCAGTAATCTATCAGTATTGCTAATGCCAAAAAAACAGGAGTGGATCGAAAACAGATGAACACACATGAACGGAATAGTAGCATGCCTTCTGTGTTTTGTACCCACTCCTGCTTTTGGTTACCAAATCACAGCTAATTATTTTATTTTTGTTTTTAACGTGGAATAAAAAAACTATGTTTATTTAACAAACAGGATATTAACACAAGGGGGAAAACCACAAGATTTAAAAGACAAACTGGAAAAACAAAGTGCTTAATCAACAAGAATGGATTGACGACCAGTGTCAGGGTGACCAAGATGGTAATGCATACAGATCAAGAAATATATGGGGTTATGGCTGATAACTGGAAGACAGTCCAGCAAACAAGCCAACTCCAGTGCATTCCTACAGTGCAGGCTACACATTCACAGTTGGAAGGTAACTGGTCGGTACAGGCAACACCCGAAAATCTTCATAAATGAACCGTTAGTATGTACAGGTCTCATAGCCGCTGTAACAGAATGGTAAGAAGCGATATAACATGTAGTAAGCACTGCAGGGATCATGTCTAAGACATGTAAGACGTCCGAGGGGTCCCGAACATTGTGGACAAGGTCCGAGATGAGAGCCATCCATGTGTTCAATACTGGATGTTATTGATGGCCAGCTCCGTGATGAATCCCAGCACTCGGATTAGGTAGTCCTTACTGAGGAACTTCACTTTTCCTTCACAATGCGCTGATGCCCCAGATGCCGTCACCTTGATGAGCTGGGTTGTTGATAAGTGGATTCTAAAGTGTTTGAAGAAATACAAGTAAATACATTGGAATAAATTGTCCACTTCCTCCAACGTGACCTCGTCCTTTGATTTATGAATATCATTCCATAATGTCTTGAAGTCCTCTGCGTGGATGGCATTACAAATGTCCATGTGAGGTTCTACAGGCACAGAGAAAACAAGCTCAGTGGGCGACACTGATCCCGGTCCACATCGCTGCTAGCCAACTAAGGTCCAGAGAACTGATCACCAGCTTACCCTAACAACAGTCAAAGTTTATTTGGAACCACGTCCCTACAATAGCCATGAGCGTCTCAGAGCCGTTATAGAGGAAAAGCAGGAGTCAAGTAAATGTCTTTGGTCACACCTCCAATAGATCATCTTCTGTGTACAGCAGAAACAACTTGTCAACACAATCGGGTCCTCTGTGCTTGCCTTGGTGAGTAGAGGCTTTGATGAAATCTGTATGAGCACAGCCAGTGGATATCTGTCCTTTCCTTTGAGTCAGGTAAACAGGAAACTTTTTGGTCACGCTTTACAGAGTCTATTGTTTTTGAAGAAGCAAAGCAGCCTGTGCCGGATTAAGAGTTTCCTCCAAGGGGGTGCACTGCAGGATTTTTCTTTTAGACAAGCTTCTCAATGCACACCATCAATGTGCAGAGGTCAAGCTTCCGGGAGGATCCCTCGAGCTGTGAAAATGACTGCTCCTCCATGCCGATGACCTACCTCTGGCGGTTAACATCCCATCGGTTGGTGTTTGCATATCCTTGTGATAAATTATGTTCCTGTTCACTGACTGTAAACAGAGAAATTGACAGACAAACATATCAAACTCTGCCGCCATCTTTCTAGGCGCCGCGTCTCCAGTCTCCTGACCAACCAGATTTACCAGCATCTGTTCCAGGACATGAAGCAGTGGAATGACGTTGTTCATCGCGTAGTCCTGGCGACTGAAAAATAACGTGACCTCCTCAAAGGGCCTGAGCAAACAGCAGGTGTCACACATGAGCTGCCACTGGCTGACAGCGAAGTTACATAGGGGAGTACTCCTGTCCGCTTGAATCATCAATAAATCGTTGATGGCATTTCTCTGTTCGTACAGTCAGTCCAACATATGAAGGGTGGAATTCCAATGATTGAAAACATTGCATATCAGCCTATATTGGAGGATGACGTTCTGCCGCTGCAGCTCAAGGATGGTGTGCTTTGCGGTGTACGAGTGGCTTAAGTGCATGCAAAGTTTCATGGCCATTTTTAGGATGTCTTGCAGATGGGTGAAAGACTTCAGGAACCGCTTGACTACCAGATTGAACACATGTGCCATGCAGGGCACATGGCTCAGCCATCCTTTACACCATGTTCTTCCCGTTGTCGGTCACCCTGGTTTCCGATTTTCAGTTGTCGCGGAGAAAGCCAGGATTTGATTTCTTGCTGAAGGACATGGATCAGTTCCTCTCCTGTGTGACTCCGTTCGCCCCAAGCAAAACAGGGTGCAGAACAACATGAGAGTGATAAGAGGGGTTGCACATGGCTTTTATACACTACATGCCTCCAACATAATTCTTGGATCTCTACATCAAAATAATGTATTTGGTGTAAATTGTGAGAGGAGCATTTTTGGAGACATTGACTTCACAAGAGATACAGAGCAACGGAGTTTACTTAGAAATGTAAAATTTCAACACTGCATAATTCAGCCCATACAGCAAAAGGAGGTGTACACCCATCAATTTTCCCCAAAAAAGCCTGTTTTACATAACACATTTGACCACTAGGTAATTTGGCCCATACCGCAAAAGGAGGTGTGCAATCACCCATAAATTTTCCCCAAAAAAAACAGTGTCACATAAAGAATTTCACCACTAAGTCGTTCCACACCGCAAAAGGAAATGTACATTCACTAATAAATTTTCTGAAAAAGAGCCAGTTTTACATAAAGAATTTCACCACTAAGTACATCAGTCCATACCACAAAAGGAGGTGTACATTCACCCATAAATTTTCAGAAAAAAAGCCAGTGCCACAAATAGAATTTCACCACTAAGGAAGTCGTTCCATACCGCAAAAGGAGGTGTACATTCACCCACACATTATACGTGTTTTGTTTTTGTTTTAGTTTTTTTAAATACGGGACTATCTGTTACTGCCACATGGGGGGAGTGGGAGGCACTTGATACTGGCACATGGGAGGGTTTAGGACTTTATACTGGCACATGGGGGGGTTTGGCACTTGATACTGGCACATGGGGGTTTGGCACTTGATACTGGCACATGGGGGTTTGGCACTTGATACTGGAACATGGGGGGTTGGCACTTGATACTGGCACATGGGGGGGTTTGGCACTTGATACTGGCACATGGGGGATTTGGCCCTTGATACTGGCACATGGAGGTTTGGCACTTAAAACTGGCACATGGGGGGTTGGCACTTGTTACTGGCACATGGGAGGTTTGGCACTTGTTAATGGCACATGGTGGGCATGGAGAGGCACTTGTTACTGGCACATGGGGGAGAGAGGCACTTGTTACTGGGACATGGGGGAGAGAGGCACTTGTTACTGGCACATGTGGGGTGGAAGAGAGGCACTTGATACTGACACATTATTATGGCGCACAATGGGGCTTCTACTGAGGCCACAAAGAAGTGGTATTTTATATGGTGGGGCTCTGTGTGGTACTAGTATTATCTGTTTCTGCAGTGTAGTATTGGGGAGCACAGTGGCACAGTATTGGGGTAGTAGGATGATTTGTCCAGAAGATGGGAGGATGATGGAAAAGTAGTAAACCAAGATTTATTGTTTTGTTGGCAAACTGCAGAGACAGAAAATTGTGACAAAATGGTGGTCTGGTCTGAAGGTCTGAAAGGAGAAGATGAGGACAGAGTACATCTACATCAAAGGAGAAGTCACTGGATGTAAGAGGCATGGGGCGCTGTATTTGTGTGGTGATGGGGGGGGACGTTAAAGTCAGCAAGCATCATGTGGGGGGGGGGGGGGGCCTTATTGTTTTTCACCCCAGGACCCCATTTCACCTAGAACCGGCCCTGAGCGTGGCCTGGCGACAGAAGCCTTCTATGAAGCCACCAGCCCACCCAATAGTTTAATGGCAGGCTCAGGAGCTGTTAGTGAGAGCTCCTGAGCCACCTATTTTGCATAGCATTCGTTTTATTAGACGCAGTGACCTTTTCCCTCCAAGTTTGGAGGGAAAAAAAGTGCGTCTTATAAAATGAAAATTACGGTAGTTGTATTTCGCCAGTAATACACAGCAAACTGGTCTGTAAAATATGTCACTTCACTGATAAATGGCAAGTAGGCCCTAATTTTTTTCTATTGTTGCACAAAAGCCCTTTCAACAGATAAGTGCAACAATGAAAGGTGTATATATTTGTATTTCGCCAGTAATACATGGCAAACTGGGGTGTAAAATATCTCACTGCACCGCTAGGCGGCAAAGATATTTTTCCTTTTTCCACTAATACGCAAAAAAAAGGGCTTTAAAACAGATAACTGCACCGCTGCCACTAATACATGACAAAAAGGGCTGTAATTTTAGCACTTCACCACACAACGACTAATAAGCCCTTTTTTCCCACTAATACAAGCCCAAAAATGCTTTCGACCATATAACTGCATCGCACTAGGGCAAATAAAACGTAGAAATATTTACTTGTAATAACCCCTGTTAATGGCTGTTTCAAACAGCACTTGCACTCCAATAACAAGAAAGGTTTGCTGGAATTACAGTGCAGTATAATGGCAATATGGTCAGTGCAGCAAGTCGTAATCGGATTGTTCTTATTACCCAGGCTGTCACCTCCCGGAATGAACCCTGTTCAATAGTGATGAGCGGCAGGGGTCATATTCAAATTCATGATATTTCGCAAATATTTAGTAGAATATTCGTCGAATATTCGTTATATTCTACATTTTTTTTTTTTTTTTCCCGAAAATTGGCAAGGTAATTTGTGTAATTGTGTAATATGCGAATATTACGCGATCAATACAGGCATGGGTCAAAAATTTATATATAGCACTATAGAATATAGTGCTATATATTAGTTTTTAGAATATTTGTCATTTTTTCCATCTGAACACATGATTGCTCCCTGCTTCTTGCTTGTGGGCCAATGAGTCATTGGCCCACAAGCAACTTAAGCAGGGAGGAATCATGACTTCAGATGGAAAAAACTGACAAATGTTCTAAAATATGAATATATAGCACTATATTCTAAATATTCGCAAAATTCTCGAAGTGGCGATATTCGAGATAAAAATTTGCTTTTCGAATATTCGTGCTCAATCCTACTGTTCAACAGAAATGTTGGGGATTGATTCCTCCCTATCCTTTCCCTACACCTTGATTAATCTTTCCCTGCACTTGTAAATAATTAATGTTATTTTTTTGCACAATTAAGTTTTTTCTATCACTGCCCCTAGCGCCTGCAGACACTAAGATGGCTGCCGTATTTATAGGGCTGTGACATCATAGGGCTGGTTGGCTGCTGATTGGCTGCATGCATGTCAGTCTGGGTGATCCCACCTTCCCAGAGTTCCTTTCTCCATGTCCTGGCACATGCAACAGCCATTTTAGGAAAAATGCGATTGTTACCACAAAGTGCAAAGAAATTAGTATTCAGTGCGAATCTAATTTTTCGGATCAAATTCACTTTGTCAGCTTCAATTCGCTCATCTCTAGTATACCTCTGTGATCACAGAGAACAAGACCTAGCCTCATCCTTAGCATTAAATACATGGGTCCAACACAGCATCTGAAAGAAGTTATTCCCTGATTAATGTAAAATGATCATTAGATATCATATGGTACATGACAATCTCTTTAACACAGCTAGAACCAGCCCTGTACTTCACATGGATCCAGAGATCTCCCCATGTACTGCTCTAATTGCTATGCAAGACTAATTTAAAGTTGACAGCTCAGGAGGCACGTCCTTGCTCGTGGGGAGTGTGCTGTAACCGTCACTGCTTCTAACAGAAGATATGGCTGGTGGCAGTTGAAGGATGGAACTGAGCATGTGCATCCACCTCAGCTAGGTGGACAGTTTGAGGAGAAAAATAACAAACAGCAGGTGGCGTTATACAGATACATTTTACTGAATAACAGTGGCTATACTGTATTTTTAATGACATGAAGTTACAAAGGTGTTCAGATCCCTGTGATGAATTGAGAGATGTAGAACATTTTTTTGTGGGACAACCCTTTTAAAAGAAATCAGTGGCCAGACACCTTTATTAAAGAGCATCTATAACATGTCAATGGAATTTGGCCTTGACAGGGGGACTCCAAAAAATTATTTACATGATAATTAAGATGCTTCTCCAGTTTGACTGACTAATGCCTTTTGACCAGTCAGGCCAGGACACAACCATACATCTGATGAGACCCAACAATATGAGCATCTTATGAAAAATATTCTAGAGTGATAATCACTTCAAAGGATTCCCAGGCAATGACATTACAAACTAATTATCTGCTTGTCACTAGAGTTGAGCGAACACCTGGATGTTCGGGTTCGAGAAGTTCGGCCGAACATCCCGGAAATGTTCGGGTTCGGGATCCGAACCCGATCCGAACTTCGTCCCGAACCCGAACCCCATTGAAGTCAATGGGGACCCGAACTTTTCGGCACTAAAAAGGCTGTAAAACAGCCCAGGAAAGAGCTAGAGGGCTGCAAAAGGCAGCAACATGTAGGTAAATCCCCTGCAAACAAATGTGGATAGGGAAATGAATTAAAATAAAAATTAAATAAATAAAAATTAACCAAAATCAATTGGAGAGAGGTTCCATAGCAGAGAATCTGGCTTCCCGTCACCCACCACTGGAACAGTCCATTCTCAGATATTTAGGCCCCGGCACCCAGGCAGAGGAGAGAGGTCCCGTAACAGAGAATCTGTCTTCATGTCAGCAGAGAATTAGTCTGCATGTCATAGCAGAGAATGAGGCTTCACGTCAGCCACCACTGCAACAGTCCATTGGCATATATTTAGGCCCAGCACCCAGGCAGAGGAGGGAGGTCCCGTAACAGAGAATCTGTCTTCATGTCAGCAGAGAATTAGTCTGCATGTCATAGCAGAGAATGAGGCTTCACGTCAGCCACCACTGCAACAGTCCATTGGCATATATTTAGGCCCAGCACACACACAGGCAGAGGAGAGAGGTCCCGTAACAGAGAATCTGGCTTCATGTCAGCAGAGAATCAGTCTGCATGTCATAGCAGAGAATGAGGCTTCACGTCACCCACCACTGCAACAGTCCATTGGCATATATTTAGGCCTAGCACACAGGCAGAGCAGAGAGGTCCCGTAACAGACAATCTGGCTTCATGTCAGCAGAGAATCAGTCTGCATGTCATAGCAGAGAATGAGGCTTCACGTCACCCACCACTGCAACAGTCCATTGGCATAGATTTAGGCCTAGCACACAGGCAGAGCAGAGAGGTCCCGTAACAGACAATCTGGCTTCATGACAGCAGAGAATTAGTCTGCATGTCATAGCAGAGAATGAGGCTTCACGTCAGCCACCACTGCAACAGTCCATTGGCATATATTTAGGCCCAGCACCCAGGCAGAGGAGAGAGGTCCCGTAACAGACAATCTGGCTTCATGTCAGCAGAGAATTAGTCTGCATGTCATAGCAGAGAATCAGGCTTCACGTCAGCCACCACTGCAACAGTCCATTGTCATAAATTTAGGCCCAGCACCCAGGCAGAGGAGAGAGGTCCCGTAACAGACAATCTGGCTTCATGTCAGCAGAGAATTAGTCTGCATGTCATAGCAGAGAATGAGGCTTCACGTCAGCCACCACTGCAACAGTCCATTGGCATATATTTAGGCCTAGCACACAGGCAGAGCAGAGAGGTCCCGTAACAGACAATCTGGCTTCATGACAGCAGAGAATCAGTCTGCATGTCATAGCAGAGAATCAGGCTTCACGTCAGCCACCACTGCAACAGTCCATTGTCATAAATTTAGGCCCAGCACCCAGGCAGAGGAGAGAGGTCCCGTAACAGAGAATCTGGCTTCATGTCAGCAGAGAATCAGTCTTCATATCATAGCAGAGAATCAGGCTTCACGTCACCCACCACTGTAAGAGTCAATTTTCATAAATTTAGGCCCAGAACCCAGGCAGAGGAGAAAGGTCCCGTAACAGACAATCTGGCTTCATGTCAGCAGAGAATCAGTCTTCATATCATAGCCTAGAATCAGGCTTCACGTCACCCACCACTGTAAGAGTCAATTTTCATAAATTTAGGCCCAGAACCCAGGCAGAGGAGAAAGGTCCCGTAACAGACAATCTGGCTTCATGTCAGCAGAGAATCAGTCTTCATATCATAGCAGAGAATCAGGCTTCACGTCACCCACCACTGCAACAGTCAATTGTCATAAATTTAGGCCCAGCACCCAGGCAGAGGAGAGAGCTCCCGTAACAGAGGATCTGGCTTCATGTCAGCAGAGAATCAGTCTGCATGTCATAGCAGAGAATGAGGCTTCACGTCACCCACCACTGCAACAGTCCATTGGCATATATTTAGGCCTAGCACACAGGCAGAGCAGAGAGGTCCCGTAACAGACAATCTGGCTTCATGTCAGCAGAGAATCAGTCTGCATGTCATAGCAGAGAATGAGGCTTCACGTCACCCACCACTGCAACAGTCCATTGGCATAGATTTAGGCCTAGCACACAGGCAGAGCAGAGAGGTCCCGTAACAGACAATCTGGCTTCATGACAGCAGAGAATCAGTCTGCATGTCATAGCAGAGAATGAGGCTTCACGTCAGCCACCACTGCAACAGTCCATTGGCATATATTTAGGCCTAGCACACAGGCAGAGCAGAGAGGTCCCGTAACAGACAATCTGGCTTCATGACAGCAGAGAATCAGTCTGCATGTCATAGCAGAGAATCAGGCTTCACGTCAGCCACCACTGCAACAGTCCATTGTCATAAATTTAGGCCCAGCACCCAGGCAGAGGAGAGAGGTCCCGTAACAGAGAATCTGGCTTCATGTCAGCAGAGAATCAGTCTTCATATCATAGCAGAGAATCAGGCTTCACGTCACCCACCACTGTAAGAGTCAATTTTCATAAATTTAGGCCCAGAACCCAGGCAGAGGAGAAAGGTCCCGTAACAGACAATCTGGCTTCATGTCAGCAGAGAATCAGTCTTCATATCATAGCCTAGAATCAGGCTTCACGTCACCCACCACTGTAAGAGTCAATTTTCATAAATTTAGGCCCAGAACCCAGGCAGAGGAGAAAGGTCCCGTAACAGACAATCTGGCTTCATGTCAGCAGAGAATCAGTCTTCATATCATAGCAGAGAATCAGGCTTCACGTCACCCACCACTGCAACAGTCAATTGTCATAAATTTAGGCCCAGCACCCAGGCAGAGGAGAGAGCTCCCGTAACAGAGGATCTGGCTTCATGTCAGCAGAGAATCAGTCTGCATGTCATAGCAGAGAATGAGGCTTCACGTCACCCACCACTGCAACAGTCCATTGGCATATATTTAGGCCTAGCACACAGGCAGAGCAGAGAGGTCCCGTAACAGACAATCTGGCTTCATGTCAGCAGAGAATCAGTCTGCATGTCATAGCAGAGAATGAGGCTTCACGTCACCCACCACTGCAACAGTCCATTGGCATATATTTAGGCCTAGCACACAGGCAGAGCAGAGAGGTCCCGTAACAGACAATCTGGCTTCATGACAGCAGAGAATCAGTCTGCATGTCATAGCAGAGAATGAGGCTTCACGTCACCCACCACTGCAACAGTCCATTGGCATATATTTAGGCCTAGCACACAGGCAGAGCAGAGAGGTCCCGTAACAGACAATCTGGCTTCATGTCAGCAGAGAATCAGTCTGCATGTCATAGCAGAGAATGAGGCTTCACGTCACCCACCACTGCAACAGTCCATTGGCATATATTTAGGCCTAGCACACAGGCAGAGCAGAGAGGTCCCGTAACAGACGATCTGGCTTCATGTCAGCAGAGAATCAGTCTGCATGTCATAGCAGAGAATCAGGCTTCACGTCAGCCACCACTGCAACAGTCCATGGTCATAAATTTAGGCCCAGCACCCAGGCAGAGGAGAGAGGTCCCGTAACAGACAATCTGGCTTCATGTCAGCAGAGAATTAGTCTGCATGTCATAGCAGAGAATCAGGCTTCATGTCAGCCACCACTGCAACAGTCCATTGGCATATATTTAGGCCTAGCACACAGGCAGAGGAGAGGTTCATTCAACTTTGGGTAGCATCGCAATATAATGGTAAAATGAAAATAAAAATAGGATTGAATGAGGAAGTGCCCTGGAGTCCAATAATATATGGTTATGGGGAGGTAGTTAATGTCTAATCTGGACAAGGGACGGACAGGTCCTGTGGGATCCATGCCTGGTTCATTTTTATGAACGTCAGCTTGTCCACATTGGCTGTAGACAGGCGGCTGCGTTTGTCTGTAATGACGCCCCCTGCCGTGCTGAATACACGTTCAGACAAAACGCTGGCTGCCGGGCAGGCCAGCACCTCCAAGGCATAAAAGGCTAGCTCTGGCCACGTGGACAATTTAGAGACCCAGAAGTTGAATGGGGCCGAACCATCAGTCAGTACGTGGAGGGGTGTGCACACGTACTGTTCCACCATGTTAGTGAAATGTTGCCTCCTGCTAACACGTTGCGTATCAGGTGGTGGTGCAGTTAGCTGTGGCGTGTTGACAAAAGTTTTCCACATCTCTGCCATGCTAACCCTGCCCTCAGAGGAGCTGGCCGTGACACAGCTGCCTTGGCGACCTCTTGCTCCTCCTCTGCCTTGGCCTTGGGCTTCCACTTGTTCCCCTGTGACATTTGGGAATGCTCTCAGTAGCGCGTCTACCAACGTGCGCTTGTACTCGCGCATCTTCCTATCACGCTCCAGTGCAGGAAGTAAGGTGGGCACATTGTCTTTGTAGCGTGGATCCAGCAGGGTGGCAACCCAGTAGTCCGCACAGGTTAAAATGTGGGCAACTCTGCTGTCGTTGCGCAGGCACTGCAGCATGTAGTCGCTCATGTGTGCCAGGCTGCCCAGGGGTAAGGACAAGCTGTCCTCTGTGGGAGGCGTATCGTCATCGTCCTGCCTTTCCCCCCAGCCACGCACCAGTGATGGACCCGAGCTGCGTTGGGTGCCACCCCGCTGTGACCATGCTTCATCCTCATCCTCCTCCACCTCCTCCTCATCCTCGTCCTCCTCGTCCTCCAGTAGTGGGCCCTGGCTGGCCACATTTGTACCTGGCCTCTGCTGTTGCAAAAAACCTCCCTCTGAGTCACTTCGAAGAGACTGGCCTGAAAGTGCTAAAAATGACCCCTCTTCCTCATCCTCCTCCTCCTCCTCCTGGGCCACCTCCTGTTCCATCATCGCCCTAAGTGTTTTCTCAAGGAGACATAGAAGTGGTATTGTAACGCTGATAACGGTGTCATCGCCACTGGCCATGTTGGTGGAGTACTCGAAACAGCGCAACAGGGCACACAGGTCTCGCATGGAGGCCCAGTCATTGGTGGTGAAGTGGTGCTGTTCTGTAGTGCGACTGACCCGTGCGTGCTGCAGCTGAAACTCCACTATGGCCTGCTGCTGCTCGCACAGTCTGTCCAGCATGTGCAAGGTGGAGTTCCACCTGGTGGGCACGTCGCATATGAGGCGGTGAGCGGGAAGGCCGAAGTTACGCTGTAGCGCAGACAGGCGAGCAGCGGCAGGATGTGAACGCCGGAAGCGCGAACAGACGGCCCGCACTTTATGCAGCAGCTCTGACATGTCGGGGTAGTTGTGAATGAACTTCTGCACCACCAAATTCAGCACATGCGCCAAGCAAGGGATGTGCGTCAAATTGGCTAGTCCCAGAGCTGCAACGAGATTTCGCCCATTATCACACACCACCAGGCCGGGCTTGAGGCTCACCGGCAGCAACCACTCGTCGGTCTGTTGTTCAATACCCCGCCACAACTCCTGTGCGGTGTGGGGCCTGTCCCCCAAACATATGAGTTTCAGAATGGCCTGCTGACGTTTACCCCGGGCTGTGCTGAAGTTGGTGGTGAAGGTGTGTGGCTGACTGGATGAGCAGGTGGAAGAAGAGGAGGAGGAAGCCGAGAAGGAGGAGGTGGCAACAGGAGGCAAAGAATGTTGCCCTGCGATCCTTGGCGGCGGCAGGACGTGCGCCAAACAGCTCTCCGCCTGGGGCCCAGCTGCCACTACATTTACCCAGTGTGCAGTTAGGGAGATATAGCGTCCCTGGCCGTGCTTACTGGTCCACGTATCTGTGGTTAGGTGGACCTTGCTACAGATGGCGTTGCGCAGTGCACACTTGATTTTATGGGATACTTGGTTGTGCAGGGAAGGCACGGCTCTCTTGGAGAAGTAGTGCCGGCTGGGAACAACATACTGTGGGACAGCAAGCGACATGAGCTGTTTGAAGCTGTCTGTGTCCACCAGCCTAAATGACAGCATTTCATAGGCCAGTAGTTTAGAAATGCTGGCATTCAGGGCCAGGGATCGAGGGTGGCTAGGTGGGAATTTACGCTTTCTATCAAATGTTTGTGAGATGGAGAGCTGAACGCTGGCGTGTGACATGGTTGAGACGCTTGGTGACGGAGGTGGTGGTGGTGGTGTTGGTGGTACATCCCCTGTTTGCTGGGCGGCAGGTGCCAACGTTCCTCCAGAGGCGGAGGAAGAGGCCGAGGCGGCAGCAGCAGAATAGGCCGAGGCGGCAGCAGCAGAAGAGGTAGCAGGGGGAGCCTGAGTGACTTCCTTGGTTTTAAGGTGTTTACTCCACTGCAGTTCATGCTTTGCATGCAGGTGCCTGGTCATGCAGGTTGTGCTCAGGTTCAGAACGTTAATGCCTCGCTTCAGGCTCTGATGGCACAGCGTGCAAACCACTCGGGTCTTGTCGTCAGCACATTGTTTGAAGAAGTGCCATGCCAGGGAACTCCTTGAAGCTGCCTTTGGGGTGCTCGGTCCCAGATGGCGGCGGTCAGTAGCAGGCGGAGTCTCTTGGCGGCGGGTGTTCTGCTTTTGCCCACTGCTCCCTCTTTTGCTACGCTGTTGGCTCGGTCTCACCACTGCCTCTTCCTCCGAACTGTGAAAGTCAGTGGCACGACCTTCATTCCATGTGGGGTCTAGGACCTCATCGTCCCCTGCATCGTCTTCCACCCAGTCTTGATCCCTGACCTCCTGTTCAGTCTGCACACTGCAGAAAGACGCAGCAGTTGGCACCTGTGTTTCGTCATCATCAGAGACATGCTGAGGTGGTATTCCCATGTCCTCATCATCAGGAAACATAAGTGGTTGTGCGTCAGTGCATTCTATGTCTTTCACCGCTGGGGAAGGGCTAGGTGGATGCCCTTGGGAAACCCTGCCAGCGGAGTCTTCAAACAGCATAAGAGACTGCTGCATAACTTGAGGCTGAGACAGTTTCCCTGGTATGCATGGGGGTGATGTGACAGACTGATGGGGTTGGTTTTCAGGCGCCATCTGTGCGCTTTCTGCAGAAGACTGGGTGGGAGATAATGTGAACGTGCTGGATCCACTGTCGGCCACCCAATTGACTAATGCCTGTACCTGCTCAGGCCTTACCATCCTTAGAACGGCATTGGGCCCCACCATATATCGCTGTAAATTCTGGCGGCTACTGGGACCTGAGGTAGTTGGTACACTAGGACGTGTGGATGTGGCAGAACGGCCACGTCCTCTCCCAGCACCAGAGGGTCCACTAACACCACCACGACCATGTCCACGTCCGCGTCCCTTACTAGATGTTTTTCTCATTGTTATGGTTCACCACAACAACAAATATATTATTTGGCCCAATGTATTGTATTCAAATTCAGCGGGATATAAATTTGAGGCCTAGTATTTAGGCGCTGGGTGACCGGTATGGATTTAGTGACAGAATTAGACTTGGAAATACACAGTAGCGGTGTGTGTGAAGTTATTCTGAATGACCCTATGTGCACCTTCAATATTATATACCCTTTTAGGGATAGATTTCAAATAGCTCTGATATAGCAGAAACCACTAAATTATGAAATTGCTAAATTGGGAATTGTACTTCAACCCAGAACAAAAAATGTGCTTTGACGGACACTAAATATCTTGCCCAGCAACAACAGTACAGCGGTGGGTAACGAGAGATTTAGAGGGATTTAAATTTGAGGCCTAGTATTTAGGCGCTGGGTCACCGGTATGGATTTAGTGACAGAATTAGACTTGGAAATGCACAGAAGCGTGTGTGTGAAGTTATTCTGAATGACCCTATGTGCACCTTCAATATTATATACCCTTTTAGGGATAGATTTCAAATAGCTCTGATATAGCAGAAACCACTAAATTATGAAATTGCTAAATTGGGAATTGTACTTCAACCCAGAACAAAAAATGTGCTTTGACGGACACTAAATATCTTGCCCAGCAACAACAGTACAGCGGTGGGTAACGAGAGATTTAGAGGGATTTAAATTTGAGGCCTAGTATTTAGGCGCTGGGTCACCGGTATGGATTTAGTGACAGAATTAGACTTGGAAATGCACAGAAGCGTGTGTGTGAAGTTATTCTGAATGACCCTATGTGCACCTTCAATATTATATACCCTTTTAGGGATAGATTTCAAATAGCTCTGATATAGCAGAAACCACTAAATTATGAAATTGCTAAATTGGGAATTGTACTTCAACCCAGAACAAAAAATGTGCTTTGACGGACACTAAATATCTTGCCCAGCAACAACAGTACAGCGGTGGGTAACGAGAGATTTAGAGGGATTTAAATTTGAGGCCTAGTATTTAGGCGCTGGGTCACCGGTATGGATTTAGTGACAGAATTAGACTTGGAAATGCACAGAAGCGTGTGTGTGAAGTTATTCTGAATGACCCTATGTGCACCTTCAATATTATATACCCTTTTAGGGATAGATTTCAAATAGCTCTGATATAGCAGAAACCACTAAATTATGAAATTGCTAAATTGGGAATTGTACTTCAACCCAGAACAAAAAATGTGCTTTGACGGACACTAAATATCTTGCCCAGCAACAACAGTACAGTGGTGGGTAACGAGAGATTTAGAGGGATTTAAATTTGAGGCCTAGTATTTAGGCGCTGGGTCACCGGTATGGATTTAGTGACAGAATTAGACTTGGAAATGCACAGAAGCGTGTGTGTGAAGTTATTCTGAATGACCCTATGTGCACCTTCAATATTATATACCCTTTTAGGGATAGATTTCAAATAGCTCTGATATAGCAGAAACCACTAAATTATGAAATTGCTAAATTGGGAATTGTACTTCAACCCAGAACAAAAAATGTGCTTTGACGGACACTAAATATCTTGCCCAGCAACAACAGTACACCGGTGGGTAACGAGAGATTTAGAGGGAATTAAATTTGAGGCCTAGTATTTAGGCGCTGGGTCACCGGTATGGATTTAGTGACAGAATTAGACTTGGAAATACACAGTAGCGGTGTGTGTGAAGTTATTCTGAATGACCCTATGTGCACCTTCAATATTATATACCCTTTTAGGGATAGATTTCAAATAGCTCTGATATAGCAGAAACCACTAAATTATGAAATTGCTAAATTGGGAATTGTACTTCAACCCAGAACAAAAAATGTGCTTTGACGGACACTAAATATCTTGCCCAGCAACAACAGTACAGCGGTGGGTAACGAGAGATTTAGAGGGATTTAAATTTGAGGCCTAGTATTTAGGCGCTGGGTCACCGGTATGGATTTAGTGACAGAATTAGACTTGGAAATGCACAGAAGCGTGTGTGTGAAGTTATTCTGAATGACCCTATGTGCACCTTCAATATTATATACCCTTTTAGGGATAGATTTCAAATAGCTCTGATATAGCAGAAACCACTAAATTATGAAATTGCTAAATTGGGAATTGTACTTCAACCCAGAACAAAAAATGTGCTTTGACGGACACTAAATATCTTGCCCAGCAACAACAGTACAGTGGTGGGTAACGAGAGATTTAGAGGGATTTAAATTTGAGGCCTAGTATTTAGGCGCTGGGTCACCGGTATGGATTTAGTGACAGAATTAGACTTGGAAATGCACAGAAGCGTGTGTGTGAAGTTATTCTGAATGACCCTATGTGCACCTTCAATATTATATACCCTTTTAGGGATAGATTTCAAATAGCTCTGATATAGCAGAAACCACTAAATTATGAAATTGCTAAATTGGGAATTGTACTTCAACCCAGAACAAAAAATGTGCTTTGACGGACACTAAATATCTTGCCCAGCAACAACAGTACACCGGTGGGTAACGAGAGATTTAGAGGGAATTAAATTTGAGGCCTAGTATTTAGGCGCTGGGTCACCGGTATGGATTTAGTGACAGAATTAGACTTGGAAATACACAGTAGCGGGTGTGTGTGAAGTTATTCTGAATGACCCTATGTGCACCTTCAATATTATATACCCTTTTAGGGATAGATTTCAAATAGCTCTGATATAGCAGAAACCACTAAATTATGAAATTGCTAAATTGGGAATTGTACTTCAACCCAGAACAAAAAATGTGCTTTGACGGACACTAAATATCTTGCCCAGCAACAACAGTACAGCGGTGGGTAACGAGAGATTTAGAGGGAATTAAATTTGAGGCCTAGTATTTAGGCGCTGGGTCACCGGTATGGATTTAGTGACAGAATTAGACTTGGAAATACACAGTAGCGGGTGTGTGTGAAGTTACTCTGAATGACCCTATGTGCACCTTCAATATTATATACCCTTTTTGGGATAGATTTCAAAGAGCTCTGATATAGCAGGAACCACTAAATTATGAAATTGCTAAATTGAGAATTGTATTTCAACCCAGAACAAGAAATGTGCTTGAACGGACACTAAATAACTCGCCCAGCTACAGCACTAGGGACAGATTTAGCTGGATATAAATTTGAGGCCTAGTATTTAGGCGCTGGGTGACAGGTATGGGTTTAGTGACAGAATTAGACTTGGAAATACACAGTAGCGGGTGTGTGTGAAGTTATTCTGAATGACCCTATGTGCACCTTCAATATTATATACCCTTTTAGGGATAGATTTCAAATAGCTCTGATATAGCAGAAACCACTAAATTATGAAATTGCTAAATTGGGAATTGTACTTCAACCCAGAACAAAAAATGTGCTTTGACGGACACTAAATATCTTGCCCAGCAACAACAGTACAGCGGTGGGTAACGAGAGATTTAGAGGGAATTAAATTTGAGGCCTAGTATTTAGGCGCTGGGTCACCGGTATGGATTTAGTGACAGAATTAGACTTGGAAATACACAGTAGCGGGTGTGTGTGAAGTTATTCTGAATGACCCTATGTGCACCTTCAATATTATATACCCTTTTTGGGATAGATTTCAAATAGCTCTGATATAGCAGGAACCACTAAATTATGAAATTGCTAAATTGGGAATTGTACTTCAACCCAGAACAAAAAATGTGCTTTGACGGGCACTAAATAACTTTCCCAGCTACAACAGGACAACGGTAACGAGAGATTTAGAGGGATTTAAATTTGAGGCCTAGTATTTAGGCGCTGGGTGACAGGTATGGGTTTAGTGACAGAATTAGACTTGGAAATACACAGTAGCGGGTGTGTGTGAAGTTATTCTGAATGACCCTATGTGCACCTTCAATATTATATACCCTTTTTGGGATAGATTTCAAATAGCTCTGATATAGCAGAAACCACTAAATTATGAAATTGCTAAATTGGGAATTGTACTTCAACCCAGAACAAAAAATGTGCTTTGACGGACACTAAATATCTTGCCCAGCAACAACAGTACAGCGGTGGGTAACGAGAGATTTAGAGGGAATTAAATTTGAGGCCTAGTATTTAGGCGCTGGGTCACCGGTATGGATTTAGTGACAGAATTAGACTTGGAAATACACAGTAGCGGGTGTGTGTGAAGTTACTCTGAATGACCCTATGTGCACCTTCAATATTATATACCCTTTTTGGGATAGATTTCAAAGAGCTCTGATATAGCAGGAACCACTAAATTATGAAATTGCTAAATTGGGAATTGTATTTCAACCCAGAACAAGAAATGTGCTTGAACGGACACTAAATAACTCGCCCAGCTACAGCACTAGGGACAGATTTAGCTGGATATAAATTTGAGGCCTAGTATTTAGGCGCTGGGTGACCGGTATGGATTTAGTGACAGAATTAGACTGGGATATGGCCAAAAAATGAACAGACTATTGCTGGTTAAATGCACTTGGTGTGACAGCTTCACCCTGATGTAGGCTTTAGCCAAAAAACAACCACACCATTGAGGGTTAAATGCACTTGGTGACAGGCGCAGCTTGCCCCTGATTTTGTATATGGCCAAAAAATGAACAGACTATTGCTGGTTAAATGCACTTGGTGTGACAGCTTCACCCTGATGTAGGCTTTAGCCAAAAAACAACCACACCATTGAGGGTTAAATGCACTTGGTGACAGGCGCAGCTTGCCCCTGATTTTGTATATGGCCAAAAAATGAACAGACTATTGCTGGTTAAATGCACTTGGTGTGACAGCTTCACCCTGATGTAGGCTTTAGCCAAAAAACAACCACACCATTGAGGGTTAAATGCACTTGGTCGCAGCTTGTGCTGGCGCACCACAAGACACAAAATGGCCGCCGATCACCCCAGAAAAATGAGACTGACAAACGGTCTGTGCAGCCTAAAAACAGTGAGCAATTGAGGATCAGCAGCTCAATGATCCACAGCTGCAGATCGATCAGTTAATCAAGTCCTTTGGAGGAGTTAATCTGCCTAATCTCGCCCTACTGTCGCAGCCGCAACCTCTCCCTACGCTAATCAGAGCAGAGTGACGGGCGGCGCTATGTGACTCCAGCTTAAATAGAGGCTGGGTCACATGGTGCTCTGGCCAATCACAGCCATGCCAATAGTAGGCATGGCTGTGATGGCCTCTTGGGGCAAGTAGTATGACGCTTGTTGATTGGCTGCTTTGCAGCCTTTCAAAAAGCGCCAAGAAAGCGTCACAAAAGCGCGAAGAAAGCGACGAACACCGAACCCGAACCCGGACTTTTACGAAAATGTCCGGGTTCGGGTCCGTGTCACGGACACCCCAAAATTCGGTACGAACCCGAACTATACAGTTCGAGTTCGCTCATCCCTACTTGTCACCCAGTGATCTGATTCATCGTGATAGCAGCACATGCTTACTTTTCTTTGGTCCCACTCAATAAATTAAAAACCCATCTAGACATTTGTAAATGTGCATAACACTTTGTTGGCTTGCCACTCCATTGCTTTCTATACCATGATATATTACTGTGAAATACTTAATTATTACAAAGATTTGGTGCAGTAGAAATTGAATCTGTGTTTGTTTAAATCTCTGTAGTAGTAAAAGAGATAAAAGCATATGCTTAAAGCTGTAAGCCGATAACAGATTTTCCACATTAGCTGGTTTGATATCTAAGGCAGAATAATGAATACTCAGTACAGTACTTAAGCTGCAACATTCTAAACGCTTTATTATTTAGCAAATTTTTACATTTTTGACTGCTTTCCAGAACCCATTATGACAAAAGTAGTGAATTCTTATTAGTTGAAAAATCAATTACATGTCTAGTTCTAGCAATACTTATGGTATAATTTTAAGAAATTCAGAAATACACTAATTTGGACAATGAAAGCAATACATCACTGCCATTGATGATACAGTAATGAAATAGGCATTTAGGATAGTCATTGACACATTCAGTGTCTACCACACTGTGATAAAAACACTACCTATCTTTTGAAAGTCAGCCAATACTTGGTCTTCTTCCAGTTATGCTTACAGATTTTATTCACTCACAAGGCTAAAACGTACAGGCATAAATCACCTTAAGGAAAAATGTCCAGTGCAGTCAGTAAAACAGCCATATTTATATGAGCTTACATAAATACATGATTTCATTACTTTAGAACCACATAACATTTTGCACATAACATTGCTTTTTAAAGGTAGCGGATTACACAGTGCATAGGAGGCCCCATAGTAAAGATAAGAATTATGACTCTTTCAGCGGTACGCAGTGTCTTGGAAGCTCTCTACAAGGGGTTTGTGTCACTGTATTTATGCTCTGTACATCCCAAAGGCTGTTTGTAAAGAAGTCTGGTGAGTATGGGGTTTATTACCCAGCTCCCTGGCTCAATTGCTAGTTAGTTGCTGTGTGTGGGAAGGCCACACCCTTTTTCCTCTAGATAAAGGGGTTGTCCGGGTTCAGAGCTGAACCCGGACATACCCATATTTTCACTTAATCGGCCCCCCTGATGTTAGCATTGGATCATTTCCTGCTCTGATGCTCTCCTTTGCCCTGCGCTGGATCGATTAGGGCAAGGGCTCTTTTTAATAACACACTACCGGGGCGGAGGCTTCGGTGACATCAACGGCTCTAGCGTTTTACAGGCTAGGGCAGTACTAAAGCCCGCCCATCAGTTCCGGTGACATCAAATGCCTTTGCCCTGCGCTGTCCCTCACTGCAGAAGATGACACTCGCTAGTCATTACTGCCTTCTGCACCCCCAGATATACTGTAGGTGCCCTGCAATAACCAGTAAGCACTTTCCCTGAGGGCTCATGCACACGACTATTATCATTCTTTGAGGCTCGGCGGGAAAAGGACTTATTGGTTAACACTTTAATGACCAGGCCTGAAAAGACATTAATGACCAGTCACTTTTTTGTGATTTAACGCACATGGTTCAAACACATATAAAACAAAACTATAGTGGCCAATATGGGGGAACCGCCCAAGCCCCAAACACTATAGCGTGTTTCTCATTGGGGGAGCAGTCCCACCACATGTGGACCGCAGCAAACGACCATCCCGAGCAAATAATGCATACAAAGGAGGACGCCAGCGCGGTCCACATGCACCACAAAAACATCTTACACAGACTGGAGCATTGTGCGGATGAAAATACAATTATAAAAAATCACTGAAAAAAATGCACCAAACAGATATGTCACTGACTATACTAGCTGGTCATACAAGCAGATATTTTTGTGGTGCATGTGGACCGCGCTGGCGTCCTTCTTTGTATGCATTATTTGCTCGGGATGGTCGTTTGCTGCGGTCCACATGCGGTGGGACTGCTCCCCCAATGAGAAACACGCTACAGTGTTTGGGGTTTGAGCAGCTCCCCCATACTTGCCACTGTATTTCTGTGGTCCATATGTGGTGGGACTGCTCGCCCAATGAGAAACACGCTACAGTGTTTGGGGCTTGGGCGGTTCCCCCATATTGGCCACTATAGTTTTGTTTTATATGTATTTAATGTGTGCATTCTTTTGCACCTGGAGACCTCCATCACATGGTCTGATATGGGTGTGGCTTACAGTCTTGCTTTGTTCACATTGCATTAGTTGTCCTGCTATGCGGTTGTGTGGAAGCTTGGCTGTGAGCTGGATTTCATCACCTTCAGACCGTGTTCACACCATAGTTAGTGCACCAGAGTTAGCGCAGTGGTAGGACCCCTTGCCATGCTGAGTGACCGTGACGTGGTGCATGATGGGCTCCGATATCTTCCTGACAGGAATATATTGGCAAAAGTCTCAGCTTTTAATATCTGCTTGTATGACCAGCTAGTATAGTCAGTGACATATCTGTTTGGTGCATTTTTTTCCCTGACATGGTTCAAACACTTATAACTTATTTATTTGTTGGACTATCAAAATGACTTTTACAGCTTATTATACTTTTTAGTTTTATTAGGGGGAAATGGTACAATTTTTTTTTAAGTCATTTTTATACAAGCTATAGCTCATTATTCAAATATGCAAATTATTATAATTTGTTTCCTATATGTGTTGGATCATTTTATTACATAATATATATAGTTTCACATAAATGAGGTAATAATTGTAATGGTTTTGGTTGGTGTGGGTCTTTTTTTATGTATTTTATTATTTTTTTAACTTATTTTTTAAAATATATTTCTGCTACAAAAAGACACTGACATTTTATTTTGCACATTTTTCTTTTTTTTTTTTTTTGCCACATAATGTGTCCGCCAAGAGGTCATAAAAAGACCATTCGGGGACAGTGAACAATTTTATTTTGCACTTTTTCCTTTTTATTGTTTTCTTTTACTTATATGTATTTTATTTATTTATTTTCCATTTTCTTTGCAAAAATTTAATTTTATTTATATATATATATATATATATATATATATATATGCAGCACTGTATGTCCCCCAAGATGTTTTATATTTTTTTTACTGTTTACATTTTTTATATTATTTTTACTTTTTATATATATTTGCCACATAATTTGTTCCTAATAGGTCCATAATAGACCTTTGGGGACGCAGACTCTTTTTTGTTTTGTACTATTTCGACTGTAACTGGAGCATCCAAAGGAGCCCCAGTTACAGGGAAAACCAGCCTGCTGAGGCTGAGGCTTTGTATAGGTCAGGGATGATCAAGCTCTGCACTCCTCTGCCCCTGACATGTGGTCGCCAGGTCTAAACTGCTCGGCGCGCCTCTCACCTTTCTGAAGAGAAGGCAGAAGCGCTCATAAATCTCTTCTGCTTTCTCCTCGTCTTCCCCACTGTCACTGACTGCCTGGACCCGTCCTGCCCATGCTACAGTGCGGGAGCAGAAGCTGTAATCCTGCAATTGTGCGGCGCTTCAGGCAGAAACATAGCTAATCGCATGATCAGCTGCATTTCTGCCCAGCAGGATGGGGGCTGCAAACCAGGGCTCTGCGGGCCACGGGTTGTGCACCCCTGTTTTAGTAGCAGCCTGTGGATTTTTTCTTTTCTCTCAGTTAGGGAACTGGTGGGCTCATTATCTCTGCTCTCTGAAATTATATAGCTATTATATAGCTCAGTCCTTATCTTACTGATTAGAATGTGGCTGAAATAAGTGCTTATGACCTTTTAGTGATTTACAGATAAGGGTTATTAGATTATTAGATGACCAGCACAAAGTGAAAGTATCAGTCACACAGCTAGAAAAGCAGTTAACTCTTTGTGACAGAATGGCTCAATATCTTTAATAACTCCAATTGAAAAAATTATTTTTAGCCAAAAATGAGTAAAATGCAATCATAAACAAATTATGCCTCCGAATGTGTACATAGCCTTTAAGTTCACATATTTGTATAATCAATTTCTTCCGAGGAACAGTGGGAGGGGGGGGGTACAGCTGTCACTTTCTCATTGGAAAGTGATAACATATCCTACTTATGTCACTTCACTTTCTTAGAATTCCTTGAATATATTGCTTTTTATGACAACATCCCAAAAGTTTTCAGTAACAACTTTTGGGAAATGAATGTTCACAATTAGAGATGAGCAAAGTTTTGAAAAAGTTGATTCGGCAGCTTTGCCGAAGTTCGAATTTATTTTTTATTTTTTCCGAATTTATTTGTCACAAATTGCTATAAATAAGGTATACCCAGGCTTATCTGCCTAAAAGAAACAGTGGCCTGTAATACTGACACACACTAACTCTACAGCTAACATAATGGATTAACTATGAATATTTGTACACAGCACACTAATGTACATGCCGATAAATTATACCTGCCTGTAATACTGCCAGCACAGTAACTCTACAGCTAACAGAATGGATTAGCTATGACTCTTGGTTCACTGCACAGTTATGTACCGTACATGGCAATAAATTGTTCCAGAGTCTGTAGTACAGCAATCTCCTAAACTCTCCACTCTCCCTGCAGTCTCTTTGCAATATTGTCCTACACTCTCTGTTAAAAATGTGTAGCCACACTGTCCCTAGTGCATGAACGTCTTGTCATGTCTCCCCTATGCTCAGTTCACAGGTATATGGTGGCGACTGTACGGGATCAGGGTTTTATAGGGCTCTGGAAAGCTGTCATTAAAATACACTTCAATTGTACACCTGTCATATACTCATCTGAAATATCTTATGTCCCAGCACTTGCTGGTAAGCGAATACATCCAGCAGATGCTGAAAGGAACATTGGTACTTTACAGACAGGTAACCAAAACTTAATTATAATCTAAAACATGATACATTTGGAATTGTTGGTTCATCACTATACAGTGACAACTCATAAAATGCAGTTATTTGGTCTGCTTTATCAGTATCTATCAATGGAACACTAATTTCTGAAATATTAAATGGGTTTTCTGGGAGAATATTATGGGGCTGAGTTGCACCTAGGCCACGTGACAGATGAATGTGTTGTCACTGGCCTAAGATAGGTCATCAGTAGTAAAGGAGTTTTCTGGGATTTTGATACTGATGACTTATCCTCTGGATAGTTCATCAATAGATCAGTGGGAGTCTGACTCCCAGGACCTATTCTGATCAGCTGTTTTAGAAGGTACCGGTGCTTCTGTGAGCACTGCAGCCTTCTCCGTGCTTACCAAGCACAGCTCTGTACATTGTATACTGGCTGTGCTTGGTATCAAGCTCAGTCCCATTGAAGTGAATGGGGTTGTGTGCGGTACCAAGCACAGCTGTTATACAATGCACAGCGCTGTGCTTGGTAAGCGCCGAGAAGACCATGGTGCTCACAGGGGTTCCACTGCCTTCTCAAACAGCTGATTGGCAGGGGTCCCAGGTGCTGGAACACCACAGATCAAATCAGAATCATAATCGCTTTATTCGCCAAACACGACACAGTCGATCGTGCTCGGAATTGGGTTAGGCACAGGTACAGGCATAGTAACTAGGGGGTGGAAGGGGGGGGGTTAAGCAATGGGCACATTAGGGGCGAGGGAGGGATTATGGGCGGGAGATGGGGCGTGATGAGTTCAGCACTCTGAAGGCCGTTAGGAAGAAAGTGTTCAGCCTCTTCGATGTCCTTGCAGGGATGGCCTGATACCTGCAGCTGGACTTTAGACATCTGAAGAGATGATGGCCTGGATGGGAGTGGTCATTGAATATTTTCAGAGCCCTGGAGCGCAGTCTGTTGGAGAAGATAGAGTCAAGGGGTGGTAGTGGCAGTCGAGTAGTTCTCTCCGCCGAGCTGATGACCCTTTGTAGTTTGCGCTTGTCACTGGCTGATGAGCCAGCATACCACACCAGAATGGACGAGCACAATACCGACTCGATGGTACATGAGTAGAAGGACTTCAGTAGGTCCTGAGCCATGGCAAACTTCCTCAGTTGTCGAAGGAAATAGAGCCGCTGGTGAGCCTTCTTTATGATGGACGAGATGTTGGGACCCCAGGATAGGTTTTCAGAGATTGTCATGCCTAGGAGGTGGGCACTGGGTACCCTTGCGACTTCAGAGGATAGGTCATCAGTATCAAGATCCCAGAAAACCTGTTTAAAATCTTTGAAAACCCCTTTAATTGGCGAGGATGACGGGAATCAGACCCTGCTAATCTTCTGTACATGACCTATAGGAAGAAAGCCGAAAACCAAAGGTTGGTCTTCAACATGGTGTGCCATGTGACTGTTTGAATATGCTTTATGTGCTTTTAACTTTGTGAGTATATTTAATAGGGTATTCCTTTTTAAACACTTGCAATGTTTGAGCTGTTTGATTATGCCTGACACCCAGTGTACTCAAAGAGACATTTTCAGGATCAACCTGGAATGATCTTTATGAGAAACTACTGTGTTTAGACATTCTATGAGCAACACAGAAAGCTGCAACTGAATAGCATCTGCTTAGCGTAAGTTGAAAGATACTGTCTGAGAGGGGGTGAAAGATGATGAATGTTAATAATATTGTTGAGTATTGATTCATAATTTATACTATATAGCAGATCCTGCAAGATAAAGATGTGTGTACTCAGTATCCATATGTCTTTTCACATTGATGACACTTTTTGTCGTGACTGTAAAGATTAGAAGGAATGAGTCACTGTACTTGATTTCTTAATCAATGTGCACCAACCTGACAAACCTTAAAGGGAGTCCATCAGCAGTTTTGACCACACAAAACTGCAGATAGCACTTTGTGGGGGCCTGAGAAAACAGGACAAACATATCTTTTCAGATATTTTGTTGTTGGGAGTGGTGATCTGCTCCAGCAAGTACCCTGGGGGCACAGTCTCACTGTGAACTACTCTCTGCCATATTCTGCTTCACAACTCCTTCCATCTGCTCTGAGGGACAGCTATACCATGCAACCAGGAGTCCACTATAGCTGTCACTCAGAGCAGAAGGGAGGGGATGTGAAGCAACAAACTGCATAGTGAGCAATGTAGCCCAGCAAAATAAAAAATTATATTCACACTACTCCTGATAATAAAAGCTCTGCAAAATGTATGCTAATACTGTTCTCCATGGCCCCTACAAAGCTCTTGCAAAGCACTGTCAGAAGTTTTGCAAAATTAGGGGTATGATTGGTGGGGTCTGATTTGAGGTCTGATAAACATTGTGGCCTGTATGGGGGTCTGATCTGAAGTGCGATAAAGATTGGGGTCTGAACTGAGGTCTGATTAAATTTATTTTTTTCCTTTTCTACATCTTTAAAACCTAGGTGTGCCTTATGATCAGGTGTGTCTTATAAAGTGAAAAATATGGCATACAGTTGCAAGAATAAGTATGTAAACCCTTTGGAATGATATGGACTTCTGCACAAATTGGTCATAAAATATGATCTGATCTTCATCTAAGTCACAACAATAGACAATCACAGTCCGCTTAAACTAATAACACACAAATAATTAAATGTTACCATGTTTTATTGAACACACCATGTAAACATTCACAGTGCAGGTGGAAAAAGTATGTGAACCACTAGACTAATGATATCTCTAAGAGCTAATTGGAGTGAGGTGTCAACCAACTGGAGTGCAATCAATGAGATGAGATTGGAGGTGTTGGTTACAGCTGCCCTGCCCTATAAAAACACACACGAGTTCTGTGTTTGCTTTTCACAAGAAGCATTGCCTGTCACCGCCAGTTCTGTGAGAAGGTCTGACAGACGTTCTTCTCTACCTCTTGTATGATGTTCTTTGTTTTGGTTTCACTTTGTCATCTCCTTTCCTTCTGCCAGGTGTCACTTATTTAGACTAATCATCTTCCTTTATATTCCCTCCCATACTGCCTCACTTTGCGGTTTATACTACTTCTGGATGAAGTGTTCACTGCTGTAGGCTGCTGCTGCTGTTTGCTTAGATAAGTCTTTTCCTTTATTGTGTTTCTTTGCTGGCTTGATTCTAGGTGATGCTGACTCCGTCTGTATTAAGTGCAGGGAGCCGGTCGTCGTGTCCCCTCACTATTATAGGGTTTTCAGGTGTCACACAGTCTTAGGTACGTGGGCATGCAATCGTCTACCATTGAGAAGCTTGCATGTGCATAGCAGTCAGGGAGAGCTCTCAGGGTTTTATAGGGCTCACCTATATGCTCCTTAGTTTGGGATCAAGCCAGTCGGTCGTTTATTTATAAGTTCCAACTATCAGCAACTTTACCCGTGACATTATAAACCGCCTAAACCGTCTTAAGCATGGATCCGGTTTCAGCCTTGATTGACCACATGCAAGGTCTTTCGCTGGAGGTAGCAGATCTCCGTAAAACTGCGCTGTGCTTCATTGGGAGCTTCCTGAGAATCAGAAGGCGCTGATGCGGTTTTTGGGTTTTGCCAATTATTACAGAAAGTTAATTTTGAATTATTCCTCTGTTGTTAAGCCTCTCACTGATATGACTAAAAAGGGGGTGTTTTTTTCCTCGTGGTCGGTAGATGCTCTTAAAGCCTTTTCTAGTATTAGAGTGTTTTGCTTCTACTCCAATTTTGGTACAACCTGATGTCTCTCTACCTTTTATTGTTGAGGTGGATGCTTCTGAGGTTGGTGTGGGTGTGGTCTTATCTTAGGGTCCCTCTCCTGCCAAATGGCGACCGTGTGCCTTTTTCTCAAGGAAACTCACCTCTGCAGAGAGAAATTACGATGTGGGAGATAGGGAGTTGTTGGCCATCAAATTAGCTTTTGAGGAATGGCACCATTGGTTAGAGGGAGCCAGACACCCTATTACCGTGTTTACCGACCATAACAATCTGGCCTACTTGGAATCGGCCAAGCGTCTGAACCCGAGACAGGCCAGATGGTCTTTGTTCTTTTCTAGGTTTAATTATGTTGTTACATTAAACCTGGGGTTAAAAATGTGAAGGCGAATGCCCTGTCACGTTGTTTTCTGGGAGGGGGGCACTCTGAAGACCCAGGTCCCATTTTGGCTGATGGGGTGGTCGTCTCTGCTCTTTATCCTGATTTGGAGGCAGAGGTTCAGGCAGCCCAGGCAGAGGCTCCTGATCTTTTTCCTCCTGGGAGGTTGTTTGTGCCTCTCGCTTTACGACACAAGGTTTGTATGGAGCTCCACGATACTGTCCTTGCTGGGCACCCAGGGAGTAGAGCTACAGTGGATCTCATTGCTCAGAGATTCTGGTGGCTGGTTCTTCGTATGACGGTTGAGGATTTTGTGGCAACCTGCTAGACCTGCGCTCGTGCCAAGGTCCCACATTCATGGCTAACGGGTTCTCTCCTCCCGTTACCCATTCCTTCCCGTCCTTGGACGCATCTGTCCATGGACTTCATTACAGACCTGCCTCATTTCTCGGGGAAGACTGTGATTCTGGTGGTAGTGGACTGTTTTAGCAAAATGGCGCATTTCATTCCCTTTCCTGGGTTACCTAATGCTAAGGCGCTGGCGCAAGCGTTTGTTGATCACATTGTTAAATTGCATGGCATTCCTTCAGACATCATTTCTGATAGGGGCACGCAATTTGTTTCCAGATTCTGGAAGGCCTTCTGTTCTCGCTTGGGGGGTCGGTTATCATTCTCTTCTGCTTTTTACCCGCAGTCGAATGGTCAGACCGAACGCGTCAATCAGAATCTGGAGACATATCTGCGCTGTTTTGTGGCGGAGAATCGGGAGGATTGGTATTCTTTTTTGTCCCTTGCTGAGTTTGCTTTAAATAACTGTCGCCAGGAGTCCTCTGATAAGTCACCATTTTTTGGTGCATATGGGTTTCATCCGCAGTTTGGGATATTCTCTGGAGAGGGGTCTTCTGGTTTACCTGATGAGGAGAGATTTTCCTCGTCTTTGTCATTTATTTTGCAAAAGATTCAGGGTAATCTAAAGAGGATGAGTGAGAGATATAAGCGTGTGGCGGATAAGAGACGTGTGCCTGGTCCGGACCTGAATGTGGGTGACCTGGTGTGGTTGTCTACAAAGAATATCAAACTGAAGGTTCCCTCCTGGAAGTTGGGTCCTAAGTTTATTGGGCCTTACAAGATCTTGTCCGTCATCAATCTCGTTGCCTTCCGTCTTGATCTTCCTCAGACTTGGAAGATCCATAATGTTTTTCATAGGTCCCTATTAAAACCTTATATCCAACCCACTGTACCCTCCTCTTTGCCTCCTCCTCCGATTTGTGTTGATGGTAATCTTTAATTTCAGGTCTCTAGGATTGTGGATTCTCGCATTATCTGCGGTTCTCTTCAGTACCTCGTTCATTGGGAGGGTTATGGTCCTGAGGAGAGGATGTGGGTCCCAGTGGCAGACATTAAGGCCACTCGTCCCATCAGGGTTTTCCATAGGTCTCATCCTGAGAAGGTGGGCTCTGAGTGTCCGGAGTCCACCCTCAGAGGGAGGGGTACTGTCACCGCCAGTTCTGTGAGAAGGTCTGACAGACGTTCTTCTCTACCTCTTGTATGACGTTCTTTGTTTTGGTTTCACTTTGTCATCTCCTTTCCTTCTGCCAAGTGTCACTTATTTAGACTAATCGTCTTCCTTTATATTCCCTATGATACTGCCTCACTTTGCGGTTTATACTACTTCCTGGATGAAGTGTTCACTGCTGGAGGCTGCTGCTGCTGTTTGCTCAGTTAAGTCTTTTCCTTTATTGTGTTTCCTTGCTGGCTTGATTCTAGGTGACCCTGACTCCGTTCGTATTAAGTGCAGGGAGCCGGTCATCGTATCCCCTCACTATTACAGGGTTTTCAGGTGTCACACAGTCTTAGGTACGTGGGCATGCAATCGTCTACCATTGAGACCCTTGCATGTACATAGTAGTCAGGGAGAGCTCTTAGGGTTTTAAAGGGCTCACCTATATGCTCCTTAGTTTGAGATCAAGCCAGTCGTTTGTTTATTTATAATTTCCAGCTATCTGCAACTTCACCCGTGACATTGCCTGATGTGAATGATGCCTCGCACAAAAGAGCTCTCAGGAGACCTACGATTAAGAATTGTTGACTTGCATAAAGCTGGAAATGGTTATAAAAGTATCTCCAAAAGCCTTGCTGTTCATCAGTCCACGGTAAGACAAATTGTCTATAAATGGAGAAAGTTCAGCACTGCTGCTACTCTCCCTAGAAGTGGCCATCCTGTAAAGATGACTGCAAGAGCACAGTGCAGACTGCTCAATGAGGTGCAGAAGAATCCTAGAGTGTCAGCTAAAACTTACAAAAGTCTCTGGCATATGCTAACATCCCTGTTAGCGAATCTACGATACGTAAAATACTAAGCAAGAATGGATTTCATGGGGGGATACCACAAAGGAAGCCACTGCTGTCCCAAAAAAACATTGCTGCACATTTACAGTTTGCACAAGAGCACCTGGATGTTCCACAGCAGTACTGGCAAAATATTCTGTCGACAGATGAAACCAAAGTTGAGTTGTTTGGAAGAAACACACAACACTATGTGTGGAGAAAAAGAGGCACAGCACACCAACATAAAAACCTCATCCCAACTGTGAAGTATGGTGGTGGGGGCATCATGGGTTGGGGCTGCTTTGCTGCATCAGGGCCTGGACAGATTGCTATCATCAAAGGAAAAATGAATTCCCAAGTTCATCAAGACATTGTGCAGGAGAATTAAGGCCATCTGTATGCAGAGCTGGTACAGCTTTTTTTTTTAGAGAAGTAATAATGGCTTGGGACTCTCCAACTTGGCTTAGCCATCAGTTCTCTGAAAGTGCAAGTCAACCACATGGAGAGGTATGGACTATAGTACCAGCAACTTGGCCAGGAATACATTCATCTTCTTACAGAATTATATATGTATAAAACAATGTGGCCAGCACAATATCTGTGGGAACCCCAATTAGTGCATCAAGGTGACTGGATGACAGGCAAATTTATTAGATTAGGCAGAGAGAGGCCAAGCAAGTTATAAGAGCTTCTAAAGCACAGGCAGAAGAAAAATTTGCTCAGTCAGTGAAAAAAGGCGATAAGACATTCTTCAGATACATAAATGAAAAAAGGAAACTAAAACAAGGAATTACCAAATTAAAAACAAAAGAAGGAAGGTATATGGAAGAAGATTAAGAACTAGCTGACTGCCTCAATGAATACTTCTGTTCAGTTTTCACAAACGAAAATTAAGGAAAAGAACCTCGGTTAGGGATGAAGACTAATGAATCCTTTGATGCATGTGTCTTTACAGAGGAAGAGGTTCTAAGTCAGCTGTCTAAAATTAATACAAATAAGTCACAGGGGCCTGATGGGATACACCCGAAGCTATTAAAAGAGCTTAGCGGTGAACTAGCAAAACAATTAACAGATTTATTTAACCAATCACTGGTAACAGGAGTCATCCCAAAAGATTGGAAATTCGCAAATGTTGTGCCCATTCACAAGAAAGGTAGTAGGGAGGAATTGGGCAACTATAGGCCAGTAAGCCTGATATCAATAGTGGGTAAATTAATGGAAGCCATACTTAAGGAGAGGGTTGTGGAACATCTAAAATCCCATGGATTGAAAGATGAAAAACAGCATGGGTTTACTTCAGGGAGATCATGTCTAACTAATCTTTTTTTTTAATGGGGGACTAAAATAATAGATGGCAGAGGTGCAGGAGACATTGCTTATCTAGACTTTAGTAAGGCTTTTGTTACTGTCCCACATAGAAGGCTTATCAACAAATTGCAGTCTTTGTGCTTGGACTCCCATATTGTTAAATGGATTAAGCAGTGACTGAGGGACAGACAACAGAGGGTTGTAGTCAATGGAGTATATTCAGACCATGGTCTTGTTACCAGTGGGGTACCTGAGGGATCTGTTCTGGGACCCATATTGTTTAATATCTTTATCAGCGAAATTGCAGAAGGCCTCGATGGTAAGGTGTGTCTTTTTGCTGATGACACAAAGATTTGTAACAGGGTTGATGTTCCTGGAGGGATACACAAAATGGAAAAGGATTTAGGAAAACTAGAGGAATGGTCAAAAATCTGGCAAAATTTAATGTTGATAAGTGCAAGATAATGCACCTGGCGAATAAAAACCCATGAGCAGAATATAAAATCAGTGATACAGTCCTAACCTCAGTATCTGAGGAATAGGATTTAGGGGTCATTATTTCAGAAGACTTAAAGGTAGGCAATGTCAAAGAGCAGCAGGAAATGCTAGCAGAATGCTTGGGTGTATAGGGAGAGGCATTACCAGTAGAAAGAGGGAGGTGCTCATGCCGCTCTACAGAGTATTGTGCGCAGTACTAGAGAACATATCTCCAGAAGGATATTGATACTTTGGAGAGAGTTCAGAGAAGAGATACTAAACTAGTACATGGATTGCAGGACAAAACTTACCAGGAAAGATTAAAGGACCTTAACATGTATAACTTGGAAGAAAGACGAGACAGAGGGGATATGATAGAAACTTTTAAATACATAAAGGGAATCAACAAGGTAAAAAAGGAGAGAATATTTAAAAGAAGAAAAACTGCTACCAGAGGATATAGTTTTAAATGAAAGGTTTAAAAGTAATATCAGGAAGTATTACTTTGCTGAGAGAGTAGTGGATGCATGGAATAGCCTTCCTGCATAAGTGGTAGCTGCAAATATAGTGAAGGAGTTTAAGCATGCATGGGATAGGCATAAGGCCATCCTTCATATAGAATTGCTCACCTTTAAACTAAGGGGGGCACTCTCCCTATGTTCTCCTTATAGGGTGAATAAAGTCTCCCTATGATCTACACTGTCACTGTGCTGTTCCCTGAACAGTTCCAAAGTAAAATTTTACAAATAAAGTATTTCTTAACCACTCTTCCTAGCGCCTTTCACATCTACTCCTGAACTAAGTTCACGGTAAAATGGTGGAGACCGGGCAGGATGAGGCTTTTTATAGGGTTATGACATCATAGGGGCTGGCTATCTGCTGATTGGCTGGCTGCACAGAATTATGGATGATCCCTCATGCTCAGGCTTCTTACTTTCATCTTGTAACATGTTCATTTTAGAAAAAATTTGATTCGTTGCCATGAAGCGTCAGGAAATTCAGATTTGTGACAAATCTTCACTTCAACATAAATTTGCTCAACACTAGTGACGATCATTCTTAACATTTTCCAAAAATTGATTTGGCTTATTTAGAATGCAATGTGGCTCTTTACATTAGTGCTGCATTCAATATTTCTAAATATATACTGGATTCTAATGCAGAAAATTATACAGTACATTAAAAAGAAGGAAAGGCACCTGACACCTGAATGAGGTTAAGTCAAATGTTGATAAGTCAAATTGAATGTGAAAATGTAGATGATCCCACCTGGCCTTTCCAAAAATCAATTTCCATATATCACTTTCGCTCACATTGCTCTCTCACTTCTGTTTTTTGGGCCTAGAGAAATCCAAATAAAAAAATATATACTTACTTGAGCAACAAAACTGTTCAGTGTAATGTTAATTTGTATATGCAGGGTTTCAATATTATGGTCAAAAATTGTACAGTATAATGCTTCATTCCTAGATCATTATAATACAATTTGCTAAATCCACTATTTTCTAAAAAAAAAAGTTTTTGTCTATCAGAACTAAGCACAGAGCATAGAACAAACCTTGCTGGCTATAAAGAGTAAGTACAAATAATTACTTTGGAAACCCAGGAACTCCGTATTAGGTACACAATATTGAAAATTCATAGCTATAGCTCCATCAGTTTCTGTGTATTTTTAACAGTGTGCTTAAAGGGAACCTGTCACCAGGATTTTGTGTATACAGCTGAGGACATGGGTTGCTAGATGGCCACTAGCACATCCGCAATACCCAGTCCCCATAGCTCTGTGTGCTTTTATTGTGTTTAAAAAAAACGATTTGATACATATGCAAATTAACCTGAGATGAGTCCTGTCCCTGACTTATCTCGGAAACCTCAATATACATTACGCTGATTCTGCAGTTTACAAAAATACTCTGTATATGGTGGTAAACTGCTGTAGGCGCACATGGCAGTGGACAGAAGGAAAGGAGCGCCATATGGGTTTTAAAGGTAGATTTGGCTAGAATGTTTTTTGGGCACCATTTTGTATTTGAAGAGACCCTAACTTACCCCTACAGTGAAGAACCTTAAAAAGTAACCCCATTTTGGAAACTACACCCTCAAAGAATATATTCAGGGGTGCACTTAATTTTTAAACACTTGGCTGTGAAAAAAAAAAGTTTCATTTCTTCCAATTAAATATTACTTTTAGCCCCAAATCTTTTATTTTCACAAAGGGTAACAGGACAAAAAGCACCCCATAATTTTTTTACCCATTTTCTCCTGAATAAGGCAAGACTCCATATGTGGTGGTAAACTGCTGTGGGGGCACATGGCAAGATTCAGAAAGGAAGGAGCGCCATATGGCTTTTGCAGCACAGATTTTGATGGATTGGTTTATGGGTGCCATTGGTTTTTATTTTTTGAGTGATTGTCTTATGTGGATGTGGAGATTCATGTTTTGTAGGATGAGGTGACGTTTTCATTGGTACCATTTTGGGGCTATATGATTTTTTGATCACTTGATATTATGCATTTTATAAGGCGAGGTGACAAATAGTGTTCATTGAGCATGCTCAGCCGAACACCAGTTCGGCTTGAGCATCTCGATGCTCGGCACATGGCAGTATTCGGCCGAATACTGCATGTGCTCGAGCGCAATGCTTGAGTATCCTACCCGCACATTTGTTGGCTGCTACGTAGCCAATGAACGTGCAGGTGAGTGCTGCCCTTCACTATAATGCTGTAGCCATGTTGGTTACTGGCATTACAGTGATTGGCTGGCCGGAACGCGTCATCGGGTGCTATATAGCACCCGATGACACGTGTTAGGCTCAGTACTATTCAGGGAGAGCTGTTCTGAAGAAGGGAAAGATAGTGTAGGAAGTGAATTTTTAAATCTTGTCAGAGACCCAAAAGTCCTTTTAAGGACTATTGTTGTGTGTGGCAGCAGAAAAATATATATTTTTAGTGCAACTTGCGGTAAATTGCTAAAACTTTACAGACCCAAAAATCCTTTTAAGGACTGTTGTGTGTGGCAGCAATATCTGTTTTTAGCGGATCCTGCGCTAAATAGCGTGCAAAAGTAAGCCACTGCAGACAGCGACATTATCTGCGCTACATCTCCTGTGTAACGTGTGCGCATCCCAAAAATATCTGTGACATCCAGAGTACTTTTTCCGTAGACAGTGTCCGCTGCGGACAATTGACATTACATGGGGTACATCTCCTTTGTGACGTTTCCTAAACCCAAATACCTGTGACATTCCCTGAAATTTTTTATTAGCTGCTGGTGACATCAGCGACATTATCTGTGGTATTTCTCCTGTGTAATGTTTCCACATCCCAAATACCTGTGACATTCCCTGTAATTTTTTATTAGCTGCTGGTGATTACAGCAACATTATCGGCAGTATTTCTCCTGTGTAATGTTTCTACAGCCAAAATACCTGTGACATTCCCTGTAATGTTATATTAGCCGCTGCTTACATCAGCAACATTATCTGCGGTATTTCTCCTGTGTAATGTTTCCACATCCCAAATACCTGTGACATTCCCTATAATTTTTTATTTGCCGCTGGTGACATCAGTGACATTATCTGCAGTATTTCTCCTTTGTGACGTTTCCACATCTCAAATACCTGTGACATTCGTTATAATTTTTTATTAGCCGCTGGTGATATCAGCGACATTATCTGTGGTATTTCTCCTGTGTAACATTTTCACACCCCAAATACCTGTGACATTTCCTGCAATTTTTTATTAGCCACTTGTGATATCAGCAACATTATCTGCGGTATACGGAATATCCTATGTGACGTTTCCACATCTCAAATACCTGTGAAATTCCCTGTAATTTTTTATTAGCCGCTGGCGACTTCAGCTACATTATCTGCGGTATTTCTCCTGTGTGACGTTTCCACATCCCAAATACCTTTGACATTCCATGTAATTTTTTTTTAGCCGCTGGTGACATCAGCGACATTATCTGCAGTATTTTTCCTGTGTGACTTATCCACATCCCAAATAACTGTGAAATTCCCTGTAATTTTTTATTAGCTGCTGGTGACATCAGCAACATTATCTGTGGCATTCCTCCTGTGTAAAGTTTCCACATCCCAAATACCTGTGACATTCCCTGTAATTTTTTATCAGCAGCTGGTGAAATCAGAGACATTATCTGCGGTATATCTCTTGTGTGACATTTCCTCATCCCAAATACCTGTGACATTCCCTGTAATTTTTGATTAGCTGCTGGTGACATCAGCGACATTATCTGCGGTATTTCTCCTGTGTGACGTTTCCACGTCCCAAATACCTATGACATTCCCTGTATTTTTTTATTAGCCGCTATTAACATCAGCGACATCATCTGTGGTATATCTTATGTGTGATGTTTCCACATCCCAAATACCTGTGACATTCCCTGTAATTTTTTATTAGCTGCTGGTGATTACAGCAACATTATCGGCAGTATTTCTCCTGTGTAATGTTTCTACAGCCAAAATACCTGTGACATTCCCTGTAATGTTATATTAGCCGCTGCTTACATCAGCAACATTATCTGCGGTATTTCTCCTGTGTAATGTTTCCACATCCCAAATACCTGTGACATTCCCTATAATTTTTTATTTGCCGCTGGTGACATCAGTGACATTATCTGCAGTATTTCTCCTTTGTGACGTTTCCACATCTCAAATACCTGTGACATTCGTTATAATTTTTTATTAGCCGCTGGTGATATCAGCGACATTATCTGTGGTATTTCTCCTGTGTAACATTTTCACACCCCAAATACCTGTGACATTTCCTGCAATTTTTTATTAGCCACTTGTGATATCAGCAACATTATCTGCGGTATACGGAATATCCTATGTGACGTTTCCACATCTCAAATACCTGTGAAATTCCCTGTAATTTTTTATTAGCCGCTGGCGACTTCAGCTACATTATCTGCGGTATTTCTCCTGTGTGACGTTTCCACATCCCAAATACCTTTGACATTCCATGTAATTTTTTTTTTAGCCGCTGGTGACATCAGCGACATTATCTGCAGTATTTTTCCTGTGTGACTTATCCACATCCCAAATAACTGTGAAATTCCCTGTAATTTTTTATTAGCTGCTGGTGACATCAGCAACATTATCTGTGGCATTCCTCCTGTGTAAAGTTTCCACATCCCAAATACCTGTGACATTCCCTGTAATTTTTTATCAGCAGCTGGTGAAATCAGAGACATTATCTGCGGTATATCTCTTGTGTGACATTTCCTCATCCCAAATACCTGTGACATTCCCTGTAATTTTTGATTAGCTGCTGGTGACATCAGCGACATTATCTGCGGTATTTCTCCTGTGTGACGTTTCCACGTCCCAAATACCTATGACATTCCCTGTATTTTTTTATTAGCCGCTATTAACATCAGCGACATCATCTGTGGTATATCTTATGTGTGATGTTTCCACATCTCAAATACCTGTGACATTCCCTGTAATTTTTAATTAGCCGCTGGTGACATCAGCGACATTATATGCGGTATTTCTCCTGTGTAACGTTTCCACATCCAAAATACCTGTGTAATTTCCTGTAATTTTTTATTAGCCGCTACTGACATCAGCGACATTATCTGTGGCATATCTCCTGTGTGTAGTTTCCACATCTCAAATACCTATGAAATTCCCTGTAATTTTTTATTAGCCGCTGGTGACATCAGTGACATTATCTGCGGTATTTCTCCTGTGTAACATCAGTGACATTATCTGTGGTATATCTCCTGTGTGACGTTTCCACATCCCAAATACCTGTGACATTCCCTGTAATTTTTTATTAGCCGCTGGTGACATTAGCGACATTATCTGCGGTATTTCTCCTGTGTAACGTTTCCACATCCAAAATACCTGTGACATTCCCTGTCATTTTTTATTAACCTCTGTTTACATCAGCGACATTATCTGTGGTATATCTCCTGTGTGACGTTTTCACATCCCAAATACCTGTGACATTCCCTGTAATTTTTTATTAGCCGCTGGTGACATCAGCGACATTATCTGCAGTAGTTCTCCTGCGTAACATTTCCACATCCAAAATACCTGTGACATTCCCTGTAATTTTATATTAGCCGCTGGTGACATCAGCAACATTATCTGTGGCATTTCTCCTGTGTGACGTTTCTATATCTCAAATACCTGTGACATTCCCTGTAATTTTTTATTAGTCGCTGGTGACATCAGCGACATTATCTGCGATATTTTTCCTGTGTAATGTTTCCACATCCAAAATACCTGTGACATTTCCTGTAATTTTTTATTAGCCGCTGGTGACATCAGTGACATTATCTGCGGTATATCTCCTGTGTGACGTTTCCATATCTCAAATACCTGTGACATCCCCTGTAATTTCTTATTAGCCACTGGTGACATCAGTGACATTATCTGCGGTATATCTCCTGTATGACGTTTCCATATCTCAAATACCTGTGACATTCACTGTAATTTTTATTAGCCGCTGCTGACATCAGCGACATTATCTGCAGTATATTGCCTGTGTGACGTTTCCACATCCAAAATACCTTTCTAATTTTTTTTGCGCATACACTTACAAATTGTATGTGTGACATACTTTCAAGCATATACAGTATAACATTTAATATGAAGAATGCGAACAGTAAGTAACAGGAAAGTGGCTGTGATGCTGATGGTGCATGCAGAGGCAGTGGCCCTGGGTGCGTTGAAACTGTGCCTGCTCCCAGAGCAAAAGAAGCACACTAATCTACGATACCTAGCTTCATGTCCTAGTTTTTAGGGTGGTGCAGGACAACGCTCTCGAAGTCAGACCAGTGCGGCCAGGTAGTCGGTTGGATTGTAGGCAGATAATGCTTCCAGTCGATTAAGCACCTCCCTGTCTTCCACCAAGTCCAGTCTTAGTAGCAAAAAGTCTGGTCAACACAATCCTCACCCTGATCCTCCTTCCTCCCACGATGAAGAGTCTTGCCAAACAAGTGATCCCTCACTCGGGTGTTCCAAGGAGCTCTTTTCAGTGTCATTCCTTCATTTGGGCCTCACGACAAGCCCGCTTGAAGAGGGACATGAGATCTTGTGTCCTGATTTCGAAACTCTTGAGCATTCACAGTCACAAGATGATGACGGTGGGGAATGGCAATTAGTGTTTCACGAGGTGGATGATGATAGTGAGAAACAGTTGCCAATAAGTCAATGGCAATTACTGTCTCAAGAGGTTGATGATGATGATGAGATACAGTTGTCAATAATTGAGGTTGTTGCTAGGTCAACAATTAAGGAAGATAAGCAGAGTAAGGAAGTGGAAGAGGCGGTGGTGGACGATGAAGTCGCTGACCCAACCTAGGAGGGTGGCAAGCCGAGGGAGGACAAAAGTATAGAGGGGGAGGGATCCGCAGCACAGAAACACGATGGAAGAGGCAGTGGGGTGGCAAAAGGGAGAAGGCGAGCCACACCAAACAGGCCCGCAACTGCTCCCCGGAGCACACCCTTGCAGAAATCTCCCTTGCCAAGGGGTAGGTGTTCCGCAGTCTGGTGCTTTTTTGAGGAAAATGCGAACTATAAAATAATTGTAATTTGCAACCTGTGCCATACAAAAATGAGCAGGGGCGGGAACACTAGCAACCTCACCACCACCATCATGATCCGCAGCATGGCATCAAAGCACCGTGATAGGTGGGCCAAACGACTGGGTCCACAATCTGTGTTTGCTGGTCACGCCACTGCCTCCTCTTCCCATGTGTTACATGCTGGCCAATCTCCTGTTAAAGGCGCAGGCCCGGATGCCTCCCACCCTTCACCTGGACCTTTGCAAGCACCATCAGCAACTACATCAACTTCCGTGTCCCAGCGCAGCCTACAAATGTCCTTTCCAAAGGCATTTTAATGCAAGCGCAAATAGCCAGAAACCCACCCACAGACCATAGCACTAAATGCACAACTTTCCAAATTACCGGCCCGGAAATGTTACACAGTCTCCAGCCGCCACTATTTTTCACGGTGTCCCGTAACATCACCCGTGCCCTGACGAACGCAGTTACTGAGAAGGTTCACTTAACCACTGACACATGGACAAGTGCTTTCGGCCAGAGATTCTACATTTCCCTGACGGCACACTGGGTGAACCTTGTGGAGGCTGGGAGCGAGTCGTACCGTTTGATGGCACAAGTGCTACCGATGCCAAGAATTGCAGGCCCTACGTCGATCAGGGTTTCCGCCAGCACCTACGTTAGTGGCTCCAACCCCCACTTCTCCTCCTCTGCCTCCTCCACTTCTACCTCAGAATTATCCTTTTGCAGCACCAATCAGCCGGTAGCTGGAAGCAGTGTAGCACTGCAGTGGGGAAATGACAACAGGCTGTACTTATGCTGATCTGCTTAGGTGACAAACAGCACACTGTCTTCAACTTAAAGGTTCAGCAGTTTCTCAAAATCTACCCCAATTTTCCTGAGCTACTGGTGAACGAGCGCCGCGTGCCCATTTCCGCAAGTCATCGAAAGCTTCCGCCGGTCTGTCAACACTGCAGCAGAGCTTACAATTGCCAGCTCACTGACTGTTGTGCAACGTGAGCGCGCGCTGGAACTCGACATTCCACATGTTTGCCAACCTTTGTGAGCAGTAGTGGAATACAAGCTGCAACATGGTCGTCGCCTTTACAGTCAGCTTACACTCTTCACAAGCGACGAGTGGGCATGGATGTCTGACCTCTGTGAGGTTTTAAGAAACTTTGAGGAATCAACACAGATGGCAATAACGCTATTATTAGAGTTACCATACCACTTCTGTGTCTACTCAAACGCTCGCTGATCACAATTAAGGCCGACGCTTTGCATGTGGAAGAGGTGAAAATGAGGGAAGACATTACACTGGGTGATAGCCAGACCACCCTCAGTTCATCTTCTGAGCGCAAATTGGATGATAATGAGGAGGAGGACGAGAAGCAGTAGACGGTTGTCTCCGCTGCAGAGGGTAGTACCTATGGAAGTTTAATTCCATCTGTTCAGCGTGGATAAGGAGGTTGAGAGTCATTCTCCTGATGATGACAGCAAAGTCTTCCCTGTTGGGACTCTGGCACACATGGCTGGCTTTATGTTAGGCTGCCTTGCTCGTGAACTACGCGTTTTACGTATTTTGGACAACACTGATTACTGGTTGTTCACCCTTCCTGTGGTGGAGAGGACTTGCAAAATGGTTCAATACCAGAAGGTTCTTGTGGAAAAATTGCTCCAAAAATTTCCAGCTGACAATGGTGGTGGCAGAGTACGTAGTTCCTTGTGCAACCAAGGAGTGGAGACAAGGGGAACACACAGCAGTTCAAACAGAGGCAGGGCAACACTCTCCAAAGCCTGGGACAGTTTCATGACACCCCGCCAGCACCCTCACCCTGATGCGCGGCCTAGTGTCACAAGGAGGGAAAAAAAATTGAATCGTGAAGGAGTACGTAGCAGACCGTGTTAGCGTCCTCAATGATCCCTCTGTGCCTTACAACTACTGGGTGTCCAAGCTGGACATGTGGTACGAACTGGCGCTCTATGCCTCGGAGGTGCTGGCGTGCCCTGCTGCCAGTGTTTTGTCAGAGTGGGTATTTAGTGCTGCTGGGGGCATAATAACTGATAAGCGCATCCGCCTGTCAATGGAAAATGATGATAGGTTGACTCTTATAAAAATGAACAAGGCCTGGATTGCCCCTGACTTCTCTACTCCACCAGAGGAAAGCAGCCGAACATAAAGGCACTTTAAATATGTTTTTTATAATGTACTGAATACACTGTATTCCCATGCACCTCTTCCACCACAAAAAAGGGTATATGGTTCAATCTTCCTTTTCTCATCCTCCTCCTTCTCCTCTTCCATCATATCAACATGCCTATTAGTCTGCCCTCGCTCCTAATGTTGTAGAGGGTCAGCTCACCTTCAGGCCATCGCAAATAATGTTTTAGAGGGTCAGCTCACCAGCAGGCCCTCACCTACAATCTTTTAGGTGGGGCCAGCTCACCCGAATATTTTCAATATAGTGCTATATATTCGTTATTTCGAATATTCGTTGTTTTTTTTTGTTACCCTAGCTTTTCAAAAGGCAGTACTTTTAAGAGATGATTCCCTGCTCCCTGCACACTCAAGTCAGTGCCCGTTGCCTCCTCTATCTAATTCCCGTGCGCATGGAGCATCCCCATCACCATGGGAACGCCTCCATGCTAGAATGTACTGTCGGATTTGAAAATCAAGTTGCAATCGCAATGAGAATAATATAACTTGAATGAATCGTATCACGATTTTAACTTGTACCTGGTTTACAATGGTTGGCTTTCTTGACTTAGCGAAGATGGAAAATATTTTGTTTTGACTAATAAATATATTCGTCATCCTCGCTAATTGAAAGTAATTTAGTAAACCAGGTCTAAGTTGAAATCCCAATGCGATTAATTCAAGTTATATTAATCTCATTGCGATTTTAACTTGAAGCTGCTGCTGGGTCTCTAATGGAATCGGTCAGCTTGCTAGAATTAACGAAGTTAACGAATATGGAATCTAGCAGTGCTAATTTGTAATCGCAATGCGATATTTGCTATTATTATTAACCGCAGTGCGAATCCAACATTTATAATCCACTATTCTTAGATATAGTACTATATTCGTTTTGTGGAGCATTAAACATAGGGAGATAAATTGCCTTACTCGATAATGACGTAGTCATTGTTGCATAATGCGATAATAACTTAAATTGAGGAAGATGTAGAATACATTTTCTATCTTCGTTTATGTCGATTCTACATCAACGAAGATAGCGAAGTATTCTACATCAACGAAGATAGCGAAGTATTCTACATCAGCGAAGATAGCAAAGTATTCTACATCAACGAAGATAGCAAAGTATTCTACATTGTAGAATACTTCGCTATCTTCGTTGATGTAGAATAAAGAATACCGTATTTTTCGCCGTATAAGACGCACTTTTTCTTCCCCCAAAATGGGGGAGAAATGCCCCTGCGTCTTATACGGCGAATGCAGTCAGTTTTACATCGCTGGCAGCGATGTAAAGCGAGCGAGGACTCGGGGAGGGACTGGGAGGAGGAGCTGGGGCCAGCAATAGCGGCGGGGCGGTGCAGTCACTGTACTAAAGGCCCGCCCCGCCGCTCCGGTGTACTAATAAAATATGTCATATTCAATGAATGGTTATTAAATATACCCCTTTATGCCTAATAGTACCTTAAATCCTAAGCGCATCCGTACAATGCAGGCCGGGCGGGCGGCAGCGTAACTCCCTGATGTCACGTGCCTGCGCCACCTACTTTATGAATGAAGCAGGCGGCGCAGGCAAGTGACGTCAGTGAGTGACGCGCCGCGCCGGCTGCCCGGCCTGCCGGCATTGTACTGAAGTGATTAGGATTTAAGGTACTTTTAGGAATAAAGAGGCATATTTAATAACTATTAATTGAATAAGACATATTATATTAGTATACTGGAGCGGCGGGGGATCTGTGGATGGCACAGTTATGGGCTGGGAGGGTCTGTGGATGACACATGTATAACAGTGCCATCCACAGATCCCCCCCCCCCCCCTGTAACAGTGCCAGCCACAGATCCCCCTGTAACAGTGAAAGCCACAGATCCCCCCATAACAGTGTCCGTCATCCACAGTTCCCCCCATAACAGTGTCAGTCATCCACAGTTCCCCCCATAACAGTGTCAGTCATCCACAGTTCCCCCCATAACAGTGTCAGTCATCCACAGTTCCCCCCATAACAGTGTCAGTCATCCACAGTTCCCCCCATAACAGTGTCAGTCATCCACAGTTCCCCCCATAACAGTGTCAGTCATCCACAGTTCCCCCCATAACAGTGTCAGTCATCCACAGATCCCCCCATAACAGTGTCAGTCATCCACAGATCCCCCCATAACAGTGTCCGTCATCTACAGATCCCCCCATAACAGTGTCCGTCATGCACAGATCCCCCCATAACAGTGTCCGTCATCCACAGATCCCCAGTAATAGTGCCATCCACAGACCACCTAGTTCCAAACCCACAGCACACCTTTTGGTTAAAAATATTTTTTTTCTTATTTTCCTCCCCAAAAACCTAGGTGCGTCTTATACGCCGGTGCGTCTTATACGGCGAAAAATACGGTACTTTGCTATCCTGATTCTTTTATTAATATAAAGACATAGAATATAACGCTATATTTGTGTTAATTCTAGATCTCCAAGATTAAAGAATAGGAAAGTTGCCTTATTATTAAGTTATAAGGCAATTAGAAGTTATAATTTATAACTTCTAATTCTAAGCTTAAAAATCGCAAAATCCGAATGATTAAATCACATATTAATCGCGATAAATACAAAAATGCCGAATATTCGATTTTGACGAATATAAGATGAATATTCATTCGAATATTTGCGAAATATCGTGAAATCGAATATGGCACCTCCCGCTCAACACTACTCACCAGCAGGCCCTTACCCACAATCTTTTATAGGGTCAGCTCACCATCAGGCCCTCACATATCCTTTTTTGAAGCCCTTTTACTGTGCATAGGTTTTATGAGTATAGGAGTCCCACTACCTGAACAATTGTATCACAATGTTAATTAGGCCCTCCATTATGTGATATACAGGTTGTATCGGAGTGCCTATTCCTTGTTGTTTTTGGAAGCACTTGCACTTTATATAAAAGTAAATATACAAGAAAGAATGTGGCATACTACTCGGACAACATCGTCCCCAGCAGCAACCTGGGAGTCCAAGATGCATCCAGACATCCTCCCTATGCTGTTCCTGAACCATTTAGGTGGATTTCCATCAATTTCTGACCTTTTACTATGAACCAGACACTCTCCCCTCTTCAGAGCAGGGGGTGCCTGGTTTAATGCTCTGGTTCTCCCAATGACTTCCATTGTGCTCGGGTGCTTGGTAGAGCACCCGAGTATCCCGAGGTGCTTAACATGAACACCCGAGCACTTTGGTGCTCGATCAATACTAGCGACAAACAAATGACTATTATGGCATAGTTTTCATTTATTTTATTTTTACAGCATTCACTTTACAACATATATATTGTGATATTATTATAGAGCAGGCTGTTACAAACACGACGATACCCAATGTGTCTATTTTTTTTATTTTTGTTAAGTTTTACACAGTAAGGATCCATTCACACGTCAGTATTTTTACCTTTCCAGATAAACGTTCCTTTTTTTTGCGGATCAGTTTTTCAGTACAACCTTCCGTTTTATTACTAAAGTGCTTCCGAATCCGTTCTGTGTTTCCGTTATTCAGTTTTTTTGCTTTCCATCTATTTTCCTGTCAACGGATCCGCAAAATTGGATGACATTCGGATGGTTTTGTGCATGTCATCCGCATTTATGCGGATCCATTGACTTGAATGGACAACGGACCCGAAAAACAGACAGAAAGTAGGACAAGCTTAATTTTTTTTCAGGATCCGCATACTCGAAAATAGGAAAACGGAACGGATTCCGTGATTCGGAGAGCACTATGATTGGTGTCCGCATTTTTGCAGAGGCAATTGAAATTAATGGATCCGAAAAAACTTTTTAAATCGGAACGGAAACGGAGTGTCATAACGGACGTGTGAATGGACCCTAAAAGCATTTTTGAACAGAATAAAACCTTGTTCTTGTGTTGCCTTTTTCTGAGAGCCATATCTTTTTTATTTTTCTGGCAATTGTCTGGCAATTGTCTTAGGTAGGTCCTCATTTTTTGCGGGATGGGATGGTTTGATTGGTACAATTTTTGGAGTACATACAACTTATCACTTGGTATTACACTTTTTGTGAAGCAAGTTGACCAAATAATGACAGTTTTGGCACAGTTTCTATTAAAAATTTTAAAGCATGCACCTCAGGGGGCATATCATGTGATATTTTCATACAGGAGGTTGTTAGAGACCTGGTGATACCCAACGTGTCTATTATTTTATTTTTTTGTTCATTTTTACACAGTAAAAGCATTTTTGAATAGCATAAAATTTTGTTTTTGTGTTGCCATATTCTGAGAGCCATTTTTATTGTCTTAGGCTGGATCTCATTTTTTGTGGGATGAGATGTCGGTTTTATTGGTACTATTTTGGAGTACATATGACTTTTTGATCACTTGATATTACTCTTTTCGTGGATCACGGTGACAAAAAATGGCTGCTTTGGCACTGCTTTTATTTTTATTTTTTTATAGCATTCACCTGAGGGGGCATATCATGTGATATTCTTATAGAGCAGATTGTTACAGATGCAGCAACACCCAATGTGTCTATTATTTTTATTATTTATTAAGTTTCACACAGTAAAAGCATTTGAAAAGAAAAATATCTTGTTTTTGTGTTGCCATTTTCTGAGAGCTATATTTTTTCAATTTTTTGAAGGATTGTCTTATGTAGGGTCTGTATATACGGTATCCAGTGGTAGTGCCATTACTCAGCCTGTAGAAGGGGAGGAATATGAAAGGAGTTATCACATCCGGTGCTAGTAGCACCATTTTAGTGTGGCGTAGTAGTCACAGTATTCACATGTGGGAGAGATAACTTCACCTGTGGAAGAAGGTGGTGAGATGGTAGTGCAAATATTCTGCAACAGGATATACAGTGGCGAGTGGTGGCGATATTACTCCACCTGTGGAATGGGTTAATGCAACAGGATGTATCGCATCCAGTGATAACGCAAGTATTCCACCTATGTAAGTATGGTAATGCAACGGGGTGTACTGTATCCAGTGGTAGTGGCATTCCTCTGCCTGTGGAAGGAGGGTAATGGTACCGGATGTACAGTATTCAGTGGTAATGTAAGTACCCTGCCTATGGAAGGAGTGTAATGCTACAGCATGTCAACACCAGTACAGAAAACATACATTTAATCGTCATTTTTAAGTCTGAAAAAACACTATAAAAAAACACGATGCGAAGAAACGCTGGCCTATGCACACTCCAGTGGTCCCATCCACTAGAGAGACCAGTACTTTTTCTTATAGTGTGCATACATGGATTGCAGGGTGGTCGCAACTAGAGATGGCCTTGCTGTTCGCCCGGCAGTCGGTTCGCAGCGAATTTTGCGTGTTCGCGATTTGCCAAACATGCAAACATATGGCGATATTCGCGCCCGCCATATTCTTTTACATTGTAAAGAACTTTGAACTATGACACATCCTTCAGGTGTTACAGGACAGCCAATTGAAAAGTTTCAGCACATGGACATACTCCCTACCTTATAAATAGACCTGATCTGGCCGCCATTTTACATTCAGTCTTTTGTCAGTGTAGGGAGAGGTTGCTGTGTGGAGCAGGGACAGGCTGTTAGGGACACAAATCACTAGCTAATAGGTCAACAAAAGTCCTTTTAAGGACTGGTATAGGTGTACTATTGATAGGTGTGAAGTACAGAGGTGTGTAATACACTTATAATATACGTTCTAGCATAGAAAGCATATTATAGTAGATTTGTATAGTGCAGCAGTGGTGGTGAGCGGTTCTGCTGCGATACAGCAGCTACACAGAGTGACAAACGCAATTACAAAAAATAATTATAACTGGTGTGATATACCAGTTGCCCCCCAAAAAAACTGATAGAAGCGGGGTGTTATATACCAATAATATAATTTCTATATAGTGCATTTGGGTACTGCAGCATTTGTTTGCTGTTTTGCTGCGTTCCCTCTGCTACACACAGCAAAAAAAATGGTATTGGGAAAAATAATTATAACTGGTGTGATATACCAGTCGCTCCCCAAAACAACTGTTTTAAGCGGGTTGATGTATACCAATATACTTTCTTTATAGTGTATTTGGGTACTGCAGCATCTGTTTGCTGTTTTGCTGCATTTCCTCTGCTACACACAGTGACAAACGGTATTGTAAAAAATAATTATAACTGGTGTGATATACCAGTCAGCCCCCAAAATAAGTGCTTCAAGTGGGGTGTTATATACCAATATACTTACTTTATAGCAGGCCCGTCGCTAACAGACAGGCAAAACAAGCAATTGCTTGGGGCCCCGAGCTGGCCCAGGGCCCCAAGCAGAGCCGGTGCTTGTTTTGCTTCCTTTAAGGCTGCAGCCGCCTGAGCGCTCTATAGAGAGCCTCAGGCGGCTGCAGCACTCCTGGTTACCTCCCGAGCTGTGTTCGCTCTATGCTGTTGTTAATGTAGCGTGGCCGAGCTCTGTTCGGTCCGCGGTACAGGAGCTTTTGTTTCCTGTACCCGGCCGGACTGACAGGAAGTGCTCACTTAGTGTGCACTTCCTGCCATCCGGCCGGGTACAGGAAACAAATGCTTCTGTACCGCGGACCGAACAGAGCTCGGCCACGCTACACTAGAGGTGGGGAGAGAGAATGAGAGTGACGGGGGGGGGGGGGGAATAATGAGAATGACAAAAGAGGGGGTGGAATAATGAGAGTGACAAGGGAAGGGGGGGATAATGAGAGTGACAAGGGAGGGGGGGGATAATGAGAGTGACAAGGGAGGGGGGGTGGAATAATGAGAGTGACAAGGGAGGGGGGATAATGAGAGTGACAAGGGAGGGGGTAAATAATGAGAGTGACAAGGGAGGGGGGGAATAATGAGAGTGACAAGGGAGGGGGGAAATAATGAGAGTGACAAGGGAGGGGGGGATAATGAGAGTGACAAAGGAAGGGGGGGAATAATGAGAGTGACAAGGGAGGGGGGGAATAATGAGAGTGACAAGGGAGGGGGGGAATAATGAGAGTGACAAGGGAGGGGGGAAATAATGAGAGTGACAAGGGAGGGGGATGATAATGAGAGTGACAAGGGAGGGGTGGGTGGAATAATGAGAGTGACAAGGGAGGGGGGATAATGAGAGTGACAAGGGAGGGGGGAAATAATGAGAGTGACAAGGGAGGGGGGATAATGACAGTGACAAGGGAGGGGGGGAATAATGAGTGACAAGGGAGGGGGGATAATGAGAGTGACAAGGGAGGGGGGGAAATAATGAGAGTGACAAGGGAGGGGGGATAATGAGAGTGACAAGGGAGGGGGGATAATGAGAGTGACAAGGGAGGGGGGATAATGAGAGTGACAAGGGAGGGGGGATAATGAGAGTGACAAGGGAGGGGGGAATAATGAGAGTGACAAGGGGGGGGGGATAATGAGAGTGACAAGGGAGGGGGGAAATAATGAGAGTGACAAGGGGGGGGATAATGACAGTGACAAGGGAGGGGGGAAATAATGAGAGTGACAAGGGAGGGGGGAATGAGAGTGACAAAGGAGGGAGGGGGGAGAACAGAGTGACAATGGAGTCCCCAGAGCCAGACCAAGAGCCAGAGACCAGATCATCTTATTGTCCTGGTGGTAAGCAGACAATGCAATGTGTTTATTATGTAATTGTTTAGTTATTAATACTACATTGGAAACAAATTTTTAGGGTCCATTCACACATCCGTGTGTGTTTTGCGCATCCACAAAACACGGACAGCGGCAATGTGCGTTCCGCATTTTGCGGACCGCACATTGCCGGCACTAAGAATATGCCTATTCTTGTCCGCTATTGCAGACAAGAATAGGACATGTTCTATTTTTTTCAGGATCGGAATTGCGGATCCGGGTCATAGAAATGTATGGGTCCGCAATTCCGTTCCGCAAAAAGAGACAGCTACAAGAAGCTGGATTAACCCTAAGGGAAACATAGCAGTTCTTTTAATTTAAAAGCTGAGAAAGGGGTGGAACATGATATGGGCAGATCATCTGATAAGGCTGGGGGGGGGGGGGGGCGGCAAAAATCCTTGCACCGGCCCTGGCTGTGCTGACTGCTGCTCTGTAGCGTGGCCGAGCTCTCCTCCTCTACCTCCTGGCTGTCACTCAGTCCGGCCGGGTACCGCGCGGTACAGGAACAGGTGATTCAGTTTCCTGTTCCCGGCCGGACTGATAGGAAGTGTACACTGAGTGAGTGCTCACATCCTTTTAGTCCGGCCGCGGCCAGGAACAGGAAACTGAATCTCCTGACCTGTACCACGCGGTTCCCGGCCGGACTGAGTGAGAGCCAGGAGATAGAGGAGGAGAGCTCGGTAGAGGAGGTAGAGAAGGACACAGGTTTGTAAGAACTGAAAAATGTTAATGTGTATGTTTTAAGTATGTTGGATTTAGTTATTGTGCACTTTTTTAATGTATATTGGATTGTATGGTACAGTGGTGTTTTTTGCAAATGTTCATTTGTTGAAAATGTTCAAATTTCATGCACATTAAATGCAACAGCAGTATTTGCACTGTAAACCTCCTTTTTTATTTATATAAAGTGTGGGTGTAATTAAATTGTATGGCTATACTGTGGTTCCTGTAGGCTTTGCGTGCGTAAGGTGGGGAGGGCGTGGAGGGGGGGGCCTCCATGTCTATTTTGCTTGGGGCCCCCAAATTCCTTCAAACGGCCTTGCTTTATAGTGTATTTGGGTACTGCAGCATTTGTTTGCTGTTTTGATGCGTTCCCTCTGCTACACACAGTGACAAATGGTATTGGAAAAAATAATTATAACTGGTGTGATATACCAGTCAGCCCCCAAAATAAGTGATTGAAGTGGGACGTTATATACCAATATACTTACTTTATAGTGTATTTGGGTACTGCAGCATTTGTTTGCTGTTTTGCTGCGTTCTCTCTGCTACACACAGTGACAAATGGTATTGGAAAAAATAATTATAACTGGTGTTATATACCAGTCGCGCCTCAAAACAAGTGATTGAAGCGGGGTGTTATATACCAATATACTTTCTTTATAGTGTATTTGGGTACTGCAGCATTTGTTTTTGCTGTTTTGCTGCGTTCCCTCTGCTACACACAGTGACAAACGGTATTGGAAAAAATAATTATAACTGGTGTGATATACCAGTCGCCCCCCAAAACAAGTGATTGAAGCGGGGTGTTTTATACCAATATGCTTTCTTTATAGTGTAGTTTGGTACTGCAGCATTTGTTTGCTGTTTTACTGCATTCCCTCTGCTACACACAGTGACAAACCGTATTGGAAAAAATAAATATAACTGACTGAAGCGGGGTGTTATATACCTGACCGGCGTATTGTCGAGTCGCTTACCCCTTAAACTCCACTCCCTCCTCCAATAATGACAGACTCAACAAGTGGATTATATGGCCACAGCAGCCTTTTATTAATAACATAAATACAAATAAATATCATAAATACATAACTTAACCCTTGGCCTTCCCACCTGAAGGCCCCATCCTAAAACCTTACCAAGAACCCATGAATGCCAACACGGGGAGGGTCCTTGGAGCCCCATAAATGACGGATAACTGGCCTCACCCTCAGTTATATTATCTCTAGCCGATAAACGCCAGCTCAGAGGCAGGAAACGGTAACCAAGGGCAACCAACTTGGGCCGCTACCCGCCATATCACACCTTAAACCAGTACCTGGGGAGTCCAGAGCCTCCTTTGGCTCCCTCCCCACCACGCCAGAGCCACAATAACCACCAACTCCAAGGACCCACCACCGCCCCAGGCCGCTATGACAAAGCTTACCCTCCAATCACTGCCGGACCATCCATAATCCACTTGCAACCCCCCAGCCTAACACCAACACTAAGAAACACTTGGGGACCCCCACCTAACCCAGGCAAACAGCAGCCAAAAAATAAAAATAAAGGAAGGAAGGGTGGGTGTTTGCGGGGGCTGCTGCCACACTGCTGTCCTCACAAAATATCCACTTTTCCCGCCCTTGCTTTCCCTTTTATGCCCTTAGCCACACCTCCATCCCTTTGTCACTATCTTTCCTCCTTAACCCTTCGTAACCACGAATCCTCTCCCTCCAAGCCCCAGTCATGCCAGGCCTCCATCCAGCCTTTCAGCCCCGATTCCAGCCTGCACTTCACCGGCGTATTGTCGAGTCGCTTACCCCTTAAACTCCACTCCCCCCTCCAATAATGACAGACTCAGCAAGTGGATTATATGGCCACAGCAGCCTTTTATTAATAACATAAATACAAATAAATATCATAAATACATAACTTAACCCTTGGCCTTCCCACCTGAAGGCCCCACCCTAAAACCTTACCAAGAACCCATGAATGCCAACACGGGTAGGGTCCTTGGAGCCCCATAAATGACGGATAACTGGCCTCGCCCTCAGTTAAATTACCTCTAGCCAATAAACGCCAGCTCAGAGGCAGGAACCGGTAACCAAGGGCAACAAACTTGGGCCGCTACCCGCCATATCACATCTTAACCACTTCAACCCCCCTAGCTGAAACACCCTTAATGACCAGGCCACTTTTTACACTTCTGCACTACACTACTTTCACCATTTATTGCTCGGTCATGCAACTTACCATCCAAATGAATTTGACCTCCTTTTCTTCTCACTAATAGAGCTTTCATTTGGTGGTATTTCATTGCTGCTGACATTTTTACTTCTTTTGTTATTAATTGAAATGTAACTTTTGCAAAATAATGACATTTTTAACTTTCAGTTGTAAATAAAAAAAAAAAAATGACATCCATATATTAATTTTTTTTTCTACATGCCTTTGATAAAAAAAAAAGTTTGGGTAAAAAAAAATGGTTTGGGTAAAAGTTATAGCATTTACAAACTATGGTCCAAAAATGTGAATTTCCGCTTTTTGAAGCAGATCTGACTTTCTGAGCACCTGTCATGTTTCCTGAGGTTCTACAATGCCCAGACAGTAGAAAAACCCCACAAATGACCCCATTTATGAAAGTAGACACCCTAAGGTATTCGCTGATGGGCATAGTGAGTTCATAGAACTTTTTATTTTTTGTCACAAGTTAGAGGAAAATGCAGATTTTTTTTTTCCTTACAAAGTCTCATATTCCACTAACTTGTGCCCAAAAATAAAAACTTCCATGAACTCACTATGCCCATCATGAAATACCTTGGGGTGTCTTCTTTCCAAAATGGGGTCACTTGTGGGGTAGTTATACTGCCCTGGCATTTTAGGGGCCCAAATGTGTGGGAAGTAGTTTGAAATCAAAATCTGTAAAAAATGGCCTGTGAAATTCAAAATGTGCTCTTTGGAATGTGGGCCACTTTGCCCACCTAGGCTGCAAAAAAGTGGCACACATCTGGTATCGCCGTACTCAGAAGAAGTAGGGCAATGTGTTTTGGGGTGTCTTTTTACATATGCCCATGCTGGGTGAGAGAACTATTTTGGCAAAAGACAACTTTTCTTTCCAAAATGGGGTCATTTGTGGGGTGTTTGTACTGCCCTGGCATTTGAGGGTCTCCGCAATCTTTACATGTATGGCCAGAATTAGGAGTTTCTGCTATTCTCCTTATATTGAGCATACGGGTAATGAGATTTTTTTTTTCCGTTCAGCCTCTGGGCTGAAAGAAAAAATGAACGGCACAGATTTCTTCATTCGCATCGATCAATGTGAATGAAAAAATCTCTGCCAAAAAAAAAAAAGGAGGGGAAAGGCGTCTGCCAGGACATAGGAGCTCCGCCCAACATCCATACCCACTTAGCTCGTATGCCCTGGCAAACCAGATTTCTCCATTCACATCAATCGATGTGGATGAATAAATCATTGCCGGGATTTTTATTTTTATTTTTTATATACAAAGTGTTTGCCAAAGCATATGAACACCGCCACCTCCTCAGCTCATATGCCTCGGCAAACGTATCTTTTACTGCAGAGGAGAAATCTCGTCTTGCAGCGCCGCATACACCGACTTGTGTGTAATCTGACAGCAGCGCAATGCTTCTGTCAGAATGCACATCAGTGCTGCAGATAGTCGATTGGTTGGTCCACCAGGAAGGTAAAAAAAAAGAAAAAAAAAAAACAGACCACAACGCAATAATTTTATTAACTTTATAATAACCTTTGAACAGAACATAGAAACTTTATTTAACTTTTGAAACTGAACTTTTTTGCTTACTCGTGTTTTTATTTTTTTTTGCTTGTTTTTTTTTACCTTTATAGGACAAACCTCTCCTTCCCCATGGGACAATGTGCAAAGCGCAAATCGCCCAAAGATGTGGCGAAGTGCATTATGCACTTTGTCCCAGGTGAAAAGAGAGGTTTGCAGCAGCTCTGTGTGTGAATGGGCCCTAATAGCCCTGTGTGCCTGTCCTGTGAGATGTGATCCCTATGCTAGGTGTACCTGTGTGTGGTACTTCCGGAAACACTCCCCTAAGCATAGGGCAGGGTGGTCAGGGCAGTCAGGACAGAAATAGCGGGTGTCACGCCTTATTCCACTCCTGCTACAGACACAACATCTTTTTCGGGGTGACGATTGGGTTGAGGTACCAGCAACGACATTGGGGAAATGTCGCTTGTGTAGACGGCTAACTACACTGGTGGATGGGGCCACGGAACCTCCTGGATACAGGAGGTTCTCGATGATCTCTTCCTGAAATTTAAGGAAGGATCGTGTTCTCCCAGCCTTACTGTAGAGAACAAAACTATTATACAGAGCCAATTGAATTAAATATACAGACACCTTCTTATACCAGCGTCTGGTGCGTCGGGAAACTAAATACGGAGCCAACATCTGGTCATTGCAGTCCACCCCTCCCATGTGAAGGTTATAGTCGTGGACTGAGAGGGGCTTTTCAATTACACGGGTTGCTCGCTCAATTTGGATTGTCGTGTCTGTGTGAATGGAGGAGAGCATGTAAAAGTCACGCTTGTCTCTCCATTTCACCGCGAGCAGTGCAGCCCTCTCCCCCTTGCAAGACGGGTGGTAACGAGCTGTTGGGGGAAGCCCGCGCAACTAGTTCGCGCGGTGCCACAGCAGCCAATCTGTTCTAGAAACAAATGCCTGAAGAGGGCCACACTTGTGTAGAAATTGTCCACATAAAGATGGTACCCCTTGCCAAATAAGGGTGACACCAAGTCCCAGACTGTCTTCCCACTGCTCCCCAGGTAGTCAGGGCAACCAACCGGCTCCAGGGTCTGATCTTTTCCCTCATAGATCCAAAATTTGTGGGTATAGCCTGTGGCCCTTTCACACAGCTTATACAATTTGACCCCATACCGGGCGCGCTTGCTTGGGATGTATTGTTTGAAGCCAAGGCGCCCGGTAAAATGTATTAGGGACTACGCAGATGTTTTGCTCAGGGGTATACAAATCTGCAAATTTCTGGTTGAAGTGGTCTATGAGGGGCCGAATTTTGTGGAGCCGGTCAAAAGCTGGGTGGCCTCTGGGATGGGAGGTGGTGTTGTTGCTAAAGTGCAGGAAACGCAGGATGGTCTCAAATCGTGTCCTGGACATAGCAGCAGAGAACATGGGCATGTGATGAATTGGGTTCGTGGACAAATATGACCGCAATTCATGCTTTTTGGTTAGACCCATGTTGAGGAGAAGGCCCAGAAATATTTTAATTTCGGAAACTTGGACTGGTTTCCACCGGAAAGGCTGGGCATAAAAGCTTCCCGGGTTGGCGGATATAAATTGAGTGGCATACCGATTTGTTTCTGCCACAACTAAGTCCAAGAGCTCCGCAGTCAAGAACAGCTCAAAAAATCGTGCCACCGTACCAGCTTCAACTGCCCTTCTGGTGCTCGCCACTTCACCATGTTGTACGGCAGTGCTGGTACTAGGTCCAGGATGGGCTGCGCTGCTGGTGTATGCCTCACCACGTAATCCGACAGTGCCAGCCCCACTCTGCTGCCCTTGAAGCGGATCCTGCCACTTTGAGTCAGACTGCCACTGCTTTCTACAGGTTCATATTCTGACCCGCTAGATTCATCAGATGAGGGTTCCCATTCCTCATCCGACTGGGTCAGAAGCCTGTAGGCCTCTTCAGAAGAATACCCCCTGTTTGACATTTGGGCTACAAAATTTAGGGGTATTCCCTGAGACTACCCAAGAAAAACAGCAAGCCTGTCTTACAAATGGGAGGCTAGCGAAGTACCGGAGGCCGCTGCGGTTGAAAAAAAAATATCAAAACTGATTTTTTTATCGCCGCAGGGCTTGTGAAGTGATTGTGCAGTGATCAAAAAATATATATTTTTCCCCACTGCGGTGGGGCGGGCGTGGGTGCACGCACGTGTGGGCGACCGATCAGGCCTGATCGGGCAAACACTGCGTTTTGGGTGGAGGGTGAGCTAAGGTGACACTAATACTATCATAGATCTGACTGTGATCAGTTTTGATCACTTACAGATACTATAAAAGTACAAATGCAGATTAGCGATACGTTAATCAGCGAATAAGTGACTGCGGTGCAGTGGGCTGGGCACTAAACGATCGCTAAACTACCTAACCAAGGGGCCTAAACTATCCCTAAAACCTAACAGTCAATACCGGTGAAAAAAAAATGTGTTTACACTGATCACTTTTTTCCCTTTCACTAGTGATTGACAGGGGCAAGAAGGGGTGATAGAGGGGTTAATTGGGGTGCAGGGGGGTGATCTGGGGCTATGTGTGGTGTTTGGTGCTAGTCACTGTGAAGCCTGCTCCTCTGCTGGAATCAACCGACCAAAAGGACCAGCAGAGGAGCAGGGAAGCCATTTAACACATCATATTTACTAATATAATGTGTTAACATGGCTTCTGATTTGTCATTTTAAAAATCGCCAGCCTGCCAGCCACGATCATTGGCTGGCAGGCTGGTGACAAAATTGTGCTTGTTCATTTGCCGGCCCGCGATGCGCATGCGCGGGCCGGCTCAGTCCGAAATATCGCGTCTCGCGAGGAATCAATCGACCGCCTCCCGGACGCATCCGTGCGTTACATGGTCCGGAGGCGGTAAAACCAGTACCTGGGGAGTCCAGAGCCTCCTTTGGCTCGGTCCCCACCACACCAGAGCCACCATAACAAACAACTCCAAGGACCCACCACAGCCCACAACTCAAGAAGGTGAACACCTCACCTACTTGTGTCCCGCCACACCCGCAGCGCTAATTCAATGCCGTCCTGCAAACCAGAACACCAGAGATCAATCCCCACCCCGTTCAAGTGCATCCCATCGCTCCTCCAAAACGCCCCCTCACCGGACTCCAGCTCCCTATGCCGAACAACAATGCCACCGTTACGTGCCACAAACCTACCAACTGCCCAGTTCACCTTGATACGCGCCTTATTCAGCCGCTCCACAGACCTCGCCTTCCTCCAATGCTGGCGTGGCACCATGTCCGACCAAACCGTCACCAGTCGCGGATATTGCGCCCACAAACGTAGAAAGTCAAACTTAATGTCCCTCGCCAACTCCCTGAAGGGGCGCACCCCGAAATCATTCCCCCCTACATGTAACACCAAAACAACAGGAGGCCTATCCAACCGTGCAAATCTGTGAAACTCAGGAAGAACCCGACTCCACAGCATCCCTCACATCCCAATCCAACGAATCACCGCCACCTCTCTCTAAATTGACAACTGCCTCCCGTCCGGCCTGACTGCTGCTCGCTAAGCTCCCCAGAACACGTAGGAGTGCCCTATAATCCACACCAAGCACGGTGGAACACCTATAAGAAACAAAGAAAAACGTCAACCAAACACTGCCACCTGCCCCCCCCCCCGTAAGTTCCTTATAACCATGCGGGCCTCATATATGACCTAAATTGAATAGATTCCCAATGGCCAATGCGCTGAATAACATCATCGCCCAACCCCATCCTGGCAGCCTTCGTGGCAGCCTCGATCCGAAAAGAATGTCCGCAGAACCGCTATAAACTGGAAACGAGAAAGATAAGACCCATCTCCATGAATTAATAAAGGGCCCGCTCTCCCTGTCCCACCTTGTCCCCAAAACTTCCTGAGGCATCGAACTGGGCACGTGACCGAACCCTCTACTTGGAACAACACCACCCGACTACCCCGACCCAGCTGGTCCGTTTTCGACCGTCTAATGCAGAATTCCAATCGGTCATCAAATAATTCCACATCCTGCCCACAAAGGCCCCCAGCCCGCCACTTACTCGGACTAACCAACTCCCCGATTCTCAAGGCCCCAAAAAAGGCGAGCGAAAAAGCCAACTTAAACAGCCTAACCTCCCCCTCCGAAATGCAAACCCCGTCCAACTGACCTAACAGATCCACCAACAAAGAAAAAGAAATCGGACAGCGACTATCCACCTCGGATGCACACCTCCTCCAAGCTTGCGCAACCCAAAAAGACTTCGTCACATCCCCACCCCCCGGCTCCGACAACCAAAGGCCACACCCGCCATAAACTTAACCACCCTGGAATACGGCCACCCCTCCTCCCTACAGTGCCCCACGCAAAGCAACATCAACGCACTATCCTTCAACCCACAACCCTGCAAACGCCGCCTCCAGGCCTCCCACAGGGCCCATACTCCACCCAGGTCCCCGCCGCCAAAGAACCCCTCAACAGAACCTCACCTGACCGAATGGCAGATTCCACATTTCCGGCGGAAAGCTGGTCCCCTCCGTCTCCGCCTCCAGTGCCAATGTGCGAAAATGATCCCACTGGAAACGAGACAAAGCATCCGCAATTGAGTTACTAACCCCCGGTACATGAGACGCCACCACCCATGCGTTTAAGGATAGGCAACCCAACGTTAAATACTGAAGCAACCTCACAACCGGTGGCGACGAAGCTGAATTGCGATTAATGGCCTCAACCACCCCATGTTATCGCAATGAAAACATACCTTCTGGTCCCGAAAGATTCCACCCCAAATGGACACCGCCACCACAATGGGGAAAAGTTCCAGTAACACCAAGTTTGTCAACAAGCCCTCCTCCTTCCATACTTCCGGCCATTCCCCCACACACCAACGGCCCCCCAGATACGCCCCAAAACCCCAGCCCCCAGCCGCATCCGTAAACAAGTCTAAATCCGCTGCCGACACGCCGTCCGCCATCCACAAGGACCGCCCATTATACGTCTCCAAAAAAGACGCCCACACCATCAAGTCACCCTGCAACTCACGGGTAACCCGAACAAAATGGTGGGGAGACCGCACTCCCACCGTCGCCCTAGCCAATTTTCTAAAATAAATTCGCCCCATGGGCATTATGCGACATGCAAAGTTGAGCTTGCCCAATAGGGACTGCAACTCAAGGAGGCGCATTTTGCGTTTGCTGCAAGCCACAGACACCTCCAGCCGCAAATCCACAAGTTTATCCTCAGGCAACCTGCATTCAATAGCCACCGTGTCAATGACTATCCCCAAAAAACTCAACTGCGTTGTCGGGCCCTCTGTCTTTCCAGACACCAAAGGAACACCGAAAAGGGGAGACATGGCTTCAAAAGAATGCAACATCACTGAGCAGCCATAAGAACATGGCGGCCCGATAAACAAAAAATCATCCAAATAATGAATGATAGAACCCCAACCTCGCATACAACCCACTCCAAAAAAGTACTGAACTTTTCAAAATAAGCGCACGAAACCGAACAACCCATCGGCAAACACTGGTCAACAAACTACCCCCATCCCAGAAACACACCAACAAGTGCTGACACTCTGGGTGTACCAGCAAAAGACGAAACGCCGCCTCAATGTCAACCTTGGCCAACAGCACCCCCTGCCCATACAACTGAACCCAACGAACCGCCTCATCAAACGACGCATATACAACCGAACACAATTCCGGCGTTAACAGAGTTCCCTTTTGGGAAGGAAAGGTGATGTACAGTATAAGGCAAAATTTATTCCGCTCCCTCTTAGGTACGACCCCCAACGGAGACACCCGCAAATCCTGCATCGGCAATTCCCGAAAGGGCCCTGCCATGCGACCTAACTCCACCTCTTTCCGCAGATTTTCGGTCACCACTCCAGGAAGTTCCGCCGCAGAACGTAAATTTTCCCCCCGACCCCCCAACCCCCTCAACATACGGAATCCGAAAAACCCTTCCGAATACCAGCAAGCAAAAATTCCGCCGCCTCCACATCATCATTTAGAAAATGCTCCATCTCGGTTACCCGTATTGGCGTCCGCCCCTTTTCCAGCCGCACCACCCCCACTCTTACCTCTGCGCCCCCTGAAGCACCGCTGCACTCCGTGGTTACCCCCGCAAAAGGAACACTCGTGCTTGAACTTGCACTTGACCCCGTACTTGCATCCCCCCTCATTGAACGAAAAACAGAGTCCCTTAACTGAGGCCGCTGAGTGCTCTGATTGCCCCGAACCCCCAGCACCCCCCGGAAAGGGCTGCCCAGCCCTGGCCGGAGTCATAACCCGCATCCACAGGCCAATGTCTTTATGATCCCAGCGCTTACTAGGCCGGACCGCCTTCTGCTGCCTGAACTGCTCGTCATACCTCAACCACCCCAAACCCCCATACACTTGGTATGCCTCGCCTATTGCAACACTGGATAAGATCACAAAAGCCTGTAACCAGTTTGAAAAGGTCAGCGGAATCAAACGAGAACGCCGCTTATCCTCCTCCTCCTTTTTCCTATCATCCCCCCTATCCCGGTCCAAATTAAATCGCTCCAAGGGAAGCAGTAAAAATATATCCACGTACTCCCATTTCCAAATTTTTTCCCTAACCTCGTGCTTCAAGTGCGCCCCCAGCGGCCCCTCAAAGCACTCATAAACCTCCCCTTTTGCTGCGTCATCTAAACGCGGCTCCTCACCATCCTTCTCCTTTGCCCCGTCCCTTCCTTTATCGCCGTCCTTATCTGCCACTCCCTGGTGCGCCACTCCAGCCACACCTCCAGCACCAGAACTGACCTCCCAGCACCCGCCCCACCCAGACCCCCAGCCGCACTCGCACCCAGCAACCCCGGACATTGCACACCCCATGCCGTCAAAGGGGACCCCGCCACCATCCCCGTACCTACCAACCCTGTCACCAAATCACGCAATCCCAACAACAACTCCACCAACCCACCGCCAACAGACACCCCAGAGACTCCCACCACCCCCAAGGCTCCCCCACTATTAGCAACCACTAAAGAGGAATCCCTGCTTATCTCACCTGGCTGCGCGGGCTCTGTGACTCCACGTCCCGTCCAGACATCCAAAGCTGTTCCGTAACGTCTCCTCTCGAATCTGCAGACCCTGCAGCCTGCAATCCTGCAGCTGCGCCACTAGATGTCTCTCTTACAGCACTTGTAGATCCCAAAGCCTGCAGTAACTCAGCCTCGCCACCAGATGTCACCCTCGTCTTGCTTGGAGCTCCAAGAGCCTGCAGATCAGCAGCTCTGCCACCAGATGTCGCCCTTCCTTCACCATCAAGAGTCGCCCTGAAGCCAGCACTGCGCTGCTCCAGTAATGAAAAACATCTCAGGGCCACACACAGGACCCCGCCGACCAGCAGATGCAGTCTGCCCTCATCTCCCACACCGGGCAGAGAGACCGGGGCCCGATCCCCCTGCCGAACCAGCTCCGGATCCCACACTGCCTGCATCAGAGGAGGGGGGGAGGTCCCGCACCCCCCTCCTAGGGTCCCGCCGTACCACAGGATTCCTCCCAGCACGCGACTGCCTGGAAGCACTGGTACTCACCGCAGTGCGTGCTGGAGGGGCCACAGAGGGGCTCCTTAACCGGCACGGACCATCGGGGTCGCTTCTGGACTTAGGCACGGCCGGCTGGAGGGGAGAGCTGAAACAGCAGCCTCCCCAGACCCCGGGAGCAGACTTTGAACAGTAGCCTGCAGCCATCCAGATCCCCTGCTGTGCCAGGAGCGCTTCCAACTCGGACATCGTGGGACAGGAACCACCAAAGAGGTACTGCAGCAGCTCAGACACGGGCTGCTGCCACACGGCTGTCCTCACAAAATGGCCCCTTTTCCCGCCCTTGCTATCCATTTTATGCCCTTAGCCTCCATCCCTTCGTCACTATCCTTCCTCCTTAACCCTTCGTAACCCTGAATCCTCTCCCTCCAAGCCCCAGTCATGCCAGGCCTCCATCCGGCCTTGCAGCCCTGATTCCGGCCTGCACTTTCTTCCACAAATACTGCTCTTCTATAGAGACTTTTGTCACAGGGTCATTTTTAAAATGACAGGCAGAGGAAGAGGCAGGCCCTTCTGCAAGGGTAATAGGGGTGGGGCAGGAGCACCAGGCCAGAGCCTAAGTGGGAAGTTGCAGAAGGTGTGTGAGATTACATCAAAGCATGCACCAGACTTGGTTGAGTGGCTCACTCAGCCTTCCGCTTCTGCACCCTCCTCATCCTCTCTATCTGCACCATCTTCGCTCTCTGCTGTGTGCACCCCCAAAGACACCACCACCATATCCCCTCCGCTCGAGTCAGAGGAATTAATTTCTGATCCGTTCCAAGACATTTCTGATGCGCAGCCATTACAGGGAGTGCAGAATTATTAGGCAAGTTGTATTTTTGAGGATTAATTTTATTATTGAACAACAACCATGTTCTCAATGAACCCAAAAAACTCATTAATATCAAAGCTGAATATTTTTGGAAGTAGTTTTTAGTTTGTTTTTAGTTTTAGCTATTTTAGGGGGATATCTGTGTGTGCAGGTGACTATTACTGTGCATAATTATTAGGCAACTTAACAAAAAACAAATCTATACCCATTTCAATTATTTATTTTTACCAGTGAAACCAATATAACATCTTAACATTCACAAATATACATTTCTGACATACAAAAACAAAACAAAAACAAATCAGTGACCAATATAGCCACCTTTCTTTGCAAGGACACTCAAAAGCCTGCCATCCATGGATTCTGTCAGTGTTTTGATCTGTTCACCATCAACATTGCGTGCAGCAGCAACCACAGCCTCCCAGACACTGTTCAGAGAGGTGTACTGTTTTCCCTCCTTGTAAATCTCACATTTGATGATGGACCACAGGTTCTCAATGGGGTTCAGATCAGGTGAACAAGGAGGCCATGTCATTAGATTTTCTTCTTTTATACCCTTTCTTGCCAGCCACGCTGTGGAGTACTTGGACGCGTGTGATGGAGCATTGTCCTGCATGAAAATCATGTTTTTCTTGAAGGATGCAGACTTCTTCCTGTACCACTGCTTGAAGAAGGTGTCTTCCAGAAACTGGCAGTAGGACTGGGAGTTGAGCTTGACTCCATCCTCAACCCGAAAAGGCCCCACAAGCTCATCTTTGATGATACCAGCCCAAACCAGTACTCCACCTCCACCTTGCTGGCGTCTGAGTCGGACTGGAGCTCTCTGCCCTTTACCAATCCAGCCACGGGCCCATCTATCTGGCCCATCAAGACTCACTCTCATTTCATCAGTCCATAAAACCTTAGAAAAATCAGTCTTGAGATATTTCTTGGCCCAGTCTTGACGTTTCAGCTTGTGTGTCTTGTTCAGTGGTGGTCGTCTTTCAGCCTTTCTTACCTTGGCCATGTCTCTGAGTATTGTACACCTTGTGCTTTTGGGCACTCCAGTGATGTTGCAGCTCTGAAATATGGCCAAACTGGTGGCAAGTGGCATCTTGGCAGCTGCACGCTTGACTTTTCTCAGTTCATGGGCAGTTATTTTGCGCCTTGGTTTTTCCACACGCTTCTTGCGACCCTGTTGGCTATTTTGAATGAAACGCTTGATTGTTCGATGATCACGCTTCAGAAGCTTTGCAATTTTAAGAGTGCTGCATCCCTCTGCAAGATATCTCACTATTTTTGACTTTTCTGAGCCTGTCAAGTCCTTCTTTTGACCCATTTTGCCAAAGGAAAGGAAGTTGCCTAATAATTATGCACACCTGATATAGGGTGTTGATGTCATTAGACCACACCCCTTCTCATTACAGAGATGCACATCACCTAATATGCTTAATTGGTAGTAGGCTTTCGAGCCTATACAGCTTGGAGTAAGACAACATGCATAAAGAGGATGATGTGGTCAAAATACTAATTTGCCTAATAATTCTGCACTCCCTGTAGTGGCATCGGATCAGGAAGAGGAGGTAGCAACGGCTGTCACCCAGCAGTCTGACGACCGTACCCAGATCAGCCCAAGGAGGTTGGTCCCCGCTGTTGCTGCCTACTGAGAGATCTCTAATGTTAGTGATGGGGAAGGTGACAATGATGACGTGTCGATGGACGTCTTGTGGGTGCCCACAAGAGAGGAAGAGGAAGGGAGTTCAGAGGGCGAGACGGAGCAGCAGATAGGGAGAAGAAGCAGGCAGAACTTACATTGCAAAAAGCAGACTGCAAATGTATCAGGAGCGAGCCATCTACCATGCACGGTCACATCTGGTGCCGGCACATGGCTCCGCAGTGTAGGTTTATTTTAACGTGTCCGCTGCTTACAATAGTGTTGCCATCTGCAGCCTTTGCTGTCACACTTAAGTAGCGGTAAGCCAAACACTCACCTAGGGACGACCAACTTAAGAAGGCACCTGACCTTCCATCACTGAGCCCAGTGGGAGCCACACTCCCTGTGCTCCACGTCCTGCCTCTTCGCCTTTTCCTTCTCCTCTCTCCTCCAAATTGTCCTCCACTCCACCTTCCACTATGCCGTCCTCGCATTTATCTGGCAAAAGGCAGGCTTCCGTGGCCCAAATGTTCAAGTGTTAAAAGATGATGGCCCTCTTGCCCAACGGCTGACCGCTGGCTTGTCGGAACTGCTAGCTCACCAACTACTGCCATATAAATTGGTGGACTCACAGGCCTTTAGAAAATTTGTGCCCATTGGAACACCGCAATGGAAGGTCCCCGGAATGAAATATTTCTCCCAGATGGGCATCCCAGAGCTATATGGCCACGTTCAGCGGCAAGTGAATGCATATCTGGCACACAGTGTCGGTGCCAAGATACATCTGATCACAGACACATGGTCTAGCAAACACAGGCAAAGAAGGTACATAACTTTTACTGCCAACTGGGTGAACCTTCGGACAGCTGTCAAGCCTGCAACCCGTGGCACCCATGTAGATTTGGAGTTATCGCCACAGATTGCATGCAGGCCTGCCTCTTCTTCGCCTCCTCCTACTCCATACTCCCTCTCCTCCTCGGCTGACTCCTCCTTCCGCTGCACCCACCAAGATCCCCAGAACCTATTCGACATGCCAGGTGAGATGTTGCCATGCTGTGCTGGGTCTGTTGTGCCTGGAAGCCAAGAGCCACACTGGTCCTGCACTCTTTCAGCTTTGTGGTCACAGGCACATCAGTGGCTAACTGGTAAAATGTTGTGCGACAACGGTGCCAATATGCTGAGCACGCTGATACAGGGCAAAATGACACACGTGCCGTGCATGGCACACGTCCTGAATTTAGTCGCACCGCGATTCATTGCCAAATACCCCGGGGTATGAGGTAAGAAAACAGAGTAATCTTGCCTATACTGTGTCCCTTAGTGTAGCCTCTTGTCATCGGTCTGAGGAAGGGGTGCGGAAGCAGTTGGGGCACCTTTGAGGGCATGTAAGTAAGAACCCCACAGTAATTGATGAGATTTGATACACTGTGTTTTATGTGTTGTGTTGTTCTGACGTCGTTATGACCTTGAGCACCTGTGTATAAAATACTGAGTTACAAAATAAGGAAGCCTACCTCATTAGCCTACATAGCGGTACAGCCAGAGGCGTCTGTCCGGATAGTAGAAGGGGAGTAGGCGGTCAGAACCGGTCCAAAGGTGTACTATGTGTCTGACTCAAAGAAGAACTTAGGTAGTTCAGGAACACAGGGTGAAAGCACAGGTTACGGACTAGACGGCTCCAGGAGATATTACATTATGGGAACTGTTGAAAGTGTCCCGAAGAGATGCTGGTCACCAGAGTAGTACGTGGCGGACAAGAGAGGAAAACGCTTCATAAAGTGTTTACCCAGGTTGGAGAAACATTATGAGATGTGTAAAGGTGGCACTCTTTGTGTTGATACATGGAGAGCATTGTTAAATGAGAAGCAAAAAAAATGCTGATGAAAATATAGTAAATGCAGTGGAGGTGTGGCTTGACTGCAGCAAAGAATTTGAACAGATGAGGGGAGAACAGACATATAATGAAAAGACAGGAAGATATTACTGTATGCCCGGGCAGCCACCTTATAATTATGGTGTCATCAAGAAGAAGGGAGGTGGACCTGTGCAGTATTTGGGCAACAGAATCCTCCCTCCAGTGTTACGTGCCTCGCTTGTGGTGCTTTATGTCCACATAGCCACATTCCTGTAGTTCCCTGGCACCTCCTACCCAGAGCTCTGCATGAGACACCGTCATATTCTCAGCCGAAGCCCACGGCTGGACTGTTAACCCAGATCCCTCCGTCCTGCCTGTAAGCCCACAAGTTCAAGCACTCTATCCCATGATAAATCCTGATGGCACATCAGTTGTTCAAGTATTGGTCAGGAGGAAGGAGGAGGAGGATATGTATCATTCACACCAAATCAACTGTATTCAATTGCCAGTCAGTTGCCGGACTCCGAGACTCACCCCATGCCGTTTTACCGTAAATTATATCAAATACACAAGACATATGAGTGTACGTGGTCAGATCTACAAAGTATAATAGAGTGAGAGACAGGGGGTCATAGCTGGAAGGGGGGAGTGACGTCATGACATTGGCATGTGTGATGAGCGAGAACACTGTAAGAGATAATTAAAAGAAGATTGTCGCATTCACACATGCAGGTAAGCAATACACTTGGACTGTGATGCCTCAGCGAGCACAGAATAGCCCCTCATGCTTTAGCAAAGCCATGTCCTCCGTGCTCCAACCATGGCAGGCAGACAACCCGGAGGCTGAACTCCTACAATACTGGAGTTCCTACCCAAACTCATGGTGGATGCAACAGACCGCTGGGCTACTACTCTAAGCGCCTTGACCCTGTAGCCAGAGTTGCCCCTTCCTGTGTCAAAGCTGTAAATGCTGGCAGCTCTCTTCTTGACGTCACATCTGACGTTGTGCTTGGGCACCCCCTCTTTATTTTGGCTCCGCATGACATCTCTGCCATCCTCCAGCAGACACAACCCAAACACCTCACTGCACAACGCCACCTCCGGCTGCAGTTTAGTATGCTCCTGCCAGATAATGTCACCATTCAGAAATGTCACATCCTTAACACTCATCCCTCTTCCAAGGGGGAAGTATACTAGAGATTCAGGAGAAGCTTCTGAAGATTTTATTTATCTGCATGCTGAAGAAGATCTTCAGGAAGAAGAACTATGGACCTCAACTGACACTCTTTACCAGGAACAGGATCTTGATTGCATCACAATGAACAATGATGGAAGCTGAATTAGGGACACCACCATCGGTCCAAGACACTCCTCTGACAAACCCTCATTGGATTCTCTTTGTGGACGGCTCAAGGTACGCCGATGACAAAGGAAAATTCCATACAGGCATGGCAGTCACTAGTGAGCATGAAGTGCTGTGTGCAAGGCAATTGCACCCAGACCAATCAGCACAGGAGGCTAAACTCATTGCCCTCACTGAAGCCTGTCTCATGGCAAAATATTCCACCGCTAATATCTACATGGATTCCAGATATGCCTTTGGAGTGGTTCATGACTTTGGACTAATATGGAAGGCACAGGATTACATCACAGCCGCAGGAACCCCAATCAAAAATGCCTCAGTAATGGTGGCAGCAACAGCAGGAAAGTATGCCACCTCCCCCATCTGACAACCAATAGGACACCGGCAAGCCAGTGCCAGAAGGGGATAACACATACATGGCGGTTCACACCCCTCCTGCTGGTCCCACCCCTCGAGTGACACTCGATGTAGTGGGAAAAAGCCTCATGTGTACGGCCCTAATGGCAGCAGTACTCCTGGCCACTCAAGTGGCCGTGATCAAGGTAAAGGCCCATACACGAACTGACACTCCTGAGGCCAAAAGAAATGCCCTAGCTGATCGAACAGCAGAGAGAGCAGCAATGGAAGAGGAAGGAGCCCAGAAAGAACAGATCCTGACAGTACAAGAAGATCTGGAGCAAGAGGAAGTCACATGGGACCTACTGAAACAAATGCAGAAACAGGCCACTCCCAGGGAAAAGGAAACCTGGTTGAAAGAGTCAGCCCTCGAAGAAGAATCCAGACTCTGGACACAGGGAAAGAGAGTATGCCTACCCAGAACTCTCTATCCCCTAATAGCCGCAATAGCTCATGGGCCCACTCACCAATCCAAAACCATCATGAAAGAGCTAATTGATAAAATATGGTAGGGTCGCACCTGGCTTACACCAAGGCCTCCACATAAACTGACACCATACGAGATCCTGTTTGAGACTGGGCCAAGAATGGGACAGTATTTCCCGCAACAGTTGCAAATGCACCATGAATCTGTTGCCAAATATGTGATAACTCTGAGTAAACAATTGTCTAACATACATGCACAAGTTTTCTCTTCCATTCCAGATCCTAACCCCCTAGAAGGAAGTCACACTCTGAAACCTGGAGAGCGGGTGGTGGTCAAGAAGCATATCAGAAGCACCCTCGAACCACAATACGAGGGACCTTACCAGGTGCTGCTGACCACCCCAACTTCTGTAAAACTCGAGGGGAGACCTAACTGGATCCATGCATCACACTGGAAAAGAATACCACTGCTAAATCTGCATGATGCCTTTTGCAACAGTTATCGCTCTGCTACTTTTTGTCTACACCTACATAATCACATATACAAAGGATCTTCCAAAGACAGGAGGACAAGTGGCCACCACCCAACAAAAAGAGGATGGCTACATATTGACCACTTTCTGGTTTAATTCCTCCAGTACTCACATGGCTACCTTTAAATTTGATTACTGCAGTCTAGTATTGTGCCCAATGCCAGCATGGCAATGTAGCATTTACCAAACAGGCAGCCATAGATCCACATACATCTGTGTCACTGATAACCAGTATGGGGGACAGTGTAACTCGTTGGGTGGAACACGGGTGACCCATGTGGATACAGACCTCAGAGTGCCCGAGACAAAAAAGATAAAATGGGTAAATCCTTGCTTACCCGCATGGCACTGTTTACGAGTGAAAGATGCCATCCAAGTGGACAGACAGGCTCCAACATGCCACTTACCCACACAATAGAAAACCCCAGCCCCAATGATGCAGGCATATACCTTATAGGCCCCTGGCTGAGGGTAACTGCTGGGGACATGGGCATGTTCCACTTGAAAGGCCTACATCATCTCACAAAGATAGAGAAGGGTCCGTCCAAACCCCACACTGCATCCCTTAGGCAGATGACAGCCTTAGCAGACCCCACCTTTGAAGATACTATGGCCGCCGAGACAGGATTTTCTGACACCAACCTGTGGTTAGAATGGATGAAATACAATGCTGACACACACAATAAAACAAATTGTTACATATGCGGGGGGGGGGGGCACGCCCACACCTAGGCACAGTGCCCTTGCATCTGCCTCCTGTGACTGAAAGCTGCTTCCTCAGCCTATATACCAACACTAGCGTGAATAACTCTGCCTGTGAAAAGTGGAAGAGAAAATACCCCCTGGTAGAAAAAAAAAAAAAACTGGTGAAGGCATAAACATATGCCCCCGTAACTACACCTGTTACTTCAACCCTGGCAGTCAGAGATTCTTGGGCAACTTCACAGAGGGGTACTGCTCATTCTACAGCAACCTGTCCACTGAAACACAGAATCAGAGGGTATCTTTGGGGGACATCTATTGGATCTGTGGAGACAGAAAAATAAGAACTAGGTTAGAAGGCAATTGGTCCGGTGAATGTGCCCTAGCGAAAGCCATAATGCCCCTTCACATACTAGAAGGTGACCCCACAGTAAGAGGGTATACTGAAGAAACCTATTTAGGGAGGTCAAAAGGGGAGGCCTCCCCACAGGGGCGCTTTGACCCACATGTGTATATAGACGCAATAGGAGTCCCAAGGGGGGTCCCCAATGAGTTTAAGGCCAGAGATCAGGTGGCAGCTGGATTTGAATCCCTACTCCCAATGGTGACAATCAACAAGAACGTCGACTGGATAAACTACATATATTATAAATCAGCTAAGATTTGTAAACTACACCCATGATGCCCTAAAAGGAATTGCAGAACAGTTAGAGGCTGCTTCTGCTGTGGCCTTTCAGAACAGGATGGCCCTAGATATGATCCTAGCTTAGACTGTGGGAGTTTGCAAAATGATTAGGGAAACTTGCTGCGCCTATATCCCAGATAACACTGGCCCCAAAGGGAAGGTAGTGAAGCAATAAACAAGCTTACTAACATCTCAGAGGAATTAAAACGTAATTCAGGGATAACAGACCCATGGGATGAGGACTTTGGATGGTTCAAAAATTGGAAATCCTTCCTCATCCAGATAGATATGGTGATAGCCTTGATGCTAGTATCAATGTCAGTAGTGTTATGTTGCATTGTACCCTGTGTCGTAAAAATATGCGAAATAATTGTGACCTCAACTGAACAACCCATCATGCTGCTATATGGTGGAGAAGAAATGGAAACAAAATAATTCAACCCAAGTTACTCCACCAATTACATGATGTACCGAGATAGGGAAAGATGAATTCCAGGGTACTATCATAAGTCCGATTAACCGGGAGTCTACCCAAAAGGGGTAGGTTGCCGCCACTGTGGGTGAAGAGGATTGCGAATGGTATTCCCAGGGGTTCACTAGGCAGGGAAAGTTCTACAATCAAGAATCCAAGGGGGGACTGTTATGGAATATAATGGACACTTGCTTGTCACTTACAAAATGGTGTCTGTCTGAGAAACAACCCCCAGTATGCATTCTATGATTGAAACTATTTGCAGCAAAGACTTGAAACTGTCAGGAATTCCTCTGATTCTATCATACATATGCCTTAAACTTATTTCTTGTTTACATTCCTTCTTGCAAAAAGACCAATCATGTGAGCCCACTCCTCCCACTAATATGGAGGGTATATAATGTGTAGCCCCCACCTAATAAATTAGAGTTTTGCTTTGACCTTATATAGAGTGTCAGTGTTATTTCTCTCGCCGTGCATGCACATATCTATCTATCTATCTAATTTGGAGCAGTGTATCAACCTACCTGACCATTGATTAGAACCAGATCAGGCCGACAGTTACATATTTATCCTGTGACCACCTAATGTACCTCTAGCCACAGAATCCAAAGATCTTTGCTGTCAGGTAATGCCCATTGGCTAATTTTTGGGGCCTGTACTGGCCGACAGTTACATTTTTATCCTGTGACCGCCTAATGTACCTCCAGCCTAGGATTCCCAAATTGTTTGCTGTCAGGTGAATGCCTATTGTCTAATTTTTAGGGCCTGTACTGGAAGTGGCAAGTTCTCACAACAATACTTAGTGCACCAATATCTCATGAGACCTTATAAAATGTGAAGTTGTGTGTACCGCGAAAAAATAAATTGCATCATTAGGGATTTTCACAATGGCATTTTTTTTAAACACTCGATCTGCATATATAGTGATTGTTATAACATGCATGTGAAATGTAATCAAATACACTGCTTTAACCCCTGAAGGACACATGACATACCGGTACAGCATTTTTCCTGAGTCCTTAAGGACACATGACATACCGGTACGTCATGTGTTGTTCCGATCACCGCCACCCGGCGGGCGGTGATCGGAACAAGGTGCCTGCTCAAGTTATTGAGCAGGCATCTCAGCTAAATGCGTGGGGGGGTCCCGTGACCCCCCCCCCCCCCCGTGTCGGTGATCACAGCAAACCGCAGGTCAAATCAGACCTGCACTTTAATATGCCGAAATTATAGATTTTTCATCCCCCCTGCACCCCTGAATGATTTTATGCTGGCGGGTGGTGCAGGGGGGTGGTGCAGGCGGTGCGGGCGGTGCGGGAGGCGGGATCGCGATCCCCCGACCGCCTTCTCTTGAATATTCATTGGTGTCCAGTGGGTATACCAGAGTGTCAGCACATTGCTGACACTCTGGTATAAACGGCTGATATCTGTGCTGTGATGTCAGCCATTTAACCCTTTCCATACTGCGGTCTGTACGAACCACAGTATGGAAAAGGTTAACAGTCAAGGAGCTCCCTCCCTCTCCCATCGGGGGGCTGCTGTGCCTTTGCAGCCCCCAGACAGGATAGGGTCACAGAGGGAGGGAGCCCCCTCCTTACCCTTCCCCATCTGCACAGGCATCCTGCTGTCCATGGTGCTGAACAGATCTGTGCTAAAGGCATAGATCTGTTCAGACAAAGTGTAAGTAAAATACAGTACAATACACTATATAGTGTACTATACTGTATTATACAGAAATCAGACCCACTGGATCTTCAAGAACCAAGTGGGTCTGGGTCAAAAAAAAGAAAAAGAAAAGGGAAAAAAGTAAAGATGAAAAAAACACATTTATCATTGGATAAAAATTAAAAAAATAAAATACACTACACATATTAGGTATCGCCGTGTCCGTAACGACCTGATCTATAAAACGGTCATGTTATTATCCCCACACGGCGATTGACATAAGAATAAAAAAAAGAAACTATGAGGAAATTGAAATTTTGCCTACCTTACTTCCCCAAAAAGTTAATAAAAGTGATCAAAAAAGTTGCATGTACGCCAAAATAGTGCCAATCAAACCGTAATCTTATCCCGCAATAATCATACTCTACCCAAGATAATCGCACAAAATCTGAAAAAACTATGGGTCTTAGACTATGGAAACACTAAAACATGATTTTTTTTGTTTCAAAAATGAAATAATTGTGTAAAACTTACATAAATAAAAAAAGTATACATATTAGGTATTGCCGCATCTGTATCGACCAGCTCTATAAAAATATCACATGACCTAACCCCTCAGATGACCACCGTAAAAAAAAAAAAAACGGTGTAAAAAAAAATGCAATTTTTTGTCATCCTACATCACAAAAAGTGTAATAGCAAGCGATCAAAAAGTCATATGCACCCCAAAATAGTGGCAATCAAACCGTCATCTCACGCCCCAAAAAATGAGACTACCTAAGATAATCACCTAAAAACTGAAAAAACTATGGCTCTCAGACTATGGAGACACTAAAACATGATTTTTTTTGTTTCAAAAATGAAATCATTGTGTAAAATTTACATAAATAAAAAAATTGTATACATATTAGGTATCGCCGCGTCCGTGACAACCTGCTCTATAAAAATACTACATAATCTAAACTGTCAGATGAATGTTGCAAATAACAAAAAAAATAAAAGCTATTTCTTGTTACCTTGCATCACAAAAAGTGTAATATAGAGCAACCAAAAATAATATGTACCCTAAACTAGTACAAACAAAACTGCCACACTATCCCGTAGTTTCTAAAATGGGGTCACTTTTTTTGAGTTTCTACTCTAGGGGTGCATCAGGGGGGCTTCAAATGGGACATGGTGTAAAAAAAAAAAACAGTCCAGCAAATTCTGCCTTCCAAAAACCGTATGGCATTCCTTTCCTTTTGCGCACTGCCATGTGCCCGTACAGCAGTTTACGACCACATATGAGGTGTTTCTGTAAACTACAGAATCAGGGCAATAAATAATGAGTTTTGTTTGGCTGTTAACCCTTGCTTTGTAACTGGAAAAAAATATATTAAAATGGAAAATCTGCCAAAAAAGTGAAAATTTGAAATTGTATCTCTATTTTCCATTAAACTTGTGCAACACCTAAAGGGTTACAAAAGTTTGTAAAATCAGTTTTGAAACCCTTGAGGGGTGTATTTTTTTAGATGGGGTCACTTTTATGGAGTTTCTACTCTAGGGGTGCATCAGGAGGACTTCAAATGGGACATGGTGTAAATAAACAAGTCCAGCAAAATCTGCCTTCCAAAAACCATACGTCGCACCTTTCCCGCTATGCCCTACTGTGTGCCAGTACAGTAGTTTACGGCCACATATGTGGTGTTTCTGCAAACTACAGAATCGAGGCAATAAATATAGCATTTTGTTTGGCTGTTAACCCTTGCTTTGTTACTGGAAAAAATTTATTGACATGGAAAATTTGCCCAAAAATCAAAATTCTAAAATTTTATCACCATTTGCCATTAACTTTTGTGGAACACCTAAAGGGTTAACAACATTTGTAAAAATCAGTTTTGAATACCTTGAGGGGTGTAGTTTCTATTATGTAAGCCTCACAAAGTGACTTCAGACCTGAACTGGTCCCTAAAAAGTGGGTTTTTGAAAATTTCTGAAAAATTTCAAGATTTGCTTCTAAACTTCTAAGCCTTGTAACATCCCCCAAAAATAAAATATCATTCCCAAATTGAGCCAAACATGAAGTAGACATATGGGGAATGTAAAGTAATAACTATTTTTGTAGGTATTACTATGTATTATAGAAGTAGAGAAATTGAAACTTGGAAATTTTCAATTTTTTTCAAATTTTTGGTAAATTTGGTATTTTTTATAAATAAAAATTTATTTATTTTACTTCATTTTACCAGCGTCATGAAGTACAATATGTGACGAAAAAACTATCTCAGAATGGCCTGGATAAGTCAAAGTGTTTTGAAGTTATCACCACTTAAATTGACACTGGTCAGATTTGCTAAAGATGGCCTGGTCCTTAAGGTGAAATAAGGCTTTGTCCTCAAAGAGGACCTTTCACTAGAATAAAATATCTAAACTAACTATACATACATGGAGAGCGGCGCCCATCTCCCTGCACTTACTGTTATACCTGGGTGCCGCTCCGTTCTCCCGGTATAGCCTCCGGTATCTTCATAGTTAGGCTCCACCCAGGGGAACCTGCCGGCGTCTCATTCTCCCATGCTGTAGCGCTGGCCATTCGCAGCACTCAGCTCATAGCCTGAGAGAAAAAAAAGCCTATCAGGCTATGAGCTGAGCGCTGCAATTGGCCTAACTATGAAGATACTGGAGGCTATACTGGGAGAACGGAGCGGCGCTCAGGTATAACAGTAAGTGCAGGGAGATGCCTGGGTGCCGCTCTCCATGTCTGTATAGTTAGTTTAGATGTTTTATTCTAGTAAAAAGGTCCTCTTTAAGGGGTTAATGTCAAATTATTTACAGTTATCAGAAATTCTTCCTCAGCGTTGCGAAAATTGTTGTCAATCATTTTTTCTGATCGCATCCAACTTCGGTCTGGTGGAAACCCAGTTGCTGTAGTAGGCCGCGCATATTTTGCGCATGCGCATGGGTGAAAATTACATTGCCGATATTTTGCATTGAAAAAAAAAATTAATGCAAATTCGAATAATACATCTGGTATGTTGTGGGATAATTTGTGCCCTTTTTGTAAACATTTTATCGCGTTTGCAAACCGTCCCGGCCGATGTTCATCCATCACTAGTCACAACCCCTGGAAACAGCCTGTATATAATACTATGGAAAAATTAATCCAGCCAGCAAAGGAGGCAATAGACAATTGCAATACATTAGTAAGTACTTTATATACATTTTCTCTACATGATAAATGCCATTTGCTAAAGTAAGACAACCCATTTGAGCAAGATCAGTTTATAGAAATTTGGCAACACTAAAATTTTCAACCTGTAATTTGGTATTGTCAACTAATTATATGTCTATGTATTCATGAGATTATTTTCTTTACAGAATTAAGATTTCAGACTTTCACCGGAATTATAGATGAAATAATGCTCATAGAATAAATATTCAACTGATAAACATAACATAAACGTATTTGTTTAAAAATGAAAATATAGAATGCTTTTATGGTGGTTTATTTTATTAATTTACAGTAGGATCTATTATGCCTCTATTCTCCCAATGCATTTGCTTCCAAAGATTTGTCGCTTTAATTTTCTCTCTTTTGTTGACTAAAATGAAAAAAAAACTGTGGGTTGTTTAATAACATACAATACTAACATCTCTTAAAAGGTCTCTTTTATTAAATATTTGTAAAATGCTAGATTTGGGTACTTTCACACTTGCGTTAAAGTATTCCGGTATTGAGGGCTCAATACCGGAAAAAAAACGCATCAGTTTGTCGTAATTCATTCTATATGGAAAGCAATCCATTCAGTATGCATCAGGATGTCTTCCGATCGATCCCTTAACGATATTTGGCCAGAGAATATACCGAAGCATTCTGGAACACTTGCTGGAATGCCGGAATTAAAATGTATCAATGCCGGATCCGATACCAAGTGTTTCGGAAATTGCCGCATTGATGGATCCGATTTTCCATTCTGCACCTGCGCCGGAATATAGGAGTAGCTGGTTGCGCAGCTTCCTGTTTGCCTCTTTGCTCCAACCTGGGAGTGAGAAGGCAGCATGCCATTGAAGGTGAGTATACAGTTTTTAGTTTTTTTTTGTGTGCAAAAATATTTACATATATTTGTGTGTAAATGTAAGCAGCTCCTATGTATTTATACATAGGAGCTGTATGTTATAAGTACATAAGTGATGCTAGGAGTAGTAGTACCTATGACTACTACTCCTAGCATCCACGATGTACTTATACTACCTGCAGTCCCTACGTACTTTTGCATGGGAACTGCAAGTAGTATAAGTACATAGTGGATGCTAGTAGTAGTAGTCCTAGGTACTACTCCTACTAGCATCGCCTATGCACTTATACTACCTGCAGTGGCTATGTACTTTTGCATAGGGACTGCAGGTAGTATAAGTACATAGTGGATGCTAGGAGTAGTACTTCTAGGTACTGCTACTCCTAGCATCCACTATGTACTTATACTACCTGCACTCCCTATGTATGTACTGCCGCCTTGGGGTTCCTATGAAGAATCCTAGATCTGCGAAAGTAAGATATTATGTTTATAGAGATTCTGAATTATGTTATCCAATCTATGTGTATGGCCCAGGCACATTTGGCACTATGTCTTGGACATCCACATAGTATTTTGTGGGGTAGAAATGAGCAAAGCGTGCTTCAGATTATACATCTGAAGTTGCTTTCACAAAAAATATTCATACTGTACATAGAAACTTCTCTGTACACTAATACAATGTATGGGCTCTATCTATGTACACTATTTGTATGAAATTGTTTTGCAATACAACTTCCTATGTAGCATCAGAAGTCGCTTTGCTCACCTCTATCCAGAGTTTCTCAACCGAAATACAATTGCTAATTGTGTTTTTCTATCTTTGCTTTACAGAACATCAAGCAGTACTCAGGCGCCCGAAGTTTCCCAGGAGGCAGTCCCTGATGAGTCGGCCGCTGTGGAACCCTCTCGTCCAGCTCAAGCAACTGGTCAGGACTTCAATGTTTCCCTTCCTATGCCCAACGATGGCCTTATTAGCCCCACTATTTGTTGCCAGAGGGCAGGTAGGAGCCGTCAGGCGGACTACGAGGAACTCACAATGCTCGTTTACGAGTCCTTGATGGGATTCAAAAATAGAGTTGCCACTTTGGAGGATAATTTGCGGCGTCTTCGGGAGGGGGCGGTGTTGACATTGCAAATGAGTTCAGTGCATCACTATCGTTACTCCCTGTAATGAAACAGTTCACCTCCGACAAGTGGACTGCATCTTGTGGTAAGTACAACACTTCCCCACATCCCTTCCCCCGCCACAGCCCTATCCCCATCACACACCTATCCCCCTTCCCAGCTGCCCCATCCCCCTTCCTAGCCTCCCTATCCCCCTTCCCAGCCTTCCCATCCCCTTCCCAGCCTCCCCATCCCTCTTCCCAGCCGCCCCATCCCACTTCCCATACCCCATCCCAGTCCCAAACCCCAAGCTATTTTCTCACCACTTTTCTCCCTCTCCTCCTCATTACTATCCTCCAACCTCTTTCACTACTCCCTCTACTCTAGCTTAGAAAACTCCTCTCCATCTCCTGCCCACTCCTCAACTTTACATACTCCCTCTATTGCACTTCCCCCAACACACACTTATTTGTCCACAGTGGCAGAAGAACAACAGGACAGAGGGGTACCAAACCATGCACTGCCCTCCAGTCCCCACTCTTCTAGTCCCCTCAGGCCTTTTTATAGGCAACTATAAATAAGTTTTAAAAAAATTATATTTTTTATATATTTATTTTCTGGAAAATGTCATTTATTCTTAATACATTTTATTTGTATTTGAAAATGTATTAGTTTTTTGTTTAAAGGGTTTTAAAACAAGTGGATCCAAAATGGGCTCTTTTGGAACCCTTAAAATTTCTCGGCACTGGCGGAGCGAAACAAGTAGTTGTTGCTCCGCCAGCATGGGGAGATTATGCTTACAAGCAGTAGTGTGTAGAAGAGAGGTCTGACATAATCTCTCAGCGCTGGCAGAGCGACACAAGTATTTGTCGCTCCTCCAGCGTGGGGAGATTCTGTTGACAAGGAGTAGTGTGTAGAAGAGAGGCCTGACATAATCTCCCAGTGCTACCAGAGCGACACAAGTATTTGTTGCTCCTCCAGTGTGGGGAGAGTATGTTGACAAGCAGTAGTGTGTAGAAGAGAGGCCTGACATAATATCACAGCACTGGCAGAGCAACACAAGTATTTGTCGCTCCTCCATCGTGGGGAGATTCTGTTGACAAGGAGTAGTGTGTAGAAGAGAGGCCTGACATCATATCACAGCACTGGCAGAGCAACACAAGCATTTGTCGCTCCTCCAGCATGGGGAGAGTATGTTGACAAGCAGTAGTGTGTAGAAGAGAGGCCTGACATAATATCACAGTGATGGCAGAGCGACACAAGCATTTGTCGCTCCTCCAGCATGGGGAGAGTATGTTGACAAGCAGTAGTGTGTAGAAGAGAGGCCTGACATAATCTCCCAGCTCTGGCAGAGCGACACAAGTATTTGTCGCTCCTCCAGTGTGGGGAGATCAATATATGCAACAAGACTCAATGCATGGTTTTAAAAAAAGTTTACGAGACAAACTAATTTTATAAAACAGGTTTTGAAAATCAATACACACTACTGTATCCACCAACCAACATAACCACGCAGCCAAACTGCATCACGAATATATTCAAATTACCTTAATTTTTCATGAAAAAATAAATAATTTTAATAATTTGGTCCACAGATGTAACACCACACATGCCTTTACTACCTCATCAACAGTTTCTATTTTCAGTTGAATGGGTTTGGAGAAAATCGTCCATTTAACTACCAGAATGCCAAATGAGCATTCCACCATTCTTCGAGCCCTAGTCAGGCGGTAAATACGCATTTGCTCCGGTTTAATCCGCGGCTGGAATAAGGTTTAATTAAATTGCCACACATCTGAAACGCCTTATCACCAACCAAAACAAAGGGCATGGGGGGAGCATCAGGACCTGGTAGAGGTTGACGTGGTGGAAAATCAAATTGTCTATTGTGTAGCCTTCGCCCCATGTCAGAATTTTTAAAGACCATGGAATTATTGGTTCGGCCATAAGCCCCAACATCGATTGCCACAAAACGGTACTGGGCATCAGCTATGCCCATTAACATAATAAAATAAAACATTTTTTTATTAAAGTACTCAGAACCAGTGCCTTAGGGATTGATAATACGTATATGTTTCCCGACTACTGCCCCAAGACAGTTTAGGAACTGGCACACCTCCCAAAATTTTTCAGAAATTTCAATCCACTGTTGCCTATTTGGATGTGGGATAAATTCTGCATGCAACTGCTCCGACAAAGCATGGCACGGATCCTTAACAATCAAGGAAACTGGATATTCAGAGGCGAAAGTGATAATGGAGAGACGTTAAACTTTCTCCTGTTGCCAGAAATCTATCAGAAGAAAATATAAAAAAGAGTGTAAATAAAGATGAGCAAATATCTAAAAAAAATGTAAAAAAAAAACAATACTATCTATATTATTTGGATGGCCTTGTTTGGGACCTTAAACTGGACATACCACAGTTAAATAATCAAATGCTTTCCTTTGTTCTGTGGTCATTTTCACAGGGCAAAGGACATTTTTTCGAAATCCAGTGATGAATCGGGCTCTCCATGGAGAATAATAGGCGTATGGTTCTGGCTAGCTTTGCTCACAGTGTTGTTAACGTCTCTAATGGTCGAGATAGGGGTAAATCCTGACCATAGGAGCCGGTGAAATCACAGCGAACTATACTAATGCAGAGCCTCCAAATCCCTTGGCCTGCGCAATCAAGAGCTGCGCTAGGTAGAGTACAGTATCAAATAAAGAGAATTTCGTACCAGTGGGTAGGAAAATATGTCAGGTTTCAGCTTTGAACCTGGAAAAGCTATGTTTAAAAATTATACAAAAATAACAGTTAATAGCAAAATCTAAAAAGTAAAAAAAAGTATTACCTTATGGTAAGCATTAAGCGTTCTGCAGGTGAAACACTTCGACGGAAAGTGGTGTCCTGTCTTTCAATGTGATGAGACACCCTTTGTAGCAGATCGTCAAAACTATCGACGCTCATCCGTAAGTAGTTATGAAACTTGTCTGTATAATTCCGCTGTTCAGGAAACAGAACTTCAAATGCTCCCCTTCTCATTCTGGCAGAAGTGATCGGGTGCAACCAATAGTGACGGCGCTGTCTGGCTTGAAGACGTCTTGTCCAGCTGGAAACAAGGATTAGAGCCTGAAATCCAAACCGAATATGGTCCGGCAAGAGTGTGGCGTGCAGAAATGACCCATATAGTAAATCAAACTTCGAAAGAGACCAACCTGAAGATAATTCACCTGACTAAATGCGATCAGATCAGACTTGCAGCATGGCCTATGGCTATGCCCTAAGTTGACACTGTTCTTGGAAGAGGTGTTTACTCTGATGACTAAAATCTATCTACTTTTCAGGGCCCGATTCAATGAGACCATGGTGATTTTCCACTCAGGTTTTATACCAAAAGGCCACAACCAGAGTGCTCACCATATTCCTGGAATAAGTCAATTGGTTCTGATGGTGGTTAAGAAATGTCTCTCGAAAAAATAACTTATATCCTTGGTGCCAGGAATCAACCAAGTGGTGGAACAAGCCACAAAGATTTTTTTATCTAGAGAGAATGCAAAATCTTAGCTATAAAGAACAAACAACAAAGAGATTTCTCAGCAAATGGAGGGGTTTTATTGAAAAATATTTGCCGCTAAAGGAAAGGATAGATCCGATAGCCTTGTCTAGTCCTCTCCTTTGAATTTTTCTGAGAGGGAAGGCTAGGGAAAGCAGGGAAACTTTGAATATGCACTTTGGTAGAAAGGAGAGCTCGAAGGCTAGGATAGGGACGATGGAAGGTAGTGGGACTGATGACAATTTTATTTATGTCTATATTTTTTTTGTATATTGAGATTATTTGCGATAAAAATCATAATAAAACACCTCCCATGTCTCCAACTGCTTAATAGAAGTTATCCCCTGAAGGACTAGGCCAACAAATTTAAAAGGGGGAAATAGTCACCTGCATCGCCCATTGGCTACTTTTTGACAAAGACAAAGTCCTCACTCTGATATGATAATATCTGAGACACTCAGCCAATATATTTTGATCAAAACACATCTGAGCCCGCCTTCCAAGCGCCAGTGCGGCGTCTGCGCTCCTGAACATAGAAGCCCAATGGCTTAGGTAGGTTTAGCGTAGGACCCGCCTGACCTGAGACCACCTTGGCGCTTGATAGGCAGGCTCATATGTGTTTTGATCAAAATATATTGGCTAAGTGTCTCAGATATTATCATATCAGAGTGAGGACTTTGTCCATATACAGTACAATGCTTGCATCTACTTTACTAAGTGCATTATTATCTTATTTCTGTGATTTTCTTTAATAATATGGCCAGGGACATCCACACATTTGTATATCATACCGTGCAGGATGTTTTTATCTTAGTGTTTTCTGTGATTTTTTTTATATACTTTTTGACAAACCCTGTAAGGTCACAATAATTATAGGGGCTGAAAAAAAAATTCAAGGTTTTTATACTTTTTCAGCATTAAAATGCAAGAAAAGCTATGCATATGTGGTATTACCGTAATCATACTGATCTTGTGAATGACAGCAACAGGTCAGTTTTAATGCAATGGAACACCATAAAAACAAAACCTATAAAACTGTTGCAGAATTGTGATTTGTTTTCCACTTATTCCCCACTACATTGCATCCAATAGTAAATGGTCGAATTAGTATGTGCAACAAAAACAAGCCCTAATACAGCTATGTAAATGAAAAAATAAAAATGTTATGTCCACAGAAAGGCAGGGAGAAACAAAAAAGCAAACACAAAAAAACCTTTGGGGCAGAAAGGTTTAATAGAAAAATAAGACATTTAAAAAAGCTATTTTTTGTTTCAATACCACTCTATATAAGAACTAAGAACCTCTTGTATCGCCTGCAGTTAGGGACAGAAATGGACAGTGAGGCCTGCCCTGGAACCCAGCCCACTTTCCCTACCTACTTGCAGTTCAAGCTCTAGGTAGCAAGACTGCAACTGGTTACAGTCCCTATCTTACTAAAGTGCAGAGACAGACAAAAACAACACACACAAATAGTCATACGAAAATGAGTCAAAACCAGGTGGACACAGTGCAAAAACAATAAAAAGAGATAAGACCAGCCGAGATCAAATACCAGACGGAATGCACAGTAAAATTAAAAGAGACAGAGAGTTGTCAAAAGACAGACCAAGGTCAAAAGCACAAACAAATCCTAATTAATCCAAGATCCAGGAACCTACCAACTGAGCCCAAACAAGACTATCACTGGCACATGACACTGGCATATGGACAGGAAATGGTTTAACTAGAGCACCCTGGATCAGAACCTGATAGATCATGATTCAGCACTCCTTTACTCAGAACACTAGAACACAGTAATAGAGCAGCTGAGCAATCATCCCACTGCTAGTCTCCTCTAGCATACGCCCACAGTGGGAAGAAAGAGCATTGCATCCTAAATTACTCACTTCACCAGGGGGTGTGGCTTAGCAGCACATCACTCCCGTCGCAGTGATGGCGAAGGTGGATATCACGTCACTGAAGCCTGGACAGGTAAGTTTGCTATGCGACACGGGTGCACTCATCACTCATTTGCATATTTAATAAAAATTGTTTTTCTAAACAATTTTGCATCTTAGAAAAAACAAAATGTATGTTTTTACTGTTTTAACTCAGCAGAATCAGACCTCTTCTGTACAAAAAAAATCTATTGATCCAGTTACATGGCAGCAATGGTTCTTCTATGGTGTATTAACCACTTAATTCCTCAAACAATGGTGTTTTTTTACATATAGTAGGAGAGAATATAAAACCTGTAGTTAGAGGTGTGACATTGTAATTTGTAGCCATGCCTTCATATTACAGTATTTTATTATTGAGACAATACATGCGGTTCAAACTGCATATGTTTATAGAATAAATTATTCAAAACAGCACCCACACATGACCTTAACCTTATTATCAATAGAGAAAACATAAAAGAAACATAGCAAAATACTGTACATCTTTTCATAGGGATTGCAAACTGATTGTGATGTACAAACAGAAGATTGAACATAAACTAACAAAACTGGAAATGTACTTTGAATGGCATTCATAACAATGCTTTATCATTATTATGATTGCTATTATTACACTAGACAGTAAGCCCGTTACAATAACGGGTGCTAGAGCATTAGTGCATAAACATTAGTAAGAACGCTCTATATTAAATGGCACTGGCACTGACTGATGGCTGAGACGACTGGCACTGACTGGTGGTGCTGAGACTGCTGGCAGCGACTGGTGACTGAGACTGCTGGCACTGTGACTGGTGGTTGGTGGCACTGACTGATGGCTGAGATGGCTGACACTGACCGATGGCTGAGACTGCTAGCTCTGTGACTGGTTGCTGTGGCTGGTGGCACTGGCTGGTGACTGAGACTACTGGCACTGTGACTGGTGGCTGTGGCTGGTGGCACTGACTGATGGCTGAAACGGCTGGCACTGACTGGTGGCTGAGACTGCTGGAACTGTGACACGTTTGATCAAATATGTGCGCTATGAGCTTCCATTGACTCATTTATAGTAGGTATTATACCACTTTTATTTAGAATGATCCCCATTTCTTAGCTCTATTGTTTGTATGTATAATGGTGTGCAGCCATTTTCTTTTTTATAATCATGTTTGCTTCATGGATGTGCACCTGTGATTCTGAAGGTCCTAGTCTAAATTTTCCTGTACTATTAATTGAGGGTAGCGCTTCTTTTAGACTGAACACGCCCATCTACCTGTGACTTCTGAGCAGAGTACTTATGTAGCTGATTCATACACTGCACTGAATATTATAGGCTTAGGTAAGTCCAAAGAGAGGCAGTATACTAGTGTTAGGGACCCATCTGCGGAAGCCACCTTGACGCCTGGTAGATGGGCCCGACACACGTTTGATCAAATATGTGCACTAAGAGCTTCTATTGATTTATAGTAGGTATTATACCACTTTCATTTAGAATGATCCCTATTTCTTAGCTCTATTGTTTGTATGTACTGTATAATTGTATGCAGCCATTTTCTTTTTTATAATCATTTTTGCTTCATGAATGTGCACCTGTGGGTCTAAAGGTTCTAGTCTAAATTTTCTTGTAGTACTTTTTTGTGTGGTATTAGTGGTAAAAAAAGTCTTTTTTTGGAATGTATTACTGGAAAAAAGGCTTATTAGCTGTTGTGCGGTGAAGTGAAAAAATTATAGCCTTTTTTGTGGTGTATTAGTGGGGAAAAAAAGTCTTATTTTCCTTTCAGCGGTGCAGTTATATGTTCTAAAGACATTTGTGGGGTGTATTAGAGGGGGAAAAAAAAGTCTTATTAGCCACTCAGCGGTGCAGTTATATGTTTCAATGTCTTTTTTGTGGTGTATTAGTGGGGAAAAAAGGGCTTATTAGCCTTTGTGCGGAAAAGTGACAAAATACAGTCTTTTTGGGGGTGTATTAGTGGGAAAAAAGTGTTATTAGCCATTTAGCGGTGCAGTTATGTTCTAAAGCCTTTTTTTTTGTGTATTAGTGGGAAAAAAATGGCTTATTAGTCTTTGTGAGATAAAATCACAAAATTGTAGCCTTTTTTGGGGAGTATTAGTGGAAAAATTAAAAGGGCTTATATGCCATTCAGCGGTGCAGTTATATGTTTAAAGTCTTTTTTGTTGTGTATTAGTGGGAAAAAGGGCTTATTTGTTGTTGTGCTGTGAAGTGACAAAATTACAGCCTTTTTTGGGGTGTATTAGTGGAAAAAAAGCGTTATTAGCCATTCAGCGGTACAGTTATATGTTCTGAAGCCTTTTTTCGGGTGTATTAGTGGGAAAAAAATAGTCTTATTAGCCTTTGTGCGGTGACGTGACAAAATTCCCGCCTTTTTTGGGGAGTAGAAGTGGAAAAAATAAAAGGGATTATTTGCCGTTCAGTGGTGCAGTGATATGTTCTAATGTCTTTTTTTGGGGCATATTAGTGGAAAAAAGTCCTATTAGCTGTTCAGCGGTGCAGTTATATGTTCTAAAGCCTTTTTTGGGGTGTGTTAGTGGAACAAAACAGTCTTATTAGCCGTTCAGCGGTGCAGTTAGATGTTTTGAAGCTTTTTTCGTGGTGAATCGGTGGAAGAAAAGGGCTTATTTGCCGCTGTGCAGTGAAGTGACAAAATTACAGCCTTTTTGGGATGTATTTGCCACGATCCCTCCTGTGAGACAGGTGAGAAGATCGGATAGACTTGCTGCACGTGAGGCTATTTGACAGGTCTCTCTGTTTTCCTCTATGTATTTTGTTTGGCAGGATCTCGCCTCTCCTCAGGTGCCGCTCGTTATTAGTGATTTGGCTCTATTTAGATCCGCCTCACACTGCTGACCATGCGGTTGATCATTTCTGCTTGGAGTTGCTAGTGCTGGTTTGTCTTGGATCTCCTGCTTCTCCATACATCTCTAAGCTAAGTACTTGTTGCCTTCACTGTTTCTTATTATCTGGTGTGTGTTGTTTCTAGGCCTCAGGGAGACACAGGTTCTTTCATTATGGAAGGAACCAGTTGTCTCACCCCTGCTATCTATCCTAGGGCTTGTCAGTTTTAGCAAGACTTTAGGTATCCGGTGTATGAGTATTTCCACCATCAGGATCTGCTCATACTGGCAGGCGTTAGGGAAAGGCCTAGGGATTACTAGGAGGTCACCACCATCTTCCTTAGCTTTTGAGGTCTAGATTGTTGTCTATTCGTTGTGGTGTGTATTTGGTGTTTTCCCTTCCCCTTAACCGTCTCCGGACCGCCTAACGCAGATGTGCGGTCCGGAGGCGGCAGCCCTGCGCAGAGTGACGCATATACGCGTCATCTCGCGAGGGCCGAGATTTCCTATGAACGCGCGCACACAGGCGCGCGCTCACAGGAACTGAAGGTAAGCGAGTGGATCTCCAGCCTGCCAGCGGCGATCGCTCGCTGGCAGGCTGGAGATGTGATTTTTTTTATCCCCTAACAGGTATATCAGACGCTGTTTTGATAACAGCGTCTAATATACCTGCTACCTGGTCCTCTGGTGGTCCCTTTTGTTTGGATCGACCACCAGAGGACACAGGTAGCTCAGTAAAGTCGCACCAAACACCACACTACACTACACCCCCCCTGTCACTTATTAACCCATTATGAACCCCTGATCACCCATGATCACCCCATATAAACTCCCTGATCACCCCCCTGTCATTGATCACCCCGCTGTCATTGATCACCCCCCTGTCAGGCTCCATTCAGACGTCCCTATGATTTTTACGGATCCACGGATACATGGATCGGATCCGCAAAACACATACGGACGTCTGAATGGAGCCTTACAGGGGGGTGATCAATGACAGGCGGGTGATCACCCATATAGATTCCCTGATCACCCCCTGTCATTGATCACCCCCCTGTCATTGATCACCCCCCTGTAAGGCTCCATTCAGATGTCCGTATGATTTTTACGGATCCACGGATACATGGATCGGATCCGCGAAACGCATACGGACGTCTGAATGCAGCCTTACAGGGGGGTGATCAATGACAGGCGGGTGATCACCCATATAGATTCCCTGATCACCCCCTGTCATTGATCACCCTCCTGTAAGGCTCCATTCAGATGTCCGTATGATTTTTACAGATCCACGGATGCATGGATCGGATCCGCAAAACACATACGGACGTCTGAATGGAGCCTTACAGGGGGGTGATCAATGACAAGGGGGTGATCACGCATATAGACTTCCTGATCGCTTCCCTGTCATTGATCACCCCCCTGTCATTGATCACCCCCCTGTAAGGCTCCATTCAGATGTCCGTATGATTTTTACGGATCCACGGATACATGGATCGGATCCGCAAAACGCATACGGGCGTCTGAATGCAGCCTTACAGGGGGGTCATCAATGACAAGGGGGTGATCATGCATATAGACTTCCTGATCACTTCCCTGTCATTGATCACCCCCCTGTCATTGATCACCCCCCTGTCAGGCTCCGTTCAGACGTCCCTATGATTTTTACGTATCCACGGATACATGGATCGGATCCGCAAAACACATACGGACGTCTGAATGGAGCCTTACAGGGGGGTGATCAATGACAGGCGGGTGATCACCCATATAGATTTCCTGATCACCCCCTGTCATTGATCACCCCCCTGTCATTGATCACCCCCCTGTAAGGCTCCATTCAGATGTCCGTATGATTTTTACGGATCCACGGATACATGGATCGGATCCGCAAAACGCATACGGACGTCTGAATGCAGCCTTACAGGGGGGTGATCAATGACAGGCGGGTGATCACCCATATAGATTCCCTGATCACCCCCTGTCATTGATCACCCCCCTGTCATTGATCACCCCCCTGTAAGGCTCCATTCAGATGTCCGTATGATTTTTACAGATCCACGGATACATGGATCGGATCCGTAAAACACATACGGACGTCTGAATGGAGCCTTACAGGGGGGTGATCAATGACAAGGGGGTGATCACGCATATAGACTTCCTGATCGTTTCCCTGTCATTGATCACACCCCTGTCATTGATCACTCCCCTGTAAGGCTCCATTAAGATGTCCGTATGATTTTTACGGATCCACGGATACATGGATCGGATCCGCAAAACGCATACGGACGTCTGAATGCAGCCTTACAGGGGGGTGATCAATGACAGGCGGGTGATCACCCATATAGATTCCCTGATCACCCCCTGTCATTGATCACCCCCATGTAAGGCTCCATTCAGATGTCCGTATGATTTTTACGGATCCACGGATACATGGATCGGATCCGCAAAACGCATACGGACGTCTGAATGCAGCCTTACAGGGGGGTGATCAATGACAGGCGGGTGATCACCCATATAGATTCCCTGATCAACCCCTGTCATTGATCACCCCCCTGTCATTGATCACCCCCTGTAAGGCTCCAGTCAGACATTTATTTTTTTTTTCTTACTAAGTCTCATATTCCACTAACTTGTGTCAAAAAATAAAATCTCACATGAACTCACCATACCCCTCACGGAATCCAAATGCGTAAAATTTTTTAGACATTTATATTCCAGACTTCTCACGCTTTCGGGCCCCTAAAATGTCAGGGCAGTATAAATACCCCACAAGTGACCCCATTTCGGAAAGAAGACACCCCAAGGTATTCCGTGAGGGCATATTGAGTCCATGAAAGATTGAAATTTTTGTCCCAAGTTAGCGGAAAGGGAGACTTTGTGAGAAAATACAAAAAAAAATCAATTTCCGCTAACTTGTGCCAAAAAAAAAAAAATTCGATGAACTCTCCATGCCCCTCATTGAATACCTTGGGGTGTCTTCTTTCCAAAATGGGGTCACATGTGGGGTATTTATACTGCCCTGGCTTTTTAGGGGCCCGAAAGCGTGAGAAGAAGTCTGGGATCTAAATATCTAAAAATGCCCTCCTAAAAGGAATTTGGGCCGCTTTGCGCATCTAGGCTGCAAAAAAGTGTCACACATCTGGAATCGCCATACTCAGGAGAAGTTCGGGAATGTGTTTTGGGGTGTCATTTTACATATACCCATGCTGGGTGAGATAAATATCTTGGTCAAATGCCAACTTTGTATAAAAAAATGGGAAAAGTTGTCTTTTGCCAAGATATTTCTCTCACCCAGCATGGGTATATGTAAAATGACACCCCAAAACACATTCCCCAACTTCTCCTGAGTACGGCGATACCAGATGTGTGACACTTTTTTGCAGCCTAGGTGGGCAAAGGGACCCATATTCCAAAGTGCACCTTTCGGATTTCACCGGTCATTTTTTACAGATTTTGATTGCAAACTACTTCTCACACATATGGGCCCCTAAATTGCCAGGGCAGTATAACTACGCCACAAGTGACCCCATTTTAGAAAGAAGACACCCCAAGGTATTCCCTGAGGGGCATGGCGAGTTCCTAGATTTTTTTATTTTTTGTCGCAAGTTAGTGGAATATAAGACATTGTAAGAAAAAATAATAATAATAAAAAAATCATCATTTTCCGCTACCTTGTGACAAAAAATAAAAAGTTCTATGAACTCACTATGCCCATCAGCGAATACCTTAGGGTGTCTACTTTCCGAAATGGGGTCATTTGTGGGGTTTTTCTACTGTCTGGGCATTGTAGAACCTCAGGAAACATGACAGGTGCTCAGAAAGTCAGAGCTGCTTCAAAAAGCGGAAATTCACATTTTTGCACCATAGTTTGTAAACGCTATAACTTTTACCCAAACCATTTTTTTTTTTTTGCCCAAACATTTTTTTTTATCAAAGACATGTAGAACAATAAATTTAGCGAAAAATGTATATATGGATGTCGGTTTTTTTTTGCAAAATTTTACAGCTGAAAGTGAAAAATGACATTTTTTTGCAAAAAAATCGTTACATTTCGATTAATAACAAAAAAAGTAAAAATGTCAGCAGCAATGAAATACCACCAAATGAAAGCTCTATTAGTGAGAAGAAAAGGAGGTAAAATTCATTTGGTTGGTAAGTTGCATGACCGAGCGATAAACGGTGAAAGTAGTGTAGTGCAGAAGTGTAAAAAGTGGCCTGGTCATTAAAGGGGTTTCAGCTAGCGGGGTTGAAGTGGTTAACCTGTGACAGTATTAGTGGGAAAATAAAGTGTTATTAGCTATTCAGCGGTGCAGTTGCATGTTTTGAAACATTTTTTCGGGTGTATTAGTGGAAAAAAGGGCTTATTTGCCATTGTGTAGTGAACTGACAAAATTATAGCCTTTTTTGGGGTGTATTAGTGGACAAAAAGTCTTATTAGCCGTTATGCGGTGAAGTGACAAAATTATAGCCTTTTCGGTGGTGTATTAGTGGGGGGAAAAGTCGTCTTAGCCGTTTAGCAGTGCAGTTATATGTTCTAAAACCTTCTTTGCTGTGTATTAATGGAAAAAAACTCTTATTAGCCATTCAGCGGTGCAGTTATATGTTTTAAATACTTTTTTGTGTTGTATTAGTGGAAAAAAAGGGGCTCATTTGTGCACTGAAATGACAAAATTACAGCCTTTTTTGGTGGGGTATTAGTGGGAACAATATGTTATTAGCCAGTCAGTGGTGCAGTTGTATGTTCTGAAGCCTTTTTTCGGGTGTATTAGCGGAAAAAAATGTCTTATTAGCTGTTCAGCAGTGCATTTATATGTTTTAAAGCCTTTTTTGGGGTTGTATTAGTGGGGAAATAAGGACTTATTTGCCGTTGTGCGGTGAAGCGACAACATTACAGCCTTTTTAGGGGTGTATTAGTGGAAAGCAAAGTGTTATTAGCCGTTCAGCGGTGTAGTTATATGTTCTGAAGCCTTTTTTTGAGTGTATCAGTGGAAAAAAAGGGCTTATTTGCCGTTATGCAGTGAGGTGACAACATTACAGTCTTTTTTTGGGGTGTATTAGTGGGGGAAAAAAGTGTTATTAGCCGTTCAGCGGTGCAACTATATGTTCTGAAGCCTTTTTTCGAGTGTATCAGTGGAAAAAATGGGCTTATTTGCCGTTGTGTGGTGAAATGACAATATTACAGCCTTTTTTGTCATGTATTAGTGGGGGGGAGAAAGTCTTATTAGCAGTTGTGCGGTGAAGTGCCAAAATTGCAGCCTTTTTTGGGGTGTAGTAGTGGGGGGAAAAGGGCTTATTTGCCGTTGTGCAGTGAAGTGACAACATTACAGCCTTTTTGGGGTGTATTAGTAGGAAAAAAGTGTTATTAGCCGTTCAGCGGTGCAATTATATGTTCTGAAGCCTTTTTTTGTGATAATTAGTGGTAAAAAAAGTCTTATTAGCCGTTGTACAGTGAAGTGACTAAATTACAGCCTTTTTTGGGGTGTATTAGTGGGAAAAAAAGTCTTATTAGCCATTTATCGGTGCAGTTATATGTTCTAAAGCCTTTTTTGGGGCATATTAGTGGGGAAAAAAGTATTTTTAGCCGTTTAGCAGTGCAATTATATTTTTTAAAGCCTTTTTTGTGGTGTATTAGGGGGGAAAAATGAAAACTTATTTGTGCGGCGAAGTGACAAAATTACAGCCATTTTGGGGTGTTTTAGTGGGAAAAAATGGTTATTTGCTGTTCAGAGGTGCAGTTATATGTTCTGAAGCCCTTTTTTCAAGTGTATTAGTGGAAAAAAGGGCTTATTTGCCGTTGTGCTTTTTTTTGTGGTGTATTAGTGGGGAAAAAAGTCTTATTAGCCGTTGTGTGGTGGTGACTAAATTACAACCTTTTTTGGGGTGTATTAGTGGTAAAAAAAAGTCTTATTAGCCATTTATCGGTGCAGTTATACATTCTAAAGCCTTTTTTGGGGTGTATTAGTGGAAAAAAAGTCTTATCAGCGGTGCAATTATATGTTTTAAAGCCTTTTTTCTGGTGTATTAGTGAGAAAAAAAAAGGAAAGTTATTTCCTATAAAAAAGTGTTATTCGCTGTTCATCGGTGCAGTTATATGTTCTGAAGTCTTTTTTCGAGTGTATTAGTAAAAAAAAGGGCTTATTTGCCATTGTGTGGTGAAGTGACAATATAATAGCATTTTTTTTGTATTAGTGGGAAAAAAAAGTCTTATTAGCCATTCAGCGGTGCAATTATATGTTCTAAATTATTTTTTGTGGTATATTAGTGGGAAAAAAGAGGAAACTTATTTGTGCAGTGAAGTGTGATTATTAGTTAAAAAAAGGCTTATTAGCCGTTGTGCGGTGAAGTGACAAAATTACAGCCTTTTTTGGGGTGTATTAGTAGAAAAAAAGTGTTATTAGCCGTTCAGCGGTGCAGTTATATGTTCTGAAGCCTTTTTTCGGGTGTATTAGTGGGAAAAAGGCCTTATTAGCCTTTGTGTGGTGAAGTGACAACATTACAGTCTTTTTTGGGTAGTATTAGTGGAAAAAATAAAAGGGCTTATTAGCAATTCAGCAATGCAGTTATATGTTCTAAAGCCTTTTTTGGGGTGTATTAGTGGGAAAAAGGGGCTTATTTGGCTTTGTGCGGTGAAGTGACAAAATTACAGCCTTTTTTGGGAGTTATTAGAGGGGGGGGAGTGTTATTAGCTGTTTAGTGGTGCAGTTATATGTTCAGAAACTTTTTTTTTGGGGTGTATTAGTAAAAATAAGGGCTTTATTACCATTGTTCAGTGAACTGACAAAAATTGCTGCCTTTTTGGGGGTGTTTTAGTGGAAAAGAAGTCTTATTAGCTGTTTAGTGGTGCAGTTATATGTTCTAAAACCTTCTTTGGGGTGTATTAGTATAAAAAAAAAATAAAGGGCTTATTTGCTATTCAGCGGTGGTGTTATATGTTCCAAATCCTTTTATGGGGTGTATTAGTCTGAAAAAAAAGTCTTATTAGCCGTTAAGCGGTGCGGTTATATGTTTTAAAGCTTTTTTGTTGTGTAATAGTGGAAAAATGGCTTATTTGCCGTTGTGCTGTGGAGTGACTACATTACAGTCTTTTTTGGGGTGTATTAGTGGGGAATAAAAGTCTTATTAACTGTTGTGCTTTGAAGTGACAAAATTCTAGCCTTTTTTGGGAAGCATTACTGGAGAAAATAGTCTTATTTGCCGTTCAGCGGTGCAGTCATATGTTTTATAACCTTTTTTTGTGGTGTATTAGTGGGGAAAAAAAGGCTTTTTAGCCATTGTGCATTGGGGTGTATTCATTTCCTTTTTATTTCTTTATTTAATTTAACAGTATGTTAGACAGAGAAGTGCCTGACCCTGCACAGGGAAGGGGCAGAGTCCTTTCTGGAGCAGGCACAGGTCGCAGCAGAGTAAGGGAGAGTGGCAGCAGGGATCATTTTGAGAGGCCTGAGCTCCCGGTGTCATCTAGCGATCGTGTCTTGCTTGAATGGTTGACTCGGTCATCCACTTTATCTCAAGTTACATCAAACCCCCCCAAGCCAAGAGTCACCTGTCTTCAACCTGCCTCTGTCCTTTTCTGTTCTCTCAGCCAGAGAAGTATTATATGCTGTGGGCTCAGCTCCACTATACAGCGAGGACAAGCTACTACAGGACAGTCAGAAGCTATTGGCCAGCCAAGATGTGGAGGAGACATACGCCGCATCCTCCGGTAGGCTGGCAAGTAGTGATGAGAAGGGTGGTGTGGGATCTGATGTTGAGAGAGGTAGCCTGACCTCTGGCTCAGAGACCGTTGAGGAGGACATCAGTGACATGCAGACAGTACTCGATGATGATGCAGCAAATCGCAGTTGGGAGCCGGGTGACGAACGGGCTTCATCATTATCGTGAGAAGAGGGTGGCAGCTTGAGCATGAGGCAGTGGTGGAGCCAGCAAGTCGGTAGCGTGGCTGGAAGTCAGCAGGGTTGCATCAGTAGGAGGTTGGGAGCCAAACATGCCAGGGGTAGAGATGGCCTTGCGGTTCGCCTGGCCATTTTGCGGCGAACTTTGCGCGTTCGCGATTCACTGAACATGCGAACATTTGGCAATATTCGCGCTCGCCATATTATTTTACATTGTGAAGAACTTTGACCCATGACACATCCATCAGGTGATACAGGACAGCCAATTGAGCACATGGACACACCCCCACCCTCTAAAAAGCTGGCAGACATTTTACATTCAGTCTTTTTCCAGTGTAGGGAGAGGTTGCTGTGTGGAGCAGGGACAGGCTGTTAGGGACACAAAACGGTAGCTAATAGGGCCACAAAAGTCCTTTTAAGGACTGGTATATGTGTGCTATCGATAGGTGTGACTTACTGAGGGGTGTAATATGCTTATAATATACTTTCTAACATAGAAAGTATATTATAGTGCAATTGTATTGTGCAGCAGTTCTGCTGCGGTTCTGCTGCGATACTGCAGCCACACAGAGTGCAAAACGCTATTGGTACAAATAATTTCTACTGCTGTGATTTAACAGTTGCCCCCCCAAAAAAATTATTGAGGCAGGGGTGTTATATACCAATAATATACTTTCTATATAGTGCATTTAGGTAGTGCAGCATTTGTTCACTGTTATCCTAGGAAAACGTATTTCCTGGCTTCAAGCTTACTTAGCTTGGCTTTAGGCAATGCAAGCCTAAGAGGGGGACATACAACAATTTAGATTTCACAGGCAGGGCCTGTCCGGCAGGGACGGGGCCTGCTGCTTCCCCTTACAGGGGGTAAGCTAGACACCACCTTTCCCCAAGGAGGGGAAGGCTAGACTGACCTTACTCTAGAAAGGGCTGGAAGGAACTTGATAACTCCAATACTGACGCTGGTGAACCAGGCACACTACACTTAAACAGTAGTTTGCAAGAAAATATAGATACGCATTTTGCAGGAAATTGAAATAGATATTTGAGATGACACAGGATGCATCATTAAAGATAGTGGGGGCCAGACAAATGTGGTAATGCCACTCTTGGGCGTTACACTAACATAAGTGTAATTGATTTAATAAGTTAACTTAGAAAGTACCTGTCAGCTTGCCACGTTTGCTTTAAAATGCCTGAAATAACAATAACTTTTCTCTCGCCTCTGTGTTGTGATGTTCCTCTGTTATTCCTCCTAGAAATTTCTCCTGTGTGACATGTGTGCCTACAGAGTTGAACATTGTCAGACATGATTGTGAGACACAGTGTAGGGATACATCGCCAACTAGCAACACCCAATTGTCAACTCATTCATACATTTCATGTAGGGATAGCAAAGGAGCATTACAATGAGAATTTCTAAGAAAAGATGCTCTAGAAATGCTATATTGTAGGGGACACCATTATTTACTACAACAGATAAAAAAATGACCAGTAATACATGTTTCTGTGTTTTCCAGCCTTATATTTATGATACTAGTAATATCTATATCTACCAGGGGTTATGAGAAATGCAGAGGTGCAGACATACTCATGGACGGTGCAACGTGTGATATCCGTATCCTTATGTCCATTCTGCTGCTCAGCAAAAAAGATAGAACATGTCCTATTCTTGAAATGTGCTGGTTGGCACTCTCTATCTGTAGCTGCACGGATGAATCAATGCTCTTAGATTATGCAAAATTATTTATTAAAAAATAAACCTTATTTAAAACATCACAATAAAGAAGAAACCAATAAAAAACCATGATAACTATTGGTCACATCACCATATCGCAACCCTGTTGTATATATGGATTGTCGCGGTAGTATAATCCATGGCCATGGCTTTTGTACATATATAATGTACATTTAGCATTAAGGAATACTAGCCCATTAAAGATGCAATCTAAATTGCTTTAGGACCTGGCACTGAAACACGTTCCTCGATCATGTGAGACACAGAATCTCAGAACATATGAGACACAGAGCTGGCCTCCCCGATCACGTGGGATGCCAGCGAGACTTGTAGAGTCTACGGAGAACTTTATCACCTACAGCACGAACACTACGAGCGGTAAAGTAACCATTATAATTATTCGTATACGCAGGTATTGTACTGCAAAACAGACGTTGGTACCAATGTATAATTAGGCGGTACAGTGGTGATTCGGACATTTATATTTAAGTACAGGTGACAAGAGAGACTTACCTATTTTATACTTACCTGTTTTATTCCACGTGGATATATACAGCAACTTGTGGCAACTATAAATGAAGCAGTGTCTATGAGACAAGCAGTGGCAGTGATTTACACACGTTTACACCTTATGCCAATTGCACTATACTACCGCGACAATCTATATATACAACAGGGTTGCGATATGGTGATCTGACCAATAATTATCATGTTTTTTTATTGTGGTTTCTTCTTTATTGTGATGTTTTGAATAAGATTTATTTTTTAATAAATAATTTTGCATAATCTAAGAGCATTGATTCATCCGTGCAGCTACAGATAGAGAGTGCCAACCAGCACATTTCTTTATACAACTTTTTTTACACTGGGTATGTCTTTTTGGGAGTAAACACCCATTCTATATTTGGGGGAAGTTTTGAGCCACTGAACATCCATTTATACTCATGTCTTATTTTTGTCTGTTTTGCGCAAAAAAAAAAATGGATGCAACACGAATTTCACATGGATGTCATCCGTATTTTTTGCAGATCCCCTTTTTGCAGCCTGCAGAATACATACAGATATGTTAATGCACCCTAACTTTGTTTAATCAATTTATACCTTTCATTTTTGAGTAACAGGAACTTGCACATTGACCATCTTTCCTAGATGCTTGTGACATCAATACACTTTTTAAGCCACTGATCTTTCTGTTGTCTCATGAGGATATGCCATTAGATAACAATGCTGCAGCAATACAGAATCCTAACTCTTTGCCTAGTATCCGTTCCCCGAGGAGCCCTTTGTAACAGAGACATATTAGATAGAGTGATTTATTCATAAGAGTTGTTTAGTCTAGGGCAAGAGTAATAGCACTGGGTCCTCTCCAGCAGAAGTGGAAAAGTAATCTCGGAGGGTCTTGGATAGAACATTGTACTTTCTCCTTTATAGAAATCTATGTTCGGAGTCATTTGTCATAACTTTCCATTGCTTCATATTAATTATTAGGAACTATTAGTGAATAAAAGATGTGAAAGGTGTATGCTTCAATTAACACCAATATGCCATAAGAAAGACAATAGGGGGAATATATCATTTGCAGTTATTTTGGTTTTTCTCTGCTAGTTGTAAAATCTCCTTATTTTGTGAAATAGCATGCAGCAATAATGAATATGGCCCGAGTGCAATGTGGTTTATGCATATATGATTTAAATTACACATGGGGCTTGGAGTTGCGACTTTTGTGAATGTTGCAGAAGATAAATGTGGTGAACCTCTTAACATTCTTGTTAAAATTGAAAAAAAAACTTCCAAAAATGTCCCTTTTTTTATTGTAGATTTTAATGTGTATCTGCAGTAAATCTTGTTGGCACACAACTTAAGGGACACTATTGCATTTTTAACCTCTTAAAATGGTTAAATGGCCTTAAGGACCAATAATATTTTCTCCCTTTGTGTTCTAGCAGTCATAACATTTTAATTTTTTCTTCAATGTTTTTTTTATTTTGCAGGATTAGTTGTAGGTTTTCTACGAACCATTTTGGGCTATATATATAGTTTATTAAATAACTTTTGTTATTTTATTTTTAGGGGGAAACAACAACATTATTTTGTGGAATTTTTTATGGCGTTCACTGGGTGCTAAAAATAACATAATATTATCATGTGGGCCCATACACTGATCATAATGCCACATTTCTATATATATTTACTACTGCTCATATCTCTGGTTTGGTACCAGCTAGAGATATGAGCTTTGTATTATTTGAAAGCTGGCATTCCAATGACAGCAATATCTTCAGTACTTGGGAAGATATCGCTATTAGAAATCGGGATGCAGTGAATGCAGCTTAAAAAGTGAAAGTAAAAGCAGGTTTTACCCACAATTATTCCCAACTCAATTTCTAACAGTGATATCTTGTTGCTTGGACTAATGCTGTCATTTGCTGTCAGCTTTCAAACAAGACCAGTTGCATGCTTCTATTTGCTACCATTGAGGAGATATCAGCCGCTAAATCATCCCTCCCCCTTTCACTTCTGCACGAGCCCATCTTGGGCAGAACAGTTAAGTACTTTTCCCATAGCCGGAGCTGAGCTCGGGCAGAACAGTTAGGTGGTTAAATGATCTAATCTAGTGGAGCAGAATGATCTAGTGGAGCAGAATGGTGCAGGAGACCAAAAGTCTCAAAAGTTTGATAAAAAGTTTCATGCACCAGCACTTCTGACTTTCTAATACCATAAAACTGGTGTACTAGATTTCAGAAAAGTCTCCCAATAACTACAGTATATACAATGCATTTTTAATATATTACATTTGTATTTAGCAGAAAAAAGATACTGAACAATACCTAGTATATGCCTAACTTTCTCCCCACCTCAAACTATTGTGAATGCTATATGATAGTGTATTCATCTCTTGCCATAGATAGCTTGCTTAAATCCTGACTGTCTATATCACAAACATTTTCTAATTGTGATTATTTAAAACTCAATTAGGCGTAGAAATAAATTATTATGTTTCTAAAGAATGTCTTGCGTTATGCATTGTCAGGATTGGAATGCTGTGGTACGCTATGTGGTATTAGGACCTCTGATATTAGCTAATCATAAAATAATTATAAAAGAAGTGTTCATTCGTTAATTAATTTATTCACCTAATTAGTTAGCTTTTTACAAGAGTGACTTGGCAGCTAAATTACTGAGGTATTGCTTTTGCTCTGCCATATATCAACACAAACAACGAAAGGCTTATTTATACATCATTCTTCGACTAAAAAGACACGGGGGGGTTTAACCAGCTAAATATATAAATAAAGTTGCCCAACCGGCGAGAAGAAATGAACAATGCTCGCCAGCTACCACGGTAATGAAATATGTAGAAGGAGGAGGTAGCGTAATCTAAGACTTAGCGTTTAATAGATATATAGTTAAAAAAGACGGACATAACACAAAATAACAAAATGATGTGCACACCAACAACGTGTCACAAACCACAATATATAAAATCACCATAGGAAACCACAATTATATGGTAAGACCAGTGTGAAACAAGGTAACACCATACTCAAAACCAGGTATACGTTCCACGGAGAGACATATATAAACTGGAACAGTCTTACCGGTAGTTGACGGTCATCTGGGTATGGTCGCGAAGTCCCAGAGGACAGTGTTACCTGAGGAACAGAATCCCGGATGAGGCGAACTGTCCCTAGAAAGCCCTACCAGGCCTATAGGCCCTATGACCTGGTCAGGGCCCGCACGCAAGGGAACAAAAAGTAACAATGTCCCAAGACAACCCTAATTACGGGTATACAGTGACAAATTCACTGCAGTGCGTATAATCCCTACGCGTTTCGTCTAGAGGTAGAAGCCCCAGACTCATCAGGGGATAAGGGGCTAGCATGTAGAGGAGTGTATCCTTATCAGCTGCTGTAACAAGCAGACAGTCTATCAACAATAGACTAGAGTACTAGGGAGAAGACTTGGTCAGAGTCACTGAATAGCGAATCGCTAGTGAGATTCAGGATCTATTCCCTAATGATAGGGGTCCCTCTGTCCTAGTAGCTGTGGGTAAGGGGTAGCGTATGGCGACTCCCTGTGCGCGTGTGGCCGCCACACGCGCACAGGGAGTCGCCATACGCTACCCCTTACCCACAGCTACTAGGACAGAGGGACCCCTATCATTAGGGAATAGATCCTGAATCTCACTAGCGATTCGCTATTCAGTGACTCTGACCAAGTCTTCTCCCTAGTACTCTAGTCTATTGTTGATAGACTGTCTGCTTGTTACAGCAGCTGATAAGGATACACTCCTCTACATGCTAGCCCCTTATCCCCTGATGAGTCTGGGGCTTCTACCTCTAGACGAAACGCGTAGGGATTATACGCACTGCAGTGAATTTGTCACTGTATACCCGTAATTAGGGTTGTCTTGGGACATTGTTACTTTTTGTTCCCTTACGTGCGGCCCCTGACCAGGTCATAGGGCCTATAGGCCTGGTAGGGCTTTCTAGGGACAGTTCGCCTCATCCGGGATTCTGTTCCTCAGGTAACACTGTCCTCTGGGACTTCGCGACCATACCCAGATGACCGTCAACTACCGGTAAGACTGTTCCAGTTTATATATGTCTCTCCGTGGAACGTATACCTGGTTTTGAGTATGGTGTTACCTTGTTTCACACTGGTCTTACCATATAATTGTGGTTTCCTATGGTGACTTTGTACTATTGTGGTTTGTGACACGTTGTTGGTGTGCACATCATTTTGTTATTTTGTGTTATGTCCGTCTTTTTTAACTATATATCTATTAAACGCTAAGTCTTAGATTACGCTACCTCCTCCTTCTACACAACCAGCTAAATATGACAGAAATTGTGAGAATTTTTGTCCCAAAAAATGTACTATGTGTTTAGACACTTTTATTACTAAACTAAGGGGCATGGCTTAGATGGGAACAGGTGTGACTTAAGCTACTTTCACACTCGCGTTTTGTGCGGATCCGTCATGGATGGATCTGTTCAGATAATACAACCGTCTGCATCCGTTCTGAACGGATCCATTTGTATTATCTTTAAAATAGCCAAGATGGATTCGTCTTGAACACCATTGAAAGTCAATAGAGAACGGATCCGTTTTCTATTGTGCCAGATTGTGTCAGTGAAAATGGATCCATCTCCATTGACTTACATTGTGTGCCAGGACGGATCAGTTTGGCTCAGTTTCATCAGACAGACACCAAAACGCTGAAAGCAGTGTTTTGGTGTCCGTCTCCAAAGCGGAATGGAGACGGAACTGATGCAAACTGATGAAAACTGATGCATTTTGAGCAGATCCTTTTCCATTCAGAATGCATTAGGGCCAAAACTGATCCGTTTTGGACTGCTTGTGGGAGCCCTGAACTGATCTCACAAACGGAAAGCCAAAATGCGAGTGTGAAAGTAGACTTAGCTGGAAAGGTGTAAGATGTGGCTTAAAATATGATATTTTGGAGGGATATAAGAAATCGAATAGGTAATGCAAAGTTAAACAAAAAGGTAGATAAATTTGTCGGGATTAGTAAATCATCCCCACTTTCTGATCTGCCTACCTAGAAAAATAGGAAAACATATTTCTATCATATTAGAATTTTTTTCTATTTATCATAATCTTATGTAATAGTTCTAATCATTTTGGACATTTAGATGCACAGTAAAGAAAAGGAATTTACCAGCCATGGTCAGGAGGCTGGGGAGGGTGTGCCAGTGAGTCTCATTGGACTCCTCCCTCATAGCACTGGTTAACGCTTTGAGGTTTGGCATCTAAGTACTGACTGCCAGCTCAAAAGTGACAGACTGCTAAAATCAGTGGGTCTGTCACTATACTATGCTGCCTTCAGTGAGCGTAGCATACTGTAGTAGAGGTGAAACAGTCCCTCTAAGGAACTAGAGAATCATCTGCAGCTTATTCAAAATAAATGATTGCTGCTTCCTTCTTGCATCCCGTACTACATATAAATGTCCAGCAGACCAACAGTGTTTGTCAATAAAACAGTTGTATAGCAATGACAATGTCATGGGCATTAAGCTACAAAATGCTATTTTCTCATACATTTTGCAAGCATGAATATACATTCACTGGAAAAGAAAAAAACAAACACATCCAGATAGAAATGTCTGATTGCTGCAAATCTTGGCATGTAATGTAGTTATGTCTCAGACACATATGTAAAAGATTACAGGTGTGATATGATTAGTCACCCGGTCTTGCCACAACAGTGTTCCCCCTGCTGCCCTATAAAAAGGCTTTCAGAGGCTACTTTTGGGTAGTATACTTCTTTGTAAGAGAACTGCTAGACATGTTTCAACAATGCATTCAAAGACATTTTGTCCAGCTGACCAACAGTACAGAGGATTTTTTAACCATTGACAAGCACAAGCAGCTCCAACAGTGTCATTGTCCACCATTGTTCACCCACTAGGCCGAAAACCCACCAAACGAAAAAAAAAACTAGAAGAGGATGTAGAGCAGGCAAAAGTAAAAAGAAAAACTTAAATTTAGTTAGAGAACAACCACTGGAAGATATAGAAAAATCATGTGGTATATACAGTACAGACCAAAAGTTTGGACACACCTTCTCATTCAAAGAGTTTTCTTTATTTTCATGACTATGAAAATTGTAGATTCACACTGAAGGCATCAAAACTATGAATTAACACATGTGGAATTATATACTTATCAAAAAAGTATGAAACAACTGAAAATATGTCATATTCTAGGTTCTTCAAAGTAGCCACCTTTTGCTTTGATTACTGCTTTGCACACTCTTGGCATTCTCTTGATGAGCTTCAAGAGGTAGTCACCTGAAATGGTTTTCACTACACAGGTGTGCCCTGTCAGGTTTAATAAGTGGAATTTCTTGCCTTATAACTAGGGTTGGGACCATCAGTTGCATTGTGGAGAAGTCAGGTGGATACACAGCTGATAGTAGACTGTTAGAAGTTGTATTATGGCAAGAAAAAAGCAGCTAAGTAAAGAAAAACGAGTGGCCATCATTACTTTAAGAAATGAAGGTCAGTCAGTCCGAAAAATTGGGAAAGCTTTGAAAGTGTCCCCAAGTGCAGTCACAAAAAACATCAAGCGCTACAAAGAAACTGGCTCACATGCGGCCCGCGCAGGAAAGGAAGACCAAGAGTCACCTCTGCTGCGGAGGATAAGTTCATCCGAGTCACCAGCCTCAGAAATCGCAGGTTAACAGCAGCTCAGATTAGAGACCAGGTCAATGCCACACAGAGTTCTAGCAGCAGACACATCTCTAGAACAACTGTTAAGAGGAGACTGTGTGAATCAGGCTTTCATGGTAGAATATCTGCTAGGAAACCACTGCTAAGGACAGGCAACAAGCAGAAGAGACTTGTTTGGGCTAAAGAACACAAGGAATGGACATTAGACCAGTGGAAATCTGTGCTTTGGTCTAATGAGTCAAAATTTGAGATCTTTGGTGCCAACCACCGTGTCTTTGTGCGATGCAGAAAAGGTGAACGAATGGACTCTACTTGCCTGGTTCCCACCATGAAGCATGCAGGAGGGGGTGTAATGGTGTGGAGGTGCTTTGCTGGTGACACTGTTGGGGATTTATTTTAAAATTTAAGGCATACTGAACCAGCATGGTTACCACAGCATCTTGCAGCAGCATGCTATTCTATCCGGTTTGCGTTTAGTTGGACCATTATTTATTTTTCAACAGGACAATGACCCCAAGCACACCTCCAGGCTGTGTAAGGGCTATTTGACCATGAAGGAGATTGATGGGGTGCTGCGCCAGATGACCTGGCCTCCACAGTCACCGGACCTGAACCTAATCAAGATGGTTTGGGGTGAGCTGGACCGCAGAGTGAAGGCAAAAGGGTCAACAAGTGCTAAGCATCTCTGGGAACTCCTTCAAGACTGTTGGAAGACCATTTCAGGTGACTACCTCTTGAAGCTCATCAAGAGAATGCCAAGAGTGTGCAAAGCAGTAATCAAAGCAAAAGGTGGCTACTTTGAAGAACCTAGAATATGACATATTTTCAGTTGTTTCATACTTTTTTGATAAGTATATAATTCCACATGTGTGAAATTCATAGTTTTGATGCCTTCAGTGTGAATCTACAATTTTCATAGTCATGAAAATAAAGAAAACTCTTTGAATGAGAAGGTGTGTCCAAACTTTTGGTCTGTACTGTATAACCTATCCTCATACACTCTGAAAAAAGCAGAAATTGCCGTTCTATCCAAAGGCCTATCTTTCTGTCCCAGTAGTAAAATCAATGAATTTGATCTATTTTTAGACCTCAACCGGTATATTAAAAAACTCACCCTAAAACGACATTTTAAAATAACAGAAAACTCTGCAAAAATGCTATCCATAGGATCCACTGCCATCCATTTCTCCATCTGAGAAAGAAGACCCTAGAGCTATCCCTTCAGGTTTAAAACCACCCTCTAATTTTTATCCAATCCATCATAAGGGCAACTTCTTAGACACATTCTATTCCCTGGTCTCCAATGAATTTAGACAAATTAATAAAGAGACCACTTCATTTCCTCATCTGAGACAACACAATCTTAAACCCTTTGAAATAGCGGCCCTCAAAAGTCTACAGTCAAACACAAATATTATAATTAAAAATGCAGACAAAGGAGGTGGAGTTGTGATCCAAAACAGAGAGGAATACATCAAAGAAGCCCTCAATATACTATCTGATAAAAACTATTATCTACCCATTCAACGGGACCCATCAACACAGTATAGGGAAGATTTGGGGAAACTCATCAAATCAGCAGAAACCATCCTAAACAAAAAAGAGAAAGAATATATTCTTGTGAAAGATGCAACACTCACCACCTTCTACCACCTCCCCAAAATCCATAAAGAACTAAAAAATCCCGCCGGGAGACCCATTATCTCCGGTGTCACCTCCCTTACTAGGAATCTTTCCCATTACATTGATATCCACCACCAAAAATATGTTCTAAATTTGAAGTCCCATCTGAAAGACTCCACATCCTTCATCACACTACTAAAAAATATCAAATGGAAAGAGAGTTACCTTCTGCTCACTCTAGATGTGTCAGCACTCTACACCAACATATCCCATGACTTGGGACTGAAGTGTGCATCCACTTTTCTTTTGAACAATGATCAAGAGATGCCTATACAACAGAGGTCGTTTATCATTAAAGGGATGGAATTCATCTTAAAACACAATGTTTTCACATTTCAAGACAAAATCTATAGACAGACAAGGGGGACCACGATGGGGACACCTTTTGCGCTGAGTTATGCTAACTTGTTCATGGGAGCTTTTGAAGAAACCCTCATTTACCAAACTAAATTCTGGACAGATAATATCATCTTTTTCAAACGATACATTGATGATCTCATTTTCATTTGGGATGGCGACCAGACAACAATAAAAAATTTCATTTCCCACCTCAATACAAACAACTGGGGCATATCACTCACAGGAACGTATGATCCGGAAAAAATAGATTTTTTGGATCTAGAGATTTTTATACAAAACAAAGAAATCAGGACACGTACATTTTTCAAAAAGGTAGACAGCAATAGCTATCTCGATTTCCAGAGCTCACATTACAGGAAATGGAAAGCCAACGTTCCTTTTAGCCAATACAAGCGCCTTCATCGAAACTGATACCTTAACATCTAGGTTCAAACAAAAATCAGTATGTCTGGCCCTACACAATCAGTATGTCTGGCCCCAGCAACAAAAAAAGAGAAGGGAAACACCGAAATCAGTCCCTATGGGTACAATTTTATAACAACATAATATCAGAACCATAAGGCCATCAAAGCGGCTAAGGAGAAACTCTGGCACATCCTAAAAAGAGACCCCATTTTGAGCCAAATCATTCCGGCGAATCCCCGCTTCACATACAGAAGAGCAAAAACCCTAAAAAATATTCTGGCGCCCAGTAAACTAAGATCTATTACTTGTCCCACCCGTGATCAGGACACTAGGACCCCCCAAGGTAGCTACAAATGTGGTCACCGTAGATGTTTATGCTGCACTAGCATCTACCAGAGGTCATCCTTCCAAAGCCGCTCAACTGGGGAATCCTTTCAGATTTCAGAACACCTAACCTACAACTCCAACCACATAATATACCTGCTTGAATGTCCATGTCATCTACAATATGTAGGCCTGCACCATTCAAACCCTACACAACAGATTTAATAAGCATAGGTCAAATATTAAAAAGAAATTTATGAAACATAGCGTCTCCAGACACGCAACGGAACAGCACAAGGGTAATGCAGTCGGATTCTCTGTGACACCTATAGAACAGATCCCAATCCATCTCCAGAAAGACATCCAGTACATCAGACGCTGAGAGATGTACTGGATTTTTAAATTAAACAGCCTCAATCCCTATGGCCTTAAAGAGGCATTTGAAATTAATCTATGAAGTCCAAGTATCCAACGTTAGATATATAACAAACAATATGTCCCATACAAATAATAATAAAAATAGAAATAAAAATATAGAATAATAAAAAATTAAAAACAAAAATAAAATAATGTACCAAAATATTAGAATATATTATGTGCCCTCTGAGTACCTTTTAATATACAAGAAAATAACTAGCATTAGGGAAACGACATATCTGAAATCACTCTGATTTTATATCTATATTTATATCCCACTATATTGTATATTTTTATTATAAACAATTCTATTTTATTATTTTTTTTATATTGATTTTATTAGTTTTAGTTTTTATATTGATTTTTACTTAAACAGTGCTATTGGATTTTATTCATATTGCATATTAATTTATATACACCCTATTTATCAATTATCTATTGATTATCTGATAATTATGTGATTACCCTTCATTCATTTTTTACCTCTCATTTATAATAATTATGATTTTAGTATGCACTCCAAGCATATGTAATATGCAGAGCTATCCTAAATCAATATACAGAGCTGTAACCCGGTCTATTGAATCCCCTTGATACACCAGGGCAGAGCTCTTTCATATCACCTAATTGTGGCCTGAAATCAAAGCATTCCCGTTGTCCTGGCAACGGACCATGTGACCGCAAGGTTGCGATCACATGGTAATGACGTCACAGACCGACACAATCCCTGGCCGGCGGCCTCCTGCAGACAGCAAAGTATTCACACATACAGAGACAGGAGGCCCATGGTGATCGGCCTCTCTCCTTCTCCCCCTGCATTTCCATATGAGAGAGAGAGACGATCACCAGAGGATGCGCATGTCTCCAGTCTGCAGTCCGATCATGTGACCTCCTGCAGTCACATGATGTATATGTGTTAAATAGAGATGTCCCGAACTATTCGCCGGCGAATAGTTCCCGGCGAACATAGCTTGTTCGCGTTCACCGCTGCGGGCGAACATATGCGATGTTCGGTCCACCTCCTATACGTCATCATTGAGTAAACTTTGACCCTGTAAATCACAGTCAGCAGACACATTCCAGCCAATCAGCATACCCACCCTCCCAGACCCTCCCACCGCCTATCAAAAAGCAAGGACAGCATCCATCTTAGGTTAATTCTGAAGCTGCAGTGTCACAGGTTATATTAATCGCATTGCGATTACAACTTAGAGCTGGGTTCCTAATGATTATATTGATAGAATATAACGAAGATTGAGAATATGGTGCTATATTCGTTGTTAATTCTAGCAATACAACCATTAGGAACTCAGATCTAAGTTGTAATCGCTATGCGAATAATGCAGGTGATATTAATCGCATTGCGAATTCGAGCTAGCGAATGCAAGCTAAGTTCCTAATGGTTGTATTGCTAGAATTGACGAATATAACGAATATAGCACTATATTCTCAATCTTCATTATATTCTAGCAATAAAACCATTAGGAACCCAGCAGCTCTAAGTTGAATTTGCAGTGCGATTAATATAACCTGCATTAATCACATTGCGATTACAACTTTCTCAAATCCGACAGTACATTCTAGCATGGAGCCGTTCCCATGGTGATGGGGACGCTCCATGAGCACGGAAGTCGGCAGAAGCTCTAAGTTGAAATCGCAATGCTATTAATTCAAGTTCTATAAATCGCATTGCGATTTCAACAGAACTTCTACTGACTTCCGTGCTCATGGGCCATGGGAACGACTCAATGCTAGAATGTACTGTCGGATTTGAGAAAGTTGAAATCGCAATGCGATTAATTCCGTGCTCATGCACGACTCATGACTTCCGTGCTCATGCACCATGGGAACGACTCAATGCTAGAATGTACTGTCGGATTTGAGAAAGTTGAAATCGCAATGCGATTAATTCAAGTTCTATAAATCGCATTGCGATTTCAACTTACCACACTCTGCGTCAACTACGTAATTTTCCATGGGAGTTTTGTCATAGATCCCCCTCCGGCATGCCACAGTCCAGGTGTTAGTCCCCTTGAAACAATTTTTCCATCACTTTTGTGGCCACAAAGAGTACCTGTGGGTTTTCAAATTCGCTTTCCTATTGATGTCTATTGCGGTTCGCCTGGTTCGCCCGTTCGCGAACATTTGCGGAAATTTGCGTTCGCTGTTCGCGAACGGAAAATTTTATGTTCGCGACATCACTAGTGATAAATACACAGAAATGTCTTTACTTGAAATAAATGTTTATGATACTTGTTTTTTATTGAACTTACACAGAATTACATGGGATTACACCATAGTAAGATTTGTATAAACAAAACTGAGATTTGATTAGATTGAGTTTACCTGATGTCTGAAGTGACACCTGCAGGTAGCCCCGCCCCTAGGGGGCGGGCCCTAGGCAATCAGTTTTTTCTGGTAGCTCCGCCCCTAGGGGCGGGCCCCAGGTACCCGTTTTTGTAGTTTTTTTGTTGTTTTTTGTTATTCTACACCTATAAATATTTGTCTGTTTATTGTAATACTATGAAACCTGATGAAGGGGAAGTTTCACTCCCCGAAACACGTTGTTTCCATTAAAGAAGAACTATCATACTTGTGAGACTGTTTCCATTTGTGGACTTGCGCCGAAGCAGAATTTCTCTCTTATTGCCATGTTTCCTTTTGTGGGACTGGACATCCCATCAAAAAGCACTCACAATCTGCGGCTGCAGTTCTGGAAGATAAGTCTCATCACTTTAAAGCCTTCAATAGAAATACATTTTGCACAACCAAAAAAGGTGAGCCTTCACAATTCCTATGATATTATCATTGTATCTGTATATACATACTACCCTATTGTGCGCCCCTTTTCTCTCCTATTTCTCTATTCCCCTCATTCATTGAGAGGAATTTAGATCTGTCCAACACACCAAAGATTGTCCACCATCCAGACACAGGTGATACCCCTGTCTCTGCCCGAAATATTTCCTTGCTCAGCAGAAGGAAATTTAGAGTCATGGCGCCTATTAGGTGTCCTGCTATTGATATCCAGCCACCATTCGCTTTGCTTGCAGAGGTGCCATGAGCAAGAAACTTGGACTGTTATGGACTGGAACCTTAATGTATTTACCAATGAATCCAGGTTCTTTTTGGCATCCGATGATGGTTGTGTTTGAGTATGGATGGCTTGTGGTGAGGGCCTCAATCCTTAATTTGCTATTCCCAACTGCTGATGTGATTATCTGGGGAGCCATTGCATATGCATATGACAACCAGTCACCCCTAGTAGTGATAGGAGGGGTACTAACAGCTCAGTGATACAGTCCTGATCAAAAGTTTAAGACCACTTGAAAAATGGCAAAAAATCATATTTAGCATGGTTGTATCTTAACAAGGTTCCAAGTAGAGCTTCAACATGCAACAAGAATAAATGGGAGTGAAACAAAACATTTTTTGAGTATTCAATTTAATGACAACAACGAATAAACTGAAACAGGCTGTTTTTCAGCTGATCAAAAGTTTAGGACCACACCTCCCCAAAAAAAACTAAACCCCCCAAAAACAGAAATCCAACTTCCAAACATGAACTCAGTAATGAGTAGCTCTGCTGTTATTGTTTATCACTTCCAAAATTCGTTTTGGCATGCTTGATGCAAGCGTTTCCATGAGGTGAGTGGTAATATTTCTCCAAGTGGTGAAGACGGCCGCAGGAAGGCCATCTACTGTCTGGAACTGTTGTCCATTTTTGTAAACTTCCCTTGCCATCCATCCCCAAAGGTTCTCAATTGGATTTAGATCAGGGGAACACGCAGGATGGGCCAAAAGAGTGATGTTATTCTCCTGGAAGAAGTCCCTTGTCCTGCGGGCATTGTGTACTGTAGCGTTGTCCTGTTAAAAAACCCAGTCTTTACCACACAGACGAGGGCCCTCAGTCATTAGGAATGCTCTATGCAACATCTGGACATAGCCAGCGGCATGTTTGGTGCTCTCTTGCAAAGTCCAAACGAGCAGTTTTGTGGCGTTCAAGGAGACGAGGTCATTGAAGACGTTTTTTGTTTTTGAAGCCCTTCAGTCTCAGATGCCGTCTGATGGTTATGGGGCTGCAGTCAGCACCAGTAAGGGCCTTCATTTGGGTTGAGGATCGTCCAGTGTCTTGACGGACAGCCAATTGGATCCTCCGGCTCAGTGCTGATGAAATTTTTTGGGGGCTTCCACTTGACTTTTTTGTTCCCTAACCCTCAGGATCATTTAAGAAATTCCAAATGACTGTCATACTGTGTCCCACCTCAGCAGCGATGACGCGTTGTGAGAGACCATGCTTATGCAGTTCAAAAACCCGACCAGTTTCAAAAAGGGAGAGTTTTTTTGCCTTTGCCATCACAACATGTGATTACCTGACAGAAAATGACAATTAATTCACATCTTTGCACATATTTGACCTTTTAAAGGCATGTGGTCCTAAAATGTGGATCAGCTGAAAAACAGCCTGTTTCAGTTTAAAGGGAGTCTGTCACCTCCTTATGGCCATATACAGTGCTTACATGGCTCTGTAGCAAACCTATACAGGTACAGTACCTTTGTTCTCTTCTTTAGATTTGCACCAGCAGGAAAAACGACGTTTAATTCATATGCAAATGAGCACTCGCAAGTGCCCAGGGGAGCAGTTCAGTGTGTAGGTGCCCAGGCTGCTCTACCTTCTTTTCACTTTACTCCTCCCCAGTCTCTGCCTTTGCCCGCCCTCCAAGTCTCTTGCCTCATAGATAGGTCCGGACTTGGAGGGCGGGCAAAGGAAGAGACTGGGGAGGAGTAAAGTGAAAAGAAGGCAGGGCAGCCTGGGCACCTACACACTGAACTGCTCCCCTGGGCACTTGCGAGTGCTCATTTGCATATGAATTAAACGTCGTTTTTCCTGCTGGTGCAAGTCTAAAGAAAAGAACAAAGGTACCGTTACAATCCTGTATAGGTGTGCTACAGAGCCATGTAAGCACTGTATATGGCCATATGGAGGAGACAGACTCCCTTTAATCATTATTTTCAATCAATTGAATGCTAAAAAAATGTTTTGTCTCACTCTCGTTTCTTCTTGTTGCATGTTGAAGCTCTACTTGGAACCTTGTTAAGATCCAACAATGTAAAATATGATTTTTTGCCATTTTTCAAGTGGTCTTAAACTTTTGATGAGGGCTGTATGTACAGGACATACTGTGGCCACATGTGTTGCCTCTCACGACAAAGCTCCCATTTGTCATTTTCCAACAGGATAATTCTCACCTTCACACAGCAAAGGTTTCCCAGGAATGTCCCTGCCAAACTGTAACTCTTCCATGGAGTGCCTGGTCGCCGGATTTATCCCCAGTTGAGCATTTATGGGACCTGCTGGGATACTAACTTTGGCAACCTATGTGCAGGATCTACAGGCCCAGCTGAAACAACTGTGGGAGAATGTACTGCAGGATACCAAATGGACCCTGTATGCTTCCATGCCCAACTATATCTTATCTTGTATCCATGCTAGAGGCGGCCCAACTATTCTAAGGTACTAGAGTCTCATTTCAGTTATACAGTTCCGCCAATAAGCGTATCCTTTTTCTCTAATATTGTAATCACTTACTTACAGTGTCTTCAAAAAGTATTAATACCCATTGAACTCTTCCACATTTTTTCATGTTATGTGATAGACCAACACAAAGTAACAAGCATGTGTGAAATGAAAAGAAAATGATAGTTTTCAAAAATTTTAATAAAAAAAAATCTGAAAAGTGTGACTTGCATTTGTTTTCAGACCCCTATACTCTGATACCCCTAAATAAAATCCAGTGTGACCAATTGCCTTCAGAAGTCAACTAATTAGTAAATAGAGTCCACCTGTGTGTAGTGTATTCCCATCATAACTACAGCTGTTCTGTAAAGGCCTCAGAGGTTTGTTAGTGAAAATTAGTGATCAAGCAGCATCATGAAAACCAAGGAACACACCAGACAGGTCAGGGATAAAGTTGTGGAGAAGTGTAAAGCAGGGTTAGGTTCTAAAAAAAATTCCCAAGCTCTGAACATCTCACGGAGCACTTTTTAACCCATCATCCAAAAATGGTAAGAGTATGGTGCAACTGCAAACCTAACATAACATGGACGTCCACCTAAATTGACAGGCCAGGCAAGAAAAGCACTAATTAGAGAAGCATACAAGAGGCCCAGGGCCACTCTGGAGGAGCTGCAGAAATCCACAGTTCAGGTGGGAAGGTCGGTCCACAGGACAACTATTAGTACTGAAATCCACAAATCTGGCCTATATTGAAAAATGGCAAGAGGAAAGCCATTTTTGAAAGCAAGCCATATGAAGTCCCCTTTGCAGTTTGTCACAAGCGACAACATGTGGAAGAACGTGCTCTGGTCAGATGAGACCAAAATTGAACTTTTTGGCTTAAAAGCAAAATGCAAAGTGTGGCAGAAAACTGACGCTGCACATCACCCTGAAGGGACAAGGAAGCTAGTCAGAATGACAGAAATATGGGTGGAGCTAAATACAGGGCAATCCTGGAGGAAAACCTGTTAGAGGCTAGAAAAGACTTAAATGAGTTGTCTCACTTCAGCAAATGGCATTTATTATGTAGAGAAAATTAATATAAGCCACTTACTAATGTATTGTTATTATCTATATTGCATCCTTCGCTGGCTAGATTCATTTTTTCATCATATTATGCACTGTTCATTTCCATCGTTACGACCACCCTACAATCCATCAGTGGTGGTCGTGCTTGTACACTATAGGAAAAAGCCCTAGCCTTTGTGCAGTCCCATGGTCCTGGCAACAATAGGGACCAATGCTTTTTCCCACAGTGTGCAAACACGACGACCATTGTTTCACACGTTCAGTATTAATGTTCATCGAACATGCTCAGCCGAACACAAGTGTATTTAAATGTAATTTAGCATCTATTTGTGAAAAGTATCTACCAGGATTTGAACTCCCAACCCCTTTTGCATCACAGGCAAGGACCTTAGCCACTCAGCTATAAAGCTGAATGCTGAACTGTGTCAGAAAAACTACATAGTAGTTTATGATGTAGTGAGTATTCCTATTCAGCAGAAGACTTATTTTATATTTTTGTGCAGGTTAACATGTAGCTCTATAGTGTAGTGGTTAACATCCTTGCATCTAATTTACACGATTGGGAGTTTTTTTTTAAAGTAATTACACATTTATTTAGTGCCATACATTTTTTACAATTACTAAAAATGTAATATAACCTCTATTTCTGAAATGTTTCTGCCAGGATTCAAACTTCCAACCTTGTACAGTACAGGCAAGTACATTAACCACTACACTATAGAGCTACATGATACCCTGCACAGAAATATAAAATAAATCTTCTTCGGAATAGGAATACTTACTACATCAGAAACTACTATGAGTTTTTTTTACTTTTTTTTTACACAGTTTAGCATTCAGCTTTATCGCTGAGTGGATAAGGTCCTTGCCTCTAATGTACAATGTTGGGAGTTCAAATCCCAGCAGAAATGTTTCAGAAATTAGATTTAAATACACTGGGGTGTACCCAAGCACTGACTCCATATACAGTTGCAAGAAAAAATATGTGAACCCTTTGGACTTAAAATGTGATCTGATCTTCATCTAAGTCACAACAATAGACAATCACAGTCTGCTTAAACTAATAACACACAAGGAATTAAATGTTACCATGTTTTTATTGTACACACCATGTAAACATTCACAGTGCAGGTGGAAAAAGTATGTGAACCCTTGGATTTAATAACTGGTTGAACTTCCTTTGGCAGCAATAACTTCAATCAAACGTTTCCTGTAGTTGCAGCGGTGCACGGCGGTCAGGAGTAATTCTTGACCATTCCTCTTTACAGAACTGTTTCAGTTCAGCAATATTCTTGGGATGTCTGGTGTGAATCGCTTTATTGAGGTCATGCCACAGCATCTCAATCGGGTTGAGGTCAGGACTCTGACTGGGCCACTCCAGAAGGCGTATTTTCTTCTGTTTAAGCAATTCTGTTGTTGATTTACTTCTATGCTTTGGGTCGTTGTCCTGTTGCAACACGCATCTTCTGTTAAGCTTCAGCTGGTGGACAGATGGCCTTAAGTTCTCCTGCAAAATGTCTTGATAAACTTGGGAATTCATTTTTCCTTTGATGATAGCAATCCGTCCAGGCCCTGACACAGAAAAGCAGCCCCAAACCATGATGCCCCCACCACCATACTTCACAGTTGGGATGAGGTTTTGATGTTTTAAAAAAGCACTTTTTCTTTTTCTTTTGTCTCCTGTTTTGTATTAGTTTTAATAAAATAAATAAATGTTATGCTTTATTTGACCAGAAACAGGAGTTTTGTAGCCTCTGGCTATTTGAACTATATAATTTGAAATCCTGGGTCCAAAAGGGTCTGTGGAAAATAATTGATGTTGGTGTGCCTCTTTTTCTCACATAGTGTTGTGTGTTTCTTCCAAACAATTAAACTTTGGTTTTATCTGTTCACAGAATATTTACTAGTACTGCTGTGGAACATCCAGGTGCTCTTGTGCAAACTGTAAACGTGCAGCAATTTTTTTTTTGGACAACAGTGGCTTCCTCTGTGGTATCCTCCCATGAAATCCATTCTTGTTTAGTGTTTTACGTATCGTAGATTCGCTAACAGGAATGTTAGCATATGCCAGAGACTTTTGTAAGTCTTTAGCTGACACTCTAGGATTCTTCACCTCATTGAGCAGTCTGCGCTGTGCTCTTGCAGTCATCTTTACAGGAGGGCCACTCCTAGGGAGAGTATCAGCAGTACTGAACTTTCTCAATTTATAGACAATTTGTCTTACCGTGGACTGATGAACAGCAAGGCTTTTGGAGATACTTTTATAACCCTTTCCAGCTTTATGCAAGTCAACAATTCTTAATCGTAGGTCTTCTGAGAACTCTTTTGTGCAAGGCATCATTCACATCAGGCAATGCTTCTTGTGAAAAGCAAACCCAGAACTGGTGTTTGTTTTTTATAGGGCAGGGCAGCTGTAACCAGCATTGATTGGACTGCAGTTGGCTGACACCTCACTCCAATTAGCTCTTGGAGATATCATTAGTCTAGGGATTCACATACTTTTTCTACCTGCACTGTGAATGTTTACATGGTGTGTTAAATAAAAATATGGGAACATTAAATTTTTTTGTGTGTTATTAGTTTAAGCAGACTGTGATAGTCTATTGTTGTGAATTAGATCAGATCACATTTTATGACCAATTTGTGCAGAAATCCATATAATTCCAAAAGGTTCTCATACTTTTTCTTGCAACTGTATGGATATAGCTATATATGGAGTCAGGGCAGGAACTCCTAAGCCAAACTAGATTCCCAACCCCCTCCACTCTTTAGATCAGGGGGTGCCTGGGGAACTTCCATTGTGCTCGGGTGCTCTGTAGAGCACCTGAGCATCGCAAAGTGTTCTGCACAAGCACTTTGGTGCTCGATCAACACTAGTCAATGTTTTTCTCTCAGTGCTTGTATGACAAAACCAGGAGTGGGTCCAAAACACATAAGTGGGCCCACATGCATGCAGCGATCTAACCTCAGTATAGGTAGGAGCAATCATTCAGCCATTGCTCTTCCCTATACTGAATCATTGTTGCCGGCAACAGATTGTAATTAGATGATTTTTAAACCTGTTAAAAGATTTGGTTTTCCCGATAAATGAACGTTTGCTGATTCATCAGCTAATTAATAGTGTTGATTGAGCATGCTTGGCTGAACACAGAATACACCAAACACCGATACCGCATATGCTCGAGCGCAATGCTCGAGTCTCCTCCGCGCACGTTTGTTGGCTGCTACGCAGCCAATAAACGTGCAGGTAAGTGCTGCCCTTCACTGTAATGCCGTAGCCATGTTGGTTACTGGCATTACAGTGATTGGCTGGCCGGAACGTGTCATCGGGTGCTATATAGCACCAGATGACATGTGTTCGGCTCAGTGTTAGTCAGGGAGAGCTGTGCTGAAGAAGGGAAAGATAGTGTAGGGAGTGATTTTTATTTATTTTTTAAGTTGAAAAACTTGTCAGAGACCCAAAAGTCCGTTAAAGGACTATTGTGTGTGGCAGCAGCAATATATATTTTTAGCGCAACCTGCATTAAATTGCTAAAACTTTACAGACCCAAAGTTTTTTTAAGGACTATTGTTGTGTGTCGCAGCAGCAATATATATTTTTAGCGCAACCAGCGCTGAATTGCTAAAACTTTACAGACCCAAAAGCCCTTTTGATGACTATCGTGTGGGCAGCAATATCTATTTTTAGCGCATCCTACGCTAAATAGCGTGCAATAGTTAGGCCGCTGCAGACAGCGACATTATCTGCGCTACGGTGCTGAGCGGTGGCCATTGCTGCTTTTGTGCTGTGCTGGTAGAGCAATGGGACCCAGGGCCAAGGTGGCTTTGCCGCACAGTGAGGGTGCTGTGTGGCCACTGGGTCCCGCCGCCTACTGGCGCAGTGTGGAGGTGCCGGTGGTCGCTGCACAGTGCCGTGCTAAAGTTAGAGTAGGGTCTCACTTGAAGTGGCAACCTTGTCGCGGTAAGTGGGCCTATGCTCTTTGATCAAACTGTATTCCAATGCCTCCATTTAGTGCATAGCATATGGTTATATTTATTAATATTGTGCTGAAAAGCCATGTTTTATTATGCTGAAAAACAGTTGTTATATCAAAATCATAGTGTTGAGGATGTGCGGTCCAGATTCACTCTCACTCGTTATATTCATTGTCTTATTCTCTTTTTCCCCAATTCTAGATCAGCACTCCTCCCCATTTGGCCCAGGTGTTTTTAATTTGCAGGAGTCTGCTAAGGGTCTATAAATTCCTATTATCTCTCAGTTGGAGTTCCTGAGAGTTTGTGAACAAGTTAGCCTTTTGCACCTGTTCACATTAAGCGTTGCTGAGTGGTGGCCATTGCTGCTTTTGTGCTGTGCTGGTGGAGCGATGGGACCCAGGGCGAAGGTGGCTTTCCCGCACAGTGAGGGTGCTGTGTGGCCACTGGGTCCCGTCGCCTACTGGCACAGTGTGGAGGTGCCGGTGGTCGCTGCGCAGTGACGCGCTAAAGTTAGAGTAGGTTCCCACTTGAAGAGGCAACTTTGTCGCGGTAAGTGGGCCTATGCTCTTTGATCAAACTGTATACCAATGCCTCCTTTTAGTGCATAGCATAAGGTTATATTTATTAATATTGTGCTGAAATGCCATGTTTTATTATGCTGAAAAACTGTTGTTATATCAAAAGTAGAGTTGAGCGAACACCTGGATGTTCGGGTTCGAGAAGTTCGGCCGAACATCCCGGAAATGTTCGGGTTCGGGATCCGAACCCGATCCGAACTTCGTCCCGAACCCGAACCCCATTGAAGTCAATGGGGACCCGAACTTTTCGGCACTAAAAAGGCTGTAAAACAGCCCAGGAAAGAGCTAGAGGGCTGCAAAAGGCAGCAACATGTAGGTAAATCCCCTGCAAACAAATGTGGATAGGGAAATGAATTAAAATAAAAATTAAATAAATAAAAATTAACCAAAATCAATTGGAGAGAGGTTCCATAGCAGAGAATCTGGCTTCCCGTCACCCACCACTGGAACAGTCCATTCTCAGATATTTAGGCCCCGGCACCCAGGCAGAGGAGAGAGGTCCCGTAACAGAGAATCTGTCTTCATGTCAGCAGAGAATTAGTCTGCATGTCATAGCAGAGAATGAGGCTTCACGTCAGCCACCACTGCAACAGTCCATTGGCATATATTTAGGCCCAGCACCCAGGCAGAGGAGGGAGGTCCCGTAACAGAGAATCTGTCTTCATGTCAGCAGAGAATTAGTCTGCATGTCATAGCAGAGAATGAGGCTTCACGTCAGCCACCACTGCAACAGTCCATTGGCATATATTTAGGCCCAGCACACACACAGGCAGAGGAGAGAGGTCCCGTAACAGACAATCTGGCTTCATGTCAGCAGAGAATTAGTCTGCATGTCATAGCAGAGAATGAGGCTTCACGTCAGCCACCACTGCAACAGTCCATTGGCATATATTTAGGCCCAGCACACACACAGGCAGAGGAGAGAGGTCCCGTAACAGAGAATCTGTCTTCATGTCAGCAGAGAATTAGTCTGCATGTCATAGCAGAGAATCAAGCTTCACGTCACCCACCACTGCAACAGTCCATTGGCATATATTTAGGCCCAGCACCCAGGCAGAGGAGGGAGGTCCCGTAACAGAGAATCTGTCTTCATGTCAGCAGAGAATTAGTCTGCATGTCATAGCAGAGAATGAGGCTTCACGTCACCCACCACTGCAACAGTCCATTGGCATATATTTAGGCCCAGCACCCAGGCAGAGGAGGGAGGTCCCGTAACAGAGAATCTGTCTTCATGTCAGCAGAGAATTAGTCTGCATGTCATAGCAGAGAATGAGGCTTCACGTCAGCCACCACTGCAACAGTCCATTGGCATATATTTAGGCCCAGCACCCAGGCAGAGGAGGGAGGTCCCGTAACAGAGAATCTGTCTTCATGTCAGCAGAGAATTAGTCTGCATGTCATAGCAGAGAATGAGGCTTCACGTCAGCCACCACTGCAACAGTCCATTGGCATATATTTAGGCCCAGCACACACACAGGCAGAGGAGAGAGGTCCCGTAACAGACAATCTGGCTTCATGTCAGCAGAGAATTAGTCTGCATGTCATAGCAGAGAATGAGGCTTCACGTCAGCCACCACTGCAACAGTCCATTGGCATATATTTAGGCCCAGCACACACACAGGCAGAGGAGAGAGGTCCCGTAACAGAGAATCTGTCTTCATGTCAGCAGAGAATTAGTCTGCATGTCATAGCAGAGAATCAGGCTTCACGTCACCCACCACTGCAACAGTCCATTGGCATATATTTAGGCCCAGCACCCAGGCAGAGGAGGGAGGTCCCGTAACAGAGAATCTGTATTCATGTCAGCAGAGAATTAGTCTGCATGTCATAGCAGAGAATGAGGCTTCACGTCACCCACCACTGCAACAGTCCATTGGCATATATTTAGGCCTAGCACACAGGCAGAGGAGAGGTTCATTCAACTTTGGGTAGCCTCGCAATATAATGGTAAAATGAAAATAAAAATAGGATTGAATGAGGAAGTGCCCTGGAGTCCAATAATATATGGTTATGGGGAGGTAGTTAATGTCTAATCTGGACAAGGGACGGACAGGTCCTGTGGGATCCATGCCTGGTTCATTTTTATGAACGTCAGCTTGTCCACATTGGCTGTAGACAGGCGGCTGCGTTTGTCTGTAATGACGCCCCCTGCCGTGCTGAATACACGTTCAGACAAAACGCTGGCTGCCGGGCAGGCCAGCACCTCCAAGGCATAAAAGGCTAGCTCTGGCCACGTGGACAATTTAGAGACCCAGAAGTTGAATGGGGCCGAACCATCAGTCAGTACGTGGAGGGGTGTGCACACGTACTGTTCCACCATGTTAGTGAAATGTTGCCTCCTGCTAACACGTTGCGTATCAGGTGGTGGTGCAGTTAGCTGTGGCGTGTTGACAAAAGTTTTCCACATCTCTGCCATGCTAACCCTGCCCTCAGAGGAGCTGGCCGTGACACAGCTGCCTTGGCGACCTCTTGCTCCTCCTCTGCCTTGGCCTTGGGCTTCCACTTGTTCCCCTGTGACATTTGGGAATGCTCTCAGTAGCGCGTCTACCAACGTGCGCTTGTACTCGCGCATCTTCCTATCACGCTCCAGTGCAGGAAGTAAGGTGGGCACATTGTCTTTGTAGCGTGGATCCAGCAGGGTGGCAACCCAGTAGTCCGCACAGGTTAAAATGTGGGCAACTCTGCTGTCGTTGCGCAGGCACTGCAGCATGTAGTCGCTCATGTGTGCCAGGCTGCCCAGGGGTAAGGACAAGCTGTCCTCTGTGGGAGGCGTATCGTCATCGTCCTGCCTTTCCCCCCAGCCACGCACCAGTGATGGACCCGAGCTGCGTTGGGTGCCACCCCGCTGTGACCATGCTTCATCCTCATCCTCCTCCACCTCCTCCTCATCCTCGTCCTCCTCGTCCTCCAGTAGTGGGCCCTGGCTGGCCACATTTGTACCTGGCCTCTGCTGTTGCCAAAAACCTCCCTCTGAGTCACTTCGAAGAGACTGGCCTGAAAGTGCTAAAAATGACCCCTCTTCCTCCTCCTCCTCCTCCTCCTGGGCCACCTCCTCTTCCATCATCGCCCTAAGTGTTTTCTCAAGGAGACATAGAAGTGGTATTGTAACGCTGATAACGGTGTCATCGCCACTGGCCATGTTGGTGGAGTACTCGAAACAGCGCAACAGGGCACACAGGTCTCGCATGGAGGCCCAGTCATTGGTGGTGAAGTGGTGCTGTTCTGTAGTGCGACTGACCCGTGCGTGCTGCAGCTGAAACTCCACTATGGCCTGCTGCTGCTCGCACAGTCTGTCCAGCATGTGCAAGGTGGAGTTCCACCTGGTGGGCACGTCGCATATGAGGCGGTGAGCGGGAAGGCCGAAGTTACGCTGTAGCGCAGACAGGCGAGCAGCAGCAGGATGTGAACGCCGGAAGCGCGAACAGACGGCCCGCACTTTATGCAGCAGCTCTGACATGTCGGGGTAGTTGTGAATGAACTTCTGCACCACCAAATTCAGCACATGCGCCAAGCAAGGGATGTGCGTCAAATTGGCTAGTCCCAGAGCTGCAACGAGATTTCGCCCATTATCACACACCACCAGGCCGGGCTTGAGGCTCACCGGCAGCAACCACTCGTCGGTCTGTTGTTCTATACCCCGCCACAACTCCTGTGCGGTGTGGGGCCTGTCCCCCAAACATATGAGTTTCAGAATGGCCTGCTGACGTTTACCCCGGGCTGTGCTGAAGTTGGTGGTGAAGGTGTGTGGCTGACTGGATGAGCAGGTGGAAGAAGAGGAGGAGGAAGCCGAGAAGGAGGAGGTGGCAACAGGAGGCAAAGAATGTTGCCCTGCGATCCTTGGCGGCGGAAGGACGTGCGCCAAACAGCTCTCCGCCTGGGGCCCAGCTGCCACTACATTTACCCAGTGTGCAGTTAGGGAGATATAGCGTCCCTGGCCGTGCTTACTGGTCCACGTATCTGTGGTTAGGTGGACCTTGCCACAGATGGCGTTGCGCAGTGCACACTTGATTTTATCGGATACTTGGTTGTGCAGGGAAGGCACGGCTCTCTTGGAGAAGTAGTGCCGGCTGGGAACAACATACTGTGGGACAGCAAGCGACATGAGCTGTTTGAAGCTGTCTGTGTCCACCAGCCTAAATGACAGCATTTCATAGGCCAGTAGTTTAGAAATGCTGGCATTCAGGGCCAGGGATCGAGGGTGGCTAGGTGGGAATTTACGCTTTCTATCAAATGTTTGTGAGATGGAGAGCTGAACGCTGGCGTGTGACATGGTTGAGACGCTTGGTGACGGAGGTGGTGGTGGTGGTGTTGGTGGTACATCCCCTGTTTGCTGGGCGGCAGGTGCCAACGTTCCTCCAGAGGCGGAGGAAGAGGCCGAGGCGGCAGCAGCAGAATAGGCCGAGGCGGCAGCAGCAGAAGAGGTAGCAGGGGGAGCCTGAGTGACTTCCTTGGTTTTAAGGTGTTTACTCCACTGCAGTTCATGCTTTGCATGCAGGTGCCTGGTCATGCAGGTTGTGCTCAGGTTCAGAACGTTAATGCCTCGCTTCAGGCTCTGATGGCACAGCGTGCAAACCACTCGGGTCTTGTCGTCAGCACATTGTTTGAAGAAGTGCCATGCCAGGGAACTCCTTGAAGCTGCCTTTGGGGTGCTCGGTCCCAGATGGCGGCGGTCAGTAGCAGGCGGAGTCTCTTGGCGGCGGGTGTTCTGCTTTTGCCCACTGCTCCCTCTTTTGCTACGCTGTTGGCTCGGTCTCACCACTGCCTCTTCCTCCGAACTGTGAAAGTCAGTGGCACGACCTTCATTCCATGTGGGGTCTAGGACCTCATCGTCCCCTGCATCGTCTTCCACCCAGTCTTGATCCCTGACCTCCTGTTCAGTCTGCACACTGCAGAAAGACGCAGCAGTTGGCACCTGTGTTTCGTCATCATCAGAGACATGCTGAGGTGGTATTCCCATGTCCTCATCATCAGGAAACATAAGTGGTTGTGCGTCAGTGCATTCTATGTCTTTCACCGCTGGGGAAGGGCTAGGTGGATGCCCTTGGGAAACCCTGCCAGCGGAGTCTTCAAACAGCATAAGAGACTGCTGCATAACTTGAGGCTGAGACAGTTTCCCTGGTATGCATGGGGGTGATGTGACAGACTGATGGGGTTGGTTTTCAGGCGCCATCTGTGCGCTTTCTGCAGAAGACTGGGTGGGAGATAATGTGAACGTGCTGGATCCACTGTCGGCCACCCAATTGACTAATGCCTGTACCTGCTCAGGCCTTACCATCCTTAGAACGGCATTGGGCCCCACCATATATCGCTGTAAATTCTGGCGGCTACTGGGACCTGAGGTAGTTGGTACACTAGGACGTGTGGATGTGGCAGAACGGCCACGTCCTCTCCCAGCACCAGAGGGTCCACTAACACCACCACGACCATGTCCACGTCCGCGTCCCTTACTAGATGTTTTTCTCATTGTTATGGTTCACCACAACAACAAATATATTATTTGGCCCAATGTATTGTATTCAAATTCAGCGGGATATAAATTTGAGGCCTAGTATTTAGGCGCTGGGTGACCGGTATGGATTTAGTGACAGAATTAGACTTGGAAATGCACAGAAGCGTGTGTGTGAAGTTATTCTGAATGACCCTATGTGCACCTTCAATATGATCTACCCTTTTAGGGATAGATTTCAAATAGCTCTGATATAGCAGAAACGACTAAATTATGAAATTGCTAAATTGGGAATTGTATTTCAACCCAGAACAAAAAATGTGCTTTGACGGACACTAAATAACTTTCCCAGCCACAACAGGACAGCGGTAACGAGAGATTTAGCGGGATATAAATTTGAGGCCTAGTATTTAGGCGCTGGGTGACAGGTATGGGTTTAGTGACAGAATTAGATTTGGAAATGCACAGAAGCGGGTGTGTGAAGTTATTCTGAATGACCCTATGTGCACCTTGAATATTATATACCCTTTTAGGGATAGATTTCAAATAGCTCTGATATAGCAGAAACCACTAAATTATGAAATTGCTAAATTGGGAATTGTATTTCAACCCAGAACAAGAAATGTGCTTGAACGGACACTAAATAACTCGCCCAGCTACAGCACTAGGGACAGATTTAGCGGGATATAAATTTGAGGCCTAGTATTTAGGCGCTGGGTGACAGGTATGGGTTTAGTGCCAGAATTAGACTTGGAAATACACAGTAGCGGGTGTGTGTGAAGTTATTCTGAATGACCCAATGTGCACCTTGAATATTATATACCCTTTTAGGGATAGATTTCAAATAGCTCTGATATAGCAGAAACCACTAAATTATGAAATTGCTAAATTGGGAATTGTATTTCAACCCAGAACAAGAAATGTGCTTGAACGGACACTAAATAACTCGCCCAGCTACAGCACTAAGGACAGATTTAGCGGGATATAAATTTGAGGCCTAGTATTTAGGCGCTGGGTGACAGGTATGGGTTTAGTGCCAGAATTAGACTTGGAAATACACAGTAGCGGGTGTGTGTGAAGTTATTCTGAATGACCCAATGTGCACCTTGAATATTATATACCCTTTTAGGGATAGATTTCAAATAGCTCTGATATAGCAGAAACCACTAAATTATGAAATTGCTAAATTGGGAATTGTATTTCAACCCAGAACAAGAAATGTGCTTGAACGGACACTAAATAACTCGCCCAGCTACAGCACTAAGGACAGATTTAGCGGGATATAAATTTGAGGCCTAGTATTTAGGCGCTGGGTGACAGGTATGGGTTTAGTGCCAGAATTAGACTTGGAAATACACAGTAGCGGGGGTGTGTGAAGTTATTCTGAATGACCCAATGTGCACCTTGAATATTATATACCCTTTTAGGGATAGATTTCAAATAGCTCTGATATAGCAGAAACCACTAAATTATGAAATTGCTAAATTGGGAATTGTATTTCAACCCAGAACAAGAAATGTGCTTGAACGGACACTAAATAACTCGCCCAGCTACAGCACTAGGGACAGATTTAGCTGGATATAAATTTGAGGCCTAGTATTTAGGCGCTGGGTGACAGGTATGGGTTTAGTGCCAGAATTAGACTTGGAAATACACAGTAGCGGGTGTGTGTGAAGTTATTCTGAATGACCCAATGTGCACCTTGAATATTATATACCCTTTTAGGGATAGATTTCAAATAGCTCTGATATAGCAGAAACCACTAAATTATGAAATTGCTAAATTGGGAATTGTATTTCAACCCAGAACAAGAAATGTGCTTGAACGGACACTAAATAACTCGCCCAGCTACAGCACTAAGGACAGATTTAGCGGGATATAAATTTGAGGCCTAGTATTTAGGCGCTGGGTGACAGGTATGGGTTTAGTGCCAGAATTAGACTTGGAAATACACAGTAGCGGGTGTGTGTGAAGTTATTCTGAATGACCCAATGTGCACCTTGAATATTATATACCCTTTTAGGGATAGATTTCAAATAGCTCTGATATAGCAGAAACCACTAAATTATGAAATTGCTAAATTGGGAATTGTATTTCAACCCAGAACAAGAAATGTGCTTGAACGGACACTAAATAACTCGCCCAGCTACAGCACTAAGGACAGATTTAGCGGGATATAAATTTGAGGCCTAGTATTTAGGCGCTGGGTGACAGGTATGGGTTTAGTGCCAGAATTAGACTTGGAAATACACAGTAGCGGGTGTGTGTGAAGTTATTCTGAATGACCCAATGTGCACCTTGAATATTATATACCCTTTTAGGGATAGATTTCAAATAGCTCTGATATAGCAGAAACCACTAAATTATGAAATTGCTAAATTGGGAATTGTATTTCAACCCAGAACAAGAAATGTGCTTGAACGGACACTAAATAACTCGCCCAGCTACAGCACTAAGGACAGATTTAGCGGGATATAAATTTGAGGCCTAGTATTTAGGCGCTGGGTGACAGGTATGGGTTTAGTGCCAGAATTAGACTTGGAAATACACAGTAGCGGGTGTGTGTGAAGTTATTCTGAATGACCCAATGTGCACCTTGAATATTATATACCCTTTTAGGGATAGATTTCAAATAGCTCTGATATAGCAGAAACCACTAAATTATGAAATTGCTAAATTGGGAATTGTATTTCAACCCAGAACAAGAAATGTGCTTGAACGGACACTAAATAACTCGCCCAGCTACAGCACTAAGGACAGATTTAGCGGGATATAAATTTGAGGCCTAGTATTTAGGCGCTGGGTGACCGGTATGGATTTAGTGACAGAATTAGACTGGGATATGGCCAAAAAATAAACAGACTATTGCTGGTTAAATGCACTTGGTGTGACAGCTTCACCCTGATGTAGGCTTTAGCCAAAAAACAACCACACCATTGAGGGTTAAATGCACTTGGTCGCAGCTTGTGCTGGCGCACCACAAGACACAAAATGGCCGCCGATCACCCCAGAAAAATGTGACTGACAAACGGTCTGGGCAGCCTAAAAACAGTGAGCAATTGAGTATCAGCAGCTCAATGATCCACAGCTGCAGATCGATCAATAATCAAGTACTTTGGAGGAGTTAATCTGCCTAATCTCGCCCTACTGTCGCAGCCGCAACCTCTCCCTACGCTAATCAGAGCAGAGTGACGGGCGGCGCTATGTGACTCCAGCTTAAATAGAGGCTGGGTCACATGGTGCTCTGGCCAATCACAGCCATGCCAATAGTAGGCATGGCTGTGATGGCCTCTTGGGGCAAGTAGTATGACGCTTGTTGATTGGCTGCTTTGCAGCCTTTCAAAAAGCGCCAAGAAAGCGTCACAAAAGCGCGAAGAAAGCGACGAACACCGAACCCGAACCCGGACTTTTACGAAAATGTCCGGGTTCGGGTCCGTGTCACGGACACCCCAAAATTCGGTACGAACCCGAACTATACAGTTCGAGTTCGCTCATCCCTAATCAAAAGCATAGTATTGAGGATGTGCGGTCCAGATTCACTCTCACTCGTTATATTATCTGCGCTACATCTCCTGTGTAACGTGTGCGCATCCCAAAAATATCTGTGACATCCAGTGTACTAGTTCCGTAGACAGTGTACGCTGTGGACAGTGACATTACCTGTGGTATATCTTCTGTGTAACGTTTCCACATCCCATATACCTGTGACATACCCTGTAATTTTTCATTAGCCGCTGGTGACATCAGCGACATTATGTGCAGTATTTCTCCTGTGTAACATTTCCACATCCCAAATACCTGTGACATTCCCTGTAATTTTATATTAGTTGCTGCTGACATCAGCGACATTATCTGCGGTATTTCTCTTGTGTAACGTTTCCACATCCCAAATACCTTTTTTAACTTATTTTGAGCATACATTTACAAATCCTTTACTATTGTACATGTGACATACTTTCAAGCATGTATAACATTTAATATGAAAAAGGCAAGCAGTAAGGGATAGGGAAGGGGCCATGATGCTGATGCGGCATGCAGAGGCCATGGCACTGGGCGCGTTGAAACTGTGCCTGCTGCCAGAGCATAAGAAAAACAATCATCCACGATACCTAGCCTCATGTCCCAGTTTGCTGGGAGGTGCAGGACAATGCTCTCGAAGTAAGACCAGTGCGACCAGGTGGTCGGTTGGATTGCAGCAAATAATGCTTCCAGTCGGTTGAGCATCACCCTGTCTTCCACCAATCCAGTCTCAGTAGCCAAGAGTCTGGTCAACACAATCCTCACCCTGCTCCTCCTTCCTCCCACCCACCATGGAAAGTCTTGCCAAACAAGTGATCCCACACTCGGATATTCCGAGGAGCTCTTTTAAGCGCCATTCCTTCATTTGGGCCTCTTGACAAGCCTGCTTGAAGAGGGACATGAGATCTAGTTCCCTGATTCCCAAACTCTTGAGCATCCACAGTCAAAAGAAGATGACGGTGGGGAATGGCAATTAGTGTTTCACGAGGTGGATAATGAGGATGAGACACAGTTGTCAATAACTGAGGTTATTGTTAGATCAACAAGTCAGGAGGATGAGCAGAGTGAGGAAGTGGAAGAGGAGGTGGTGGACTATGAAGTCACTGACCAAACCTGGGAACGTGACAAGCCAAGTAAGAACAGCAGTACAGGGGGGGGGGGGGATATGCAGCACCGCAACAGGCTGGAAGAGGCAGTGGGGTGGCAAAAGGGAGAGGCCGGGCCACACCAAACAGGCCAGCAACTGTTCCCCGAAGCACACCCTTGCGGAAATCTCCATTGCCAAGGGGTAGGTGTTCCGCAGTCTTGCGTTTTTTGAGGAAAGTGCAGACGACAAAGAATTGTAATTTGCAACCTGTGCCATACAAAAATGAGCAGGGGTGTGAACACTAGCAACCTCACCACCACCAGCATGATCCGCCACATGGCATTAAGGCACCCTAATAGGTGGGCCGAACGCTTGCAGGCCCTCACATATTAAGTTTTTAAGGTTCAGCTCACCAGCAGGCCCACAACCATAATGTTTTACAGGGTCAGCTCACCAGCACGCCCTCACCTAAAATCTTTTAGAGGGTCAGCTCACCTGCAGGCCCTCGCATATTAAGTTTTTGAGGGTCAACTTACAAGCAGGCCCTCGCATATAATGTTTTTCAGGGTCAGCTCACCAGCCGGCCCTCAACCATAATGTTTTACAGGGTTAGCACACCAGCAGGCCCTCGCACCATAATTTTTTCAATGGTTAGCTAAGCAGCAGGCACTCGCCCATAATTATTTCAATGATCAGCTCAGCAGCAGGCACTCGCCTCTAATGTTTTAGAGAGTCAGTTCTGCAGCAGACCCTCACCCTTAATGTTTTAGATGGTAAGCTCAGCAGTAGGCTCTCGCCTGTAATGTTTTAGAGGGTCAACAGCAGGCCCTTGCTCCTAATGTTATTGAAGGTCACCAGTAGGCCATCGATCATAATTTTTCAAGGGTGCCTCTTACTTGTAATTTTTGTCAGCACTTGGACTTTATATACAAGTAAATATATAGGAAAGAATGTTCCCTAACAATTTTTCCTCTGAAATCGATTTTATCTTCGGTTTTGTGCATATCTGTCTGTTAAAGTGGCAAACTACTCGGACAACATCGTTCCCAGCAGCGACCTAGGAGTCCAAGATGCATCCAGACATCCTCCCCATGCTGTTTTCGAACCATTTCGGTGGTGTTTCCCTCTTCCGAGCAGGGGGTGCCTGGTTTAATGCTCGGGTTTTCCCATTGACTTCCATTGTGCTTCTACCAAGCACCCTAGCATCGCGAAGTGTTCGACCCGAGAACTTCCATATCATTGCCAACGAGCGTTACTACGAATGTTAGCGGTCATCTGGCAGACAGTCTGCCTGTCTAATATAGCCTTTACATAGACCATTTACCTTTTCAGATCCCCAGATCTATGTTGTTGATGATTCATGATTTATATAGGTCAGCAGCCTGTGGCTCTCCAACTGTTTCACAACTACCACTACCCACAAGTTGAAAATCACTGATATAAGTGGTATTGTTAGTTTTGTTGAAGCTTTATACTTGCTTGTTTTGTATACAGAAATTTGATTTATAGGAAACAATTTAAGCTTGTTGAAATTACAATTTTAATTCTTTGTTAATGCTCAAGAAGGCAGAAAGAAAGGACAAATTAACACCTTCCATCTTAGTACATAACATTCAATTCACAGATGAACAATTGGCTTATCACCTGGCATTAAGTAGTTTAATGTTTCAGCCCTAATTGTCCAAGGCCTCCGAGTCCACCAGTTTATATGGCAGTAGTTGGTTGGCTACCATTTCCGAGAAGCAGGTGGTCAGCCATTGGGCAAGATGGCTATTCGGCGTCATTAACTTTTTACAATCGAACGTTTGGGCCTTGGAAGCCTGCCTTTTTCCAGATGAATGTGACGACGGCACGGTGGAAGGTGGAGTGCAGGACAAATGGGTGAAGAGAGGAGAAGGAGAAGAGGCAGGATGTGGAGCGCCGGGAGTGTGGCTTTGTGGGTTTTGACGGTGTTGCTCCCACTAGGCTCGTTGATGGGAGGCCAGGTGCCTTCTTAAGGCAGTCATCCCTAGGTGAGTGTTGGGCTTACTGCGACTTATTCATTGACAGCACAGGCTGCAGATGGCAACACTATAGTCAGCAGCTGACACGCTCTTCCTGATCCGATGCCAAGAATTGGTAAGTTCTGGGAATGGATAGGAAAATAATTCCTCTGACTCGAGTGGAGGGGCTATGGTGATGGTGGTGGTGTCTTTGGGGGTTCACACAGCAGAGAGTGAGGAGGTTGCTGATACAGAGGATGAGCAGGGTGCAGAAGCAGAAGGCTGAGTGAGCTACTCAACCAACTTTCGTGCGTCCTTTGACGTAATCGCACGCACCTTTTCCAACTTCCCACTTAGACTCCGGCCTGGTGCACCTGCCCGACCCCTACCACCCCTGTGGAATGGCCTGCCTCTTCCTCTGCCTGTCATTTTTAAAATGACCCTGTGACAAAGTCCCTATAGAAGAGCAGCATTTGTAGAAGGGGGTATTTAGAACCCCGTAATGAGTATTTGCTGGAAGCAGGTATATCAAACCCCTTAATCAGTTTAATTTGGGGCAACAGGTATATCACGCCAGTTGCAATTAGTTATATAAATTGTGTTTGTCCCTCTGTATAGCTGTGGTATCTCAGCAGAACCGCACACAAATGCTGCACAATATAAATACACTATCTAGAAATTATATTATAGGTATATCACAACCCTGCCTCAATCATTTTTTTGGGGGGGGAAACTGGTATATCACAACAGTTTAAATTAGTTGCTCCAATAGCGTTTGTCCCTCTGTATAGCTGCGGTATCTCAGTCAGCAGAACCATACACAAATGCTGCACAATATAAATACACTATATAGAAATTATATTCTAGGTATATCACACCTCTGCCTCAATCAGTTTTTTTGGGGGGGCAACTGGTATATCACACCAGTTGCAATTAGTTGTTCCAATAGCGTTTGTCACTCTGTATAGCTGCGGTATCTCAGCAGAACCGCACACAAATGCTTCACAATACAAATGCACTATATAGGAATTATATAATAGGTATATCACACCCCTGCCTCAATCAGTTTTTTGGGGGGGCAACTGGTATATCACACCAGTTGCAAATAGTTGCTCCAATAGCGTTTGTCCCTCTGTATAGCTGAAGTATTGCAGCAGAACCACACATAACTGCTGCACAATACAAATGCACTATAATATACTTTCTATGTTAGAAAGTATATTATTAGTATATCACACCCCTCAGTATGTCACACCTATCGATAGCACACCTATACCAGCCCTTAAAAGGGCTTTTGTGGCCCTATTAGCTAGCGTTTGGTGTCTCTAACAGTCGGTCCCTGCTCCACACAGCATCCTCTCCCTACACTGGCAAAATACTGAATGTAATATGGCGGCCAGATCAGGTTTATTTATAGGGTAGGGTGTGTGTCCATGTGCTGAAACATCTCAATTGACTGTCCTGTCCCACCTGATGGATGTGTCATGGGTCAAAGTTCAGCACAATGCAAAAGAAAATAGCGCCAGCGGACATCGCCATATGTTTGCATTTTCGCCAAACCACGAACGAGCAAAGCTTGCTGCGAAACGATCGCCGGGCGAACCGCAAGGCCATCTCTATTTAAGATCCGACTAGAGGGTCAGCCATACTGGACCCAGTATTAACCAATAAACCTGACGTGCACAGACATGCAGGTTAGGGGACATCTGGGAAATAGTAACCATAAATTAATAACCTTTCAATTGTCAATCAAAAGGGTGTTTCTTCAGGGAGGCACAAACACAACAAACTTCCAAAAATAAAAATTTGACCAGCTCAGAGAGGCCTTTACCCTCAATATCCTCAAAAATAAAAATGCAGCAACAAAATGGGATATTTTTGAAAGCATCCTAAACTTTATTTGTGAGAGGAAAATATTTTATGAGAAAAAAGGGGTGAGGAACAAGAAAAAAACCTGTGCGGTAACAGTAACAGTAAATAGAAATGTAAATTACAATAATTAAAATCACTATATTTATATGGCTATTTGAGGACCCCTTCTTGTACTATTCTTTGTTAGTTTCTGTAGTGCTTGTATTGACTTGTATTGCCTATGACTTAGAATTTCTGCTGCCTAATTTTGATCTTGACTAGAGTTGAGCGGACACCTGGATGTTCGGGTTCGAGAAGTTCGGCCGAACTTCCCGAAAATGTTCGGGTTCGGGATCCGAACCCTATCCGAACTTCGTCCCGAACCCAAACCCCATTGAAGGCAATGGGGACCCGAACTTTTCGGCACTAAAAAGGCTGTAAAACAGCCCAGGAAAGGGCTAGAGGGCTGCAAAAGGCAGCAACATAGAACACAGAATCTGGGTTCATGTCAGCAGAGAATCAGTCTTCATATCATAGCAGAGAATCAGGCTTCACGTCACCCACCACTGCAACAGTCCATTTTCATAAATTTAGGCCCAGCACCCAGGCAGAGGAGAGAGGTCCCGTAACAGACAATCTGGCTTCATGTCAGCAGAGAATCAGTCTTCATATCATAGCAGAGAATCAGGCTTCACGTCAGCCACCAATGCAACAGTCCATTGTCAGATATTTAGGCCCAGCACCCAGGCAGAGGAGAGAGGTCCCATAACAGACAATCTGGCTTCATGTCAGCAGAGAATCAGTCTTCATATCATAGCAGAGAATCAGGCTTCACGTCAGCCACCAATGCAACAGTCCATTGTCAGATATTTAGGCCCAGCACCCAGGCAGAGGAGAGAGGTCCCGTAACAGACAATCTGGCTTCATGTCAGCAGAGAATCAGTCTTCATATCATAGCAGAGAATCAGGCTTCACGTCACCCACCACTGCAACAGTCCATTTTCATAAATTTAGGCCCAGCACCCAGGCAGAGGAGAGAGGTCACGTAACAGACAATCTGGCTTCATGTCGGCAGAGAATCAGTCTGCATGTCCTAGCAGAGAATCAGGCTTCACGTCAGCCACCACTGCAACAGTCCATTGTCAGATATTTAGGCCCAGCACCCAGGCAGAGGAGAGAGGTCCCGTAACAGACAATCTGGCTTCATGTCAGCAGAGAATCAGTCTTCATATCATAGCAGAGAATCAGGCTTCACGTCAGCCACCAATGCAACAGTCCATTGTCAGATATTTAGGCCCAGCACCCAGGCAAAGGAGAGAGGTCCCGTAACAGAGAATCTGGCTTCATTTCAGCAGAGAATCAGTCTTCATGTCATAGCAGAGAATCAGGCTTCACGTCACCCACCACAGTTACAGTCCATTTTCATAAATTTATGCCCAGCAGCCAGGCAGAGGAGAGAGGTCCCGTAACAGACAATCTGGCTTCATGTCAGCAGAGAATCAGTCTTCATATCATAGCAGAGAATCAGGCTTCACGTCAGCCACCAATGTAACAGTCCATTGTCAGATATTTAGGCCCAGCACCCAGGCAGAGGAGAGAGGTCCCGTAACAGACAATCTGGCTTCATGTCAGCAAAAAATCAGTCTTCATATCATAGCAGAGAATCAGGCTTCACGTCACCCACCATTGCAACAGTCCATTTTCATAAATTTAGGCCCAGCACCCAGGCAGAGGAGAGAGGTCCCGTAACAGACAATCTGGCTTCATGTCAGCAGAGAATCAGTCTTCATGTCATAGCAGAGAATCAGGCTTCACGTCACCCACCACTGCAACAGTCCATTTTCATAAATTTAGGCCCAGCACCCAGGCAGAGGAGAGAGGTCCCGTAACAGACAATCTGGCTTCATGTCGGCAGAGAATCAGTCTGCATGTCCTAGCAGAGAATCAGGCTTCACGTCAGCCACCACTGCGACAGTCCATTGTCAGATATTTAGGCCCAGCACCCAGGCAGAGGAGAGAGGTCCCGTAACAGACAATCTGGCTTTATATCAGCAGAGAATCAGTCTTCATATCATAGCAGAGAATCAGGCTTCACGTCAGCCACCAATGCAACAGTCCATTGTCAGATATTTAGGCCCAGCACCCAGGCAGAAGAGAGAGGTCCCATAACAGAGAATCTGGCTTCATGTCAGCAGAGAATCAGTCTTCATGTCATAGCAGAGAATCAGGCTTCACGTCACCCACCACTGTAACAGTCCATTTTCATAAATTTAGGCCCAGCACCCAGGCAGAGGAGAGAGGTCCCGTAACAGACAATCTGGCTTCATGTCAGCAGAGAATCAGTCTTCATATCATAGCAGAGAATCAGGCTTCACGTCAGCCACCAATGCAACAGTCCATTGTCAGATATTTAGGCCCAGCACCCAGGCAGAGGAGAGAGGTCCCGTAACAGACAATCTGGCTTCATGTCAGCAAAAAATCAGTCTTCATATCATAGCAGAGAATCAGGCTTCACGTCACACACCACTGCAACAGTCCATTTTCATAAATTTAGGCCCAGCACCCAGGCAGAGGAGAGAGGTCCCGTAACAGACAATCTGGCTTCATGTCAGCAGAGAATCAGTCTTCATATCATAGCAGAGAATCAGGCTTCACGTCAGCCACCAATGCAACAGTCCATTGTCAGATATTTAGGCCCAGCACCCAGGCAGAAGAGAGAGGTCCCGTAACAGAGAATCTGGCTTCATGTCAGCAGAGAATCAGTCTGCATATCATAGCAGAGAATCAGGCTTCACGTCACCCACCACTGCAACAGTCCATTTTCATAAATTTAGGCCCAGCACCCAGGCAGAGGAGAGAGGTCCCGTAACAGACAATCTGGCTTCATGTCGGCAGAGAATCAGTCTGCATGTCCTAGCAGAGAATCAGGCTTCACGTCAGCCACCACTGCAACAGTCTATTGTCAGATATTTAGGCTCAGCACCCAGGCAGAGAAGAGAGGTCCCGTAACAGACAATCTGGCTTCATGTCGGCAGAGAATCAGTCTGCATGTCCTAGCAGAGAATCAGGCTTCACGTCAGCCACCACTGCAACAATCCATTGTCAGATATTTAGGCCCAGCACCCAGGCAGAGGAGAGAGGTCCCGTAACAGACAATCTGGCTTCATGTCAGCAGAGAATCAGTCTTCATATCATAGCAGAGAATCAGGCTTCACATCAGCCACCAATGCAACAGTCCATTGTCAGATATTTAGGCCCAGCACCCAGGCAGAGGAGAGAGGTCCCGTAACAGAGAATCTGGCTTCATGTCAGCAGAGAATCAGTCTTCATGTCATAGCAGAGAATCAGGCTTCACGTCACCCACCACTGTAACAGTCCATTTTCATAAATTTAGGCCCAGCACCCAGGCAGAGGAGAGAGGTCCCGTAACAGACAATCTGGCTTCATGTCAGCAGAGAATCAGTCTTCATATCATAGCAGAGAATCAGGCTTCACGTCAGCCACCAATGCAACAGTCCATTGTCAGATATTTAGGCCCAGCACCCAGGCAGAGGAGAGAGGTTCCGTAACAGACAATCTGGCTTCATGTCAGCAGAGAATCAGTCTTCATATCATAGCAGAAAATCAGGCTTCACGTCAGCCACCAATGCAACAGTCCATTGTCAGATATTTAGGCTCAGCACCCAGGCAGAGGAGAGAGGTCCCGTAACAGAGAATCTGGCTTCATGTCAGCAGAGAATTAGTCTGCATGTCATAGCAGAGAATCAGGCTTCACGTCAGCTACCAGTGCAACAGTCCATTGGCATATATTTAGGCTCAGCACCCAGGCAGAGAAGAGAGGTCCCGTAACAGACAATCTGGCTTCATGTCGGCAGAGAATCAGTCTGCATGTCCTAGCAGAGAATCAGGCTTCACGTCAGCCACCACTGCAACAATCCATTGTCAGATATTTAGGCCCAGCACCCAGGCAGAGGAGAGAGGTCCCGTAACAGACAATCTGGCTTCATGTCAGCAGAGAATCAGTCTTCATATCATAGCAGAGAATCAGGCTTCACGTCAGCCACCAATGCAACAGTCCATTGTCAGATATTTAGGCCCAGCACCCAGGCAGAGGAGAGAGGTCCCGTAACAGAGAATCTGGCTTCATGTCAGCAGAGAATCAGTCTTCATGTCATAGCAGAGAATCAGGCTTCACGTCACCCACCACTGTAACAGTCCATTTTCATAAATTTAGGCCCAGCACCCAGGCAGAGGAGAGAGGTCCCGTAACAGACAATCTGGCTTCATGTCAGCAGAGAATCAGTCTTCATATCATAGCAGAAAATCAGGCTTCACGTCAGCCACCAATGCAACAGTCCATTGTCAGATATTTAGGCTCAGCACCCAGGCAGAGGAGAGAGGTCCCGTAACAGAGAATCTGGCTTCATGTCAGCAGAGAATTAGTCTGCATGTCATAGCAGAGAATCAGGCTTCACGTCAGCCACCAATGCAACAGTCCATTGTCAGATATTTAGGCCCAGCACCCAGGCAGAGGAGAGAGGTTCCGTAACAGACAATCTGGCTTCATGTCAGCAGAGAATCAGTCTTCATATCATAGCAGAAAATCAGGCTTCACGTCAGCCACCAATGCAACAGTCCATTGTCAGATATTTAGGCTCAGCACCCAGGCAGAGGAGAGAGGTCCCGTAACAGAGAATCTGGCTTCATGTCAGCAGAGAATTAGTCTTCATGTCATAGCAGAGAATCAGGCTTCACGTCAGCTACCAGTGCAACATGCCATTGGCATATATTTAGGCCCAGCACCCAGGCAGAGGAGAGAGGTCCCGTAACAGAGGATCTGGCTTCATGTCACCAGAGAATTAGTCTGCATGTCATAGCAGAAAATCAGGCTTCACGTCAGCCACCACTGCAACAGTCCATTGTCAGATATTTAGGCCCAGCACCCAGGCAGAGGAGAGAGGTCCCGTAACAGAGAATCTGGCTTCATGTCAGCAGAGAATTAGTCTGCATGTCATAGCAGAGAATCAGGCTTCACGTCACCCAACATTGGAACAGTCCATTGGCATATATTTAGGCCCCGACACCCAGACAGAGGAGAGGTTCATTCAACTTTGGGTAGCCTCGCAATATAATGGTAAAATGAAAATAAAAATAGGATTGAATGAGGAAGTGCCCTGGAGTACAATAATATATGGTTAAGGGGAGGTAGTTAATGTCTAATCTGGACAAGGGACGGACAGGTCCTGTGGGATCCATGCCTGGTTCATTTTTATGAACGTCAGCTTGTCCACATTGGCTGTAGACAGGCGGCTGCGTTTGTCTGTAATGACGCCCCCTGCCGTGCTGAAAACACGTTCAGACAAAACGCTGGCCGCCGGCAGGCCAGCACCTCCAAGGCATAAAAGGCTAGCTCTGGCCACGTGGACAATTTAGAGACCCAGAAATTGAATGGGGCCGAACCATCAGTCAGTACGTGGAGGGGTGTGCACACGTACTGTTCCACCATGTTAGTGAAATGTTGCCTCCTGCTAACATGTTGCGTATCAGGTGGTGGTGCAGTTAGCAGTGGCGTGTTGACAAAACTTTTCCACATCTCTGCCATGCTAACCCTGCCCTCAGAGTAGCTGGCTGTGACACAGCTGCCTTGGCGACCTCTTGCTCCTCCTCTGCCTTGGCCTTGGGCTTCCACTTGTTCCCCTGTGACATTTGGGAATGCTCTAAGTAGCGCGTCTACCAACGTGCGCTTGTACTCGCGCATCTTCCTATCACGCTCCAGTGCAGGAAGTAAGGTGGGCACATTGTCTTTGTAGCGTGGATCCAGCAGGGTGGCAACCCAGTAGTCCGCACACGTTAAAATGTGGGCAACTCTGCTGTCGTTGCGCAGGCACTGCAGCATGTAGTCGCTCATGTGAGCCAGGCTGCCCAGGGGTAAGGACAAGCTGTCCTCTGTGGGAGGCGTATCGTCATCATTCTGCCTTTCCCCCCAGCCACGCACCAGTGATGGGCCCGAGCTGCGTTGGGTGCCACCCCGCTGTGACCATGCTTCATCCTCATCCTCCTACACCTTCTCCTCATCCTCGTCCTCCTCGTCCTCCAGTAGTGGGCCCTGGCTGGCCACATTTGTACCTGGCCTCTGCTGTTGCAAAAAACCTCCCTCTGAGTCACTTCGAAGAGACTGGCCTGAAAGTGCTAAAAATGACCCCTCTTCCTCCTCCTCCTCCTCCTCCTGGGCCACCTCCTCTTCCATCATCGCCCTAAGTGTTTTCTCAAGGCGACATAGAAGTGGTATTGTAACGCTGATAACGGCGTCATCGCCACTGGCCATGTTGGTGGAGTACTCGAAACAGCGCAACAGGGCACACAGGTCTCGCATGGAGGCCCAGTCATTGGTGGTGAAGTGGTGCTGTTCCGAAGTGCGACTGACCCGTGCATGCTGCAGCCGAAACTCCACTATGGCCTGCTGCTGCTCTCACAGTCTGTCCAGCATGTGCAAGGTGGAGTTCCACCTGGTGGGCACGTCGCATATGAGGCGGTGAGCGGGAAGGCCGAAGTTACGCTGTAGCGCAGACAGGCGAGCAGCGGCAGGATGTGAACGCCGGAAGCGCGAACAGATGGCCCGCACTTTATGCAGCAGCTCTGACATGTCGGGGTAGTTGTGAATGAACTTCTGCACCACCAAATTCAGCACATGCGCCAGGCAAGGGATGTGCGTCAAACCGGCTAGTCCCAGAGCTGCAACGAGATTTCGCCCATTATCGCACACCACCAGGCCGGGCTTGAGGCTCACCGGCAGCAACCACTCATCGGTCTGTTGTTCTATACCCCGCCACAACTCTTGTGCGGTGTGGGGCCTGTCCCCCAAACATATGAGTTTCAGAATGGCCTGCTGACGTTTACCCCGGGTTGTGCTGAAGTTGGTGGTGAAGGTGTGTGTTTGACTGGATGAGCAGGTGGAAGAAGAGGAGGAGGAAGCCGAGAAGGAGGAGGTGGCAACAGGAGGCAAAGAATGTTGCCCTGCGATCCTTGGCGGCGGAAGGACGTGCTCCAAACAGCTCTCCGCCTGGGGCCCAGCTGCCACTACATTTACCCAGTGTGCAGTTAGGGAGATATAGCGTCCCTGGCCGTGCTTACTGGTCCACGTATATGTGGTTAGGTGGACCTTGCTACAGATGGCGTTGCGCAGTGCACACTTGATTTTATCGGATACTTGGTTGTGCAGGGAAGGCACGGCTCTCTTGGAGAAGTAGTGGCGGCTGGGAACAACATACTGTGGGACAGCAAGCGACATGAGCTGTTTGAAGCTGTCTGTGTCCACCAGCCTAAATGACAGCATTTCATAGCCCAGTAGCTTAGAAATGCTGGCATTCAGGGCCAGGGATCGAGGGTGGCTAGGTGGGAATTTACGCTTTCTCTCAAATGTTTGTGAGATGGAGAGCTGACCGCTGCCGTGTGACATGGTTGAGACGCTTGGTGACGGAGGTGGTGGTGGTGGTGGTGTTGGTGGTACATCCCCTGTTTGCTGGGCGGCAGGTGCCAACGTTCCTCCAGAGGCGGAGGAAGAGGCCGAGGCGGCAGCAGCAGAAGAGGCCGAGGCGGCAGCAGCAGAAGAGTTAGCAGGGGGAGCCTGAGCGACTTCCTTGTTTTTAAGGTGTTTACTCCACTGCAGTTCATGCTTTGCATGCAGGTGCCTGGTCATGCAGGTTGTGCTAAGGTTCAGTACGTTAATGTCTCGCTTCAGGCTCTGATGGCACAGCGTGCAAACCACTCGGGTCTTGTCGTCAGCACATTGTTTGAAGAAGTGCCATGCCAGGGAACTCCTTGAAGCTGCCTTTGGGGTGCTCGGTCCCAGATGGCGGCGGTCGGTAGCAGGCGGAGTCTCTTGACGGCGGGTGTTCGACTTTTGCCCACTGCTCCCTCTTTTGCTACGCTGTTGGCTCGGTCTCACCACTGCCTTTTCCTCCGAACTGTGAAATTCAGTGGCACGACCTTCATTCCATGTGGGGTCTAGGACCTCATCGTCCCCTGCATCGTCTTCCACCCAGTCTTGATCCCTGACCTCCTGTTCAGTCTGCACACTGCAGAAAGACGCATCAGTTGGCACCTGTGTTTCGTCATCATCAGAGACATGCTGAGGTGGTATTCCCATGTCCTCATCATCAGGAAACATAAGTGGTTGTGCGTCAGTGCATTCTATGTCTTTCACCACTGGGGAAGGGCTAGGTGGATGCCCTTGGGAAACCCTGCCAGCGGAGTCTTCAAACAGCATAAGAGACTGCTGCATAACTTGAGGCTGAGACAGTTTCCCTGGTATGCATGGGGGTGATGTGACAGACTGATGGGGTTGGTTTTCAGGCGCCATCTGTGCGCTTTCTGCAGAAGACTGGGTGGGAGATAATGTGAACGTGCTGGATCCACTGTCGACCACCCAATTGACTAATGCCTGTACCTGCTCAGGCCTTACCATCCTTAGAACGGCATTGGGCCCCACCATATATCGCTGTAAATTCTGGCGGCTACTGGGACCTGAGGTAGTTGGTACACTAGGACGTGTGGATGTGGCAGAACGGCCACGTCCTCTCCCAGCACCAGAGGGTCCACTAACACCACCACGACCATGTCCACGTCCGCGTCCCTTACTAGATGTTTTCCTCATTGTTATCGTTCACCACAACAACAAAAATATTATTTGGCCCAATGTATTGTATTCAAATTCAGCTGAATATAAATTTGAGGCCTAGTATTTAGGCGCTGGGTGAAAGGTATGGGTTTACTGACAGAATTAGACTTGGAAATCCACAGTAGCGTGTGTGTGAAGTTATTCAGAATGACCCTATGTGCACCTTGAATATTATATACCCTTTTAGGGATAGATTTCAAATAGCTCTGATACAGCAGAAACCACTAAATTAGGAAATTGCTAAATTGGGAATTGTATTTCAACATAGAACAAAAAATGTGCTTTGACGGACACTAAATAACTTGACCAGCCACACCAGTAACGACAGATTTAGCTGTATATAAATTTGAGAGCTAGTATTTAGGCGCTGGGTGACAGGTATAGGTTTACTGACAGAATTAGACTTGGAAATGCACAGTAGCGTGTGTGTGAAGTTATTCTGAATGACCCTATGTGCACCTTGAATATTATATACCCTTTTAGGGATAGATTTCAAATAGCTCTGATACAGCAGAAACCACTAAATTAGGAAATTGCTAAATTGGGAATTGTATTTCAACCCAGAACAAAAAATGTGCTTTGACGGACACTAAATAAATTGCCCAGCCACAACAGTACAGCAGTAACGACAGATTTAGAGGGATATAAATTTGAGGCCTAGTATTTAGGCGCTGGGTGACAGGTATAGATTTACTGACAGAATTAGACTTGGAAATGCACAGTAGCGTGTGTGTGAAGTTATTCTGAATGACCCTATGTGCACTTTGAATATTATATACCCTTTTAGGGATAGATTTCAAATAGCTCTGATACAGCAGAAACCACTAAATTAGGAAATTGCTAAATTGGTAATTGTATTTCAACCCAGAACAAAAAATGTGCTTTGACGGACACTAAATAACTTGCCCAGCCACAACAGTACAGCAGTAACGACAGATTTAGCGGGATATAAATTTGAGGCCTAGTATTTAGGCGCTGGGTGACAGGTATAGATTTACTGACAGAATTAGACTTGGAAATGCACAGTAGCGTGTGTGTGAAGTTATTCTGAATGACCCTATGTGCACCTTGAATATTATATACCCTTTTAGGGATAGATTTCAAATAGCTCTGATACAGCAGAAACCACTAAATTAGGAAATTGCTAAATTGGGAATTGTATTTCAACCCAGAACAAAAAATGTGCTTTGACGGACAGGCGCAGCTTGCCCCTGATGTAGTATATGGCAAAAAAATAAACAGACTATTGCTGGTTAAATGCACTTGGTGTCACAGCTTGACCAACCACACTACTGAGGGTTAAATGCACTTGGTGACAGGCGCAGCTTGCCCCTGATGTAGTATATGGCCAAAAAATAAACAGACTATTGCTGGTTAAATGCACTTGGTGTGACAGCTTGACCAACCACACTACTGAGGGTTAAATGCACTTGGTACAGGCGCAGCTTGCCCCTGATGTAGTATATGGCCAAAAAATATACAGACTATTGCTGGTTAAATGCACTTGGTGTGACAGCTTGACCAACCACACTACTGAGGGTTAAATGCACTTGGTGACAGGCGCAGCTTGCCCCTGATGTAGTATATGGCCAAAAAATAAACAGACTATTGCTGGTTAAATGCACTTGGTGTGACAGCTTGACCAACCACACTACTGAGGGTTAAATGCACTTGGTGACAGGCGCAGCTTGCCCCTGATGTAGTATATGGCCAAAAAATAAACAGACTATAGCTGGTTAAATGCACTTGGTGTGACAGCTTCACCCTGATGTAGGCTTTAGCCAAAAAACAACCACACCATTGAGGGTTAAATGCACTTGGTGACAGACGCAGCTTGCCCCTGATGTAGTATATGGCCAAAAAATAAACAGACTATTGCTGGTTAAATGCACTTGGTGTGACAGCTTCACCCTGATGTAGGCTTTAGCCAAAAAACAACCACACCATTAAGGGTTAAATGCACTTGGTCGCAGCTTGTGCTGGCGCACCACAAGACACAAAATGGCCGCCGATCACCCCAGAAAAAAGTGACTGACAAACGGTCTGGGCAGCCTAAAAACAGTGAGCAATTGATTATCAGCAGCTCAATGATCCACAGCTGCAGATCGATCACTGGATGGAGTCTTTTGGAGGAGTTAATCAGCCTAATCTCGCCCTACTGTCGCAGCTGCAACCTCTCCCTATGCTAATCAGAGCAGAGTGACGGGCGGCGCTATGTGACTCCAGCTTAAATAGAGGCTGGGTCACATGGTGCTCTGACCAATCACAGCCATGCCAATAGTAGGCATGGCTGTGACGGCCTCTTGGGGCAAGTAGTATGACGCTTGTTGATTGGCTGCTTTGCAGCCTTTCAAAAAGCGCCAAGAAAGCGACGAACACCGAACCCGAACCCGGACTTTTACGAAAATGTCCGGGTTCGGGTCCGTGTCACGGACACCCCAAAATTCGGTACGAACCCGAACTATACAGTTCGGGTTCGCTCATCCCTAATCTTGACTGCTTGGATTATTATATTGCATAAACTCTGCCATTCTTGACCATTTGGTTCACTGAATACAAATTCCATCTCCCGATTTTTCTACTACAAACTGTCCTTTATTCATGTCAGTCTTTGCCCCCAGATTCTCCACCAGAAGCACTGATCTGCATTTGTGGCGGTCTACTATCCAAGTGTATCTCGTGTCAGCAAGATGTTCAGCTCATAGCTGGAGTAACCAAAGAGGGGGGGGGGTGGCAGCACTACAGAAGTCATTCTTGATATTTTGGTGAAAATAATAATAATTTAACTACAAATAAATATAACACTCTTTTATTTGGAGTTTTTCTTATTGGATTTTCCCATGATAGACTGTAACTGAACATTTGCAATGCATCGTAAAACCATTTGAAATGACCCTCCAGGCTCTCCCTTTCTATGGCTCATCTCCCTTTCTCAAAGGTATGTTAAAATGTTTTACATTATAAATTAATCATTCCTCCCTTTCCATACTGTATATCAGCCATCATGCAAAGACTTCCTGATGAGCATGGGAAAGAGTTGTGTTATTATCAACATTTTAGTAATGGTCATCCCATGATGTCACATGGCCATTTAACTGTTTTCATGGGCAGACAGACCCTATTGACATCAGTGGGCCCATTCTTAATGGCCATATATACGCAGCTGTTAAAAATAGGTTACATGTGACATGGATTAGGTGAGTATTTTTTAAGTACCCCATGTAATTGGTGACACTTTGGGGGGAGGGGCCTAATTGAGGGGTAGTGATGGACGAACATCTGATGGGACGGTTCGCAATCGCTCGAACTTGCTCAAATGTTCGCGAACCTCAGGTTTGCAGTGGGTCCCATTCATTTTAATCGCAGGCGAATATGAAAAACCATCCAGGTCATACATAATACCTAGTAGATGTGCACACATAGTCCCACAACATGGACACTGACATACCAGAAGTATTAAGCATATTTGCGATCGACAATCTTTATTTATTTTTTATCGCCGACATTTCGGCAAAGTATTAATCGCAAGAGCACATGCACTCGGAAGGCATGGCCTACAGCAACTGGTTTGCACCGACTAGCAATTAGATGGATGCGATGATTGGAGCGAAGTTCAACGATGAAGAGGAAGAACTCCTGGTCACTGTAAGTAATCTTACATTAAAGTAGTGCATTTGAGTACATTTCATTCTGCATGTCTGAACAATCGCTTTATATGCATAAAGAGTGTTATAAAAAAATCGCCAGTGCGACCTTCTGCGATTCAAATTTTTCTTAAGTGCACCAAACTTCACATTTTATAATGTCTCACTAGATATTATTGATTTTTGCACTAAGTATTCCTGTGACATCACACCCACTATGTTAGGTTACCCTGCAGAGTGGCCGAGCGCACGGCGTCATTGGTTGCTAATGCTAACTCGCTATGAAGCCGTGTGCTTCTTGCCGCCACCACTGTACAGTAATACACTTGTATAGATCATACAAGTGTATCACAGTACAGCGGTGGTTGCCTGGAAGCGCACGTCTTCGTAGCAACCAATGACACTGTGAGCTTGTCCACTCTGCAGGACGGCAGGATGGGTTTGTACGGTCCGTAGTTTTTCAAAAACATGCCCGTGTGCATGCAGCCTTACTGTTATGGTTAGAAGATGGTATTGTATCACAACTGAAGTAAGTATCGACCGTTACAGGCCACAAAAATTAGCCGACAGGCGTTCACCTGACAGCAAATAAATTTATTCTGTGGCTGGTGGTACATTAGGCATTCACAGGTGTAAGGGATCGTCTCTTTTCAGGGTCACACTCACAGATATCTTCGCAGACACGATTATAATGTCCAAACTCTTGCTTTATTTCAGACACTTTAGCAAAGCACAGGTTAAGAAGTTGCAGCTTCAACTTATCACGTTTGACATCCACACAAAATAACAAACCCTTGCCCGGTGTGGCTCTTGGCTTCCAAGCACAACAGATGCAGCACAGCATGGCAACGTCTCACCTGGCATGTTGAAAAAGGTTCTGGGGATCTTGGGCGGCGCAGCGGAAGAGATGGTAGCAGCGGAAAAGGAGGAGTCAGCCGAGGAGGAGAGGGAGGATGCCCAGTGGGCAGTAAAAGTTATATACCTTCCCTGCCCATGTTTGCTAGACCACGTGTCTGTGGTAAGATGTATCTTGGCACCGACACTGTGTGCCAGAGATGCATTCACTTGCCGCTGAACGTGGCCATATAGCTCTGGGATGCGCTTCTGCGAGAAATATTTATTTCCTGGGACCTTCCATTGTTGTGTTCCACAAATTTTCGAAAAGGCCTCCGAGTCGCAAGTTTATATGGCAGTAGTTGGCGGGCTATTAGTACCGACAAGCCAGCGGTCAATCGTTGGGCAAGAGGGTTATCCGGCGTCATCATTTTTTTGCGTTCGAACATTTGGGCCACGGAAGCCTGCCTTTTTCCTGACAAACGTGAGGACAGCATGATGGAAGGTGGAATGGAGGACAATTGGGAGGAGAGAGGAGAAATAGAAGGATAAGAGGCTGGAGTGTGGCTTTGTGGGTTCTGATGGCGTTGCTCCCACTGGGCTCGGTGATGTGAGGCCAGGTGCCTTCTTAAGGCAGTCGTCCCTAGGCGAGTGTTGGGTTTACCGCGACTTATGTGTTGACTGCAAGGGCTGCAGATGACAACACTATTGTCAGCAGCTGACACATTTAAAAAAGCCCACACTGCGGAGCCATGTGCCGGCGTCCTGGGAGCGCCAGATGTGACTGTACATGGTTGATGGCTCGCTCCTGATACATTAGCAGTCTGGTTTGTCCCTCCTGTGCAATGTAAATTCGGCCTGCTTCTCCTCCCTATCTGCTAGTCCATCTTTCCCTTTGAACTCCCCTCCTCTTCCTCTCTTGTGGGCACCCACGTTACGTCCATAGACACGTCATCATCGACGTCACCTTCCCCACCACTAACATTAGAGATCTTGGAGTAGGCAGCAACAGCGGGGACCAACCTCCTTGGGCTGATCTGGGTACTGTCGTCAGACTGCCTAATGGCAGCTGTTGCTACCTCCTCTTCCTGATCCGATGCCAAGAATGGCTGCGCATCGGAAATGTCTTGTGATGGATCGGAAAATAATTCCTGCGACTCAAGTGGAGGGTATATGGTGGTGGTGGTGTTGGTGTCTTTGGGGGTGCACACAGCTCTAACACCACCACGACCATGTCCACGTCCGCGTCCCTTACTAGATGTTTTCCTCATTGTTATCGTTCACCACAACAACAAAAATATTATTTGGCCCAATGTATTGTATTCAAATTCAGCTGAATATAAATTTGAGGCCTAGTATTTAGGCGCTGGGTGAAAGGTATGGGTTTACTGACAGAATTAGACTTGGAAATCCACAGTAGCGTGTGTGTGAAGTTATTCAGAATGACCCTATGTGCACCTTGAATATTATATACCCTTTTAGGGATAGATTTCAAATAGCTCTGATACAGCAGAAACCACTAAATTAGGAAATTGCTAAATTGGGAATTGTATTTCAACATAGAACAAAAAATGTGCTTTGACGGACACTAAATAACTTGACCAGCCACACCAGTAACGACAGATTTAGCTGTATATAAATTTGAGAGCTAGTATTTAGGCGCTGGGTGACAGGTATAGGTTTACTGACAGAATTAGACTTGGAAATGCACAGTAGCGTGTGTGTGAAGTTATTCTGAATGACCCTATGTGCACCTTGAATATTATATACCCTTTTAGGGATAGATTTCAAATAGCTCTGATACAGCAGAAACCACTAAATTAGGAAATTGCTAAATTGGGAATTGTATTTCAACCCAGAACAAAAAATGTGCTTTGACGGACAGGCGCAGCTTGCCCCTGATGTAGTATATGGCAAAAAAATAAACAGACTATTGCTGGTTAAATGCACTTGGTGTCACAGCTTGACCAACCACACTACTGAGGGTTAAATGCACTTGGTGACAGGCGCAGCTTGCCCCTGATGTAGTATATGGCCAAAAAATAAACAGACTATTGCTGGTTAAATGCACTTGGTGTGACAGCTTGACCAACCACACTACTGAGGGTTAAATGCACTTGGTACAGGCGCAGCTTGCCCCTGATGTAGTATATGGCCAAAAAATATACAGACTATTGCTGGTTAAATGCACTTGGTGTGACAGCTTGACCAACCACACTACTGAGGGTTAAATGCACTTGGTGACAGGCGCAGCTTGCCCCTGATGTAGTATATGGCCAAAAAATAAACAGACTATTGCTGGTTAAATGCACTTGGTGTGACAGCTTGACCAACCACACTACTGAGGGTTAAATGCACTTGGTGACAGGCGCAGCTTGCCCCTGATGTAGTATATGGCCAAAAAATAAACAGACTATAGCTGGTTAAATGCACTTGGTGTGACAGCTTCACCCTGATGTAGGCTTTAGCCAAAAAACAACCACACCATTGAGGGTTAAATGCACTTGGTGACAGACGCAGCTTGCCCCTGATGTAGTATATGGCCAAAAAATAAACAGACTATTGCTGGTTAAATGCACTTGGTGTGACAGCTTCACCCTGATGTAGGCTTTAGCCAAAAAACAACCACACCATTAAGGGTTAAATGCACTTGGTCGCAGCTTGTGCTGGCGCACCACAAGACACAAAATGGCCGCCGATCACCCCAGAAAAAAGTGACTGACAAACGGTCTGGGCAGCCTAAAAACAGTGAGCAATTGATTATCAGCAGCTCAATGATCCACAGCTGCAGATCGATCACTGGATGGAGTCTTTTGGAGGAGTTAATCAGCCTAATCTCGCCCTACTGTCGCAGCTGCAACCTCTCCCTATGCTAATCAGAGCAGAGTGACGGGCGGCGCTATGTGACTCCAGCTTAAATAGAGGCTGGGTCACATGGTGCTCTGACCAATCACAGCCATGCCAATAGTAGGCATGGCTGTGACGGCCTCTTGGGGCAAGTAGTATGACGCTTGTTGATTGGCTGCTTTGCAGCCTTTCAAAAAGCGCCAAGAAAGCGACGAACACCGAACCCGAACCCGGACTTTTACGAAAATGTCCGGGTTCGGGTCCGTGTCACGGACACCCCAAAATTCGGTACGAACCCGAACTATACAGTTCGGGTTCGCTCATCCCTAATCTTGACTGCTTGGATTATTATATTGCATAAACTCTGCCATTCTTGACCATTTGGTTCACTGAATACAAATTCCATCTCCCGATTTTTCTACTACAAACTGTCCTTTATTCATGTCAGTCTTTGCCCCCAGATTCTCCACCAGAAGCACTGATCTGCATTTGTGGCGGTCTACTATCCAAGTGTATCTCGTGTCAGCAAGATGTTCAGCTCATAGCTGGAGTAACCAAAGAGGGGGGGGGTGGCAGCACTACAGAAGTCATTCTTGATATTTTGGTGAAAATAATAATAATTTAACTACAAATAAATATAACACTCTTTTATTTGGAGTTTTTCTTATTGGATTTTCCCATGATAGACTGTAACTGAACATTTGCAATGCATCGTAAAACCATTTGAAATGACCCTCCAGGCTCTCCCTTTCTATGGCTCATCTCCCTTTCTCAAAGGTATGTTAAAATGTTTTACATTATAAATTAATCATTCCTCCCTTTCCATACTGTATATCAGCCATCATGCAAAGACTTCCTGATGAGCATGGGAAAGAGTTGTGTTATTATCAACATTTTAGTAATGGTCATCCCATGATGTCACATGGCCATTTAACTGTTTTCATGGGCAGACAGACCCTATTGACATCAGTGGGCCCATTCTTAATGGCCATATATACGCAGCTGTTAAAAATAGGTTACATGTGACATGGATTAGGTGAGTATTTTTTAAGTACCCCATGTAATTGGTGACACTTTGGGGGGAGGGGCCTAATTGAGGGGTAGTGATGGACGAACATCTGATGGGACGGTTCGCAATCGCTCGAACTTGCTCAAATGTTCGCGAACCTCAGGTTTGCAGTGGGTCCCATTCATTTTAATCGCAGGCGAATATGAAAAACCATCCAGGTCATACATAATACCTAGTAGATGTGCACACATAGTCCCACAACATGGACACTGACATACCAGAAGTATTAAGCATATTTGCGATCGACAATCTTTATTTATTTTTTATCGCCGACATTTCGGCAAAGTATTAATCGCAAGAGCACATGCACTCGGAAGGCATGGCCTACAGCAACTGGTTTGCACCGACTAGCAATTAGATGGATGCGATGATTGGAGCGAAGTTCAACGATGAAGAGGAAGAACTCCTGGTCACTGTAAGTAATCTTACATTAAAGTAGTGCATTTGAGTACATTTCATTCTGCATGTCTGAACAATCGCTTTATATGCATAAAGAGTGTTATAAAAAAATCGCCAGTGCGACCTTCTGCGATTCAAATTTTTCTTAAGTGCACCAAACTTCACATTTTATAATGTCTCACTAGATATTATTGATTTTTGCACTAAGTATTCCTGTGACATCACACCCACTATGTTAGGTTACCCTGCAGAGTGGCCGAGCGCACGGCGTCATTGGTTGCTAATGCTAACTCGCTATGAAGCCGTGTGCTTCTTGCCGCCACCACTGTACAGTAATACACTTGTATAGATCATACAAGTGTATCACAGTACAGCGGTGGTTGCCTGGAAGCGCACGTCTTCGTAGCAACCAATGACACTGTGAGCTTGTCCACTCTGCAGGACGGCAGGATGGGTTTGTACGGTCCGTAGTTTTTCAAAAACATGCCCGTGTGCATGCAGCCTTACTGTTATGGTTAGAAGATGGTATTGTATCACAACTGAAGTAAGTATCGACCGTTACAGGCCACAAAAATTAGCCGACAGGCGTTCACCTGACAGCAAATAAATTTATTCTGTGGCTGGTGGTACATTAGGCATTCACAGGTGTAAGGGATCGTCTCTTTTCAGGGTCACACTCACAGATATCTTCGCAGACACGATTATAATGTCCAAACTCTTGCTTTATTTCAGACACTTTAGCAAAGCACAGGTTAAGAAGTTGCAGCTTCAACTTATCACGTTTGACATCCACACAAAATAACAAACCCTTGCCCGGTGTGGCTCTTGGCTTCCAAGCACAACAGATGCAGCACAGCATGGCAACGTCTCACCTGGCATGTTGAAAAAGGTTCTGGGGATCTTGGGCGGCGCAGCGGAAGAGATGGTAGCAGCGGAAAAGGAGGAGTCAGCCGAGGAGGAGAGGGAGGATGCCCAGTGGGCAGTAAAAGTTATATACCTTCCCTGCCCATGTTTGCTAGACCACGTGTCTGTGGTAAGATGTATCTTGGCACCGACACTGTGTGCCAGAGATGCATTCACTTGCCGCTGAACGTGGCCATATAGCTCTGGGATGCGCTTCTGCGAGAAATATTTATTTCCTGGGACCTTCCATTGTTGTGTTCCACAAATTTTCGAAAAGGCCTCCGAGTCGCAAGTTTATATGGCAGTAGTTGGCGGGCTATTAGTACCGACAAGCCAGCGGTCAATCGTTGGGCAAGAGGGTTATCCGGCGTCATCATTTTTTTGCGTTCGAACATTTGGGCCACGGAAGCCTGCCTTTTTCCTGACAAACGTGAGGACAGCATGATGGAAGGTGGAGTGGAGGACAATTGGGAGGAGAGAGGAGAAATAGAAGGATAAGAGGCTGGAGTGTGGCTTTGTGGGTTCTGATGGCGTTGCTCCCACTGGGCTCGGTGATGTGAGGCCAGGTGCCTTCTTAAGTCAGTCGTCCCTAGGTGAGTGTTGGGTTTACCGCGACTTATGTGTTGACTGCAAGGGCTGCAGATGACAACACTATTGTCAGCAGCTGACACATTTAAAAAGCCCACACTGCGGAGCCATGTGCCGGCGTCCTGGGAGCGCCAGATGTGACTGTACATGGTTGATGGCTCGCTCCTGATACATTAGCAGTCTGGTTTGTCCCTCCTGTGCAATGTAAGTTCGGCCTGCTTCTCCTCCCTATCTGCTAGTCCATCTTTCCCTTTGAACTCCCCTCCTCTTCCTCTCTTGTGGGCACCCACTTTACGTCCATAGACACGTCATCATCGACGTCACCTTCCCCACCACTAACATTAGAGATCTTGGAGTAGGCAGCAACAGCGGGGACCAACCTCCTTGGGCTGATCTGGGTACTGTCGTCAGACTGCTGAGTGGCGGCTGTTGCTACCTCCGCTTCCTAATCCGATGCCAAGAATGGCTGCGCATCGGAAATGTCTTGTGATGGATTGGAAAATAATTCCTGCGACTCAAGTGGAGGGTATATGGTGGTGGTGGTGTTGGTGTCTTTGGGGGTGCACACAGCAGAGAGTGAAGAGGGTGCAGATAGAGAGGATGAGGAGGGTGCAGAAGCAGAAGGCTGAGTGAGCCACTCAACCAAGTCTGGTGCGCCCTTTGACGTAACTGAACGCACCTTCTGCAACTTCCCACTTTGGCTCCGGCATGGTGCTCCTGCCCTACCCCTACCACCCCTGCGGAAGGGCCTGCCTCTTCCTCTGCCTGTCATTTTTTAAATGACCCGGTGACAAAAGTCTCTAGAGAAGCACCGTGTATGTGGAAGAAGGTATATAACAACCTGCTTCAATATGTCATTTTGGTTGCAACTGGTCAATAATCACACCAGTTTAAAAAAAAAAAATCCTTTAAATTTTCTCACTGTGTGTAGCAGAGGTAACGCAGTAAAAACGGCTAAATTTCTTCAGTACCAAAATACACTATTTGAGCAGTAAATTCTTAGATAACACCCTGCTTCAATATGTGGTTTTGGGGGCCACTGGTCTCGAATCACACCAGTTTTAAAAAAAACTGTTTAAAAAAAATTCCTTTACATTTTCTCACTGTGTGTAGCAGAGGTAAGGCAGTGAAAGTAGATACATTTCTGCAGCACCCAAATACACTATTTGAAAAGTATATTCTTATATAACGCCCCGCTTCAATATGTCATTTTAGGGACCACTGGTCTATAATCACACCAGTTATAAAATGTTTTCCTTTAAATTCTATCACTGTGTGTAGCAGAGGTAAAGCAGTGAAAGCGGATACATTTCTGAAGCACCCAAATACACTATTTGAGTAGTATATTCTTATATAACACCAGGCTTCAATATGTTTGGGGGCCACTGGTCTATCACACGAGTTATAATACTTTTTTCTAATTGCGTTTGTCACTCTTTGTAGTTGTAGTATCGCTGCAGAACCGATCACCAGTCACAATGCTGCACAATACAAATCCACTATAATATGTTTTCTATATTAGAAGTGTATTACACCCCTATATACTGCAGTGCACACCAATCAATAGCACACCTTTGCCAGTCCTTAAAATGACTTTTGTGGACCTATTAGCTAGCGATTTGTGTCACTATTAACACTCTATCAGTCTGTCCCTGCTCCACACAGCAACCTCTCCCTACACTGACAAAAGACAGAATGTAAAATGGCGGCCAGATCAGGTCTATTTATAAGATAGGGGGTATGTTCATGTGCTGAAATGTCTCGATTGGCCTGTACCACCTGATGGATGTGTCATGGGTCAAAGTTCTTCACAATGTAAAAGAATATGGCGGGCGCGAATATCGCCATATGTTCGCATGTTCGGCGAACCGCGAATGAGTAAAGTTCGCCGTGAAACGACCGCCCGGCGAACCGCAAGGCCATCTCTATTGAGGGGCATGATTGGTGGGCGTTTTAGAGTAGGGAATCACTATTAGGGGGCATTTCATATGCAGGGGGCACTATTGGGGGATTTCATATACATGGGGGCACTATTGGGGTATATTATATGCAGGAGTTACTGTGGAGAGCATTTTATATACAGGGGGCATTGTGGGGAGTCTTATACATACTGGGGCTACTATGGGAGGCATTAGTGACAATGGGGGCACTACATGGGGACTATTATAGATACTAGGAGGAACTGTGGGGTATACTAAGGGCTGGGATGCTAAAAAAAAAAATCAAAATAAATTACAACTGTAAATTCATAAATTTTTCAAAAACAAATGCAAAATTGCTGCAAAATAGCCATTAAAAATAGACAAATGGCCAGAAAATTGATGCACACGTGGATTCAGAATGGCTATGAAATACTGAGTCCATTTTTAACAGCCGTGTTTTTTTTTTTTTTAACTGTCATGTGAATGTAGCAATACACAGCAGACAATCTGAAAATAACAACAGTGCAGGGCAAGGGGTGGAGCACCAGCCTGAACCAATTATTAAGCAGAGTATGTGTTTCAGACTACTTCAGGGACTCTGACATCACTGGAGCTAGACTGTAGTCATAGTTTACAGCTCGGCCCTAATGGAACCAAGATAAAAGCTGTAAAGTAGCTAGCCCTAGCTAGAGAAAACAAATAGCAGATAAGAATTTCCTGTAGACACTGACTTGCATACAATTCTTGACCTTGCAACTGGACAATCACTTAAAAAATGCTAAGTGTATTGATTATATCTAATAATAAATCCATTTTCCTAATATATCTATATCTGTAACATTCTAATCTAATTTACTACAAAGTAACAATATCAATAACAGAAGAAAATGATTGGTGTTTCTGTAAAACTGTTTAACCTTGTGCAAGCATAATTGCATTATTATATCACATACATCATGAGCAATGACATTGTATTCACCTGCTGTACGTCACCAACTTATACAGAATGTGAATTACAGTACTTTTTGTCCTGACAGTCTTCCCATGAAACACAAGCTAAGGAGAATTTTAATGGAGGCATTAAGAAGCAGTCTGTTAATCAGAAATAACTAACTCATCCTTAAATATTCTACATTATTTCATTTAATGCATCTTATTCAGTTTTACTGACTTGCTGGTCTTATTGTACATCTGTCATATGTTAAAGCGGCATGGATCCATAATAGTGAAATAAGAAAGGGCCATTTTTGTGAGTCACATAAGAAATGTCTGAGATGATCATCCCATATACATATACAGTATATTGGTTCTGCAGTGATGTCAAAACTAAATCAAGTGGATCCATCAGTTTAGTTTACGAATTAGAAGTTGCAAGCTAGTCACATGTTTTAAAAACAAACGCAACAGAGCTGGATTCTTAGCAAAATTTATTTAAAATACTATCATTTTAATCTGCTGTCAATCAGTGTACATAATCCTAAATCAGATTATTCTCTAATTACAAGTTGTTGCAGGAGAACACTACTCCTTGCAGATAACATAAAGTATTTGATTATCACGTATATGCTTGGCAAAGACCACAAGACAAACAACATGGACACAATAATATGTAAAGCGAAAAGCTAAGGCTACTTTCACAAAACACAGAAGAGATATACAGTAAATGTTTCCATTATACTTTTTCTCCTCTGTGAAGGCTCCACAGTTTTGGCTTACAAATACATATGCAAAACACTGACAAAAATATGCCCTTGTACAAGTAAATATTTTTAGAATATGTATCCAGAATATCCATTACATTGGCATTTGTATTTCATTGTGTAATTCTGTACAGAGAAACACATACAATCAGGTCCATAAATATTGGGACATTGACATAATTCTAACATTTTTGGCTCTATATACCACCACAATGGATTTGAAATGAAACAAACAAGATGTGCTTTAACTGCAGACTGTCAGCTTTAATTTGAGGGTATTAACATCCAAATCAGGTGAACGGTGTAGCAATTACAACAGTTTGCATATGTGTCTCCCACTTGTTAAGGAACCAAAAGTAATGGGACAATTGGCTTCTCAGCTGTTCCATGGCCAGGTGTGTGTTATTCACTCATTATCCCAATTATGTGCTATTTGCATTTGGAATCTGTTGCTGTCAACTCTCAAGATCACATCCAAAGAGCTGTCACTATCAGTAAAGCAAGCCATCATTAGGCTGAAAAAAACAAAACAAACCCATCAGAGAGATAGCAAAAACATTAGGTGTGGCCAAAACAACTGTTTGGAACTTTCTTAAAAAGAAGGAACACACCGGTGAGCTCAGCAACACCAAAAGACCTGGAAGACCATGAAAAAACAACTTTGGTGGATGACTGAAGAATTCTTTCCCTGGTGAAGAAAACACCCTTCACAACAATCAGCCATACCAAGAACACTCTCCAGGAGGTAGGTGTACAGGTCCTTCTCAAAAAATTAGCATATTGTGATAAAGTTCATTATTTTCTGTAATGTACTGATCAACATTAGACTTTCATATATTTTTGATTCATTACACACCAACTGAAGTAGTTCAAGCCTTTTATTGTTTTAATATTGATGATTTTGGCATACAGCTCATGAAAACCCTAAATTCCTATCTGTAAAAATTAGCATATCATGAAAAGGTTCTCTAAACGAGCTATTAACCCAATCATCTGAATCAACTAATTAACTCTAAACACCTGCAAAAGATTCCTGAGGCTTTTAAAAACTCCCAGCCTGGTTCATTACTCAAAACCGCAATCATGGGTAAGACTGCCGACCTGACTGCTGTCCAGAAGGCCATCATTGACACCCTCAAGCAAGAGGGTAAGACACAGAAAGAAATTTCTGAACGAATAGGCTGTTCCCAGAGTGCTTTATCAAGGCACCTCAGTGGGAAGTCTGTGGGAAGGAAAAAGTGTGGCAGAAAACGCTGCACAACGAGAAGAGGTGACCGAACCCTGAGGAAGATTGTGGAGAAGGACCGATTCCAGACCTTGGGGGACCTGCGGAAGCAGTGGACTGAGTCTGGAGTAGAAACATCCAGAGCCACCGTGTACAGGCGTGTGCAGGAAATGGGCTACAGGTGCCGCATTCCCCAGGTCAAGCCACTTTTGAACCAGAAACAGCGGCAGAAGCGCCTGACCTGGACTACAGAGAAGCAGCACTGGACTGTTGCATGTCATTCGGAAATCAAGGTGCCAGAGTCTGGAGGAAGACTGGGGAGAGGGAAAAGCCAAAATGCCTGAAGTCCAGTGTCAAGTACCCACAGTCAGTGATGGTCTGGGGTGCCATGTCAACTGCTGGTGTTGGTCCACTGTGTTTTATCAAGGGCAGGGTCAATGCAGCTAGCTATCAGGAGATTTTGGAGCACTTCATGCTTCCATCTGCTGAAAAGCTTTATGGAGATGAAGATTTCATTTTTCAGCACGACCTGGCACCTGCTCACAGTGCCAAAACCACTGGTAAATGGTTTACTGACCATGGTATTACTGCAAAAGGATTCCCGACCAAGTATTGAGTGCATAACTGAACATAATTATTTGAAGGTTGACTTTTTTTGTATTAAAAACACTTTTCTTTTATTGGTCGGATGAAATATGCTAATTTTTTGAGATAGGAAATTTGGGTTTTCATGAGCTGTATGCCAAAATCATCAATATTAAAACAATAAAAGGCTTGAACTACTTCAGTTGGCGTGTAATGAATCTAAAATATATGAAAGTCTAATGTTTATCAGTACATTACAGAAAATAATGAACTTTATCACAATATGCTAATTTTCTGAGAAGGACCTGTATGTGTGTCAAAGTCAACAATCAAGAGAAGACTTCACTAGAGTGAATACAGAGGGTTAACCACAAGATGTAAACCATTGGTGAGCCTCAAAAACAGGAAGGCCAGATTAGATGCCAAACGACATCTAAAAAAGCCTTCACAGTTCTGGAACAACATCCTATGGATAGATGAGACCAAGATAAACTAGCACCAGAGTGATGGGAAGAGAAGAGTATGGAGAAGGAAAGGAACTGTTCATGATCCTAAGCATACCACCTCACCAGTGAAGCATGGTGGTGGTAGTGTGATGCCGTGGGCATGTATGACTGCCAGTGGAACTGTTTCTTTTGTATTTATTGATGATGTGACTTCTGACAAAAGCAGCAGGATGAATTCTGAAGTGTTTCGGGCAATAATCATATTCAAAATATAGTATATTGATGAGCAGGCACTCTAATTATGGGTACATGGAAGACAATTTTATTAAATATTATAATATAGAGACATAAAACCATAAAATACAAATATATTAGCACCTAATAGCAGTATTAAAATGTATATAATTTTAGCAGCAATAGCAATAATCAACAAACAATCACTAATAGATATTTGGCAACAATGTCAATAATGGTGGAAGGATAATAGTATTAACATCATATAAATAATGTGCATATAAATAAATAAAAAGCAGAAACTTCTCCTAAAATTGGATTAGTGGTGATAGTTCCATGTATCAATTCCCATATGATATATTCCACTGTCTATTTGGAGAGTAGATAGCTATATGATATAGCAACAATATAGCAGCAATGTTCCTGCTTGTAACAATGTAACATCAATGCTGCTATCCCAAAAGTTCCACTGTTCGCTTGCTCACAATGGATCGCTAGGTGTCTTTTCCTCTTTAGATAGTACAGACACAGTCCCACTTTTTAATGTAGAAACAGTGTGTCTTCAGTTGTATATATTAAACATCCAGGTTTTTACTCACAGTTGCGCTGCTCTCTGGTGCGGCTATTATCTTTAATAATCATATTCAGCCAAATGCTTCCGAACTCATTGGATTGCGCTTCACAGTGCAGATGGACAATGACCCAAAGCATACTGCAAAAGCAGCCAAGGAGTTTTTTAAGGGAAAGAAGTGGATTATGCAATGGCCAAGTCAATCACCTGACCTGAATCTGATTGAGCATGCATTTCACTTGCTGAAGACAAAACTGAAGGGAAAAAGAACAAGCAGGAACAGAAGACAGTTGCAGTAGAGGCCTGGCAGAGCATCACCAGGGATGAAACCCAGTGTCTGGTGATGTCTATGCGTTCCAGACTTCAAGCTGTAATTGACTGCAAAAGATTTGCAACCAAGTATTAAAAAGTGAAAGTTTGATTTATGATTATTATTGTATCCCATTACTTTTGGTTCCTTAACAAGTGGGAGGCACATATGCAAACTGTTGTAATTCCTACACCGTTCACCTGATTTGGATATAAATACCCTCAAATTAAAGCTGACAGTCTGCAGTTAAAGCACATATTGTTTGTTTCATTTAAAATCCATTGTGGTGGTGTATAGAGCCAAAAATGTTAGAATTGTGTTGATGTCCCAATATTTATGGCTGTATGCATAGAAAAACATTTTAAAAAATTGTTTTCCGTGTGCCAAAAATTGTCCTTACACCTATGTTTTGTCTGAATTTCAAGACTGTGTGATTTTTGCCACCAACTGAGGAAACAGTGGGGAAACAGATTGCTAATACTGTCCAGTAGTAAAACAGTGTAAACTAAGGGCTGTATTACACTGGCAGATTGTCTGCCAGTTCATTGCTAATGAGCGTTTGTAGTAACGCATGTTAGCGATTATATGGCAGTGTAAAGCCTCATCACACGTCCGTGAAACACGGACTGCGTGATACCGGCCTGGATTTCTTCTGAGTGCAGTAGCGAATGTGTCATTGGTTGCTATGATGCCGTGCGTTTCCTGCTGCCGCCGCAGTACAGTGATACGCTGGTATGATCTAAACCAGTGTATTACTGTACTGCGGCGGCAGCAGGAAGCGCACGGTGTCATAGCAACCAATGACACATTCGCTCCTGCACTCAGAAGAAATCCAGGCCAGTATCTCACGGTCCGTGTTTCACAGACGTGTGCATAAGGCTTAATACTGCCGCCAATTGCCCAATGAACAGGCAAACACTCGTTTATTGGACAATCCAGGCACAGGCTTAAAAATCATTGATTGCTGGCGGCAGATTGTAGTGTCTAATCACAACTTGCTTCCGGCAAACAACTAGTCAGTATGGGTATGAATGATGGCATAACAATCGCTCCTCCACATACTCTAAAGGAGATCACTGCATATAATAGCAGTAGGGATGAGCGGACCTGTGGATGTTCGGGTTCACAGGGTTCGGCCGAACTTCGGGTCCAAGATCGGGTTCGGGACCCGAACTCAAACCCTAGCCCAAACCTCATTGAAGTCAATGGGGACCTGAACTTTGGTGCACTAAAATGGCTGTAAAATAGTCATAGTAAGGGCTAGAGGGCTTCAAAAGTAAGCAAAATGGGGGTAAGAGCAGGACAGTTGCCCCCAAAACGTGGATAGGGAAAAGACTTATAACATAGAATAGAAAAAAAACTAAAATAATAATCTTGAACTAGGAGGTGGAGGTCAAAGTGGAGTAGGAGGTTGAGGAGGCAGTGGACATAGCGATGTAGGTGGAAGCAGCAGTGGAGGAGGAGGTGGTAGCCAACACTGTTTTTGTTTTATTTTTTCCCCTTTATTTATATATTTATTTATTTATTTTTTATAAATTTGGGGAGACCCCAAAACATTGGTAAATAGAAAAGATAATGCAAAGAGAAAGTGTGCTGGAGTATAACAATGGCTGGGTGCGGTCGGAATACTTGTCTACTTAGCACAAGTTACAGACAAGTCCTGTGGGATCCATGCCTGGTTCTTTTTAATGAATGTGAGCTTGTCCATGTTGGCTGTGGAGAGGCGGCTGCGCTTTTTCTGTGATTACCCTCCCTGCCGTTCTAAACACATGTTCGGACAATACACTTGCTGCAGGGCAGGCCAGCACCTCCAAGACATAAAGTGCAAGCTCAGGTAATGTGCCCAGTTTGGAGACCCAGGCCTTCCTATAGGGCAGCTCTTATAATCTATAAGGCTTCCACCACTGCCCACAGTATTTATAACGTTCCCTGCAGTGCCCCCTGTAATTATAATACATCCTGCTGTACCCCCCAGAGTTATAATCATCTCTGTAGTGCCCCCATAAATTATAATGCCTGTCCTCTCCCTCCAGTCTATACTATGCAGTCCCATGTAAAGAACACCAGTCGGCTCCCACCAGTCTTCTATATGATACAGTCCCGTGTAAATAACCTATCTTCCTTACAATTCTCTATAACATACAGTCCGATGTAAATAACTTAAACCCCCCTCCAACACATAGTCCCATATAAATAACATCACTCCTTACACTCCAGTCTTCTAAAATATCCAGTCCCATGTCATCTCCCTCCAATTTTCTATTACATACAGTCCCATGTAAAAATCATATCTTTCTTATAGTCTTCTATAACATACAGTCCTATGTAACTGATACCCCTCCTCTCCCTCCAGCCCCTCTAACATACAGTCAAAGTTAAATAACATATTTCCCTCCCACTAAGCAGGGAGTAGGTATAATGGGGAGAACCACATCTCCCAGCATTTCTCTGACACTCACATTCATTCCATGGCATCACAGGTCTCCACTGCTGAGCGCTGCCTCTTTCTGCACTGGTCACATGACGATAACCTCATCACAGGTCCTACCTCCCCTTCCACTGCTGAAAAGATCACATGACTATGATGTCATTGACGGTCCTTCAGACCTTGGTGTGGACGTCCCATCCCAACGTCCACACCAAGGTGCTCAGGTTACCCTGTTGGCAGAGGTAGGGAATGAAAAGTATGATAAGATAAAAAATAAACACCTCTGCTGGCACTGGGATGGGCTACCTCCCTTGCTGGGCTCCTGTGCAGCTGAACCAGCTGCACGGGAGGTATGCCCGTCCCTGGAATTAGGCCATCCTTTATGTGATATACAGGTTATAGCGGAAATAATGTTTCCTAACAATTTTTCCTGTAAAATCGATTTTATCTTCGGTTTTGTGCATATTATTGTCAATCTGTAAAAGTAGCATACTACTCTGACAACATCGTTCCCAGCAGTGACCTGGGAGTCCAAGATGCATCCTCCCTATGCTGTTTCCAAACTATTTTGGTGGTGTTTCCATCAATTTCTGTCATTTTCCTGTGAACCAGACACCCTCCGCTCTTCAGAGCAGGGGGTGCCTGGTTTAATTCTTGGGTTCTCCCATTGACTTCCATTGTGCTCAGGTGCTCTACAGAGTCACTAGTCATGTGGTATTTTTATAGAGAAGGTCGTTACTGATGTATTAATACCTAATATGTATACTTGTTCTAATTTATTTAAGTTTTACACAATAAAAGCATTTTTGAAACAAAAAATTATGTTTTTGGTGTCTCCATATACTGAGAGCCAAAGTTTTTTTAATTTTTTTTAGGTGATTGTCTTATGTAGGGGCTAATTTTTGGCAAGATGAGGTGACAGCTTTATTGGTACCATTTTGGGGGGCATACACCTTTTTGATTGCTTGCTGTTGTAGTTTTTGTGATGTAAGGTGACAAAAATGGCTTTTTTTATTTTTTATTTTTTATGACGTTTATTGGACGGGTTGGATCATGTGATATATTTATAGAGCCGGTCGTTACGGATGCGGCAGTACCTGATATGTGTGTTTTAACTTTTTTCTTTCAATTTTTTATTTTAAAATCAAGGGAAAGGGGTGTTTTTTTATGCAAGGCATTGGGCTGCCTTCTCACCCATCGGGTGCCGTCACCACAGAGCGGGGAACCGAGCTCCTTCACTGACTGCAAACCCCTTCTATGCTGCGGCTATAAAAGCAGGGCCCGGCTATCAGTGACTATGGTGCCCGCCCTATCACCATGATATAATAGTAAGTCAAAATGCAGCAAGTCACCTGCCGCCATCATATTATGATTACGTCATGTATCAGGAAGGGGTTAATTTTCATGTAATTGACTTATTCATATTGAGATTAGTGACTAGAGATGAGCGAATCGAATCCAACGAAGTGGAATTCGACCCGAATTCCAGGATAAATTTGATTCGGCATGAAGCCGAATTTCCCCGTGCTTCAAGATAACCTGAAATAGTGTAAAAAAAACGAAAAAAAATCATACTTACCTCCTACATTTGCTCGCGAAGTGCCAGCTGTCGCCATCTTGATTGAAGATTTCGGCTGAAATCCCGTGCATGGTGACATATGACGTCACCAAGCCAGCTGGCGTGATGACATCATCTCGGGCAACGCGAAATTTCACGCAAGATCTTCAGGCAAGATTGCAGCGGCTGGCCCATTGCGAGCAAATGGAGGCAGTTAGTATAATTACATTTTTTTAAATGTTAATTTTACACTGTATTGTTATTGTCAGATGCAGGGATCATGTATAAACGTGACATCTGAGGGGTACAATCATGGAGAGCGGCGCTATCGCTGCTCCCTGTCATTGTGTCACAGTGCAGTTCACTGTGACAGTAGTGGCCATGTAGGCTGGCTGCATGCTCTGCCACGTACTTGCTGCACACCTGTGTATGCTGGTTGTTTTGGGCTGTGTGCTGGCTGCAGTTCTGTGTGTGTACTGTTGTCTGTGTTTGTGTCTCCCCATGTCCATATCTCTGTGGTTCATGTCTTAGGTGTCGTGCAGGCTGGCTGTATGTGATTTGTGTATTGGCTTTGGGTGTTCCCATGTATGCTTGTTCTGTGATGCGTGCTGGCTGAAGCCTTGTGTGTGAACTGGGTCTGAGTATGGATGCTTTTGTGTTTATATCATTAGTGTGGTTCTGTCAATCCTAGTTGTTGTGTAGGGTGGCTGCCTGTAACCTCATACTGGCTACAGTTATCCTGTGTATGCTGGTTGCCGTTAGGGACGTGCTGGCTGCAGCATTCTTTGAGTGGTGTGAACTGACACTTGTGATTGTGTGTTTTATGCTTCTGGTTGTTAACATTCCCTGGTCTGTTCCTGGGTGTGGCTCATCAGGTGCCCTGGTTATTGCAGCTATTTCTATCTGTGAGCTGTGTGGCTTGGGGTCAGTCTATCTTGTGCCTTTCTGGGTGTAGCCCCTTGCTGCTGACTCAGGGGGTTTTGCCTCTGTGTGGTGTCGTCTGGTATAGCATTGATGTGGTTAATGTTAGCTCCTTGTCCATGCCTTGTCTGATCTTCTGTACCTGTTGTTGATGTTGTATCCTGTCTGTTCCATGTTTTGCCTGGCAGTGCTCAACTACTTCTGATCCAGTCTGTTCCATGTCTTGTCTGCAGTGCTTTACTAGTTCTGTTCCTGTTCTGTGTATGTTCTGCCTTCATGAGAAGGCTCCTGAGTTCTCCAGAGGGAGGTTATCTAGTCTGTGTGCAGCTCTGCCTGTGACTGCCATGCTTCCGTTCCGCATGGGGTCCAGGCATCTGCTTGTGTGCTGGTTGCTGTTTGTCTTGTCTGTTCCATGTTCTGAGTTTGGTTTCCAGCACTGTTGTTGTTTGTGAAACATTTCACCCGCTACTTACAAAAAAATGTGCTTCGCGACAAAGTAATTAATCGACACGAGGTAATTTTATTTTTGTAAAGTTCGTCCAAGCAGCCGAAATGAATTTTCTAAAATTTTGCTATCTCTATTTAAGACAATTGAATCTGTGAAAATTGACCAAGTCTGCAAAATGTAAACAATGTAAATTTTTACTGATTCCCTCCCTCTATAATAGGTTATGCCATGTTTTATGTTATAATATTCCATATTTGATGTATTTTTTGTATTGCTCTCCACTTGAGAGGATTCACTTTAACCTGAAGGGAAGATATTTAGCGCTTTTCAATTTAATCTTAGGTCTTCCTTCATATTATTGATTTTATCCAGTAAAAACTTTCTCCTAAGTGCTATTAAATTCAAACCACATGTATTTAATATTTTATAACTGCTGGCAACAAGCTCTACATTATTCTCAGTTAAAATGTGTAATCCTAACCTCCAGGGAGTCTGGTTAACCTTTAAACACTGCTGGAGTGATTTCGAATTTGTTCTCAGAAGCAGACTGTATGTTAAGGTGAAATTGTAATAATGATTGTAAAAGATAAGTCAGAAAGTGTCCTGTCGTGGCATTATTCAAATAATTCACGTGTCCTAAAATGCTTTGATTGGGTGTGGTCACTCAATGAATGCTCCAGTTTTAATATTTAATTTTAAAAATTTGGTAAAAGATTTCTTGTGAACACTAAGAGAAAGTCCTTTTTAGTTTAATATGGTTATACCCTTTTAATAGTTTTCTATAGAAAAACTAGCATTCAAAAGACAGCTATTTCTAAAAGGCGCCCCATACGCAAGCATGCATGGCTGTCAGGCATGCATGTGTATTCAGTGAGGAAAAAGAAATAAGCTGTAGCCAGACACCTCTGGAGGGGACGTATCTCCCTTGAGAACAAAGGATCAGTTATGATGAAGTTCACCATGCTGATTCCTCTCCTGATATATGACAAGTGAATGTCAGACAGGCATTTCATAGACTTAAAATGCTTTGCTATTCCTGCTAAAATTGTCAGTTTCTGCCAAATTAACAGGATTGTCAGAATTATTATATGATCAACATAACCTGTTGGGATGCTGTTAAAACAATGAAAACAACTTACTTTATTTTCTGGCGCTTCCTTCAATCCAGTGCCATTGCTGTTCTGAGGCTGTAGTAGTAATATCCCTTATACAACTGCAGCCGATCACTGGCCTCAGCAGAGTATGGCACAATATGGTAAACACTGTAGCTAAAATGATAGGTCACAGCTGCAACCTGGTGGAGAGGACAGTGCGGTGCCACTGGATCAGAGGGGAGCTTAGAGAGTAAAGTTTCATTGTTTTAACAGCATTTCAGCAGGTGACATATAAAGTAAAAAATTTCAGCATCCCCTTTAAGTCTAATGTGTATGCTACCTTTAGTAGTCATTTGCTCTAAGCTCACCTGTCACTTCCAGTTATACTCAAGCAACTAGGGATGAGCAAATCTACTTCAGATGAAACACCAAAGTCGATTTGCATAAAACTTTGTTCTAATACTGTACGGAGCAGGAGCTCCGTACAGCATTAGAATGTATTGGCTCCGATGAGCCGAAGTTATTGCTTTGCGAAGTCTCGAAAGACTTTGCGCAATAACTTCATAAATGAATTTTTACTGTAATAAAACATTTCCCAAACTCTGGTTCAGTTCCAAGTGGTACCTTGGAACGAAACCCAAGTTCAGGAAATGTTTTTTTTACAGTACAAATTAATTTATGAAGTTATTGCGTGAAGTCTCGCAAAAGACTTCCCAAAGCAATAACTTTAGCTCATCGGAGCCAATACATTCTAATACTGTACTATTAGAACATAGTTTTATGCGAATCGACTTCGGATTCGGATGTTTCATCCCTGCAACCCCTATCTTCAGTGTTTCAGAAAATTGGAGCAATTCCTGACAGATAATACGGCACATTTTTAGTCTTATTTTAGTATTTTCTTTTTTTTTTTTTTTTATACGTATTCGCATGTTCCTCTCAACTACTTAAAGGGGTTGTCTGACTGTTTTTAAAATTGTCAGGGGAGCAGACAGGCCTATAAAAGAAAGGAAAAAGCTTAATTCACCTACCACCATTTTCCTTTGGAGTGGAAGTGATGATATCACACTCATCTTCATGTGACAACTCAGCCAATCACTGTCCAGTTAGGCGCTGTTCATCACATGAGATGACAAAAGCCAGTCATTGGCTGAGCAGTCATATGAGCAATGTTTGTCTGCTCCAATGAGAATTGTAAAAATGTTGGACTACACCTTTAAAATCACATTAGTCTGCAGATACACTTAAAGCGAAAGCTGGAGGGGGAAACGCTTTTGAGCATTTTTAACAAAGACAAATTGAAAAAATAGCCTTTGAAGGACTACATGAGCTGTATTGCACCTCAGCATCACTCAAGTGAATGAAACTGAGCTACAGTACAAGCAGACACATGGACAAGTCCATTACCCAGGTAAACAATGAATGTGCTGCAGTGCTCTATAGAATGCCTCAGCCTTTTTGGTCATCAGTGCATATTTCTAAAAAACACTACTTGGCTGATTAGAAGTTGCATTAACCAGTACAGTAGGATAAATATCATATTAATCCCCCTCAATTAAAAATATACCTTTTATCAAATATGCAGTAAGAAAACCTTTCAGGAAGTATAAATTGAACTCTTAGGCGTTTCTAAAATACACCATCTTTATGTACACCATCTATATAGGGTGTGGGTTATAGGCAAGTATATCACGTACAGGCTCTAGGTGTTAGATACATATATCAAGAGGTGGGACATAGGATGTCCTTCTTTACTCATGGCTAGTTGACATAAGATATCATGAGAGGATGGGATTAGAGGTGTCTCTATCATATTCTCAATCTTCTGATGTTCATCATATCCCGAATATCTCTCTAGATCCAGGTGCTATCCCTATTTAATCCCTAGATCTCTTCCTGCGTACAGGCAGAGCACCCGCCCCAAAGTGGGCGACTCCACCACTCGGTGGCTAAAAATCTGAATGTTACTCCCAAGCAAAAGTAGTTGTAAGTAAACTTTTTGGTAAACAGTGCAGTCCCAAGAGAACCATTAAGAGATACAGTCCCATTCCGATAGGTCCCAAGGGACGCATACAATTAAAAGGATTTTTAAGCCTTAATATTCCCTAGTTTCAGCTGCAGAGCTAGATGAATTTCACTCAGAAGCTGGGGGCGTATCCCTTCTGTGATATCTGCCAGCACTGCACATGTATGTTTTCAGCTGCTGAGCTCACAGAACAGATAAAGAAGAAGATTACACTTGCAGAGAGGCAGGAGGCTCCTGTGAATTGAGAAGCTATATGGAAGCAAGGACGGATCTTGCCTGACAACAGGCAGTGGACTACAAATTATGTGTAATTGAGACCTATAGTTTCCACGAGGAAGCATACCATCTAAACAAAATCTAACAACAACAAAAGTGCAAGAAGAAATCATTTCCCTAAAACGTCCATAGCGACCAAATCTTACTCCATTTTTCCCCAATATTTCTTTCCCTATATAGAATATTTTCATAACTTTTCACCTTATGCACCAGGCTGGTAGCAGCGTTCTAGGTGAAAGTTAGAGCAAGAAGCGTCTTATCAGATCTATACAGCGCTCCCTGGAACAACGGGATCACACCACATCACTGAACGACTATTCATCAGATAACAGGTAGAGATCTGGTAATTAGCGTCCTGTGCATATACACATAATAATCCTCACCCTCCCCTACCCTCTCTGTATGCCAGCGCCGGTATTATATACATATATATACATATAGCTATTAGCCACCTATTAAAGGTGAGAGCAGGTTGGACACTCACCCCAATACTAGGCAGCGGCAAACAAGGTGATAACATCAGCCTCAGAGATCTATCTAACGGCAGCGCAAGTGTCTCTGTTCATCCTAAACTTAAGTATTTTTTTAGAATTAACATAGTTGACCTTTAATAGATCATTCAAAATCAGACACTGCTGTAAACGGAAACGGCAACTTAATTTTTTGAGTGATAAGCTTATAAATTGAACCCCAATATTATTTAAATTCTGAATACCAAACCAAAACATGTGTAGATAATCAGCCCCAGGAGAATCACCCCTTAATGACCAACACATACACAGTACTTCATGAGATCAAAGTGTCACCGCAAGTACACTTACAGTGACACCACCATAAAAACAGGTGTCATGGAGAGCAGAGCTGTCCGGGCAGCCGGCAGGGACCAATCAGTGAGGTCCCTAGCTTTGAATCACTGCGATTGGTCAGTCAGATTTTACTGACCAATCACAGTGTTCAGCAGCGCAGCTCCGATTTCCTCAGTGAGTGTTGAGGAGATCAGAGCTGTGTTGATCACCCCCACTTCCCCCCTCCTATCGCGCCGCTGCTCTGCTGTGGCAGCGTCCCGATGGTTACCATGGCAACTGGACGCCTTACACAGACATCCAGGCTTGCCATGGTATGTAAGCCTGACAGGGTCCTGCCAGAGACAGGAGCCTGATCAGGCATACTGTGAATGAAAATACACTGCAGTTCACAATACAGTGTACTGCAGTGTATTGTAGAGCCATCAGACCCACTGGATCTTCAAGAACCAAGTGGGTCTGAGTCAAAAAAATGTAAGAAAAAAGTTCAAAAAAAATAACATTTTCACATATACGAACATTTATAATTGGGTACAAATTAAGAAAATAAAATACCCCAAACATGTTTGGTATTTCCACGTCTGCAACAACCAGCTCTGTAAAAATATCACATGCCCTAACCCCTCAGATGAATGTGTAAAAAAAAAAAAAAAAAAGTGCCAAAAAAGACATTCTTTTTGTTACCTACCATCACATAAAGTGCAATACCAAGCGATCAAAAGGGCGTATGGCCCCCAAAATATTACGAATCAAACATCACACAAAAAATGAGATCCTACCTAAGACAATTGGCCAAAAAATAAAAAAGCTATGGCTCTCAGACTATGGAGACACTAAAACATATTTTTTTTTTAAATGCTATTATTGTGTAAAACTTAAATAAATAAGAAAAGGTATACATATTAGGCATTGACACGTCCGTAACGACCGGCTCTATAAAAATATCACATGACCTAACCTCTCAGATGAACGCCATAAAAATAAATAAATAAAAACTGTGCCAAAATTACCAAGTTTTTTGTCACCTTGCCCCAAAAAGTGTAATAATGAATGATCAAAAAATCATATGTACCCAAAAATGGTAGAAAAAAATTGCCTTCTCTGCCTGCAAGAAGTGATCCGCTGCACAAAACAATCGGCAGAAAAAAAAATGGCGTTCAGAAAATGAAGACACAAAAACATATTTTTTTTTCCAAAATGCTTTTTTATGTAAAACTGGAACAAACAAAGAAAGTAGAAATATTTTATATCATCGCATCCATACCAACCTGCTCTATAAAAATAGCACATGATCTAATCTGTGCTAAAAACTGTGCCAAAACATCCATTCTTTGGTTATCTTGCCTCACAAAAAACATAATATAGAGCGAATAAAAATCATATGTAAAATAGTGCCAATAATATGTAAAATAGTACCAAAATAGTACTAATAAAACTGTCACCTTATCCCGTAGTTTCCAAACTGTGGTCACTTTTTGATTGTTTCTACTGTAGGGTGCATCTAGGGTGCTTAAAATGTAACATGGTGTCTAAAAACCAGTATAGCAAAATCTGCCTTCCAAAAACCATACAGTGCTTCTTTTGTTCTGCGCCCTGCATTGCGCCCATACAGCAGTTTACCACCACATGTAGGGTGTTTCTGTAAACCGCAAAATCAGGGTAATAAATCTTGAGTTTTCTTTGGCTGTTAACCCTCGACATTTTAAAGAAAGAAAATTTATTAAAATTGAAAATCTGCTAAAAAAGTGAAATTTAGAAATGTAATCTTCATTTTCCTTTAATTCTTGTGGAATATCTAAAGGGTTAACAAAGTTTGTAAACTTTGTTTTGAGTAACTTGAGGAGTGTAGTTTTTAAAATGGGGTCTTTTTTGGGTGGTTTCTACTATGTAAAAGTGACTTCAGACCTGAACTTGTCCTTTAAAAAGTGGGTTTTGGAATTGCTTCTAAAATTTGAAGCCTTCTAACATCCCAAAAAATAAAATGACATTTACAAAATGATGCAAACATAAAGTGGACAATATAGGGAATGTTAAGTAATAAATATTTTATGAGGTATCACAATCTGTTTTAAAAGCAGAGAAATCGAAATTTAGCAAATTGTGAATTTTTCTAAATATTTGGTAAATTTGGTATTTTTTCTTAAATAAAGTTGAAATATATTGACTCAAATTTTATGACTGTCATGAAGTACGATGTGTCACGAAAAAACAATCTCAGAATGGCTTGGATAAGTAAGTGTTCCAAAGTTATTACCACATAAAGTGATACATTTCAGATTTTCAAAAATAAGCCTGGTCACGAAGGTGCAAAATGGACCAGTTATTAAGGGGTTATTCAACCATAAAGGAGTGATATATTAAATATTAAACTGTACCAATGTGTGATTAAAATTATGGATACATATCTCAAATTCTCCTGTGTATTTTCCCATTCATCTTGAACAGTCAGCTCCCCATGCTCTTTGACCAGGAGAGCAGACCTTCTGGCCTGAATTCCCCAACACATTATTCAAAACCGTGCAAGTGTCTATTTCCAACCATGATTTTTCTTTTGTACTAAACAGTGCTGAGCGTAACTGACAATACCTAAACCTACCTAAATTGTAGGACATTTTTAACAAAGACTACAGTTTTTAGAAAGTTTCTTACTGTTGCATTTAGGAAGCAAATAAACAGTAAAAATATTTAGTTCAAAAGTATCCATAGCCCTTAATAATGTCTGGAATAGTGAGATTTCAACATACAAAAGAGCTAGAAATCTGTTTAAAATATGTTGCTTAAATACTAATAAATCCTTTGCAACTTTAATGGACAACTTGGCATAAACAGTTAATAATAGATGTTGAATGTTTTAACTTTATAAAAATTTAACCACAATAAATAATTCTGTTTAAAAACGTGTCTTTCTTAGTGGAAACATCGATTTTTTTAAATTAGTAAGAAAGAAAAGTTATTTCCATGCCTGTGCATTTTGTTGTGTTTACTATACATGTGGCACACAATAATTAATATAAGAACAAAAAAACAAGTAAGGCCGAATGCACACGGATGTGTTCCACGGGCTGGATTCCTGCTGAGAGCAGGAGCGCACGGCGTCATTGGTTGCTATGACGCCGTGCGCTTCCTGCTGCCGCCGCAATACAGTAATACACTGGTATAGATCATATGACGCCGTGCGCAATGACGCCGTACGCTCCTGCTCCCAGCAGGAATCCAGCTCGTGGTTCCACGGACCGCTCATGGCCATGAAGCATGGCCATGAAGCATGGCCTTAAGGGTGTGTTCATTCCTATGACCATACAGAAAAGACACTTCATGTATATTAATGTGTTTTACACCTGCCATGTCATACAAACCATACACATAGAAGGTGGGCCAGTCCTTGGGCCTTTTGGTGTCTGGTAGAGTTGATGTTAGTGCTGACATATAGAGTTGTAACTAGGGTTAAGGACAGGGGCGTAGCTAGAAATGACTGGGCCCCATAGCAAAAAAAAAATTATGGGCCTCCCCTTTAAATTAATGCAGCTGCGCCTGCCAGGCTTGAGCAGGTATATGTGTGAATATGGATTAGGGAAGATGCTGAGATCTGGCTGTACCTCACTGTGAGGTACAACCGGATCTCAGCATCTTCCCTATTCACACATATACCTGCTCAAGCCTGGCAGGCGCAGCTGCATTATTTAATAGTGTGGTGTGGTAATGGTTAATGCCATTTTGGTGAAGTAACAGCCACCTAGGCTACTTTCACACTTGCGGCAGTGTGATCCGGCAGGCAGTTCCGTTGCCGATTTTGATGTGACTGAAAGCATTTGTGAGACAGATCCGGATGCGGATCCGGCATTCCGGTATTTTCCGGCACTAATACATTCCTATGGGGAAAAATGCCGGATCCGTCCTTCAGGTAAGTCTTCAGTTTTTTTCGCATGCTACGGTTTTATCTATTGCCTGATCAGTCAAAATGACTGAACTGAAGACATTCTGATGCAAACTGAACGGATTACTGTCCATTCAGAATGCATTAGGATAAAACTGATCAGTTCTTTTCTGGTAAAAAGCCCCTATGACGGAACTCTATGCTGGAAAAGAAAAACGCTAGTGTGAAAGTACCCTGATCCTATCTGAAGGGTCTGTAATACAGACCCCTCAGATAGGATTAGGATTAGGTGGCTGTGTCTTCACCAATGCCATTAACCATTACCACACCACAGTATTAAATAATGCAGCTGCGCCTGCCAGGCTTGAGCAGGTATATGTGTCTGTGAATAGGGATTAGGGAAGATGCCGACTGAGATCCGGCTGTACCACACACACACACAGATGAAATAACTCCACAGTCTCTACTTGTCCACTACACTACACTCGTCTCCATTTACAGTACTCCTCCAGGTCTCCACTGACTGATGCTGCCGCGTGCCGCCTCGGTTGGACACACACCGCAACAGTGACAGACTCAGTCCCACTCCCCAGCCAGCCCTCACCTCAGCAGCCACTTGAACTGACCGGGACCGACAGTATCCCCTCCACACTAAACTCCTCCCCTCTTGTAATTGATCACATGACTGCGACATCCTCGCAGGTCCTTCACACTACAGCAGACCTCACAGAGTGGCCAACCCACAGGTACGCCCCCGTTCCGGCCCCCTCCACCGCCTACCTCATCTTCTGCTCGTGCGGCAGTGCGCCCCGGGCCCGCCTGCTCCAGTCCTGACCTGACTACTCCTTGGCTTCCCCCCAGCCAGGCCCGAGCCGCGGACCACCCGAAAATCCTCACTTTGCTAATTCGCAAATATTTCGAATATAATGCTATAAATTCAATATTTCGAATATTCTTTTTTTTATTTATTTTTTATAATTGTTATATTTTTTTCTTTCCCACTTCCCTAAAGTTGTTCTTACCTGTCCTTTGGATTCCTGGCTTCATTGCTGCTCCAGTCAGTGCCCGTTGCCGCTTCTGCTGACTTCCGTGCTCATGGAGCGTCCCCATCACCATGGGAATGTCTCCATATTCTAGAATGTACTGTCGGATTTGAGAATTACGTTGAAATCGAAATTCGATTATTTCAAGTTCTAATAATCGAATTGCGATTTCAACTTAGCACTGCTATATTCCATATTAGGCTAGAATTAACGAATATGGAATATAGCAGTTAAGTTGAAATTGCAATTCGATTATTTCAAGTTATAATAATCGAATTGCGATTTCAACGTAATTCTCAAATCCGACAGTACATTCTAGTATATGGAGTCGTTCCCATGGTGATGGGGACGCTCCATGAGCATGGAATATAGCATTACTAGGTTGAAATCGCCATGCGATTACTTCGAGTTATATTAATCGTATGGCGATTTCAACTTGGACCGGGTTTACTATGGTTGGCTTCAATGGCTTGGTAGAATTAGCGAATATGACGAATATATTCGTTATATTCCACAAAACTAATATGGCGAATGTATTCGTTATATTCCACAAAACAAAGATAACGAAGTATTCTGCATCTTCGTTTTAGCTACCTATTCATCAACTTCGCTAATTCTAGCAATCATATAGGAAAGTTTACTATAGAGACAGCTAAGTTTAATTCGCTATGCGATTATATTACTTAGCTTTTTTTTTTTTAATAAATAGAATAATTATAATACCTGATAATTATTATAATTATTCTATTTATAAAATAAAAGCTAAGTAATATAATCGCATAGCGAATTAAAGTTAGCTGTCTCTATAGTAAACTTTCCTATATGATTGCTAGAATTAGCGAAGTTGATGAATAGGTAGCTAAAACGAAGATGCAGAATACTTCGTTATCTTTGTTTTGTGGAATATAACGAATACATTCGCCATATTAGTTTTGTGGAATATAACGAATATATTCGTCATATTCGCTAATTCTACCAAGCCAACCATAGTAAACCAGGTCCAAGTTGAAATCGCAATGCGATTATTATAACTTGAATGAATCGAATTTCGATTTCAGCTTAGCACTGCTATATTCCATATTAGGCTAGCATTAACGAATATGGAATATAGCAGTGCTAAGTTGAAATCGCAATTCGATTATTATAACTTGAATTAATCGCATTGCTATTTCAATATGAGAGTAGCCTTTAAGTTAAAATCGCACTACGTGATTATTTAAATCGCATATTAATCGCGATAACTAGAATGATTACGAATATTCGATTTCGACGAATATAAAACGAATATTCTATCGAATATTCACGAATTTCGTCGAAATCGAATATGGCACCTGCCGCTCATCACTACACATGACCACTGCTGCTCTATTCAACTGGACAAGACTAGCTAAGAGAAGTCAAGTAAAGTGCTCCGTTATGTCTGGAAGTCCCATAGAGTGCAGCAGCTTGAACTAATGATGAGACAGAAGATGTGTCTAAGACTACCTGCACACCTGTGGTAGCACACAGTATCCAGCATAGCCAGATAGGGCTGTGCACTATTGGAGCACATTGACAATAATGGGATCCAGTACGGATTCAGCCTTTTACCAGTATGAGCCTTGGGTTTCAGCCAGACAAAAGAGTCCAGTGAACTCCGGCAGCCTAAGATTATTCCATACCCCCTGTAAGCAATGTAGCTAAATTAGTCAGAGATCACAACTCTACCCTAATGGAGCTTAGCTAACAAGCAGCCAAGTGACAAGCGAGGAATTAGCTTAGCATCAACTATATGCCATAGGTTGGCCTATATAAAAATTATAAAGGGGTATTCCCATCACAATGATCACTGTTAAATCTGTTAATGATTTGACACTGATCATTTTTGTAAATACATTTTTTTACCCAATTCCCACCCTTTTTGAGAAAATAAGTCCCCTCTTACCTGATTGTTCTCTTTCGTCTCCCCTGATTACGACCACCTCTCATCTGTTGAATCCGTCCGGGCCACGCTGGCGCAGAAGACTGTAGATTTTTTGCGGGCCGGGCTGCGCAATGTCCTGAACGCGCATGCCGCCGCGCATGTGCCATGATGACTTCTTCCTGGCCAGTATAGTACAGAGCCGCGAACGCGCATGCCGGCTCTGTACTATACAGGCCAGGAATAAGTCACCATGGTGCATGCGCGGTGGCGTGCGCGTTCAGGACATTGCGCGGCCCGGCCGGGAGAAGACGTCAATCAAGCCCAGCCGAATCCAGGAAGTGAACGTCGCACTCGCCGCAGGTAAGTATGAAAACTCATGATGGAAATACCCCTTTAAGCTCACAATTGAACATTCATCTGGTAATTGCGACAACTCTTTATTTAGTAAAAAATAAATAATTAAAAAATAATATAGAGCCAGGTTTGAGATTTAAAGGAACCAGGCAGTCTTACGTTATATATATATATATATATTTATTTATTTATTTTTTTTCTTGGTTTTCTAAGGTCCTATTTTTTCCATACTTCATTAGGCCCATTGTGTTTGCTATGAACAGTAAAGCACATTCACTGTAGTTGAAAAGTCTGTGTGATATATTGACTGTTACAGTTTTTTATGCTTCAGCTACTGGTATTGATTTATTTCTGCTTTAGATTACAAAAAAGAACAACTGAGGTCTGCACTAAATGCTGGCTTGGATGGCTCATATTGCAAATCAATCTGTTGTTGTCAATCTGTAACACTCTGACAGGACAATAAACACCTTTCATCACATTCTGTTAATAACAAATCAAACATGCTTAATAGGAGCCTCATATCATGAAGGCTAATGACAAATAATAGATTTTTATTGTCCCGAAAAATTGTTCCTTATCTCAGTCTTTCCAGAGAGATTTATTTATGTATCCCTTTTATTTTTCCAGCTACTGTAACAAGCATTATCATTTCTCTTGCAGATGCAAGACTCATCTTATTTGGTAATACCCTCTAATGAGATCCCAACTGCACATGTGCGGATTGAACTCTCACCAGTGCATGTTAGACATGTCAGTGCCAGGCAGAAGCATAGTGAGAATGCTTAAACCTGTCACTCAATGAGAAGGAGGAAAGACGGTGGTGAAGCAGTGCTCTGGTGAAGCAATGGCACCGTTATATAGGTCAATCATTGGGAACAAGCATTCCTTGGAACACTTCCCAGTAATTGCCCTGAACATTGACCCATGTGAGGGCCCTTACTTGGTTATATTTAGTGTTGAGCGAATTGAAGTCGCGATCAAATGGATGAGGTAAGTATGATTTTATACATTTGTTAAAAATTTTACTCTGTAATATCAACGTCAGATGCTGCAATCAGCTATAAACGCGGCATCTGAGGGGTACAATGACAGGGATCTGCGCAATCGCGTCTCCCTATCATTGCACCCACAACTTACAAAGAAATGCGTATTCATGACAAAGTAATTGTCACAAATCAAATTGTAAAATTGTAAAATTCTGAAAAGCATCCGAAATAAATTTTTGAATACTTTGCTCGTGACTAGTTCTATTTTTACATTGGGTATTGCTATTACATGAACAATGATGATCCCATATGTATGACACTATGCACAGTTAATTTTGGTGATAATAGTTAATTGTGGAATGCTTTAACCATATATAGGTTTTAAGTAATTAGGTACAATTTAATGGGGTTGTCTCACTTCAGCAAAGGACATTTATCATGTAGACAAAGTAAAAGGGGTTCAGAGCTGAACCCAGACGTAACCCCTTCTTCCCCCACTTAGCCCCTCTGACATGAGCATCAGAGCATGAAATGCTGTATCGCACAGGGCAAGGGATTTTTTGTTTACATACTAGCACTGCTAGGTGGAGGCTTCCGTCACCGGATCTCCAGAAAAGCAATTCAGTGCAGGGCAAGGGACAGCATCAGGGCAAGAAATGCTCCGATGCTTATATCAGAGGGGCTGATTGGGGGGAAGAAGTGGCTATATCCAGGTTCAGCTCTGAACCCGGACAACCCATATAATACAAGGCACATACTAATATATTGTGATTGTCCTTATTGCCTTCTTTGCTGGCTTGATTCATTTTCCCATCACATTATACACTACATGTATACAGGGGTTATGAGCACCCTATAATCCAGCAGTAGTGGCCATGCTTGCACACATAAAAAATGAACTCTCTGGTGGCCAAAAACTGCGGGAGTACGCATAGGCCAGTGCTTTTTCATATATATTGTGCAAGCATGGCCACTGCTGCTGGATTGCTAGGTGATCGTAACCCCTGCATACAAGCAGTATATAATGTGATGAAAAAATGAATGAAACCAGCAACGAAGGCCACATGGCTAATCACAATACATTAGTAAGTGCCTTGCATTAACTTTGTCTACATGATAAATGCCATTTACTAAAGTGAAACAACCGCTTTAATGGGAACCTGTCATGTGGATATTTGATTATAATCTAACTAATTATATACAATCGTTAACTACTAAAAAGTACCTTAGATGTATTCACTTACTGGTGTGACAGATGGTTACCTCATAATATACACAAAAAGATGCCGCATGCTAATGAGCTGATTTGAGTCCAGCATGATGTCATTGAGTCCAGTGTATATTTAATTCAGTATAACAAAACAACAACAAATACAGGTGCACTCTGTGGTCTCACTAAACCCTCAAACTGATTTTAAAATTGAGAGATTAGTCAACATGTCCTACGGTGTAGAACATGTCTAAGCCCGGGAACCACGTCAAGGTTTCTCAAGTAGCCCGGGACCTAACGCTCTCCTACCTGCGCCGTATGGGCGATACCAGGAGCCAGTGGGAAAATTACAGGAGCATGAGGCCGACTCACAAACAGCTCACCAGTTACCTCCAGCATGTAACCATGCTTGCAATGGGAGGAGGGAGGAGTCTGTGAGTCCCACTCAAGACTGACTGATATGGCCCAGGCCTCACAGGTGCACCTAAATGTGGCCTGTAGATGGAAAACAGGCACATTTGAATTGGAGTTTATACACCTCCAGGAATCTATATATACAAACCAAAAAAGACAAGGTGGCATTAGCAGGAGGTGCTCAAACCCACATGCAGTCGTGCAGATATATATAGGGGAGCAAATCCTGCACTTGTGGCCCGTTGCTAATGGCGATCCCCAGCAAAATGCATACGGTGGAGGATGCCCGCGGCGAACCACAAGTACCACAATAGACATCTCACACAAGGTAACAAGTGCGGATGTAATAATCAATATAACAATATAACAAAACAACAACAAATACAGGTGCACTCTGTGGTCTCACTAAACCCTCAAACTGATTTTAAAATTGAGAGATTAGTCAACATGTCCTACGGTGTAGAACATGTCTAAGCCCGGGCACCACGTCAAGATTTCTCAAGTAGCCCGGGACCTTAAGCATGGTTACACGCTGGAGGTAACTGGTGAGCTGTTTGTGAGTCGGCCTCATGCTCCTGTAATTTGCCCACTGGCTCCTGGTATCGCCCATACGGCGCAGGTAGGAGAGCGTTAGGTCCCTAACTTGATCAGCAGGATCACCTGTTGGGTCGGTTCGCTGTGGCGTTGCAAACCCTGCTTGAACGCACGGCTCATTTAGCTTCCGTTGCCGATGGGTCGGTTGTCGCTCCTGGGCCCGCTCCTACTGCCGCTCCAGTTGTTGTGCCAGAGTCTACCCCGACACCTGTTGCTGCGCCTGCGGTGTTTCGGGGTATGACCGGTTCTGCCCCCCTTCCACAGCGCTTTGGGGGAGAGCCAACTCAGTGCCGAGGTTTCCTTAACCAGGTGGGCATTTATTTCGAGTTGCTGCCACATGCCTTTCCTACTGAGAGATCAAAGGTGGGCTTCTTGATCTCGCTGCTCTCGGACAAGGCCTTGGCCTGGGCCAGCCCTTTATGGGAGAACAACAATCCGGTGGTTGCCGAGTTTTCCGGTTTTGTTGCTTCTCTTCGGAAGGTATTCGATGTGCAGGCTCGTGCTGCCTCTGCTGCGAAGCTCCTTATGTCCATCAGACAGGGTTCACGATCCGTAGCTGAATACGCCATTGAGTTTCGTACCCTGGCAGCAGAGGTGGGCTGGAATAATGAGGCTCTGGTCGCTGCTTTCTCTCATGGTCTCTCGGATGCCTTGAAGGATGAGGTTGCAGCTAAGGACCTACCAGTGGAGCTCGAGTCTCTTATTTCTTTCCTGATTTTGATTGACACCAGACTCAGGGAGAGACCTTCCTTTAAGGAGAGCCTGCGGAGGTCTTCTAACAGATTGGCGCCTACGTTTGCTGTCCCACCCGTGCCTCCCTCTCCTCCCACGCCTCCTGGGGATGACTTGTCTGGGGGTGAACCCATGCAGCTGGGGTTTGCACGCCTGTCCGAGGGGGAGAGGGTACTCCGGAGACGCGAGGGCCGATGCATGTACTGTGGTCTCGGTGGGCATTTTCGGTTGGCATGCCCGAACCGTCCGGGAAACGCTCGCACCTGAGATCCTGTCGGGGGCAGATCTTGGGTGGAGTCTCCTCGTCCCCGGTTTCCCGTGTTGACAAACCACTGATTACTGTTGTCCTCTCCTGGGTCGGGGGCTCCGTGACGACCCAGGCGTTGGTGGACTCTGGTGCTGGTGGTTTGTTCATTGATAGTGTGTTCGCTGCCGCCAATTCCATTCCTCTGCAGCCTCGAGGTTCCCCACTGGCTCTTGAGGCGATAGACGGCAGACCCCTTCTGCCGCCACACGTGACTCATGAGACCCTTCCAGTGGGGATGGCCATTGGTGCCGTTCACAGAGAGTCGGTCTGTCTCCAGGTTATTTCGTTTCCACACTACTCGGTGGTCTTGGGGCACCCCTGGCTCCAGAAGCATAATCCGACTTTCGATTGGAGATCGGCCGAGATCCTCTCGTGGTCACCGCAGTGTGGGGCTAGTTGCATCCATGGGCCTGTCAAGTTGCTGTGTACTTCCTCGGACTCTCTGTTGCCTCCTGAATACGAGGAGTACCGGCATGTATTCGATAAGGTGCGTGCGGTTGCCCTACCTCCGCACCGCCCATACGATTGTGCCATAGAGTTACAATCTGGTGCCGTTCCTCCTCGTGGCAAAGTCTATCCACTGTCGGTAGCGGAGAATGAGGCCATGGAGGAGTACGTGAGGGAGGCGCTTTCACGCGGACACATTCGCAAATCCTCGTCCCCGGCAGGGGCTGGATTTTTCTTTGTGAAAAAGAAGGGCGGTGAGTTGAGGCCTTGCATCGATTACAGGGGTCTCAATCGCATCACGATCAAGAACGCTTACCCGATACCCTTGATTTCCGAGCTGTTCGATCGCCTCAAAGGGGCCACGGTCTTTACCAAACTCGACCTGAGGGCGGCATATAACCTGGTAAGGATCAAGGCGGGCGATGAGTGGAAGACCGCGTTTAACACCAGGACCGGTCATTATGAATCCTTGGTTATGCCCTTTGGGTTGTGCAATGCGCCCGCAGTCTTCCAGGAATTCATCAACGATGTTTTCCGTGACCTGTTGCAGCAGTGTGTGGTGGTCTATTTGGATGACATCTTGGTATATTCTGAATCCATGGAGGCCCACATTCTGGATGTCAGACGAGTGTTGCAAGGGTTACGAGAGAACAAGCTGTTCGGTAAGCTTGAGAAATGCGAATTTCACCGATCCCAGGTAACCTTCTTAGGTTACATCATTTCTGCTGAGGGGTTCTCCATGGATCCTGAGAAGGTTTCGGCTGTCTTACAGTGGCCCCAGCCCAGTGGTCTTCGTGCCCTGCAGCGCTTTTTGGGCTTCGCCAATTATTATCGGAAGTTCATCAGGGACTTTTCCATGCTAGCCAAGCCTCTCACGGATCTGACCAGGAAGGGCAGTAATCCCCAGGTCTGGCCGCTCGAGGCCAGCCGAGCTTTTGAGGCTCTAAAGTCCGCCTTTGTGTCAGCTCCGATTCTGTCGCATCCCAACCCTGGGTTGCCTTTTGTCCTCGAGGTGGACGCGTCTGAGACGGGAGTAGGCGCCCTTCTGTCTCAGCGTAGAACACCAGAGGGTCCTCTGCTTCCTTGTGGGTTTTACTCCCGGAAACTGTCTTCCGCGGAGTGCAACTATCAGATTGGTGACAGGGAGCTATTGGCCATCGTGCAGGCCCTTAAAGAATGGAGGCACTTGCTTGAGGGCTCGGTGGTTCCGGTTCTCATCCTGACGGATCACAAGAATCTGACCTACCTCTCTGAGGCCAAGAGATTGACACCACGTCAGGCCAGATGGGCTCTGTTCTTGTCACGTTTTAATTACGTGGTCTCCTACCTACCCGGTTCCAAGAACATCAGAGCGGATGCCTTATCACGGCAGTACTCCGAGCTGTCCGGGGAGGAGTCAATTCCGACTCCGGTCATACCTCCGAATCAGATCCTGGCCGCCATTCGCACTAGCCTGACCTCTCCCCTGGGTGAGCAGATTTTGGCGGCTCAATCTGGTGCTCCCTCTGGGAGACCCAACGGCAGATGTTTTGTGCCTGAGGAGTTGCGCACTCGGTTGTTGTGAACATATCATAACTCCAAGGCCGCGGGGCATCCTGGAAAGAATCAGCTGTCCTGGGCTGTTTCACGTCTGTTCTGGTGGCCTTCTCTACGTTCTGACATCGCCGCATACGTAGCGGCATGCTCCGTTTGTGCCCAGAGTAAGTCCCCTCGGCACCTTCCGTTGGGCCTTTTGCAACCCATAGCCACCGGGGAGCGTCCATGGTCACACCTGGGGATGGATTTCATTGTGGACCTCCCTGCATCCCGAGGCCATACGGTCATTCTCATGATTGTGGATCGGTTTTCCAAAATGTGCCACTGTGTTCCTCTCAAGAAGTTACCCTCTGCACAAAAGTTGGCCTCGATTTTTGCCAGGGAGGTCTTCCGGTTGCACGGTTTGCCCAAGGAGATTGTGTCGGATCGGGGGAGTCAGTTTGTGTCCAGGTTCTGGCGCGCCTTTTGCTCCCAGTTGGGGATTCATCTCTCTTTCTCCTCGGCCTACCACCCTCAGTCCAATGGGGCCGCAGAACGATCCAATCAGGCCTTGGAGCAATTCCTTCGTTGCTATGTCTCCGATCACCAAGACAATTGGGTTGACCTCCTGCCTTGGGCTGAGTTTGCCAGGAACACGGCGGTGAACTCTTCCTCTGGGACGTCTCCCTTCATGGCCAATTATGGGTTCCAACCTGCCGTGTTACCGGAGGTATTCTCTCCCCAGGATATTCCGGCTGTGGAGGATCACCTTTCCGTCCTACGTGCTTCTTGGGTACAGATCCAGAGGTCCCTTGAGGTCTCTGCGCAGCGCCAGAGACTCCAGGCTGATCGCAGACGAGCGCCCGCTCCTTCCTACCAGGTCGGAGACCGCGTATGGTTGTCCACCCGCAACCTCAACCTTCGAGTGCCCACTCCCAAGCTGGCGCCTCGCTTTGTTGGTCCCTTCCAAGTGCTTCGCAGGGTAACCCGGTAGCCTATGCCCTTGCGCTTCCTCCTGGCATGCGGATCTCCAACGTGTTTCATGTCTCCCTGTTGAAGCCACTGGTGTGTAATCGTTTCACTTCCTCGGTTCCTCGGCCTCGTCCGGTCCAAGTGGGCAATCGTGAGGAGTATGAGGTGAGCAATATCCTGGACTCACGCCTGGTCCGCGGTCGGGTGCAGTTTTTGGTCCATTGGCGTGGTTATGGTCCAGAGGAGCGTTCCTGGGTTCCCTCCGCAGATGTCCATGCTCCTGCCTTGCTCCAAGCCTTCCACGCACGCTTCCCTCAGAAACCGTTCTTTACTCCGCGGAGGAGGGGCCCTTGAGGGGGAGGTACTGTCATGGTCTTACCTTCTTGCTGTTCTCCTTCGTATGACATGTGCTGGCGGCCATCTTGGTTTCTGGGTTTCTTGTAGCCTCCCACCCTGCGGCTTCTCCTTCCCACTGGGAGGAGCTGGATGCCTAGCTCATATATATAGGAGGTCTGTAGCTTCAGTTCCTTGCTTGGTCCTCCTGTGTTCACATGCTTCTAAGATTGCTGCTGCTTCTGGTTCCTGATCCTGGCTTCGTCTGACTACCCTGCTGGTTCCTGATCCAGGCTTCGTCTGACTACCCTGCTGGTTCCTGATCCAGGCTTCGTCCGACTACCCTTCTGGTTCCTGACCTCTGGCTTCGCAAGACCCTGCTTCGGTTTAGCCATCCGTTTGGACTTTTGCCTTACAGCTTGATTTTCAATAAAGCCTTCTTATTTCCACTTATCTCTTGTACGTCTGGTTCATGGTTCCATGACAACTAGGTTCTTCAATGTAGCCACCTTTTGCTTTGATTACTGCTTTGCACACTCTTGGCATTCTCTTGATGAGCTTCAAGAGGTAGTCACCTGAAATGGTCTTCCAACAGTCTTGAAGGAGTTCCCAGAGATGCTTAGCACTTGTTGGCCCTTTTTCCTTCACTCTGCGTGACTACCTCTTGAAGCTCATCAAGAGAATGCCAAGAGTGTGCAAAGCAGTAATCAAAGCAAAAGGTGGCTACTTTGAAGAACTTAGAATATGACATATTTTCAGTTGTTTCACACTTTTTTGTTATGTATATAATTCCACATGTGTTAATTCATAGTTTTGATGCCTTCAGTGTGAATCTACAATTTCCATAGTCATGAAAATAAAGAAAACTCTTTGAATGAGAAGGTGTGTCCAAACTTTTTGTCTGTACTGTATATATTTTCAAAAAAACGAGGCAGCACTTCCAGATTTTCATGAAAGGGTGAAGACCCCAGACTTTAATTCCCCAGCAACGTTTCGGCCTACTCAATGAGGCCCTTGTCAAGCTATACAACAGTGCAATAAACAAGGTATATATACCCACAAATCAGTGCAATCACATAATACAATTAGTGAATTCACATGGTATCAATCACATAGTATCAATCACATGGTATCAAATGGTGCTCTGTCACATGAGAATCTTTACAATACATCCACATTTCCAATAAATCCATATAACTACAAAGTTACATACAAAGTTCAATAATTGAGTCAATCTTTACATATTGTGCAAAATATAAGTGTTTTGCATATATCTCTATACCCTCTTTTATCCCTCATATCGAATCTAAGAGCCTGTCTAGAGTATGATACAAAAGTGACTCGGCCACATCCACTCAACAACCTGGGAGGCGTGCCAGTCATCCTGGTAACACGGAATGTGTACACATCCCGGCTATATCATCAGTGGAAACAACTGATCAATCGTATTTGCGAAGTAACATACAGTCATCACACGTACCTCCATGAATGTAAGGGAAGTCTGAGGGTACGTACTGTGCTGTCAGGGGCGACCACGATAGTCTCCCTGTTCTGCACTTGGACCAAACGGCTGATCTCTGGGTTCCCAGCGGACAATCCGAGGGTCTATAACGCCACCCCATTCTTCCTCACATTCACTCACTCTTTCTTCTAAGTAGCTTCGGGTGGGATTAACCCTTCCCATTAACATACAGTGTATCATGGTGTAAACACAAGTAGAGTCATCAGGCTCCACCTACTAATGACGTGTTCATGCTGACTGTCACAGCAGATGCTATGACCAGTCTGGCCGCACTTCCATCACCACCATTGTAGGCATCAAAATCACTTTTGTGCTTCCAAATTGACATCATGCAATGTACAACACACTCCCAGTTGCGCCCACTGATGTCCACCTCTTCTTCATACGTTGGATACAGCCATACTCACAGGCACCTAGAGTCCCATATCGGTATTGCCTACTAGCAGTAGACAAAGAGCCAAAAAGCTTGTCCAGACATTCTATAAAACATGTATCTGCAATTGACGCAACCAAGACACGGAAAACATCCGCGTCTTGGACATTGACACGTCCCGGACGCGGATGTTTTCCGTTTCTTGGTTGCGTCAATTGCAGATACATGTGCAAAGCCTCCTCCTTTATCCATCCCTCTACGGGGGCTGCTTATCCCATCCGTTTTCATCTAACATGTATTTCTGACCATGTGGTATATGTACTGTCCTGTCCCTGCAATATTTTATATGTTGGGGAAACATCTACAGACTTTAAGTCTAGACTGAACAACCACCGCTTAAGTATCAGACAAAAAAGATTTTCACTTTAAACTCCATGAAACCACATAGCCTCAATGTTGATCTCAATTTAGGACAGGTATTTGGTCGATAGCTTGCCCTGACCCATTTTTTGATTCACTCTATGCTCAATTCCTGTAATGGGTAGTAATGAAATTTTTATTCTGCTATTTATATAAACATACAGATACTAATTAAGCTAATTTTCTCTTTCTTTTACTCACACAGTTATATCATGGTCGATGGCCGAAGGTTGCGTGAAATGACCATGGACTTGCACAGTCACCCCAGCTACAATGCCCGAACTCCACTATAAGTCGATCACCAGTGTCAACAACACATCGCCTACAGTGCTAAATAATTGCAGTCTCCTGAGTATGGATGGGTTGAGGTGATCCCTCATTGTTACGAGGTCTATGGGATGGATAACATATGGGGAAGCTGCTACCGCGGTGATGTCCCCTATATATGTGTCAACCGATGGTGCCTGATGGCGCTTAGATTTTGACACAGCAGACCAAAAAGTTACGATTTGTCTGTGGTGTGTATGCACAGTACATTGGTCAATGGTTGACACAGGCCATGACGCGGTTGCTTATGCGCCTGACCTGTCTTTACCTTCTCCAATATGGTGGATTGTGCAGGAGTACTGTGCGCTTGTGAATTATCGCGAGACTTTGTGATGACACTGATGTGACGTGACTATCTATCCATGTGCGTACTGTGTATTTCGGATGACGCAAATGCGTCCGGGTCTTGGCGCATGCGCACTTGATCGTACACGTGTTGGTCGTACACTTGATCGTACACGTGTTTGCCAATTGCCATACGCGTTTCGAGGTGTTCCTACCTCTTCATCAGTGGCCACTGATGAAGAGGTAGGAACACCTCGAAACGCGTATGGCAATTGGCAAACCTCGCATATATAATTTTGCGACTACCCACCAAAACCCACGCCTCAACTAAGAATTTCTTGAGAAAGATCGGAACTTCATAAGAATCTTTATTGGAATTCTATTGGAACATCTTTGCGACTTATAGAAAGAAAAAGTCATTCACTGAACAGCTAACAACCACGTGACTAAGCACATGAGACGCCGACTCAGTGAAAAAAGGCGCGCAACACACCACGTGCACGGATAAACTATCAGCGCATCAACTACTGCCTATTCAGATGCCGATTCACCGCAAGAAGACGTGAAACACATAATGCGCACCAGCTAGAGCTCTACCGAACAGGTACCTAACTCAAACCAAAGGGTGAGTACAATTACTGTGTGGGACGCCACCAGCAACTAACTGTAAGCACATATGACATTTCCATCTCTTGGCTTGAACTAAAGACAAGTTCCACCCATATCATCGCATGTGGATATACCTGCAGAGACTATTTCTCAGCCATCTTATTTTTATTGTACTCTCATTTTTTACCTTCATTTTTATTTTTATTTTTATTTTTTTTCCTATTTTTTATCTATTTTTTATCCATTAAAACCCAATATATATATATTACATATACCTGCATTTTATTCTTAACTTTTGGATATATCTTGGAGACATTTTTGAATATCATCGGATCCTTTTTACATTACTTTCATATCAAATATTCTCATACCGAATATTTCTTCACGTTGCACTAGACCAATTTGCAAATCAATTATTTTTATTATAAACTTTGTATGAATTTATAATATTTTTTTTGTTCTACACTTAATCGAACTTTTGTTCCACCATTGAGTCCTCCTCCACCTAGGTGTCCACACTAACCCCTCCCCCATCGGGATATTTTTCAGGTCACACCGTGGTACCCAGATCACACTACCCTTCCCCTATCATTACAAATAAGGAATTCCAACATTTTTATATTATATTATTTCCAAAATATATTTTTTATATTCTTTTCAACATTTTTTTCAATATTTTTTCAAAATAAATATCAATATTTTTAATAATAAAAATCTTGTACAACATTAATCAATAAACATCCTCTTAAACCAGATATAGAGTGCCTGTCGACTTTGCTTACTTTTATCATTTACATACCTACCAGTGGGCTGGTGAACCACTTCCGACAAGAGCACCATCCCAAGGGAATAATTTGGGAGAGCCACTATTAATCTAGTATAAATCACTACCTTTCACTGTATCATGGCTCTGTTTTATGTCCAAGCACTGTGTTCACCTGATCTATATACAGTATGTATACACATGTATCATTATTATATTTTTTTAATTATCACTTGTACAGGCATGGGTTAATGCTAATTATGTTTGATGATGTCACTTCCTCACACTATAAGTATGTTCAGTTTAATTTGTTACATTGCTCGAGAAAGGCTTCATGTTGGAGTCGAAACGTCGCGTCACCACTGGGTGAATAAACAGCTTTTTTTTTTCACCCTACTGGAGTGCTGCTCTGTTTTTTACTGATATTATGATATTATGCTGGGACGCTATTCCCATTGGAGCTTGCCCCCTATTTCCAAAATTCTAAGGTTGGTGCTGCCATTTATTATACTATATATATATATATATATATATATATATATATATATATTAAAAACACCCAATTAATAAATAATATTTCTCTCTCTAATGATGATAATATACACATACCCATCTGAAGTTATCAGTTTTCCTAAAAAAGGAATACAAAAATGAATGACAATGTTATAACAACTGTACTGGGAACATACATTTTTCAAAAACGATTAATACTCATTAAGAGGGATCATCCCTTTTCCTTTAAGCCTCTTGATGCTAGTGAGTCTGTTGCGTCATTTTCACCAATAAAACCAACAGCATTGCCCCACAGTAGATTGCAAATGCATTCCAAACATACCTGTGTGTACTTTACATCTATATGTCCAGTAACAGTACTTTAATACTGCTGAAAAATGGTTCCCAAGTGCCCAGCAGGGTGGGGATTACTGTTGCAAGTGACTCACTGAAAAGAATAACCAGTTTGCATCTCTGTGATAATATTTCTGCCCAATGAAACTCTTCAAAAATAAAAAAAAAACATAATTTTATTGACGATACATATTAAAACTTACAACAAGATCCTGATGTGGGACATTTGATGGGGAGATCTCCGGCAATTAAATACCGTCGGAGTCACGATTTAAATAGACAGACTGGTCCATAGCTATTTTGAATCCACTCTACCACCCGGGTGGCTAAGGTCAGGCCTGATGGCACAAATCGCTGTGGGAAAAGCATTGCATGTGGTTCCATACTGATTGGTAACACCTTCATAATTACAGAGACACACAGGAATTTTTATATATGTTCCTTTATTAACTGTAACACCAATGGCTTGGTATATCTGGACACGTGTGGCTGTGGACTACAGTATGTTGGCAAAACAATCAGGGAGTTCAGATGTCGCATTGGGGAACACCTGAATGTCATAAGCATAGTCCACAGCCACCATGGTGACACTCAAGCTAACCAATTCTAAGGTGTGGAAGTTGTGACATGCTCACAAAGGAGGGTGACTTTGACAGAAAACTGCTACAGAAGGAGGGCCAAGGGACATTCCTCCTACAGATGGTTGTTCCAGAGGGTCTTAATGAATACAGTTGCTTGTTTTATTGGGTGATCAGATGGTACCTTCATATATACAAAGGTCAGGGCCAATGGTTGTTATACTATATGCGAGTCATCACTTAAAAAGTGACCCATGACACAGCAGTTGACCTGTTGTTGCAAAGATTCACAAGTATCCAAACTGACAGATGTTTCTCTCTGGATCGTTGCATGTGACATGCTGGATCTCCTAGTTGTCATTAGAGATGGCCTTGCAGTTCGCCCGGTGGTCGTTTCGCGGCGAACTTTGCGCGTTCGCGATTCGCCGAACATGCGAACATATGGCGATGTCCGCCGGCGCCATATTCTTTTACATTGCGCAGAAATTTGACACACGCATCAGGTGGGACAGGACAGCCAATTGAGACATTTCAGCACATGGACACACCCCCACCCTGTAACAGAACCCGATCTGGGAGCCATTTTACATTCTGTGTTTTGCCAGTGTAGGGAGAGGTTGCTTTGTGGAGCAGGGACAGACTGTTAGGGACACCAAACGCTAGCTAATAGGGCCACAAAAGTCCTTTTAAGGACTGGTACAGAGTGTGCTATCGATCCGTGTGATATACTGCGGGGTGTGATACTGTGATGTAATTATAATGTACTTTCTAACATAGAAAGTATATTATAGTGCATTTGTATTGTGCAGCAGTTGTGTGCGGTTATGCTGCGATACCGCAGCTATATAGAGGGACAAGCGCTATTAGAGCAACTATTTTCAATGGGTGTGATTGACCTGTTGCCCCCCAAAAAACTGATTAAGGGGATCGATATACCTGCCTCCACCAAACATTAATTGAGGCCTGCGATACACCTGCTTCCACAAAGTACTGATTAAGGGGTTTGATGTACCTGCTTCCACCAAATACTGATTGAGTTCTGCGATATACCTGCTTCCACAAAATACTGATTAAGGGGTTTAATATACCTGCTTCCACCAAATATTGATTGAGGCCTGCAATACACCTGCTTCCATAAAATACTGAGTAAGGGGTTTGACATACTAGCATTCACCAAATATTGACTGAAGCCTGCGATACACCTGCTTCCACAAAATACGTATTAAGGGGTTTGATATACCTGCTTCCAGCAAATACTGATTAAGGGGTTTAATATGCCTGCTTCCACCTAAACTTGATTGAGGCCTGAGATATACCTGCTTACAAAAAATACTGATTAAGAAGTTTCATATATCTGCTTCCACCAAATATTGATTGAGGACTGTGAGATACCTGCATTCACAAAATACTGATTAAGGGGTTTGATATACCTGCTTCTTACAAATAATGATTGAGTCCTGCGAGACCTGCTTTGACGAAATACTGAGTTAGAGGTTTGCTATAACTGCTTCCACCAAATGTTGACTGAAGCCTGTGATACACCTGCTTCCACAAAATACTGATTAAGGGGATTGATATACCTGCTTCCAACAAATATTGATTGATGCCTGCGATACACCTGCTTCCATAAAACACTGAGTAAGGGGATTGATATACCTGCTTCCACCAAATATTGATTGATGCCTGCAATACACCTGCTTTCATAAAATACTGAGTAAGAGGTTTGATAAACCTGCTTCCACCAAATACTGATTAAGGGGTTTAATTTACCTGCTTCCTCCAAATACTGATTAACGGGTTTGATATACTTGTTCCCACGAAATACTGATTGAGGCCGGCAATACATCTGCTTCCACAAAATACTGATTAAATGGATTCATATACCTGCTTCCACCAAATATTAATTGATGCCTGCAATACACCTGCTTCCACAAAATACTGAGTAAGGAGTTTGATATACCTTCTTCCACCAAATAGTGATTAACGGGTTTGATATACCCGCTTCCACCAAATACTGATTGAGGCCTGTGATCCACCTGCTTCCACAAAATACTTATTAAGGGGATTGATATACCTCCTTCCACCAAATACTGATTGAGGCCTGTGAAACACTTGCTTCCACAAAATACTAATTAAGGGGCTTGATATACCTGCTTCAACCAAATACTGATTCAGGCCTGCACTATACCTGCTTCCACCAAATACTGATTTAGGGCATTGATATACATATTTCCACCAAATATTGATTGAGACCTGCGATACACCTGCTTCCACAAAATACTGATTAAGGGCATAGATATAGCTGCTTCCACCAAATATTGATTGACGCATGCGATTCACCCGCTAACACGAAATACTGATTAAGGGGTTTGATATAACTGCTTCCACCAAATATTGATTGAGGCCTGCGAGATACCTGCTTCCACAAAATACAGATTAAGGGGTTTGATATACCTGCTTCTACCAAATACTGATTATGGGGATTAATATACCTTCTTCTACTAAATATTGATTGAGGCCTGCGAGATACCTGCTTTCACAAAATACTGATTAAGGGGATTGATATACCTGCTTCAACCAAATATTTATTGAGGCCTGCAATACACCTGCTTCCACAAAATACTGAGTAAGGGGTTGATATACCTGTTTCACCAAATACTAATTAAGAGGTTTGATATACCTGCTTTCACCAAATACTGATTAAGGGGTTTTATATACCTGCTTCCACCAAACACTGAGTAAAGGGTTTGATATACCTGCTTCCACCAAATATTCATAGAGGCATGTGATACACCTGCTTCCACAAAATACTGATTAAGAGAATTGATATACCTGCTTCCACCAAATATTGATTGACAACTGCGATAAACCTGCTTCCACAAAATACTGAGTAAGGGGTTGGATATACCTGCTTCCAACAAATATTGATTAACGGGTTTGATATACTTCCTTCCACTAAATACTTATTGAGGCCTGCGATACACTTGCTTCCACAAAATACTGATTAAGGGGATTTATATACCTACCTCCACCAAATATTGATTGATGCCTGCGATACACTTGCTTCCGCAAAATGCTGAGTAAGGGGTTTGATATACCTGCATTCACAAAATACTGATTAAGGGGTTTGATATATCTGCTTCCACCAAATACTAATTAAGGGGTTTGATATACCTGCTTCCACCAAATATTGTTCGAGGCGTGTGATACACCTGCTTCCACAAAATACTGATTAATAGGATTGATATACCTGCTTCAACCAAATATTGATTGACGCCTGCGATACACCTGCTTCCACAAAATACTGAGTAAGGGTTTTGATATACCTGATTCCACCAAATACTGGTTAAGGGGTTTGATATACCAGCTTCCACCAAATAGTGATTAAGGGGTTTAATATACCTGCTTCCACCAAATACTGATTGAGGCTTGGGATCCACCTGCTTACACAAAATACGTATTACGGTGTTTGATATACCTGCTTCCACCAAATACTGATTGAGGCCTGCGATACACTTGTTTCCACAAAATACTGATTAAGGGGCTTGATATACCTGCTTCCACCAAATACTGATTTTGGGTATTGATATACCTGTTTCCACCAAATATTGATTGAGACCTGTGATACACCTGCTTCCACAAATTACTTATTAAGGGGATAGATATAGCTGCTTCCACCAAATATTTATTGACGCCTGCTATACACCTGCTAACACAAAATACAGATTAAGGGGTTTGATATCACTGCTTCCTCCAAATATTGATTGAGGCCTGCGAGATACCTGCTTCCACAAAATACAGATTAAGGGGTTTGATATACCTGCTTTCACCAAATACTGATTAAGGGGTTTAATATACCTGCTTCTACCAAATACTGATTGTTGCCTGTGATATACCTGCTTCCACAAAATACTAATTAAGGGGATTGATATACCTGCTTCCACCAAATATTGATTGAGGCCTGCGAGATACCTGCTTCCACAAAATACTGATTAAGGGGTTTGATATACCAGCTTCCACAAAATATTGATTGATGCCTGTGATATACCTTCTTCCACAAAATACTGAGTAAGGGGTTTGCTATACCTGCTTCCACCAAATATTTATTAACACCTGCTTCCACAAAATTCTGTTTAAGTGGTTTGATATACCTGCTTCCACCAAATATTGATTGAGGCCTGCGGGATACTTGCTTTCACAAAATACTGATTAAGGGGTTTGATCCACCTACTTCCACCAAATATTGACTGAAGCCTGCGAGATACCTGCTTTAACAAAATACTGATTAAGGGGATTAATATACCTGCTTCAACCAAATTTTGATTCATGCCTGCGATACACCTGCTTCCACAAAATACTGAGTAAGAGGTTTGATATACCTGCTTCCACCAAATTCTGATTAAGGGGTTTGATATACCTGCTTCCACCAAATATTGATTGAGGCCTGCGAGATATCTGCATTCACAAAATACTGATTAAGGGGTTTGATATACCTGCTTCTTCCAAATACTGATTGAGTCCTGCGATACACCTGCTTCCACAAAATACTGATTAAGGGGTTTGATATACCTACTTCCACCAAATATTGACTGAAGTCTGCGAGATACCTGCTTTAACAAAATACTGATTAAGGGGATTAATATACCTGCTTCAACCAAATTTTGGTTGATGCCTGCGATACACCTGCTTCCACAAAATACTGAGTAAGGGGTTTTATATACCTGCTTCCACCAAATGCTGATTAAGAGGTTTGATATACTTGCTTCCACCAAATACTGATTGAGGCCTGCGATACACCTGCTTACACAAAATACTGATTAAGGGTATTGAAATACTTGCTTCCATCAAATACTGATTGAGGCCTGCGATACACCTGCTTCCACAAAATACTGAGTAAGGGTTTTGATATACCTGATTCCACCAAATACTGGTTAAGGGGTTTGATATACCAGCTTCCACTAAATAGCGATTAAGGGGTTTAATATACCTGCTTCCACCAAATACTGATTGAGGCCTGGGATCCACCTGCTTACACAAAATACGGATTAAGGTGATTGATATACCTGCTTCCACCAAATACTGATTGAGGTCTGCGATACACTTGTTTCCACAAAATACTGATTATGGGGCTTGATATACCTGCTTCCACCAAATACTGATTTTGGGTATTGATATACCTGTTTCCACCAAATATTGATTGAGACCTGTGATACACTTGCTTCCACAAAATACTTATTAAGGGGATAGATATAGCTGCTTCCACCAAATATTTATTGACGCCTGCTATACACCTGCTAACACAAAATACTGATTAAGGGATTTGATATACCAGCTTCCACAAAATATTGATTGATGCCTGTGATATACCTGCTTCCACAAAATACAGATTAAGGGGTTTGCTATACCTGCTTCCACCAAATATTTGTTAACATCTGCTTCCACAAAATTCTGTTTAAGTGGTTTGATATACCTGCTTCCACCAAATATTGATTGAGGCCTGCGGGATACTTGCTTTCACAAAATACTGATTAAGGGGTTTGATCCACCTACTTCCACCAAATATTGACTGAAGCCTGCGAGATACCTGCTTTAACAAAATACTGATTAAGGGGATTAATATACCTGCTTCAACCAAATTTTGATTCATACCTGCGATACACCTGCTTCCACAAAATACTGAGTAAGAGGTTTGATATACCTGCTTCCACCAAATTCTGATTAAGGGGTTTGATATACCTGCTTCCACCAAATATTGATTGAGGCCTGCAAGATATCTGCATTCACAAAATACTGATTAAGGGGTTTGATATACCTGCTTCTTCCAAATACTGATTAAGTCCTGCGATACACCTGCTTCCACAAAATACTGAGTAAGAGGTTTGATATACCTGCTTCCACCAAATTCTGATTAAGGGGTTTGATATACCTGCTTCCACCAAATATTGATTGAGGCCTGCGAGATATCTGCATTCACAAAATACTGATTAAGGGGTTTGATATACCTACTTCCACCAAATATTGACTGAAGTCTGCGAGATACCTGCTTTAACAAAATACTGATTAAGGGGATTAATATACCTGCTTCAACCAAATTTTGATGGATGCCTGCGATACACCTGCTTCCACAAAATACTGAGTAAGGGGTTTTATATACCTGCTTCCACCAAATGCTGATTAAGAGGTTTGATATACTTGCTTCCACCAAATACTGATTGAGGCCTGCGATACACCTGCTTACACAAAATACTGATTAAGGGTATTGAAATACCTGCTTCCATCAAATACTGATTGAGGCCTGCGATACACTTGCTTCCACAAAATACTGATTAAGGGGCTTGATATTCCTGCTTCCACCAAATACTGATTCAGGCCTGCGATATACCTGCTTCCACCAAATATTGATTGAGACCTGCGATACACCTGCTTCACTAAAATACTGATTAAGGGGATAGATATACCCGCTTCCACCAAATATTGATTGACGCCTGCGATACACCTGCTTCCATAAAATACTGATCAAGGGGTTTGATAAAACTGCTTCCACCAAATACTGATAGAGGTCTGCGATATACCTGCTTCTACAAAATAGTGATTAAGGGGTTTGATATACCTGTTTCCACGAAATATTGAGTGTAAAAATTTGTTGATGCCGGATAACCCTCTTGCCCAACTGTTGACCGCTGGCTTCTTGGAAATGCTAGCCCGCCAACTACTGCCATATAAACTGGTGGACTCGGAGGCTTTTATAAAATTTGTGGCCATTGGCACACTGCAATGGAAGTTCCCTGGAAGGAAATATTTCTCCCAGAAGTGCATCCCAGAGCTATATGGCCATGTTCAGCAACAAGTGAATACATCTCTGGCTCAGTGTCGGTGCCAAGATACATCTGACCACAGACCATGTGGTCTAGCAAACACGGGCAGGAAAGGTACATAACTTTTATGCCCACTGGGTGAACCTTCTGACGGCCGTCAAGCATGTAACCCGTGGCTCCTATGTGGATTTGGTGTTACCACCACGGATTACATGCCGGCCTGTCCCCAGAACCTATTCGACGTCCCAGTTATGACGTTGCCATACTGTGCTGCGACTTTTGTGCCTGGAAGCCAAGATCCACACCGGCCCTGCACTATTTTCAGCTCTGCGGTCACAAGCCTATCAGTGGCTAACCCTGCTCAATTTGACAGTTGCTAAAGTGGTGTGCGACAACGCTGCCAATCTAATTAGCGCGCTGAAACAGGGCAAAATGACACACATGCCGAGCATGGCACACATCCTGAACTTAGTCGTACAGCGATTCGTTACCCAAATACCCCAGGGTCCAGGATGTCTTGCGGCAGGCCAGGAAAAACTCTGGCCATTTTAGAAGATCTTACATGGCCATGGTTTGCCTTGCTGACGTTCAGCGGCGACACCACCTGCCCGTCAGACGTCTAATTTGTGACAGCCCGACGTGCTGGAACTCCAACTTGTATATGCTTGATAGTCTTCTCCAGCAGCAACATGCCGTTAACAACTAGTGATGAGTGGCAGGGGCAATATTCTAATTTGCTATATTTTGCGAAAATTCAGCAGAATATTAGTCATATTTGAGAATTCAAGATGATTTTCTTGATTGTAAAAATTGGGCATGCAATATGCACGTATTTGTGTATGCGCAATACTGGCTTGGCCTAGTTTTGCTACCTTTTTCAAACTGCGGGAAGCTTGCAGAGACTGGAAAAGATGGTGGGCAGCAATTTTCACGGCATTGAGTAATAACTCCTGATTACTGTAAGTAATGTTACATTACAGCAATAACATCATACAAGACGAAGAATTGTTCAATAATTTTCTTTCTTCTTTCCCAAGCAGTGTAATGTGTGAATCCAGCTTTTAACAAAAATGATTATATATGTGCAATACTAAGACCACCTGGCATATAAGATGATTTGGGTTTAACAAAATTACTGTATGATTAACATGTATATTGTCTTCTTATAAGAGTTGAATAATCACAGAGTGAAGACCAGAAGACATTGGAAAACACAGCACAACAGCGACATAGACCATCAGCAATTCTGGGTGTGGTGTGGCTATCTGTTTCCAGGAAAGCTGTGTTTGTCTGTGCTGCAAGTTTTGGGATGAAACAAAGAAAACGGTGTGGCTGGGTTGGAATACATAAATGATTCAGTGGAATGTGAATGGGTGTGGCTTTGAGTTGTAGTTGAGTTGAAAATGTGTGAAGACTGATGGATGTTTTTAGCAGAGCGGTGTATGCAATTCATATTTTATGTAAAAGGGGGTGGTTATGAGCTGTTTGTGAAAAGGAGTACATGAAAATGTGAATGTGTATGGAGTACGATATTTGCTTTCATTTAATATGCGCATTGAGAATTTTATTTTATTTTGCTTGGAAGATTTTTGATTTTTATTGGTGCCAACAGTGTTGATTGAGCTGTACTTTTTTTTTTATTTGAAGTCAATGAAAATTTTCTTATGGGCCCTTTGTGTGTTCATGTCTGTATTGTCAGATCTGTTTGTTTCAATGTTTGACGTTACATGTTAAGTGTTGTGCTTAACATCAGAGCTCTGTTCTTATGGACAGCTGGGACACTACTGATGGACAGTAGGAGGACCACAGTGTCCGACTAAAAGGGGTGGACTTAGATGACTGAGAGTGGGAGGAAGGAGATGGTAGATAGCAGTGCAACTTCAAGTGTGTTAAGTAAAGATTTGTACAAAGGACTATTGAGAAAATCTGCGGCCTCTATGGGAATTAATGGGGTTTTGACAAAACTTTCAAAATTGACTCACTACCACTTGGGACCATGGACAGGGAATACATCACAGACCATGCCTTCAGCATTATACCAGATTGCCCAGTCAGCCTGTCAGGGAGAGATTTGTTCATTAAGCTTGACTCATTCCAATCGCTACACCCGTGCCACTGATTCTTGAAAACATACAGGACCACCCAGAACTTAATAACATTAACCCTGCATTATGGTCTTCAAATGAATATGACACGGGGCTCATAAATTGCACACCTTACAAGGCTACTGTGAAACCAGGTGTCATCTCAGTGTTCTAGAATTAATACCCGTTGTCCACAGAGAAAATTGAGGGCTTAAGGCCAATGATCGCGAAAATTTTAAACAAAGGCATCCTGGAAGAGGTGATTTCACCCTTCAGCACTCCCATAAATCCTGTGGCAAAAGCTGATGGTTTAGTTCGCTTTGTACAGGATTTAAGGGCCATCAACAACATCATTGTGCCTATAGCCCCTATTGTCTCTGATGTCACTCAGTTATTTTCTGCCATCCCAGCAGACGCTGTTTGGTTCAGTGTGATAGATCTGAAAAATGCATTCTTTTCTATCCCAGTTGACAAGAGGACCAGACTACCTTTTGCTTTTTCCTTTGAGGGGCGACAAGTAACCTGGGCAAGAATGTCACAGGGATATGCTGATTCACCTGTAGTGTTCAACATCGTCCTCCAAATGACTTTAAAATCATGGCACCCCCCCAAGGTTCCGTGTTGTTGCAATACGTGGATGATTTACTGTTGTGCAGTATGTCAGTCGAGGCCAACATTGAGGATGGTATATCACTGTTACAATGGTTATTTGAATGTGGACACAAAGTGTCATTAGGAAAAATGCAATGTTGTACACAGCAAGTCGAATACTTGGGGTTTGTCCTCACAAAGGGGTAAAGAAGGATCAGTCCAGAGAGAGTCCAGTCTGTGGCAGGCCTGGTCACCCCGCTCTCCAAGAAGGAAATGCTATCCTTCCTTGGAATGATAAACTACTGCAGACAATGGATCCCAGACTGTTCCTACTATGACAATATCTTGAGGCAGGCAACACTGCAGGACAAACCTGATTTAATAAGATGGTCTTCAGAAATGTGCAATACATTTGATTATCTGAAATGTTCATTAATGTCAAGTCCAGGATTGGGCCTCCCTGACTACAAACTGCTCTTCCACATGTTTGCACGACAAAACTGTAAACCACCATGGCGGGCGTACTGAGCATGCCAGTCGAATTGCAGAGGTCCTGAAAAAGAAGGGCCAACACTGCAAATACTGACTCTTTGCATAAATGTCATGCAATTGTCGATAAAAGCCTTTGAAACTTATGAAGTTCGTGTAATTATATTTCACTACATCACAGAAACAACTGAAACAAAGATCTAAAAGCAATTTAGCAGCAAATTTTGTGAAAACGAATATTTGTGTCATTCTCAAAACTTTTGGCCAAGACTGTATATACAGTTATGAAAAAAGGTATTTTATCCCTTTACAAATGATTACTTAGTACCTGGTGTGACACGTAGCAAATAAGCCGTTTACATTGTACATCTCCACCTCGCTGTGAGTCTATATATATATATATGTATTTATGCACACAACGAGGTAGACATGTATGATGTAACCAGCTGATTTAGTATGTTTCACACACACATAAATATATACGTGTGTGTGTGTATATATACATAAACTGCAATCATCATTCTGTATTCCAGTAAAAGGTCCTGCCCATCATTACATTAAATACATCCCCCACATAATTTGCATTTGTTATGAGTTCTGAGCATTGTTATGAGCATTTGTTATGAGAATTTTTGTCAAAATTCGGAATATTGTGTGATTACAGGGATTCCTGTCAACTCAGCCCGCTGCAGGTGTTCCATAGAGGATTTTAAGGTGGTGGAGGTCTCCATAGAGGAGGAGGAGGGAGAGCAGGTGGGACCCTCCCAGAATGTGAATGCCCCTCCCCCACCTGATGTTGGCAAAGTGGTGGAGGTGGCTGCGCAAGAGACGGGATCCTCCCATCAGCCGGCATTCCCGCCCCCAGCTCATGATGAGGAGGGTAAATATGTGGACACAGCAATCTAATTCTGTATACATAACATATTCAGAAACATTAACCCTTTCTTCCCCAGGCCAGTTTTCAACTTCTTGCTCAGGCCATTTTTTGCAAATCTGACATGTGTCACTTTATGTCGTAATAACTTTAAAAAGCTTTTACTTATCCAGGCCATTGTGAGATTTTATCATCACATATTGTACTTCATGATAGTGGTAAAATTGATTAACCTGTTTAGGACATAGGGCGTACGCTCGGTGGGGCGGTGATCGAAACAAGGTGCCTGCTCAAACCTTGGTCCCTTGACACTTACCCCCCCCCCCCCCATGTCAGCGATCGCCGCAAACCGCAGGTCAATTCAGACCTGCAGTATGCGGTTTTACCTGATACGGTGGGCGGCGGTACCATCGGGTCCCCATGCGGCTGTAGCGGGGACCCGATGGCATAAAAGGCAGCACAATGCCTTCCTGCCTTCTGGTGACGAGCCTGTGAGATCCAGACCCCTGGATCTCACAGGCCGGAAGCTGTATGAGTAATACACACAGTATTACTCATACAGCCAATGCATTCCAATACAGAAGTATTGGAATGCCTTGTAAAAGGGATTAGACCCCCAAAAGTTAAAAATAAAGTAAAAAAAAGTTGAAAAAATAAAGTTTTCCCCCAAAAAATTAAAAGTTTCAAGTAAAACTAAACAAAAACTTAATTTTCCCCAAATAAAGTAAAAAAATAATTGGTAAAAAATAGGGGGAAAAAAAGTTTACATATTAGGTATCGCCGCGTCCGTATCGACCGGCTCTATAAAAATATCACATGACATAACCCCTCAGATGAACACCATAAAAACATCATTTTTATGGTGTTGCAGCCTCTGGAGCCTTTCAAAAAAGGTGCGTATATGGAATGACAGATCATGTGACACTTAGATTGCACACAGGTGGACATTATTTCACTAATTATGTGACTTCTGAAGGTAATTAGTTGCACCAGAGGTTTTTAAGGCCTTCCTAACAAAGGGGGTGAATACATACGCACATGCCAATTTTCTGTTTTATATTTCTAATCAATAGTTTTATTTATATATTTTTCTCATTTCACTTCACCAACTTAGACTATTGTGTTCTGATCCATCACATAAAATTCACTCTAACAAAACATTGAACTTAAGGCTGTAATGTACCAAAATACAAAAAAAGTCAATGGGGGTGAATACTTTTGCAAGGCACTGTAAATATATATATATATATATATATATATATATATATATAAATATATATATATAGACACAAAGTACACACATGCATGTTTGGAATGTGGTTGCAATCTTCTATGGGGCAATGCTTCTTTTTATATTGGTGAAAATTACCTGACAAACGGCTTTTAAATCTGAAAATCCTTTCTGCACAACCACTAATATGATTGGGGTTACCACTTAATTCGGGTTAGTTTAAGATGGACAGGGTTATTATTGTGATATAATGTGCAAAAAATTATACTATGATTCAAGTATTTCCAATTAATACAGTATTTGAACAATGCTGATTGAGTCTTTCTCTCTTTGGGTGATATGCCTTATGTATTGCAAGGCATGTGGACATAGTACCATATAAACAATGTTACTAGAATTACAGTCTATGTAGTGTTGCAATACAATTGTTTTATCATTGGAAGTTATTATCACTTATTTTACTTTATCAGATATTATGTTGCAACATTTACACCATTTAGAGCTACAATTAAAGGATAAATTTCTAATGCCGCTATCCCACCCTCTACAATTAACCTACCGAGTATAGGGTAATTTATTAAGACTGTCCAATGTTTGATAAAGATCTTTCTAATAATATAATGATGGGAATTGTAACATGTTATAAAGTTAAAGGGGTTGGCCTAACTCATACATTGGCGCCATATTGTTATGATATGCTCGCAAGGTCTGATAGCTGCGGTTTCCACCTCTGGGACCCAGACCTACTTCTGGAATGAAGCCTCACGCCTGGTGACCTTCCATTCATTTCTATGGAACGGCCAAAAATAGCCAAGCACAAGTTCAGCTATTTCTGTCAGCTCCATATAAGTGAATGGAGCAGTGGCTGTGCTTGAGCAGTGCACTTTCCATTCATTTCAATGGGACTTCCGAAAATAGCCGAGCGCTCTGCTCAGTTATTCTCGGCACTCCCATAGAAATGAATGGAGGGCAGCCTCTTTTAGTTTGCGGCCTCTGTTCTAGAGATAGGTGCAAGTCCCAACGATATGCCCCCAATGAATGAGATGGGCCAACCCCTTTAAAGCAAAAACTGCCTCTCAGCCACCTCCTGATTATTGTTGGGGTGAGGTTTTAAACAGCTGGAAATTTAATATTCCATATTGACAAATAAAAAGAGTAAGACACAATTGTTATAATAATGACACCTGAAGGAACAATTAGCTTTAGTTAGCTCTTGGTTTTTAGAAAAGCATTTTGCTAAAAAACCGAATGCAGGATTCCATGGCAAGGGTATTGCAATATTACATTTCCATTTGTGATAGTGACAGCTAACTCCAGGTAACTATATGCATCAACAATCTTAAAATAAGTTCTAGTTGACTATGACTACTAATAGATGCTGATCCAAAAAAAAAAAAAAAAAAGTTTCAGTGGGGTTAATATTAGCTGTAAAAGTAAGGCTCCAATGATTTCAATTTAAGTCCTCAGTAAATTGTTCAAGTAAATTTAAATTCTCTTGCCAAATAAAAATAATGTCCTGAATAATGTCTAAAAAATATTATATTGGGGTGATTAAAGGGTATCTACCACCAGAAATACTGTTATGTAGCTGACTGACATTAGCGATGCGCTAATGTCAGCAATACATAACAGTATGTTTTTGACATTTCTCCCTGCAACCGTTTTGGCAAAATACACACTTTTATAATATTCTAGTGAGCCTCTAGGTGCTATGTGGGCGTAAAATCAGCACCTAGAGGCTCTGTCTACTCACCCTTTATCCCGCCCAGGTCTCCTGTTCTGCCCGCCCCGTTCCTCTTGATTGATGTGACGGTTCGCAGCATCGTTGACAAAATACCACGCTTGAGCCGTTCACTTCTGTCTTCGGCGCAGGCGCAGTGAGTGAAGACCGCTCTCCTGGTGCCGGCTTCTTCACTGTGACGTAGTCGGTGCAGGCACAGTGAAGAATCTGGCACCAGCAGCGAATCATTTATTCACTGCGCCTGCGCCGAATAGAGAAGTGAACGGCGTAGGCGTGGGATTTCGTCAAGGATGCTGCAAACCGTCACATCAATCAAGAGGAGCGGGGCGGGCAAAACAGGGGACCTGGGCGTGATAAAGGGTGAGTAGACGGAGCCTCTAGGTTCTGATGTTACACCCACATAGCACCTAGAGGCTCATTAGCATATTATAAAAGTGTGTATTTTACCAAAACGGCTGCAGAGAGAAATGAATTGGCCGAGAGATCTTTGCACCATTCAGGGTATGTTTAATTGTGTTCTTTTGTGTTCCTTCCATCTTAACCTCAGTTTCTACAATTGCCTCTTTTGCATTGTGTTTGGGGCGTTGCTGCCATGAGGCTCTGAGGTATGCTCTTTCAGTTAGTATTCTTTTTCCCTGTATTTTCGTGCACTGATCTCCCGGCCTCTCCTTGGGTCCTGCTCCTCATTTGTGTGTCCTTCCTTGTGCTGCCTGTTTTATAATACATTTATGTACTGTTCATTTATATTTACAATAAAGCTTTTGGATTTACCGTACTATGTTACTATGTTACAATTCTCAGTGTAAAAGTCCTCAACTAGGGGTCCAGTCTGTAAAGTATTGTGTATAGTTTCTATTCAGATCAATATTATAAAGTTGGGTAACACCATATAAAAAATCTGTATATTGAGAACATGCTCATAATCATACCTCCTAGTTATTTATTCACAGTTTTATAAACCTGGAGGTTCTTGTTAATGAAAATAGAACTCATGATTTAATTTCCTACTCATTCTAATAAAACCATATTAAAACAAAATATTTTCCTTGAAATATTATGCACACCTTCCATTTAGAAATAATGAAATTATTAATTAAAACTACTCATACCAAACTAATAATATGAAAAAAAGTAATTAACGCGTAATGGATATTATAAATTATTTAAGCAAGCACACAGTGATGACTGATCTCCACATATATCAAAGAGTCTTGCGATTTTCACATTAATGTGAACAAAGAGAATCTTCAAATAAGATCACAGAGTGACCTAAGAATGGAATCTAATTGGATGTTCTTCCAAGGTCTACAAGTACTTTGGATAAGCCATTCTCTCATGTTCTTAAATGCCACATAGACTAGATACTATTATATGCATTTTTAAGTGAGTAAAATAAAAACAAATAGTTTATGTAATAATTAGGGATGAGCGAACCCGAAAACTGACTTTGTCACGAAAGTTCATGTTCGGTGTTCGGATGCTAAATAAATGTTGTTGAAAGGCTGCAGTGCAGCCAATCAAGAAAGCTTTTAAGCCGTAGGCATTTGGATGCCACCCCAGGCATGACTAGTATTTGCATGGCTGTGATTGGCTGGCCTATCGTGTGACCCGGCTTTTATAAATACGCCAAACACCTCCTTTGCATCATTGACACAGAAATAGAATTTAATCTGTTAATTCTGTCGGTGAAAAAAACCACCTTTGTGGTTTATATGTACCCATACTGGGCGAGATAAATATCTCTGTAAATGACAGCTTTTTACATTTTTTATACAAAGTTGTAAATTTACTGAGATATTTCTCTCACCCAGCATGGGTATATGTAAAAAAAAAACACCCCAAACCACATTTCCCTACTTCTCCTGAGTACGGCGATACCACATGTGTGACACTTTTTTGCAGCCAAGATGTGCAAAGGGGCCCAAATTCCAATGAGTACCTTTAGGATTTCACAGGGCATTTTTACGCGAGGGGTATGGTAAGTTCATGTAAGATTTTATTTTTTGTCACAAGTTAGTGGAATATGAGACTTTGTAAGAAAAAACAAAAAAAAAAATATCAATTACCGCTAACTTGTGCCAAAAAAAAATAATATATGAACTCGCCATGCTCCTCAAAAGTGATCTTTATAGCACCGCAGCGATTTTACGGTGTTTTTGCGGTGAGGCAGATTGAACGCAAGTGTGCGCACAAGATCAGGCCTGATCGGGCGAACACTGCATTTTTTGTAGAGCCTATAGAACATGTCCTATTCTTGTCCGCAATTGCGGACAAGAAAAGGCATTTTCTATATAGTTCTGGCAATGTGCGGATCCGCAAAATGCAGAAAGCACATTGCCGGTGTCCGTGTTTTGCGGACGTCTGAATGGAGCCTTACAGGGGGGTGATCAATGATAGGGGGGTGATCAGGGAGTCTATATGGGGTTAATAAGGGGTTAATAAGTGACAGGGGGGGTGTAGTGTAGTGTGGTGATTGGTGCTACTTACAGAGCTGCCTGTGTCCTCCAGAGGACCAGGTAGCAGGTATATTAGGCGCTGTTAACCTTTTTGGGGTTAAAAAAAATCTCATTTACAGCCTGCCAGCGAATGATCGCTGCTGGCAGGCTGAAGATCAACTTCTGAGCTTAGGGTTTCCTCTCGTGAGATGACGCACGGATGCGTCTATGAGGAATAACCCAGCCGCCGTCAGGATGCATCCCTGTGTTAGGCGGTCGGGAGGCGGTTAATTCTGTGGGTGACATAAACCCATTTTTTGGGTTGCAAAACACGTTCTTTGCATTCTTGACACTGAAATAGAATAGTTAATCAGTTTGTTAATTCTGTCTGTGACATAAACCCTTTGTTTGGATCTCAAAACACTGCCTTTGCATCCATGACACTGAAATTAAATAGGTAATACGTCTGTTAGTTCTGCGGGTAACATAAACCCTTTTTTTGGTTTGCAAAACATCTCCTTTGCATCCGTGACACAGAAAAAGAATAGTTAATCTGTCTGTAAATTCTGTGCGTGACATAAACCCTTTTTTTGGGTGCAAAACACCGCCTTTGCATCCATGATGAAGAAATAAAATAGGTAATCTGTCTGTAAATTCTGTGGATGACATAAACCCTTTTTTGGGGGGTGCAAAACACCTCCTTTGCATCCATGACACTGAAATGGAATAGTTAATAAATCTGAATTCTGTCAGGGACATAAACCCTTCTTTTGAGGTACAAAACACTTCCTTTGTATCAGGGACATAGAATAGTTAATCTGTCTGTTAATTCTGTCAATGACATAAACCCTTTTTCTGTGCGTGACATAAACCCTTTTTTGGAGTGCAAAACACTTGTCATGCCTTGCTCAGACGGTGTGCGGAGGTCTGTCAGATTGGCACCACGTGTCTAACCTTTTGTTTGTTTTGGAATCATGCTGGATCCGCCTTCCTTCAGGTGCTCTGGGTGGGGTCATTGGCTTAAATTGCCTTCTATCCCAGAGGGCTGTGCGGGTTATAGATTTCTGAGGAAGGAAGGAAGGAAGGATTGTCTGTTCCAGCTCAGATAAGTTTGATTTCTGTTTGTGTTGTTTGCGGTCTAGGCTATTTGTGTGTCTTCTGCCCCTTCTCCCCTTTCACCATCTCAGGGATTCTAGGGTGTTTGCAGTCCAGGCACGAGGACACTTCATTCCTACCATTAAGGTCTGAACGTGGGCTTAGCAGCATAGGGAGAGAAGTCAGGGATGTGCTAGGAGGTGACCTGTCCCCAGCATCTAGCCTAGACACTTGTGTATTTGGTTGTCTGTGTATCTGAGTTCCTGTCCGCCGTGACAACACCTCCTTTTCATCCATGACACTGAAACAGAATATGAATCTGTCTGTTCATGCTGTCTGTGACATAAATCCTTTTTTTGGGGTGCAAAATACCTCCTTTGCATCTGTGACACAGAAATAGTATAGGTTATCTGTCTGTAAATTCTGCGGGTGACATAAATCAATTTTTGGGTTGCAAAACACCTTCTTTGCATCCATGACACAGAAATAGAATAGTTAATCTTTGTGTTAATTCTGTCTGTGACATAAACCCATTTTTTGGGTGCAAAACTCACCTTTACATCCATGACACAGAAATAAAATAGGTAATGTCTGTAAATTCTGTGGGTGACATAAACCTTTTTGTTGGGGTGCAAAACACCTAATTTGCATCCGTGACACAGAAATAGAATAGTTATTCTTTCTGTTAATTCTGTCAATGAAATAAACCCTTTTTGGGGGCGCAAAATACCTCCTTTGCATCCATGACACTGAAATGGAATATTTAATCTGTCTGTCAATTTGTGGGTGACATGAACCTATTTTTGGGTTGCAAAGCACCTCCTTTGCATCCATGACACAGAAATAGAATAGTTAATCTTTCTGTTAATTCTGTCGGTGACATAAACCCTTCTTTTGGCGCACAAAACACTTCCTTTGTATCTGTGACATACAAATAGAATAGTTAATCTGTCTGTTAAGTCTGTGGGTGATCTCAAAGAATGAGGAGAGCATCAAATAAGGGATTTGGCCGTAGTCCTGGTGCTGCTGGTGTTGGTGGAGCTCCTACTGCAGGGAGAGGATGATCTGTGCCAGTGACACGCCCAAATGAAACACTAACAGGACATTCTGCATCATTTTGAAGGCATGAAAACCGCTGTACAAATGTCTGAGACCAGAACAAGTAGAGTTGGAATTAGATTGGATGACTGACAGTGTCCAGTTTCTACACATTGTCTTCCACCTGGTCCCCTGCTGAAAGCGCAGAGTTGGCACTGGCGGCCCATGGGCATCTGTCTTCCACCTCAACCCCTTGCACATCAGCCAAGCAGTCTGAGCCCCAAAATAACAAAGTCAATGTGCATAACTATTCACCCCCCTAAAGTCAATACTTTGTAGAGCCAACTTTTGCGGCAATCACAGCTCCAAGTCGCTTTGGATAAGTCTCTTTGAGCTTGCCACATCTTACCACTGGGATTTTTGCCCATCCCTCCTTGCAAAACTGCTCCTGCTCCTTCAAGTTGGATGGTTTGCACTTGTGAACAGCAATCTTTAAGTCTGACCACAGCTTTTCTATTGGATTGAGATCTGGGCTTTGACTAGGCCATTCCAAAACATTTACATGTTTCCCCTTAAACCACTCAAGTGTTGCTTTAGCAGTGTGTTGGGGTCATTGTCCTGCTGGAAGGTGAATCTCCGTCCTAGCCTCAAATCAGGCACAGAGAGGTACAGGTTTTGCTCAAGAATGTCCATGTATTTAGCAACATCCACCTTTCCCTCAACTCTGACCAGTTTCCCAGTCCCAGCTGCTTAAAAACATTGCCACAGCATGATGCTGCCACCACCATGTTTCACTGTGGGGATGGTGTTCTTTGAGTGATGTGATGTGTTGGGTTTGCACCAGACATACCATTTTCTTTGATGGCTGAAAAGTAAAATTTTAGTCTCATCAGACCAGAGCAACTTCCTCCATACATTTTGGGAGTCTCCCAAATGCCTTTTCGCTAATTCATAAAGTGCCTTTTTGTTTTTAGCTGAAAGTAATGGCTTTCTTCTGGCCACTCTGCCATAAAGCCCAACTCTATGGAGCATATGGCTTATTGTCACCCTATGTACAGATACTCCAGTCTCTGCTGTAGAACTCTGCAGCTCCTCCAGTTTTACCTTAGGTCTCTGTGCTGCCTCTTGGATTAATGCCCTCCTTGCCCGGTCCGTGAGTCCGTGAAAAAATGTTTTCCATTCCACATTAGAGTCTTTTTCTGTTGATTGATATAAAAGCCTAATTATTAGTGTTGAGTGAGCCTGCTCGGCCGAATACCAGTTCGACTCGAGCATCGCTATGCTCGGCACATGGCGGTACTCGACCGAGTACCGCATGTGCTCAAGCGCAATTCTCGAGTCTCCTCCCCGCACATTTTGTGGCTGCCAAGCAGTCAATAAATGTGCAGGTAAGTACTGCCCTCACAGTAATGCCAGTAGCCATGTTGGCTTCTGGCATTTCAGTGATTGGCTTGCCGGAACGTGTCATCGGGTGCTATATAGCACCCGATGACGTGTGTTCGGCTCATTCTAAGTCAGGGAGAGCTGAGGATAGGAAGGGGCAGAGAGTGTAGGGAGTGTAATTGAATATTATAAGTGTACAAAAAATGTTTCAGAGACCCAAAAGTCCCTGTAAGGACTATTGGGTGTGATAGCAGCAATATATTTTTGTAGCACAACCTGAGCTAAATTGCTCAGTGTTAGGGAGAGCTGTGCATAGGAAGGGACAGACAGTGTAGGGAGTGTAAGAGAAAGATTTTTATACAAAAAACTTTCAGAGACCCATCCTGCGCTAAATACAGTGTAATAGGCTGCTGCGGACAGTTAAATTATCCGTGCCACATCTCCTGTTTAAAGTGTGTGTATCCCTAAAATATCAGTGACATCCAGTGCAGCTTTTCCATAGATGGTGTCCCCTGCGGACAGTTAAATTATCCGCGCCACATCTCCTATTTTAGGAATGTGCACACCTTAAACATCAGTGACATCCAGTGCAGCTTTTCCATAGATGGTGTCCCCTGCGGACAGTTAAATTATCCGCCCCACATCTCCTGTTTAAAGTGTGCGCAGACCTAAAATATACATGGCATCCAGTGCAGCTTTTCCGTAGACGGTGTCACCTGCGGACAGTTAAATTATCCGCCCCACATCTCCTGTTTAAAGTGTGCGCAGACCTAAAATATACATGGCATCCAGTGCAGCTTTTCCGTAGACGGTGTCACCTGCGGACAGTTAAATTATCCGCACAACATCTCCTGTGTTCGCATTCCTAAAATAAAAAACAGTTGTAAATTATTTTGCACAAACACTTTCAAATACTACGCTACTGTATGTGTGACATACGGTACTTTCAAGATTATATCACATTTAAAATGAAGAAGGCGAGCAGTAGGGGACGTGGAAGTAGCCGTGATGCTTATGGTGCACGTAGAGGCCGTGGCCCTGGGCGCGGAGAAACTGTGCCTGCTGCCATAGCACAAGAAAAACAATCATCCAAGATACCTAGCTTCATGTCCCAGTTTGCACGGCAGCGCAGGACACCACTCTTGAAGTCAGCCCAGTGCGAGCAGGTGGTCGGTTGGATTGCAGCAGATAATGCTTCCAGTCGATAAGCACCACCCTGTCCTACACAAAGTCCAGTCTCAGTAGCCAGGAGTCAGGTCCACACAATCCTCACAATGATCCTCCTTCCTCCCACCATTTATAGTGTGGCCAAACAAGTGATCCCACACTCGGATATTCCGAGGAGCTCTTTTCAGCGCCATTACTTGATTTGGCCCTCTTGCCAAGCACGCTTGAAGAGGGATATAATATCTTGTGCCCTGATTCCCAACCTCTTGAGCATCCACAGTCACAAGAACATAACAGTGTTAAGCAGCAATTAGAGTTTAATAAGGTGGATGATGATGAGACACAGTTGCCAATGAGTCAACCGCAATTACTGTCTCAAGAGATTAATGAAGAGGATGAGACACAGTTGGCAATCACTGAGGTTGTGGTTAGGTCAACAAATAAGGAGGATTATCAGAGTGAGGAAGTGGAAGAGAAAGTGGTGGACGATGAGGTCACTGACCCAACCTGGGAAGGTGGCAAGCCGAGTGAGGAGAGCAGTACAGAGGGGGAGGGATCCCAGCACCACAACAGGCTGGAAGAGGCAGTGGGGTGAAAAAAAGGAGAAGGGGGGCCACACCAAACAGGCCCGCAACTTGCCAAGGGGTAGGTGTTCTGCCGCTTTTCTGATGAAAGTGCGGACGATAAAAGAATTGTCATTTGAAACCTGTGCCATACCAAAATGAGCAGGGACATGAACACTAACAACCTCACCACCACCAGGCATTATCCGCCACATGTCATCAAAGCACCGTAATAGGTGGGTCCACAATCTGTGTCTACAGGTCACACCACTGCCTCCTCTTTCCCTATGTTACGTGCTGCTGTTGAAGGCGCAGGCCCAGATGCCTCCCGCCCTGCACCTGGACCTTCGCAAGCACCATCAGTGACCACATCCACTTCCGTGTCCCAGCGCAGCATGCAAATGTCCTTACCCAGGCCTTTGAACGCAAGCGAAAATACCCAGACCCCCACCCACAGGCCATAGCACTAAATGCACAGCTTTCTAAATTACTGGCCCTGGAAATGTTGCCATTTAGGCTAGTGGACACTGAGGCCTTCTGCAGCCTGATGTCGGCGGCCGTTCCATGTTACGCAGTCCCCAGCTGCCACTATTTTTAAAGGTGTGCGTGCCCACCTTACACCAACATGTGTCCCGTGACATCACATGTGCCTTGACATACGCAGTTACTGGGAAGGTCCACTTAAACATGGACAAGTGCATTCAGCCAGGGTCACATTTCCCTTATGGCACACTGGGTGAATGTTGTGGAGGCCGGGAGTGAGTCGTACCCTGGGATGGCACAGGTGCTACCAAAGCCAAGGATTGTTGATCTTACATCGATCAGGGTTTCCACCAGCACCTACATTAGTGGCTCCAACCCCCACTTTTCCTCCTCCGTCTCCACTTCGACATCTGAATTATCTACGTGCAGCACCAGTCAGTCATCTGTCGGTAGCTGGAAGCAGTGTAGCACTGTAGTGGGGAATCGGCAACAGGCCAAGCTGAAGCTGATATGCTTAGGGGACAAACAGCATACCGCAGCAGAGCTTTGACAGGGGATAAGAGACCAGACTGAGTTATGGCACTCGCCACTCAACCTAGAACCAGGCATGGTTGTGTCTGATAATAGCTGTTACTTGGTTGCAGCTTTGGAGCTCGGCAAGCTCACACACATCCCATGCCTTGCCCATGTGTTCAGCCTTGTGGTTCAGTGGTTTCTCAAAACCTACCCCAATTTGCCTGAGATACTGGTGAAGGTGCGCAGCGTCTGTGCACATTTCCAAAAGTCACCAATAGCTTCAGCCGCTCTGTCAACGCTGCAGCAGCGCTTGCAATTGCCAGCTCACTGACTGTTGTACGACGTGAGCGCGCGCTGGAACTCCACATTTCACATGTTGGCCAGGCTTTGTGAGCAGCAGAGGGCAGTAGTGGAATACCAGCTGCAACATGGTCGTCGCCTTTCCAGTCAGCTTCCCCTATTCACAAGCGAGGACTGGACATGATGTCTGACCACTGTGAGGTTTTACACAATTTTAAAGAATCAACACAGATGGTAAGCGGCGATAACGCTATTATCAGCGTAGCCATCTCACTTCTGTGTCTACTCAAAATCTCGCTGTCACAACCAGACAGCTGAGAAGCTCTGACAGAAGCCTTTCAGAACCTCCTCCTTGAGTTTTCTTTGTTTTGAATTTCAGTTCCTCATCTCGTTAGCCTCTCTCAGCTGTCATGTAGTTGGACTGATTGCATCCCTTTAAATTCCTCCCCATAATGCATTAGTGTGCGGCTTATACAACTTCCTGGAGTGTGTGTGCATGCTGATCCTATCTTCCAGCCTTCTACAAGATAAGTGCTGTACATTTATTTGTGATTTTCTGTTTGCTGGATCCCAGGTGACCCTGACTCCCTCCGTGTCTAGTGTAGGGAGCCGGTGGTTGTGTCCCCTCACTATTGTAGGATGTTCAGGTGGTATGTAGTCGAGGTACGTGGATATGTGTTCATCCACCATTGGGATTTTCGCATAGGCTGAGCAGAGAGGGAGAGAGCCAGGTCTGATGCAGGGGTCTCCCTTTTGTTCTTTAGTTTTGGATCCAGTGAGTCATATATTCATTTTGCATGGTCTTGTTTCCTGTACACCTTCCGTGACACTCGCTGCTCATAATTAAGAGGTAGAAATGGGGGAAGACATTACACTGGGTGATAGCCAGACCACCCTCAGTTCGTCTTCTCAGCGCGAATTGAACGATGAAGAGGAGGAGGAGCAGGAGATGGTTGCCTCCGCTACAGATGGCAGTACCCATGGAAGTTTAATTCCATCTGTTCAGCGTGGGTGGGCAGAAGAGGAGGAAGAGGATGAGGAGATTGAGAGTGATCGTCCTGATATCGACAGTGAAGTCTTGCCTCTGGCACACATGACTGACTTCATGTTAGGCTGCCTTTCCCGCGACCCATGTGTTATATGCATTTTAGACAACATGGATTACTGCTTGTTCACCCTTCTCGACCCCCGCTACAAAGATAACTTCTCATCTCTCATTCCTCTGGTGGAGAGGACAAGCAAAACGGTGCAATGACAGAAGACCCTTGTTGAAAAATTGCTCCAAAAATTTCCATCTGACAACGCTGGCGGCAGAGTCCGTAGTTCCTTGGCCAACTGAGGAGGGGAGACATGAGGAACTCACAGCAGTTCCAACAGAGGCAGGGCAACACTCTCCAAAGCCTGGGACAGTTTCATGACACCCCGCCAGCACTCTCACCCTGATGCGCGGCCTACTGTCACAAGGAGAGAACATTTTTGGAAGATGGTGAAGGAGTACAAAACAGCGTCCTCAATGATCCCTCAGTGCCTTACAACTACTGGGTGTCCAAGCTGGACAAGTGGCACGAACTGGAGCTCAAAGCTTTGAGGTAATGGCCTGCCCTGCCACCATCGTTTTGTCTGAGCGGGTATTTAGTGCTGCTGGTGGCATTATAACAGATAAGCGTATCCGCCTGTCAACTGAAAATGCTGACAGGTTGACTCTTATAAAAATGAACAAGGCCTGGATTGACCATGACTTCTCGACTCCACCAGAGGAAAGCGGCTGAACATAAAGGCGCTTTAAATGTGTTTTTTATAATGTACTGAATACAATGTATTCCCATGCACCCCTTTCACCACAAACAAGGGCATATGGTTGAATGCTCCTTATCTCATCCTCCTCCTCCTCTTCCATCATATCAACATGCTTATTCGTCACATATAATGCCCTCGCATATATGCCCTTGAAATATAATGTTTTACTGAATCAGCTCACCTGCAGGCACTCGCATATAATTTTTTTAGAGGGTCAGCTCAGCTACCGGCCTTTGCAGATAATTTTTTAGAGGGTCAGCTCAGCTACAGGCCCTCGCATATACTGAAATTTTTTAGAGGGTCAGCTCAGCTACAGGCCCTCACATATAATTTTTTAGAGGGTCAGCTCACTAGCAGGCCTTCACCTACAATCTTTTACTGGGTCTGCTCAACAGCAGGCCCGCACATAAAATATTTTACAGGGTCAGCTCACCAGCAAGCCCTTGCATTTAATTTTTTAAGAGGTTCAGCTCACCTGCAGGCCCGCACCTCAAATCTTTTACAGGTTCAGCTCACCTGAAGGACCTCCCATATAATTTTTTACAGGGTCAGCTCACCAGCAGGCCCGCATCTAAAATCTTTACAGGGTCCGCTCACCTGCAGGCCCTCACCTAATTATAAACACGCCACAGTGTTTGGGGTTTTTGAGCATTTCCTCCCATTTTGGCAACTTTATTTCAGTTATTTTTCTTGATATGTTTAATATGTGCCATTGTGTACTGCTGGTAGCATTCTGTTGCACCTAGTAGCCTGTGTCACATGGTCTGTTATAGGTGGGGCTTACAGCTTATCATCTCTCCCACTACCTGAGTGATTTCACTATGGAGGTATGTGAGAGCTTGGCTGTAAGTTATATCTTAGCACCTCTCAGATCATATTCACACACCACGCTTGACAGTGGTGCAAAAGGGCTCTGATGGGTTTCTGACAGGAATACATTTGCAAAAGTCTCAGTTTTTAACATCAGCTTGAGGGATTAGCCAGTGTTGTTAGTTGCATATCATTGTGGTGCACCTTTCGCAGTGATTTATGTATTTTTATATTTGCATCCACACATTATTCCTTCTTGTGTAGGATGCCATTGTGGTGCATGTGGTCCGCTGCCGACATCCTCCATTGTATGCATTTTTGCTGGGGACTGCTGTTAGCAACGGATCACATGCGGAGGAATTGCTCCCCCGGTTATAAACACAGTGTTTGGGGTTTTTGAGCATTTCCTCCCATTTAGGCCACTTTATTTCAGTTATTTTTCTTGATATGCTTAGGGTGTGCCATTGCGTACTGCTGGTAGCATTCTGTTGCACCTAGTAGCCTATGTCACATGGTCTGTTATAGGTGGGGCTTACAGCCTTATCATCTCTCCCACTACCTGAGTGATTTCACTATGGAGGTATGTGGGATCTTGGCTGTAAGTTGTATCTTAGCACCCCTCAGACCATATTCACACACCGTAGGGTAGTCTAGTGGTAGGAACCCATGCCACGTTGAGATACCTTGATGGTGGTGCAAAAGGGCTTCGATGTATTTCTGACAGGAATACATTGGCAAAAAACATCAGCTTGAGGGATTAGCCAGTGTTGTCAGTTGCATATCATTGTGGTGCACCTTTCGCTGGTTATAAACACGCCACAGTGTTTGGGGTTTTTGAGCATTTCCTCCTATTTAGGACACTTTATTTCAGTTATTTTACTCACCAAATTATACCTAATAGGTAATTTGCGCGCATGCTGCCTTGCTTGGATGTGGAAGCCGTAGCCGTTTCTCAGGCTCTCTCTCCGGAATCAAACACTAATTCCCAATTTCCCATAGTTACAATGGTTTGCGCTGACAATAACATCGAAAGTTGATAGGCCAGACATCCAAATGGATCATCGTCGTCACGGGGACGTGCAATCGGCCCCAGGTTAACTAGAGTCACCAAAGCGGTAGCAGGCCCTCACCTATAATGTTTTAGATGATCAGATCAGCAGGCCCAAAAGTTTTTGAGGGTCACCAGCAGGCCATCAATCATAATTTTTCATGGGTGTGTATGATGCCCTCCTTTATGTGTAATATAGGGTGTATTGGAATTTTTGGCAGCCCTTTCACTTAGTGCATAGGCTTTATGAGTGTAGGAGTCCCACTACCTGAACAATTGTACCACAATGTGAATGAGGCCCTCCATTATGTGATATGCAGGTTGTATAGGAGTGCCTCTTCCTTGCAATTTTTGGCAGCACTTGCACTTTATATACAAGTAAATATACAGGAAAGAATGCATCCTATAAATTTTTCCTCTAAAATCAATTTTTATTTGGTTTTGTGTGTATTATTGTCAGTCTGTAAAAGTGGCATACTACTCGGACAACATCGTTCCCAGCAGCAACCTGCGAGTCCAAGATGCATCAAGACATCCTCCCCATGCTGTTACATAACCATTTTGGTGGTGTTTCCATAAATTTCTGATCTTTTCCTATGAGCCAGGCACCCTCCTCTCTTCAGAGCAGGGGGTGCCTGGTTTAATGCTCGGGTTCTCCCATTGACTTCCATTATACTCGGGTGCTCGAGTATGGCCTGATGTGTTTGGCCTGAGCCCCCGAGCACTGTGGTGTTCGATCAACACTGCTAATTATATCTACTACGATTCCATGGGGAACATAAAAACATAAAAGGACCAAGGGGGTGACTACATCTCATAGGCACTGTATGACTGACTTCTATTTATCGGACTTGGCCATGCTTTTTTCAGGAACTGGCTTAGGCTACTTTCACACTTGCGTTTGATCGGATCCGTTCTGAACGGATCCGATCATATTAATGCAGACGGAGGCTCCGTTCAGTACGGATCCGTCTGCATTAATAACTTAGAAAAATTTCTAAGTGCGAAAGTAGCCTGAGCGGATCCGTTCAGACTTTCAATGTAAAGTCAATGGGGGACGGATCCGCTTGAAGATTGAGCCATATGGTGTCATCTTCAAGCGGATCCGTTCCCATTGACTTACATTGTAAGTCTGGACGGATCCGCACGGCCAGGCGGACAGCTGAACGCTGCAAGCAGCATTCAGCTGTCCACCTGGCCGTGCGGAGGCGAGCGGAGCGGAGGCTGAATGCCGCCAGACTGATGCAGTCTGAGCGGATCCGCATCCATTCAGACTGGACGGAAGCGTTCTGCTCCGCTCATGAGCTCCTTCAAACGGAGCTCACGAGCGGACAGCAGAACGCTAGTGTGAAAGTAGCCTTAGTTGCAATCTGCGTTTCCTACTGTGCTGCTTCAATTAAATATCAAAAGAAGAAAGATACCTTTAATTGCATTATAAAAAGCATCTGTCTGTAATCAGAGAGACAAACGCATCTACTCTCATAGCAACTTCTTGTAAATTTATTCCAAAATGTTTTTCTAATGATCAACTTCTCACATATTCTCCTGGGTCCTTACCAACTGTTCTCCAATCTGACAGTAAGCATAGCTCTTAGATAACGACATACAAATACAAATATAGGTAATGGAGGAAACCCATCTGAGGCATCACGTTTCAATAATTATATAGTTCATTTCTCTATTCATACAGTTGCAATTACTGGACTTTCTTTTTTGCTATGCTATTTTAGAACACTAATATTGTTGTGGTGGCCTTCTAAATCCTAATACATTTTTATGATCCGTGTTCTATAGACACTAGCTAAATATTGTTAAGCCCATTGCTTAGCAACAGGCACAGTAGAAATTAGATAAGTACTTAAAGTCTCTTGAATTCTATAGCTGGTGGAATAGTCACTAGCCAGTTTCCAGAGCGGCTAAGGGCATGGTTTCATGACCCCACCAGAGTTTCAATTCTCAGGAGTATGCCTTAGGCTACATGCACACGACGGTATGTGTTTTGCGGTGCGCAAAGAAAAACAGATGACATCCGTATGCCATCCGTTTTTTTTGCGAATCCATTATAACAATGCCAAAAACGGACAAGAATAGTATATGTCCTATTTTTTTTGCGGGACTACGGAACGGACATACTGATGCGGACAGCACACGGTGTGCTGTCCACATTTTTTGCGGACCTATTGAAATGAATGGGTCTGCATCCTGTCCGCAAAAAAAACGGAACGGACAAAGAAACAAAATACGTTTGTGTGCATGTAGCCTTAGGCTACAATCACATCTGCATCGATAGCTCAGTTTGGGGCTTCCATCACAAAGTTCATCAAAAATAGCAAATAGAAAAGTTCTGCATGCAGTACTTTTTTCTCCGCTAAAAAAACATTCCCCCAAACGGAAACCTACAGGATCCCATTATAGTCAATGCAATCTGTTAGGCTCCACTCCTGTCAGTTATGTGCCGAATCTAACCCTTCGATTATTTTCGTTCTTCTGCTCCTATAATGGAACAGAAAAACTAAAATAATATATTAATGTGAAAGCAGCCTTATAAACACTGCTATTAACAGCATAGCAGTGGAGGCAGTGGTAGCTTTTACTACCTTTACTGTTACAGTTATTTTAACCTACCTTCTGTCTCATAATTTTTTCTTTAAAAAAAAAATGAGAAGGAAAGTACTGTATTTTTCACTTTATAAGAAGCAGCTGATAAGACGCACCTAGGTTTTTGAGGCGGAAAATAAGAAAAAAAAATTGAAACAAAGGGTATGCTTTTGGTGGGTTTTGAACTAATGGTGGTCTGTGGATTACACTATTATGGGGGCTTTGTGGATGACACTGTCATGGAGGGGATCTATGGATGATGCATTGTTATGGGGATCTGTGGATGATATTGTTATGGGGGATCTGTGGATGATGCATTGTTATGGAGGATCTGTGGATGACACTGTCATGGGGGATATGTGGATGATACTGTTATGGGGATCTGTGGATGATACTGTTATGGGGGATCTGTGAATGATACTGCTATGAGGATCTGTGGATAATACTGTTATGGGGGATCTGTGAATGATACTGTTATGGGAGATCTGTGGATGATACTGTTATGGGGGATTTGTGGATGATACAATGCTATGGGGGGAACTGTGGATGACACTGTTATGGGGCGATCTGTAGGATAAACACATATAGCAACTTATGCAGGTCCCCTCTGTGTCCTCTCATGTCCCTGTGTAAATAGTGACCCCCCTTACACCAGGCCCCGCTCACAACAGTCTTTATATGTAAAGTTTATTCATGTAATCCTCAACAAGTGGTTCTGCTTTGCTAAACTACTGCAATCATTTGTCGCAGTACTCACTATCAAAGCAGCAGGCAGGCCGGCAGCATAACGTCACTCCTTCAGTCACACTCCTGCTCAACCAGCTTCATTAAAGGGGTATTCCCATCTTAGACAATAGGGGCATATCGCTAGGATATGCCCCCATTGTCTGATAGGTGCGGGTCCCACCGCTGGGACCCGCAGCTATATCGAGAATGGAGCGGGGAGCGCTGTGGCTGGAGGACCCCAGATTTTCTGGGGTCCATCCACCAACAAGTGCTAATCCCCGCCTCTCCCATAGAAGTTAATGGGAGCTTACCTCGCATGCGCGGCCCATGCTCCCATTCATTTCTATGGGGCAGACAGAAATAGCCAAACCAGTACTCGGCTATTTTCAGCGTCCCCACAGAAATGAAGGGAGAGCGGCTGTGCATGCGCAATGCGCTCTCCTTCACTTTCTGGGCTCCATTCTCAATATAGGTGCGGGTCCCAGCGTGGGACCCCTACATATAAGATGATGGGGGCATATCCTAGCGATATGCCCCCATTGTCTGAAATGAGAAAACCCATTTAATGAAGTGGCTACTACAGACGACTACGGTAGTTTAGTAAAGCAGAGCATGTAGAGGATTACATGAATAGACTTTACATATTAAGACTGCTGTGAGCAAGGTCCGGTGTAATGGAGTACCGTGACTGCACCGGTTGCCGGCCTCCAGCCCCTCCTCCCGCCCCGCGTGATAGAGGTTAACTGTAACTGATACATCGCAGGCCGTGCTGTGCGGCATAGCGCACCCCGTCACACGTTTCGCTCACACCCCCTGAGAAAGTGGAGCGAAACATGCGTCGGGGTGCGCTCCCAGCTGACCAGAGGTCCGATCACTTCACTGGCTGACTACCAAGGTATTCTAACATTTCTCTTTTCTTTAGCCGTTTGTTATTTGTATATACACAGTTAGTTACCCTGATTGGGCCTGGTGGTGGATAATTATATATATGGCGGTTGTTATGTTTGTTGGAGTAACCTTGCGGACCATTTTACATTGCTCTTTCATCTATTTATGCATAGAGCATTGTGATTTGTGAGGATCTGGTACCTTGTGGTTCAGCAGGAGAGCTGCTTGTCGCAGCGCTAGCCTGCACTGCTGCTATAGTTTAATAATTTATTTTGGATTAATGAGTTGTTTGTAATAATATATTACTTAATAAAGATTTGATATTCTATGTGTGTCCCTTATGGTTTTTTCAGTGCTTTATCTGTTGTCATGCATTTTCCCATCTATTAGATTGTTAAGTAGGTTGTATAAGTATAGGACATGTTCTATCTGTTTGCGTAACAGACACATGGATGCAGAAAGCACACGGATGACTGTCCATGTGCATGCTGCGCATGTGTCTCTGACCTCTGTCAGCTGCCAACTACACTGAGAATGTCTCAAGAGGTAGTGACCTGGTGGTTCCCCTGCAGCAAAGACTATATCCCTGCATAGTTGTTTTACAGAAAAATGTCCTTAAAGAGTTAGCCTAAAGTTAAACCCGATAGTTGGTACAGTGGGTCCACACCCACTGCCGTTACAATTGGATTGATTAATAAGGTTATAATTGCAAATTGGATAGTGGTGATTAGAGATGAGCGAATCGAAGTTGACGAAGTGGAAATTCGATCTGAATTTCAGGAAAAATTTGATTCACATCGAATCTGAATTTCCTCATGCTTTGTGGTAACGAATCTCATTTTTTTACCTAAAATGGCTGCTGTATGTGTTAGGATATGGAGCAAAGAACTCTGGGAACGAGGGATCACTCACAATGCCATGCATGGAGCCAATCAGCAGCCAGCCAGCAGCAGTGCTGTCACAGCCCTATTAATAGCCTCAGCCATCTTGGATTTAGACATTTTCCAGTGTATTTAGTGCAGGGAGAGATATTAGCAGGCGCTAGGGAAAGTGGTACAAAAGACTTTATAACATTTATTTTTGGGCTGAATAGAAGTTCCGGGAAAGATCATTAGAAGCATAGGGAAATGATAGGGAGAAATTATTCCACACTAAAAAAGCAGAACAGGGTCCAATAGGGGAATGTACAGCCTGGGTAATAGGAACTATCCTATTTGACCTTGCTGAACTGACTGGGGATCCAAATTGCCATTATACTATTGCTTTTAGATTTGCAATAGATGATAACTCTGAAATTCCAGCAAACCTTGCTTGTTATTGGAGTGAAAGTGCTGTGTGATACAGCCATTAACAGGGTGTATTACTAGGAAATATTTGTATGTCTTATTACCCCTTGTGCGATGCAGTAAAAAATAAAAAGGCTTACTAGCCGTTGTGCAGAGAAGTGACAAAATTGCAGCCTTTTTTGGGGTGCATTAGTGGAAGATAAAAGTGTTTATTTGCCGTTCAGCAGTGCAGCTATATGTTCTAAAGCCTTTTTTGGGGTGTATTAGTGGGAAAAATGGCTTATTTGCCGTTGTGTGGTGAAGTGGCAAAATTACAGCCTTTTTTGGGGTGTATTAGTAGAAATAAAAAGTATTACTTTCCGTTCAGCAGTGCAGCTATATGTTCTAAAGCTTTTTGGGGGGTGTATTAGTTGGAAAATAGGCTTATTTGCCATTGTGCGGAGACGTGACAAAATTGCAGCCTTTTTTGGGGTGTATTGGAAAAAAACTGTATTACTTGCCGTTCAGCAGTGCAGTTATATGTTCTAAACCCTTTTTGGGCTGTAGTAGTGAAAAAAAGGCTTATTTGCCATTCAGCGGTGCAGTTATATATTCTAGTCTTTTTTGTGGTGTATTAGTGGAAAAAAAAGGCTTATTAGCCGTTGTGCAGTGAAGTGGCAAAATTACAGCTATTTTGGGGTGTATTAGTAGAAAAAAAAGGATTACTTGCCGTTCAGCCGTGCAATTATATACTCTAAAGCCTGTTTTGTGGTGTATTAGTTGAAAAAAAGGTTTGTTAGCCATTGTGCGGAAAAGTGACAAAATTGCAGCCTTTTTTGGGGTGTATTAGGGAAAAAAGTATTATTTGCCGTGCAGCGGTGTAGTTATATGTTCTAAAGCCTTTTTTGTTGTGTATTAGTTGAAAAAAATGGCGTATTAGCTGTTGTTCGGAGAAGTGATAAAATTACAGCCTTGATTGGGAGGTATTAGTGGAAAAAAAGTATTACTTGCCATTCAGCGGTGCAGTTATATGTTCTAAAGCCTTTTTTGTGGTGTATTAGTTTTAAAAAAAAGGCTTATTTGCCATTGTGTGGTGAAGTGACAAAATTACAGACTATTTTGGAGTGTATTAGTGGAACAAAAAACAGTATTACTTGCCGTTCAGTGGTGCAGTTATATATTCTAAAGTCTTATTTTGTTGTGTATTAGTGGGAAAAAAGGGCTTATTAGCCATTGTGCGGTGAAGTGGCAAAATTAAAGCCTTTTTTGTGGTGTATTAGTGGGAAAAAAATGATTTTTTTCATTCAGCTGTGCAATTATATACTCTAAAGCCTGTTTCGTGGTGTATTAGTTGATAAAAAGGCTTATTAGCGTTGTGCGGAGAAGTGACAAAATTGCTGCCTATTTGGGGTGTATTAGTGGGGAAAAAAAGTATTATTTGTCATGCAGCGGTGCAGTTATATGTTCTAAAGCCTTTTTTGTTGTGTATTAGTTGAAAAAAATGGCTTATTAGTCGTTCTTCGGAGAAGTGATAAAATTACAGCTTTTTTGGGGTGTATTAGTGGAATAAAAGTATTATTTGCCGTTCAGCGGTGCAGTTATATGTTCTAAAGCCTTTTTTGTGGTGTATTAGTTTTAAAAAAACTTATTTACCGTTATGCGGTGAAGTGACAAAATTACTGCCTTTTTTGGAGTGTATTAGTAGAAAAAAACAGTATTACTTGCCGTTCAGCAGTGCAGTTATATGTTCTAAAGTCTTTTTTAGGGTGTATTAGTGGGAAAAAAGGGCCTATTTGCAGTTCAGTGGTGCAGTTATATATTCTAAAGTCTTTTTTGTTGTGTATTAGTGGGGGGAAAAATTTACTTGTCATTCAGTGGTGCAGTTATATGTTCTAAAGCCTTTTTTGGGTGTATTAGTGGGAAAAAAGGCTTATTAGCCGTTGTGCGGAGAAGTGACAAAACTATGTTTTTGGGGGTGTATTAGTGGAAAAAACAGTATTACTTGCCGTTCAGCAGTGCAGTTATATGTTCTAAAGCCTTTTTGGGGGTGTATTAGTGGGAAAAAAAGTACTACTTGCCGTTCAGTGGTGCAGTTATATGTGGTGTATTAGTTTTTAAAAAAAGGCTTATTTGCCGTTATGTTGAGAAGCAACAAAATTACAGCCTTTTTTGTGGTGTATTAGTGGAAAAAAAGGGCTTATTTGCCATTCAGTGGTGCAGTTATATATTCTAAAGTCTTTTTTTGTTGTATTAGTGGGGAAAAGAAGGATTACTTGCCGTTCAGACGTGCAGTTATATGCTCTAAAGCCTGTTTTGTGGTGTATTAGTTGAAAAAAAAGGCTTATTTTCCGTTTTGCCGTGAAGTGACAAAATTACAGCCTTTTTTTAGTAACATAGTAACATAGTACATAAGGCCGAAAAAAGACATTTGTCCATCCAGTTCGGCCTGTCATCCTGCAATTTGATCCAGAGGAAGGCAAAAAAAAACTGTGAGGTAGAAGCCAATTTTCCTCACTTTAGGGGAATAAAAATTCCTTCCCGACTCCAGGAATTTTAGTGGGAAAAAAATGTATTACTTGCCATTCAGCAATGCAGTTATATGTTCTATAGCCTTTTGTGGGGTGTATTAGTGGGAACAATTACTACTTGCCATTCAGCGGTGCAGTTATATGCAGTGTATTACTTTTTTAAAAAAGGCTTATTTGCCGTTATGCGGTGAAGCAGAAATATTGCCGCCTATTTTGGGATGTATTAGTGGGAAAAAAGTATTATTTGCCATTCAGCAGTTATATGCACTAAAGAGTTTTTCGGGGTGTATTAGTAGAAAAAAGGGTTTATTTGCCGTTGTGTGGTGAAGTGACAAAATTGCAGCCTTTTTTGGGGTGTATTAGTGGAAAAAAAGGGCTTATTAGCCATTGTGCTGTGAAGTGGCAAAATTACAGCCTTTTTTGGGGTGTATTAGTTGAAAAAATAATATAATTTACCATTCAGCGGTGCAGTTATATGTTCTAAAGCCTTTTTTTGTGGTGTATTAGTGGAAACAAAAGGCTTATTAGCTGTTGTGCAGAGAAGTGACCAAATTACAGCCTTTTTTAGGGTGTATTCATTTATTTTTTCTTTATTTATTTATTTGATCTAAAAGTATGTCAGACAGAGGAGAGGGGTAGAGGCCTAAATGTTTCTGGCACAGCCACAGGTTTTAGCATTGTAAAAGGTCTCTTCGAGAGGCCTGAGCTTCCGGTGTCATCTAGCGGTCATGTCTTGACCAGCAACCCAGCGGTTCTTGAATGGTTGACCCGGTCATCCACTTCATCCCAAGTGACATCAGACACCCCCAGCTAAGAGTCGGTGGGTTCGTTAGACACAACCCTTAGTTTGCATGGCCCGGGAGCATGCCCTGTGCATTCACCTGTCCTCAACCTGCCTCTGTCCTTTTCTGTTCCCTCCCCAGACAAGTATTACATGTATATGCTGTGGGCTCAGATCCACTATACAGTGAGGATGAGCTACTAGAGGCCAGTCAGCAGCTACTGGCCAGCCAAGATCTGGAGGAGACATCTGCCGCTTCCTCCGATAGGAAGAAATGTAGTGATGAGGAGAGTGGCATGGGAGCTGGTGTTGCGAGTTGTCAGGCTCCTGGCTCAGAGACAGTTGAGGAGGACATCAGTGACGTGCAGACAGTACTCGATGATGATAATGTAGTCGATTGAAATTGGGAGCCAGGTGATGAAGGGGCTTCATTATCATCATCATTGGGAGAGGCAGCAGTTGAGCAAGTCGGTAAAGTGGCTGGGAATCAGCAGGGTGGCAGCAGTGGGAGGTTGGGAGCCAAATGTGCCCGGGGTAGACCACCTACTTCGCAGGAGCCTACCTGCCCAGAAAGTAGTGGTGAAGGGGTTCACGGAGGCAGCGGCCGTAGAAGTCAGTCAGTGTGGAGTGTTGGAGGTAAAATCACCTACTCTGCAGTGTGGCAGTTTTTTGTTAAGCCACCGGAGGAGGTGAACATGGCCATTTGCAGAATCTGTGGGAAGAAGGTAAAGTGTGGCGAGGGTGCCAATGTTGGCACCACGGCCCTGCATCAACAAGTGTTCTGGGAGAATCATGGCTCCGATGTGGTTCTCCAGCCTGCCGCAGCAACCTCTGCATCAAACATTGGCACACACCTGATTTAAGGCAGTCAAGGCACCACCTCAGCCGAAGGGATCTGTCTGTCCTTCCCATCATCTACCGGTCCTGATGCTCCTGCACCTCGTCCTCCTACTCCTCTTCACTCATTTTGCCAGCAGTCGATCACTGAAGCGATTGCCAAGAGACAGCAATATGCGTGTGGTCATCCTACGGTGAAGAAGCTGAACGTGCTCCTGGCCAAGTTGCTGGTACTGCAGTCCCTCCCTTTCCAAGTGGACTCTGCACCTTTCAGAGAACTGATGGCTTGTGCCGAGCAGAGGTGGAAAGTCCCAAGCCGAAATTTCTTTGCCAAAAAGGCAGTACCAGCCCTGCACACATACAGTATGTAGAACAGAAGGTGGGACAGTTGAGCCCCTGAAGTCTTCACCCCATCTGCAAACTTGGCATGCACTTCAGCCACTCATACACCACAAAGCACACCCTCCTTGACCTGCAGTGGCAGAAAGGCGTCCCCCAACAAAGGCTGATATGCAACATTTCCATCCATTTGAATTGCACCCTGCACCAGCTCAATGAGCAGAAACTTTGGTCTAGAGTAACTGCTGAGTAGCTTTCTTCACCCGCATAGTGTCACGGAAGGTGTACAGAAAACTAGAAGACACAAAATGAAGATCCGACTGACTGGATCCAAACTAAGGAACCAAAGGGATAGCCCTGCAACAGACCTGGTATCTCCCTAACTGCTCAACCTATGCAAAAATCTCAATGGTAGATGATCGCATATCCTCGTTCCTCGACTGTATAACACCTGAACACCCTATAATAGTGAGGGGACACGACCACCTGCTCCCTACACTTGATACGGAGGGAGTCAGGGTCACCTGGGATCCAGCAAACAGGAAAATACAAATGAATGAACAAAACGTATCTGTAGAAGACTCAGTAGTAGCATCCAGCATGCATACACTCCAGGAAGTTGTATAAACCGCAAAGTGATGCAGTATGGGATAGGATTTAAAGGGATGCAATCAGTGCAACTACATGACAGCTGAGAGAGGCTAACAAGATGAGAAAATGAAAGCAAAACAAAAGGAACCTCAAGGAGGAGGTTCTGAAGGACATCTGTCAGAGCTTCTCAGATGTCTGGTGGTGACACATAGTGAATAAACTACTCACCAGCAACAGCAGCTAGATATGGAGCAGAACCTGAACCAGACGGTGGTGGTATACTTGAACAGCACCCTCCCACCCGACATTGAAGATCCGCTAGACTACTGGGCAGCCACACTGGTTTTGTGGCCACAACTGGCCGAGTTTGCCCTGGAAAAGCTGTCCTGCCCGGCCAGTAGTGTGGCATCAGAGTGGGTGTGCAGTGGAGGCCATAGTTACCACAATGAGAACTCGCCTGTCCACCAAAAATGTGTGGAGAGACTGACCTTTATCAAGATTACTCAGATGTGAATCAGTCAGAATTTCCACCCACCAATGCCTGATGCATCAGATTAGATTATCCATGCTGCCTCACCCAAAACTTGACAAAAGAGACCAGTTTCTTCTTGCTACGTGACTGAGCTACTATTCTGATGCTGACACCTGCCTGATGCCACACATCTGATGCCAAGTGCTCCTTCTTATACCCACCATCATCAGCGGGTACTGCTATTGCCACCCATCTCCTCACTCTGTCACCGGCTCACTCTGTGGTCTCCTGATGCTGCTGCCACCTCACCACTATGTTATTGTGCCACTCTGTGGTCTCCTCATGCTGCTGCTATCTCAACACTATGTTAATAGAGCATTATGTGGCCTCCTCATGCTGTTGTTGTTGCCACCTCCATATATGCCAGTATGTGGGCTCCTCATGCTGCTGCTGCCACCTCCACACTATATCAGCTTGCCACTCTGTGGTCTCCTCATGCTGCTGCCACATCACTACTCTGTGGCCTCCTCATGCTGCTGCCACCTCAACACTATGTAAATGGGCCAGTCATTGGTCTCCTCATGCTGCTGCTTTTGCCACCTCCCCAGTATGTCACTGGGCCACTCGGTGGTCTCCTCATGCTGCTGCCACCTCAATACTATGTCATTGGCCCACTCTGTGGATTTCTCATGCTGTTCTCCCACCCTCCCCACTCCATGACTGGGCCACTATTTTGCCTTTTTGGCCTGGTTGACATCATCATTTATTTTACCCTTCTCTGATCTGTCAGAAGGAAGGAAAAATTTGATGCATAATGGATCCAGTCTGTGTAGCAGCTGTAAAAGCCTGTATGGTCCCATCAGAATTGGCTTATGATTTGGTAGTCAAAAGCAGGAGTGGGTACAAAACACAGATGACATGCAAGACATGCAAATATTCCATTCATGTATCATCTCTGTTTTGCTGCAATACTGATGGATTACTGACCAAATGCTGACCGAGTGAAGCGGATGCTCAACAGACAGGATCCGTTTTTTGGGGGATTATTGTTCTGTCGGATCAGCGAAAGGGCAATAATCTTTGACGTCAACACAAACTTACTGATGACATCCTCTCCACTCTGTCAGGGAGACTCTACTTGTATAAGTGTCGATTAGAACAGGTTCTGTAGACATCTATATGGAATCAGCTGACCATGGTGTAAAAAGAGTGCGCTCTTTCATGCTACAGTAGGATCTTGGGCATCTGCACTGTTCTTTATATCTGGCGCTAACATTGACCTGTAAGAATGAGTTAATACTTGAGTTATTTGGTCAGTTTTGGCCCCCGTAATTGCCCAAATAAGTGAAGTGTGCAGTGATTCTAAGAACGACGCTTGTCATGTGCGTGTCATACTGACAGTATTGTTTTACTACCACAGCAGACTCCTATGCGTGTTACTGCAAGGCACAGTGTTCTACACCACTATACAGGCTCTTTGCAGCCAGGAAATAGTTCAACTCTTCAGATCTAATATACATCTTTAATTGCTAAAATAATTATATAAACCTTAATGTCATATGTTAGTACAGGGGTTGGCAACCTTCACCATTCTAGCTGCTGTGAAACTACTACACCCAGCATGCACACTTGCTTGGCTGTGCTTGTACCTCCCAAAGAAGTGTTGAGCATTCTAGGAGTTGTATTTTCAGAACAGATGTAGGTTGCTAATCCCTATGTTAGTAGATAAGCATCAAGATCTTTCCGAATTTAAGTGGATATTTATTGATTTAGTGAAAATAGTCTAAATTATGATTTTAATGCCCAATCTATTCCCTAATAAAAAGCAAGAAAAGGTTCATTATATTGACTGTGAAACTGAACAGGATATTCCTCAAATTTATGCTAATTTTACAAAATCAGATCTTATATGGTAGCATTCAAGTTGTATTGTCATGAAAATTCTATTCATGGCCACTATGACACACCACATGTGAATAAACACCTACTCTCTGCTCTGCACTGATTAGGGGCAATCACACCGAAACAGCTGTCTGCAGATGAGATGCTGGCTTATTTAATATCTAAGTCATATCTCAAGGCTTATTTTAAGAGCTGAACATTGACTTATAGGATAGCTGCCTTACATCTGGTGGCATTAGAGGCAGAGCTTGTTAAGGGCTCATTTGCATCCCTTCTCTCCCAGAATTCCAGAGGAGCATGTATGGTCTATAAGTCTCCTTACACTGATTAAGGTGCTTTCTCCCAAAGCAGAGTTAGTTCTCCCCTGACCCAGACACAGGCCTCTCATCCAATTAAGCCATTACTCTCTGCTCTGCACTGATGATGGGCAATCACCCAGAAACAGCTGTCTGTTGATGAGGTGCTGGCTTATTTTGAGAGCTGAACATTGACTTATAAGATAGTTGCCTTACATCTGGTGGCATTAGAGGCAGAGCTTGTTAAGAGCTCATTTGCATCCCTTCCCTCACAGAATTCCAGAGGAGCATGTATGGCCTATTAGTCTCCTCACACTGAATAAGGTGCTCTCTCCCTAAAGAGAGTTAGTTCCTAGTGATGAGCTGCAGGGGCAATATCCCAATTTGTAATATTTTGTGAATTTTTGGGCGAATATTCGCCTTAAATTTGCAAATTCGAGAATCCGTGATCTCCAGTCATTATTTTCTTGATTGTGAAAATTGGCAATCAATATTACTCCAAAAGTCAAAGATATTGCAGCCTTCTCATTGGCCCACAAGCAAGAAGCAGTGAGGGATCATGGGTACTGATGAAAAAAAATCTAGAATATTGGCGATTACGAATATATAGCACTATATTCTAGATGTTCTCGAATTTTCAAACTGCCAATATTTGCGATAAAAATTTGCGATTAGAATATTCGTGATCAACACTATTAGTTCTCCCCTGACCTAAACACCTAATTAGTACACATAATCAGCAAAGGCCAAGGAACAACTAATCACTTCCACATACAGTATATTCCCATTGCAATTTCCAAACATTCATATTGAAATCCACATGACAGGTAAATGACAGACGAGCAGCTTGTGGGGTGTTAGTCTGATAAAAAGTTCACAAATTTGACATCCTTTGATATTTTGCTGGAAAAATGCCTGGTATATATAAGAATATTATTTACTATAGAAAAAAAGATTGTTAAAATTGAGAGTGTTTTTGATAGTTTCATCTGTATGACTCACAGTTTTAGGGCTCCTTCACACAGTTTTTCTGCCAAAACAGGCCTAAAAATACCTGACTTGATCATCATTTTGTGTTGCATTTTTTAGGTGTTTTGAGGGTGTTTCTGAACATACAGTTGCAATAAAAAGTATGTGAACCCTTTGGAATGATATGTATTTCTGCACAAATTGGTCATAAAATGTGATCTGATCTTCATCTAAGTCACAACAATAGACAATCACAGTCTGCTTAAACTAAGAACACACAAATAATTAAATGTTACTATGTTTTTATTGAACACACCATGTAAACATTCACAGTGCAGATGGAAAAAGTATGTGAACCCTTGTATTGAATAACTGGTTGAACCTCCTTTGGCAGCAATAACTTCAACCAAATGTTTCCTGTAGTTGCAGATCAGACATGCACAACGGTCAGGAGTAATTCTTGACCATTCCTCTTTACAGAACTGTTTCCGTTCAGCAATATTCTTGGGATGTCTGGTGTGAATCACTTTCTTGAGGTCATGCCACAGCATTTCAATCGGGTTGAGGTCAGGACTCTGACTGGGCCACTCCAGAAGGCCTATTTTCTTCTGTTTAAGCCATTCTGTTGTTGATTTATTTCTATGCTTTGGGTCGTTGTCCTGTTGCAACACCCATCTTCTGTTGAGCTTTAGCTGGTGGACAGATGGCCTTAAGTTCTCCTGCAAAATGTCTTGATAAACTTGTGAATTCATTTTTCCTTTGATGATAGCAATCCGTCCAGGCCCTGACGCAGCAAAGCAGCCCCAAACCATGATGCCCCCACCACCATACTTCACAGTTGGGATGAGGTTTTGATGTTGGTGTGCTGTGCCTCTTTTTCTACACACATAGTGTTGTGTGTTTCTTCCAAACAACTCAACTTTGGTTTCATCTGTCCACAGAATATTTTGCCAGTACTGCTGTGGAACATCCAGGTGCTCCTGTGCAAACTGTAAACATGCAGCAATGTTTTTTTGCTCAGCAGTGGCTTCCTCTGTGGTATCCTCCCATTAAATCTATTCTTGGTTAGTGTTTTACATATCGTAGATTCGCTAACATGTTAGCATATGCCAGAGATTTTTGTAAGTCCTTAGCTGACACTCTAGGATTTGCGGCAGGTCACATTCATTTTAATGGCGGGCGAACATGAAAAACCTCCAGATCATATTTGCAGCCACAAAATACTTACTAGATGTACACACATAGTCCCACAACATGGACACTGACATACCAGAAGTATTACGCAAAACTGCGATCAACAAGCATTCTTTTTTTATCTGCGAAATTTCATCAAAGTATTAATCGCAAGAGCACATGTGCTAGAAGGGCTTGGCCTACAGCAACTGGTTTGCAACGACTCGAAATTAGATGGATGTGATGGTTGGAATGAAGTTCAGCGACGAAGAGGAAGAACTCCTGGTGACTGTAAGTAATCTTACATTAAAGTAGTGTATTTGATTACATTTCACCTGCATGTCTGAACAATCTTTTTATATGCATAAAGAGTGTTATATGCATAAAGAGTGTTAGTCGGCAGATTGGCAACGTTGTCACACACCACTTTACCAACTGTAAAATTGAGCGGTGTTAGCCACTGATCTGCCTGTGAACGTAAAGCTGAAAGGGGTGCAGGACCAGTGTGACTCTTGGCTTCCAGGCACAACAGCCGCAGAACAGCATGGCAATGTCTCACCTGGTATGTCGAATAGGTTCTGGGGATCTTGGGTGGTGCAGCGGAAGAGACGGTAGCAGCGCAAAAGGAGGAGTGAGCCGAGGAGGAGAGGGAGGATGGAGGAAGAGAAGAGGCAGGCCTGCATGCAATCCGTGGCAGTAAAACCAAATCTACATGGGTGCTACGGGTTACATGCTTGATGGCCATCAGAAGTTATATACCTTCCCTGTCTGTGTTTGCTAGACCACGTGTCTGTGGTCAGATGTATCTTGGCACCGACACTGTGTGCCAGAGATACATTCACTTACAGCTGAACGTGGCCATATAGCTCTGGGATGCCCTTCTGCCAGAAATATTTCCTACCTGGGGTCTTCCATTGTGGTGTTCCAATGGCCACAAATTTTCAAAAGGCCTCCGAGTTCAAAAGGCCTCCAGTTTATATGGCAGTAGTTGGCGGGCTATCAGTTCCGACAAGCCAGCGGTCAACCGTTGGGCAGGAGGGTTATCCGGCGTCGTCATTTTTTTTACGCACGAACATTTGGGCAACGGAAGCCTGCCTTTTTCCAGAAAAACGTGAGGATGGCATGATGGAAGGTGGAGTGGAGGACAATTGTGAGGAGAGAGGAGAAGGAGAAGAGTCTGGACGGTGAGACCCTGGAGTGTGGCTTTGTGGGTTCTGACGGCGTTACTCCCACTGGGCTCGGTGATGGGAGGTCAGGTGCCTTCTTAAGGCGGTCGTCCCTAGGTGAGTGTTGGGCTTAGGTGTTGACTGCAAAGGCTGCAGATGGCAACACTATTGTCAGCAGCGGACACGTTAAAAAAAGCCCACACTGAGGAGCCATGTGCCGGCGTCCTGGGTGCGCCAGATGTGACCGTACATGGTTGATGGCTCGCTCCTGATACAGTAGCAGTCTGGTTTGTCCCTCCTGTGCAATGTAAGTTCGGCCTGCTTCTCCTCCCTATCTGCTGGTCCATCTCTCCCTCTGAACTCCCCTCCTCTTCCTCTCTTGTGGACACCTACGAGACATCCATAGACACGTTATCATCAACGTCACCTTCCCCACCACTAATATTAGAGATCTCGGAGTAGGCAACAACAGCGGGGACCAACCTCCTTGGGCTGATCTGGGTATCCTCGTCAGACTTCTGAGTGGCGGGTGTTGCTACCTCCTCTTCCTGATCGGATGCCAAGATTGGCTGCGCATCAGAAATGTCTTGTGTTGGATCGGAAAATAATTCCTGTGACTCAAGCGGAGGGTATATGGTGGTGGTGGTGTCTTTGGCGGTGCACACAGCAGAGAGTGAAGAGGGTGCAGATAGAGAGGATGATGAGGGTGCAGAAGCGGAAGGCTGAGTGAGCCACTCAACCAAGTCTGGTGCGTCCTTTGACGCAATCAAACGCAACCACTGCAACTTCCCACTTTGGCTCCGGCCTGGTGCTCCTGCCCTACCTACTACCCCACCCTCTGCCTGTCATTTTTAAAATGACTCTGTGACAAAAGTCTTTAAAGAAGCACAGTGTATTTGGAAGAAGGTATATAACACCCCGCGTCATTTTGGGGGCCACTGGTCTATCACACCAGTTATAAAAAAAAAGAATTCCAGTAACTTTTGTCACTGTGTGTAGCAGAAGTAACGCAGCGAAATAGGCTAAATTTCTGCAGGACCCAAATGCACTATTATAAAAGGATATTCTTTTATAACACCCCTCTTCAATCTGTCGTTTTGGGGGGCCACTGGTTTATCACACCAGGTATAATACTTTTTTTCCCTTAACGTTTGTCACTGTGTGTTGCAGAGGGAAAGCAGCAAAACAGAAAAAAAATATTCTGCAGTACCCAAATACACTATTATGAAAGTATATATAACACCCCGCTTCAATCTATCATTTTGGGGGGCCACTGGTCTATCACACCAGTTATAATACTTTTTTCTAATTGCGCTTGTCACTCTTTGTAGTTGTAGTATCGCTGCAGAACCGATCACCTGTCACAATGCTGCACAATACAAATCCACTATAATATGCTTTCTAGATTAGAAAGTATATTATAAGTGTATTACACCCCTATATACTGCACACCAAACAATAGTACACCTATACCAGTCCTTAAAAGGACTTTTGTGGACCTATTAGCTAGCGATTTGCATCACTAACACTCTAACAGTCTGTCCCTGCTCCACACAGCAACCTCTCCCTACACTGACAAAAGACAGAATGTAAAATGGCAGCAACATTAGGTCTATTTATAAGGTAGGGGGTATGTCCATGTGCTGAAATGTCTTAAAGAGGACCTTTCACCAGAATAAAACTTCTAGACTAACTATACAGGCATGTGAGTGGCGCCCAGGGACCCCCCTGCACTTACTGTTATACCTGGGCGCCGCTCCGTTCTGACGTTATTGCCTCTGGTATCTTCATAGTTAGGCTCCACCCAGGGGAACCTGCCGTCGGCTCATTCTCCCATGCTGTAGCGCTGGCCAATCACAGCGCTCAGCTCATAGCCTGAGAGAGAAAAAAGCCTCTCAGGCTATGAGCTGAGCGCTGTGATTGGCCAGCGCTACAGCATGGGAGAAGGAGGCGCCGGCAGGTTCCCCTGGGTGGAGCCTAACTATGAAGATACCGGAGGCAATAACGGGAGAACGGAGCGGCGCCCAGGTATAACAGTAAGTGCAGGGGGGTCTCTGGGCGCCGCTCTACATGCCTGTATAGTTACTTTAGAAGTCCTCTTTAAATTGGCTGTCCTGTACAATCTGATGGATGTGTCATGGGTCAAAGTTCTTCACAATGTAAAAGAATATGGCAAAGTTCGATGCGAACCGACCACTGGGCGAACCGCAAGGCCATCTCTATTGAGCAGTCTGCGCTGTGCTCTTGCAGTCATCTTTTCAGGACGGCCACTCCTAGGGAGAGTAGCAGCAGTGCTAAACTTTCTCCATTTATAGACAATTTGTCTTACTGTGGACTGATGGTAGGTCTTCTGAGAGCTCTTTTGTGCGAGGCATCATTCACATAAGGCAATGCTTCTTGTGAAAAGCAAACCCAGAACTGGTGTGTGTTTTTTTGTAGGGCAGGGCAGCTGTAACCAACACCTCCAATCTCATCTCATTGATTGGACTCTCTTGGAGATGTCATTAGTCTAGGGGTTCACATACTTTTTCCACCTGCACTGTGAATGTTTACATGGTGTGTTCAATAAAAACATGACAACATTTAATTCTTTGAGTGTTATTAGTTTAAGCAGACTGTGATTGTCTATTGTTGTGACTTAGATGAAGATCAGATCACATTTTATGACCAATTTGTGCAGAAATCCATATCATTCCAAAGGGTTCACATACTTTTTCTTGCAACTGTATAACATTTATGAATGACATTTTTTGCATTCATTGCATTTTTAGAAGAAGAAAGTGTATGTCCCCTGTAATGACACTTTATCTGTACAGCTGTATTGGATAAAAGCATTGTTCAAAAAAACAACACACATTGAACATGCTTTTTTACGCACAACAAATTAAGCTCTGTGGGAGAAAAATGCCAGGCAATGAGTTAAAGAAAATGCAGGTTTGTCCTACATTCAATATTTCTCATAGACTTCCATTAAACATCTGGAGTCAATATTTTTTGCATCAAAAGAGTATGAAAAAACCTCAGCAAAAATGAATATATGCAAAACCAGCCTTAGACTGTTTTTTTTTACAGTAAATGCATATTGGCGTCTTATAAACTATAAAATATGTTTATTATAAAATCTTTTTTCATTTTTGATCCATGTACAGGGCTATACAAGTCACAACAACATTTATTTAGTACTGCCATTAAGTTATTGTCATTTGAACACTGTATACTATGGAGGTACATGTGGGGTATATATGTGTGTATTCTTTCTAGTGATCTTTTTATACCTAAGCCTATAAACAGGCATCCTCTACGACTAGAGGAAAAAAGTTTTCACTATCGCCATAGATCAGTGGTGCCCAACCATTTTTCGTCTGAGGGCCGCACTAGACTTGGTATAAATTTGGGGCACATATCTGGGCATAACTACTATGAGGGGGCACATATCTGGGCATAACTACTGTGAGGGGGCATGTGTGAGCATTACGTCTATGAGGAGGGCACATATCTGGGCATAACTACTGTGAGAGAGCATGTGTGAGCATTACTACTGTGAAGAGGGCACATATCTTGGCATTATTACCGTGAGGGGGCATGTGATGTATACATGTGTGTAATGTATGTAGTGCAGTATGTCATGATCACACACTGCACTACATACATTAAACACATGTATACATCACATACTGTCACCTTCTTCTGCAGGTCTACCTTGATGTCTGGTCTTTAGGCTTCAGTCAGATCCTCCACTGCCATGCTTGCGCCGTATGCCCGACACCACCAGGAGCTGGCCCCTCCTCCTTTCATCTCCCGCCGGCTTCTCCTACAGCAGGGCGCTCTAACATCCACAGATAACCCCCCTCAGTGTCATCCACAGATAACCCCCCTCAGTGTCATCCACAGATAACCCCCCTCAGTGTCATCCACAGATATCCCCCCCCCCACCCAGAGCCGCTTCCTAGCTAATTTATTCACTGCACTTGCCTCTGTGAAATTGAAGAGAAGCACCTTAATCTCGCAAACTGGCAGAGGCCAGGAAGACTGTGCATGCGCACTTCTATGCCTCTGCCAGTGCGCCTGTGCGAGATTATGGCGCTTCTCTTCAATTTCACAGAGGCAAGTGCAGTGGATAAATTAGCTAGGAGGCGGCGCTGGGCGGGGAGATTGCAGGCACAGGCAGCATCGCTTTGCTGCCTGTGCCTTTCGCAGCGCTCCCTGCGCTGATAAAGTCTTGTTACTGCGTGGGCTGCATGACACGGCTTCGCGGGCCGCATTTGGCCCACGGGCCGTAGGTTGGGCATCTGATGATTCTTTTATGTAAGAGCAGTCACATTATGGCTATAGATGAGAAAAGTTTTGAAAAATTTTATTCGGCAGCTTTGCTGAAGTTTGACAAGAAATTTGTTTTGTTACGAATTATCTCATTACAAATTGCTATAAATCAGGTACCCAGGCCAATCTGCCTAAAAGTAACAGTGACCTCTAATACTGACTCATAGTAACTAGCAAAAGAACAGATTAGCTATGAACACTGGTTCTCTGGTTCTTATGTACACAGTGATAAATTATACCTGCCTGTAATACTGACAGCACAGTAACTCTACAGCTAACAGAAAGGATTAGCTATGACTTTTGCGCTGCACAGTTATGTACATGGCAATAAATTGCAGCAGAGTCTGTAGTTCAGCAGTCTCCTACGCTCTTCCTGCACTCTCTGCAGTCTTCCTGCACTCTCCCTCTCCAATATTTCTATTCTCTCTCCAAAATGTATATCTTTATTCAGCAGGACCTGCCCTGACGTCACCGTGCTCACCAAAGGTCCTTTTGCAGGTCCTGAAAGAAGAAGCAAGAAGACGATGCCAGCTGGTGATCAATTGGATGAGGTGAGTAACCATTCTGTATTAAGAATGCTATTATTTTCCCTTATAACCATGTTATAAGGGGAAATAATAAAATGAATAGAACACCTAACCCAAACCCGAACTTCAGTGAAGAAGTCCGAGTTCAGGTCTGGGTACCACATTCAGTTTTTTTCATGCGCGTGAAAAACGCATTGCACTCACGCAGAAAAAACTGAACATCGGAACGCAATCGTAGTCAAAACTGACTGCAATTGCTTGCCTACTCGCACGGTTTTCATGCAAGGCACACGCAACGCATCCGGAGCAATTCGGGTCGCCCGTATGAAAGAGGCCATCTGACACAAGTTGCTATGTCTGATTCATTTAACAAGATCAAGAACCTGGAGGCCTTTTCTAGAAAGCTATATCATAAATTATGAGCGCTGATTACTTCGATCCAGAGATCTATTTTGATTACTGTGTTTGAAGTCAGTAAGGAATTATCCCCTAATATGGAACAGTTGGTTAGCACTTCATTAGGGTTTTTATTTTCCTCTTGATAAGCTCCATTTATTACCTTGTGCAAAAAAGTGTATTTTCTTTGGAGAACATGTAATAATTTACTCAGCCAGGCAACTGTGTATGGCTTTGCTTGTAGAGTTACCCTGCCAACCAACCAAGAATGGCTGGTTGACCTAACAATGAGGCTGGAAGCCGAGCCAATCAGATTCTTTTTTTTTTTTTTTTATAAACACTTTATTAGTTGTCCAACAATAACCATTACATAAATCATGTCATTATTAACATATATCAACAACATATTTTCTTTTAATCCCACAAGAACTCCCCCCCCCCCCGCGATGCGTCTTCCTTCAGCGCCACTCCTCCATCCTAAGGTCGAGGAGTAGCGTTGACGGGTGGAGAGCGGGGGATGCTCTATGAGTTCCAGTCTCCCAAGGTTCCAATCCATATTTTCTCAGCCTTTCTCTGCTTATACAAAATATATTCATATCTCTTAGTCATATTCACCAGGTTTAACCATGTATTCATAGTGGGACTGTTTTGTTAAAATCAGGAATGTGCTATCAAAAGTCATGCCAAAAACATTATCTTAAATAAAAGATTTATTTTATGTTGCTGACAGCTAACCTTGGCCAACTCACCTAGTACCCAACATTCAGCGAAGAAAGGGATCCGCACCTTCAATTTTCCCTCAATATATCTGTGAATAGCCCCCCAGTAATGTTTCAACTCTGCACAGGACCAGAACATATGCAAATAATCCGCTTCAGGAATATCACACCTAAGACAGTTAGAGTCATTCCTAATCCCACATCTCTTAAGCCAAAGAGGTGTAACATAAAGTCTGTGTAGAATATTAAACTGCACCACAACGTGATTAAAGTTAAATTAAACTAGTTTTAAATTCAAAGTTACCTTCTGCTGGTCGTCCAAATGAATCATTGGACACTCATTTTGCCAAGACCTCTGGCCAGCAGAAGAAACATCTCCAAATCGTGATGTAAATTTTTATAAAGGTGAGAGATCTTCATTTTCTGATACAGATTCCCTATCCACTCATTAAATTGTGTAGAAGTGTCTATTTGAAACCTATTTTTTTTCCTTTATGCTCAAAAGTGCCGACCTTAACTGTAAATAACGAAACCATAATAATTTCTGTGCTTTTTCTCTCTGTTATAATTCTACAAATGAAATAATATCTCCATTACTTACTACCTGTGTCGAATATACAATATTACTTTTTTGCCAATATAGTTCCTTAGCTAATTCATCTAAAGTTTGTAAGTGCTGATTATACCATAAAGGAGTGGATCCTAGTGAACCTTTCACTCCACACCATAGTCTAATAGAATACCATTTTTGATGAAAAGATTCCTAGCTGATCTAAATTCTCTATCGGAGTTGATCAATTGATCAGACTCCAGTAGAGTTAAAAAGTTATCATAGGCTACTTTCACACTTGCATTCAGAGCGGATCCGTCTGGGGTCTGCCCAGACGGCTCCGCTCATATAATGCAGACGATGGGATCTGTTCAGAACAGATCCGTCTGCATTATATTGTAGAAAAAAATTCAAGTGTAAAAATTGCTTCAGACGGATCCATCCAGACTTTACATTGAAAGTCAATGGGGGAAGGATCAGTTTGAAAATTGAGCCATATAGTGTAAAATTAAAACGGATCCATCCCGTTTGCCTCCGCACGGCCAGGTGGACACCCGAACACTGCAAGCAGCGTTCAGGTGTCCACCTGCTGAGCGGAGCAGCGGCCAAACGCTACCAGACTGATGCATTCTGAGCGGATCCGCATCCACTCAGAATGCATTAAGGCTGGACGGAAGCGTTCAGGGCCGCTTGTGAGAGCCTTTAAACTGAACTCCCAAGCAGAGCCCCGAACGCTAATGTGAAAGTAGCCTTATGGAGATCTTTTCACTAAGTCCCTGCAGAGTGGACTTTCTTTCCATTTCTGGAGAAAACAAAACTGTGCAGCTAAAAAATATCATGGGAGAATGAGAATTTTTCTATGGGCGCAGTGGTTATGTCTAGTGGCATGATCATGGTTTTATCCCAATTCACATCCAGACCTGAGGCTTCTCCCAAATAATTTACAATTTGCAAAATAGTTAAGAGAGTAGATTCTGTTGGACATAGAATAGAATATCATCGGCATATAAAGAAATGCGATCTTCCGTTCCCAATACCCCAAACCCTAGTATCCTAGAATCATGTCTAACCCTGCCCGCCAAAGGTTCAATATACAGTAGATATCAAATAGAAGAGGAGATAGTGGAATCCCTGGCGAGTGCCCCTAGTCATGGGAAAGCTTCTTGTAAGATGTCCATTTATATTTAATCTTGCCGTAGGAGATCTATAGAGAAGCTTAACTATATTAATAAACCTAGGGCCAAAGCCCATCCTATGAAGCACTCTCCATAGAAATCCCCACTCAACTCCATCAAAAGCCTTTCAGAGGTCTGTATATTATAAAAAAGAGGATGCAAATTATAATGAGTCCCCTTATTAGGAATAAAGCCATTCTGATCTGGATGTATAATTGTTGTCATAACACTAGATAGCCTCATAGCTAAGATTTTGGAATAGAGTTTAACATCTGTATTCAGCAGAGAAATAGGTCTATAAGATCCCAGCTCATTAGGGTCTTTACCCTTCTTTAACATTACTGTTATCACAGCCTCTGTCATTGTTTCTGGGAGGACTCCCTCTTTTATTGAGTCAGCGAGGTTCTCCACAGATGGGGAAAAACAACCTCCCCAATCAGATTCTTGACTCTGTGTCCAATCCCAGAGCTAAGTGGGGGATTTAAGACTGCAGATCTCTAATTGACTTGCGTGTGATTTATATTTTTTATTTTGTGAACCTGCTCCAGAGCCATTTGCTACTCATTATTGCTTTGTGGATTAACCCATGATATGCAAATTTTGCTTCTTCTGATTCTCTGGGTATCCTGACTGGCTTGTTTTTGGATTAACCTCCCGATCACTGTTTTTGCTCTGTTTTGCTGGTTTTGACCAGGCTGTTCGCTCTGGAAAGGGGATGGCTAAAACAATATACTATCAAGGATTAACAAACCCAATAACAGCTTTGCCTCCTCAGAGTTGGAGATAGATTTTAACACTTTTCATTCTAGAGAACACAGTTTAGAAGAAACATTGGTTTTGACCCGGTTTGTTGACTGCTATTAGCACCCCTGGTTCTGGAAGTCTGCTTCTAGCGAGCTTGCACGAGTTTACTGTTATTTTACTCCAGATGAAACCTTGGTCCAAAGACAGTGATCATAGTATATCCTTACAGATTCTCTCAACAGTGTTTGCCAGATCTTCTACAGGATAGAGCTCTTTGCAGGGGTCCCATCAGTAGGATGATGATCAGCTTAATTTTTTAAGCTCTTCTAACCAAAAGTGATTATCCAAGTTGGACAGCCCCTTTAAGATTGTCCCCTCATATTTAGCCAATTCCAGAGGTAGCACCCCATGCAGGTTGTAGTTAACGTCCTCATTGAAGACATCCTTTGTGATTTTTAATATTCTTATATAGTATGTTTTTCTTTACCAAAAGGCTCATGCTGTGCTAGAGAAGGAAAATATGGAAGGCACTCAACTATCTGGTGTTAGCATGCAAACATATATCATATATGTAGCTAAAAAATATAATTTTATTCTGAAAATCAGTAAATGATTAAATAAAAAAATAAAGTTGATTGTGTCTGCATGCTTCACATCACATTACATTTCTATTGCTGAGTACATATTAAACATAAATTTTACTTTTCAATATGTTTTATATAATACGGCAAACTGATGTAGTTTGCAGCAATATACAATAAATCTCATTAAAAAAGCACAATCTAGAACATTAAAAATTAAAATAAACCCCAAAAATATAAAAACAATACACTACGTGCAGAATTATTAGGCAAATGAGTATTTTGACCACATCATCCTCTTTATGCATGTTGTCTTACTCCAAGCTGTATAGGCTTGAAAGCCTACTACCAATTAAGCATATTAGGTGATGTGCATCTCTGTAATGAGAAAGGGTGTGGTCTAATGACATCAACACCCTATATCAGGTGTGCATAATTATTAGGCAACTTCCTTTCCTTTGGCAAAATGGGTCAAAAGAAGGACTTGACAGGCTCAGAAAAGTCAAAAATAGTGAGATATCTTGCAGAGGGATGCAGCACTCTTAAAATTCTAAAGCTTCTGAAGTGTGATCATCGAACAATCAAGCGTTTCATTCAAAATAGTCAACAGGGTCGCAAGAAGCGTGTGGAAAAACCAAGGCGCAAAATAACTGCCCATGAACTGAGAAAAGTCAAGCGTGCAGCTGCCAAGATGCCACTTGCCACCAGTTTGGCCATATTTCAGAGCTGCAACATCACTGGAGTGCCCAAAAGCACAAGGTGTGCAATACTCAGAGACATGGCCAAGGTAAGAAAGGCTGAAAGACGACCACCACTGAACAAGACTCACAAGCTGAAACGTCAAGACTGGGCCAAGAAATATCTCAAGACTGATTTTTCTAAGGTTTTATGGACTGATGAAATGAGAGTGAGTCTTGATGGGCCAGATGGCTGGATTGGTAAAGGGCAGAGAGCTCCAGTCCGACTCAGACGCCAGCAAGGTGGAGGTGGAGTACTGGTTTGGGCTGGTATCATCAAAGATGAGCTTGTGGGGCCTTTTGGGGTTGAGGATGGAGTCAAGCTCAACTCCCAGTCCTACTGCCAGTTTCTGGAAGACACCTTCTTCAAGCAGTGGTACAGGAAGAAGTCTGCAAGGTAAGAAAAACATGATTTTCATGCAGGACAATGCTCCATCACACGCGTCCAAGTACTCCACAACGTGGCTGGCAAGAAAGGGTATAAAAGAAGAAAATCTAATGACATGGCCTCCTTGTTCACCTGATCTGAACCCCATTGAGAACCTGTGGTCCATCATCAAATGTGAGATTTACAAGGAGGGAAAACAGTACACCTCTCTGAACAGTGTCAGGGAGGCTGTGGTTGCTGCTGCACGCAATGTTGATGGTGAACAGATCAAAACACTGACAGAATCCATGGATGGCAGGCTTTTGAGTGTCCTTGCAAAGAAAGGTGGCTATATTGGTCACTGATTTGTTTTTGTTTTGTTTTTGAATGTCAGAAATGTATATTTGTGAATGTTGAGATGTTATATTGGTTTCACTGGTAAAAATAAATAATTGAAATGGGTATATATTTGTTTTTTGTTAAGTTGCCTAATAATTATGCACAGTAATAGTCACCTGCACACACAGATATCCCCCTAAAATAGCTAAAACTAAAAACAAACTAAAAACTACTTCCAAAAATATTCAGCTTTGATATTAATGAGTTTTTTGGGTTCATTGAGAACATGGTTGTTGTTCAATAATAAAATTCATCCTCAAAAATACAACTTGCCTAATAATTCTGCACTCCCTGTATATAGAACAGGGGAAAAAAGTTCATATCACAATGTCCTCTGGATGTATGAGATAATAGTATCACAGTATCTTCAGTATAGGTACAATGATGTTCTTTGCTGATTACTCAGACATATATATCTCAGATGAACATTGAGATGACATACTGATGTTCTTTAGTAAGAATCCACTCATCAAAGGAACGATAGATCGTCTTTTAGTTCGCCACATAAATTGGATCCTTATTTGTATTCCTATGAGGACACAAATGTCTATTTCATTTAATAACCCAATATAGTGGATCAACTTATTTATATGGCTGTAAAATTCCAATTCCGGGTTGTGTTTATCTCAATATATCAATCCTCAATCCATTTGGATACATAAATGATTCTTTGTTAGTACAATTAGTTGGTGTTCCACAATTTCTGGTGTTGTTGCTAATTATTCACTTCACATAGATACATATTAGAATACAAAGTGTTGGTTACATTACCACTTTCTTAGTATGGCCGGAGAAATTCTGCGGGTATAGGGCAGATGTATTGCTGCTATTCAAATGCCTTTCAGTCACTTGAGTATCCTCGGTGTTCCCCGTGGCGTCCTACATACTATCAGAATTCCGATACCTTCAGCTTTCAATTTATCTCACCTGTCCACATTCATAAAAAGATGAAAGAAAAATGGGGCCGGAGTGGTAGTCCGGGGGCACGCGTGCACTAGTGGCAGCACGGATCCGACAGGCTGTTCACCTTCTGGAGTTCCTTGTCGCTAGTGTGAAACTAGCCTAAGCTTATCCACTATATTGGGTAATTAAATTAAATAGACATTTGTGTCCTCATAAGAATAAGGATCCAATTTATGTGGAGAACTAAAAGACGATCTATCATTCCTTTAATGAGTAGATTTTTACTAAAGGACATCAGTATGTCATCTCAATGTTCATCTGAGATATATATGTCTGGGTAATCAGCAAAGAACATAATTGTACCTATACTGAAGATACTGTGATACTATTATCTCATACATCCATAGGACATTGTGATTAGAGATGAGCGAATCGAATCTGCCGAAGTGGAATTCGTTTAGAATTTCAGGATAAATTTGATTTGCAACAAATGCTAATTTCCTCGCGCTTCGTGGTAACGAATCGCATTTTTCCTAAAATGGTGGCTACATGTGTGAGGACTGAGGACATGGGGCAAGGAACTCTGTGAAGTCGGGATCACCCAGATTGACAGCCAATCAGCAGCCAGCCCTGTGATGTCCCAGCCCTATAAATACGGCGACCATCTTACAGTCAGACATTTTCCAGAGTTCAGAGTGCACGGACAGACGCGTGAAGGCACTAGGGACAGCAATTGGAAAAACTTGATTGTGGGGAAAAAAGATAGAAAAAAGTGATTTACAAGTGCAGGGAAAGGATAGGGAGGAATCATTTCACAGCATCTTAGTGAAGGGAGAGACATCAGAAGGCGCTAGGGACATTGGTAGGAAAGTGATATACAAGTGCAGGGTAAGACTATTTGAGGATCCAAATAGTTATTACACAGCTCTGTTATTCCAGCTATTTGGGCTGCAACTGCTGTGTTGAAAAGCCTTTAGTGGCTTATATTTTAGTATCTTATGTCAGTACTACAAGAAAAATATATACGCATTTTATTTCTGCAGTTATTTCTGTTGAAAGTATATAGGGACGTATTTCAGTAAAAAATGAAAAATATATACACACTGCACTGTTACAGTAAATTTCTTTATTTAAGTTTTTCCTGGTCAAAGCGTATAGGGTCGTGTTTAAGTAAAACAACAAAAATATATTCTCCGTTCACTTCTGCAGCTATTTCTGTTAAAAGCGTATAGGGACGTATTTCAGTAAAAAAAAAATATACACGCACTGCACTGTTGCAGTTATTTCTGGTGAAAGCGTATAGGGGTGTATTTCAGTACCACAGGAAAAATATATTCTCAGTTCACTTCGTCAGTTATTTCGGTTGCATAGGGGCATATTACAGCAAAAAAGAAAAATACGTATATACGCACTGCACTGTTGCAGTTATTTCTGGTGAAAGCATATAGGGGCGTATTTCAGTAAAAAAAATATATATATATATATATATATATACGCACTGCACTGTTACAGTTATTTCTGATGAAAGTGTATAGGGGAGTATTTCAGTACTACAAGAAAAATATATGCGCACTTCACTCTAAGCTTTTCCTGGTCAAAGCGTATAGGGTCGTGTTTCAATACAACAACAAAAATATATTCTCAGTGCATTTCTGCAGTTATTTCTGGTGAAAGCGTATAGGGGCGTATTTCAGTAACACAAGAAAAATGTATTTGCACTTCACTTCACAGTTAAATCTGGTGAAAGCGTTTACTGGCCTATTTCAGTACAAAATTAAACATATATTCTCAGTTCACGACGGCTGTTATATGTGTTGAAAGCGTTTAGTGGCCTATTTCAGTCCAAAAAGGAAAAATATATACGCATTTCAATTCTGCAGTTATATGTGGTGAAAGCGATCAGTGTCCTATTTTAGTATAAAAAGGAAAAAAATATACGCACTTCACTGGTAGATTTGTTTCTGCTAAAAGCGTTTACTGGCCTTCCTTAGTACAAAAATAAAAATATGTACGCATTTCAATTCTGAAGTTATTATTTCACTACAAAAACTAAATATATTCAGCATTCACTTTTGAAGTTATATGTTGTAAAACCTTTAGTGACGTATTTTGGCCAAAAAGCTAAATATATTTAGCGTTCAGCGATGCAGTAATATTTGTGGTAAAATCTTTATTGATGTATTTTGGTGGTAAGACAAATTTTATTCAGCGTTCAGTGCTGCGGTTATATGTGGTAAAATCTCTTTATTGAAGTATTTCAGTCGAAAAACAATATGTATTTTGTGGTCAGCGCTGCGGTTATATGCGGTAAAATCTCCATGATGTCTCCATGATAAAGCTGCAGCCCGGGGGCCCAGGAGCTGCTGTCGGGAGCAGCGGTTCATTTCAGAGACGTCCGTATAGTGCGGGGGGAATCCGAAGACCCTTTCCATCTCCATGCTCTGTTATATGCAGTAAAATCTTTTGTGACTTATGTCGGTGGGAAAACACATTTTATTCAGCGTTCTGCGCTGTAGTTATATGCAGTAAAATCTTTTGTGACGTATTTCAGTGGAAAAACTAATCTTATTCAGCGTTCAGCGCTGAAGTAATATGTGGTGTGGGGTTTTGCTCTGGTAGACAGGCTAGTGGACACAGTATAGAGGCAATCACAAAGTCTTAAACGTTTATTCACAAATAAGGAAACACAAAATGACCATTTACAGTCTTGGTGCATGTTCACACCATGCAATGTCCATAGAACAAAATCTTCACCTGATTAGCAGTTTTCCCCCAGTCATTCACAGCAGGCTTTAGGTTCCTGTTTTCCATCATGCGGCTTTAAAGCCTTTAGCATGGCACCAATTCACAGATCCCAAAACAGGGTCTCCACAGCTTCCCTGTCAGATGGTGGATCAGCCACACCCAGCTGAGACTGCTGGCTGGGTTTTTATATAGGCCATAAAGACCAGCCTGGCACGTGGGGAGTAACCACCCACCCACCCAGCACTTTAGCTACTCCCAGTAAGAGCCTGTCTGGATCGGCTTTACAGCCATACTAACAACAAACGGTGTCAATCAGCACTAGCTGCCGCTGACACTTAAAACTACCAGCTCTTACCTGACCGAGGCCAGGTACTTGGGTGACACATACTTTCCATCAATGACGGCCCCTTACGCCTTCCTACATACCTCCCCCCTTTGTTCAACCCTGAGGGGATGAACACCCGCCAGACAGTGTACCCGGGACAGGGCATCTGCGTTCCCCTGTAACCTGCCTGCCCCATGTTCCACGGAAAATTTAAAGTTTTGTAATGACAAGAACCACCTTGTGACCCGAGCATTCCTCTCTTTGGCCTGGCTCATCCACTTGAGAGGGGAGTGGTCGGTAACCAGATGGAACTTTCTCCCCAACAGATAATAGCGGAGAGACTCGAGTGCCTATTTGATGGCCAGGCACTCTCTCACCACTATACTGTACCTGGTCTCGGCTGGGCCAAGCTTTCGGCTCAGGAAAACAACAATATGTTCCTCCCTATTGATGTCCTGAGAGAGTGCAGCTCCGAGGCCTACTTCAGAGACATCGGTCTGTACCACAAACTCCCTCTTGAAGTCCGGTGTCACCAATACCGGGGACCTACACAGGGCAGACTTCAAAGCGGAGAAAGCCTTTTCCGCCTGCTCATTCCACTGAACCGTCACTGACTTGCGTTCCTTCAAAAGGCCAATCAATGGTGCGGCCCCTATAGCAAAATTGGGGACAAACCTCATATAGTACCCCACCATAACCAGGAACGTCTTTACTTGCCAAATAATAATAGGTCGAGGCCAATTTCTAATTGCCTCAATTTTGTTCACCTGAGGTTTAATAATGCCGCGCCTAATTACATACCCTAGGTACTTGGTCTTTCCTAACCCTATCGTGCACTTTTTTGGTTTAGCGGTTAAGCCAGCCTTCCTAAGGGAGTCCACCACAGCCTGTACTTTAGGTAGGTGACTTTCCTAGTCTGTGCTGTGGATAACAATATCGTCCAGGTACGCCAAAGCGTACCGAGAATGTGGACGGAGTACAATGTCCATTAGCCCTTGAAACATGGCGGGAACGCCATGTAGACCAAAGGGTAACACCTTGTGCTGATACAGCCCCTCTGGCGTGATGAAAGCTGTTTTTTCCTTGGCAGCCTCTGTCAAGGATGCCTTCCAGTACTCTTTAGGGAAGTCCAACACATAAAAATACGGTGGAAAAACAAATTGTATTCAGCGTTCAGCACCGCAGTTATACACGGTAAAATCTTGTGTGACCTATTTAGGTGGAAAAACAAATTTTTTTCAGCATTCAGCGCTATAGTAATATGTGGTAAAAGTATGTCGGTCAAAAAACAAAATTGATTCAGTGGTCAGTGCTGTGGTTATATGCTGTAAAATCTTTATTGAAGTATTTCGGTCAAAAGCAAAATTTATTCTGTGGTCAGTGCTGCAATTATATGCGGTAAAATCTTTAGTGACGTATCTTGATGAACTAGATGCCAGGCAAGTTCCCCCAGAAGTATCTTGGTCGATCAACACTCTGTCATTGTGCCATTCTGTGGCTTCCTCATGCTGCTGCCACCTCCACACTCTGTGATTGTGCCATTCTTTGGCTTCCTCATGCTGCTGCCACCTCCAGACTCGGTGATTGTGCCACTCAGTGGCATCCTCCTGATGCTGCTGCTGCCACCTCCAGACTCTGACATTGTGCCAATCTGTGGCCTACTCATGCTGTTTCGACCTCACCACTTTGTCATAGGTCCACTCTGTGGACTTCTCATGCTGTTCCCACCCTTCCCCACTTCATGACTGGTCCACTATTTTGGCTTTCGGCCTGGCTGACATCATCATTTATTTGATACTTCTGCTAATCTGTCAGAAGGAAGGAAAAATGAGATGCACAACGGATCCTGTCTGTGTACCTGTTTTAAGGCCTGTATGGACCCATAAGAATTGACTTATGGTTTGGTAGCCAAAAGCAGGAGTGGGTACAAAACACAGAAGACAATGCAAATATTCGGTTCACGTGTCATCTCTGTTTTAGATCCACTCCTGTTTTTTCTGGCATTACCAATACTGACAGATTACTGACCAAATGCTGACCGAGTGAAGGCAAATGCTCAACAGACAGGATCTGTTTTTTGAGGGGTTATTGTTGTGACGGATCGGAGGAAGAGCAAAATAATCAGTGACGTCAACACAAACTTACTGCTGACACCCTCTCCACTACTTTTATAAGTGTTTTTTTTTTGTTTGTTTTTTTATATATTTTATTTTCCAAAAAATTAATGTACAACAGTCTTCTATTTCAATATAAAAGCGATAAAGTGAGAGTGCAGTAATGGTTTCATCTAAACCTGTACTAAGTTTCCATTTTAATTATTTATAAACCCCCTCTATCCCTCCCTCCACACCCCCTTTTTCTTTCCGCGGGGCTGCCGTGTCTGCATCTTTAACATTGTTATTGTTTCCAGTTGCCAGTGACCCCCCCTTCTCCTCCACAAAACCGCCGTGCCCACATAGACTGTCATTATTTCCAGTTACCCCAGATCCGCAGCCAGGTTGCCTTTTTCCGTGCTGTTTGGGCTAGGGTGTGTTCATACTGCCTAACTCTGTTCATCCACTCCAACCACTCCTGAAAACTGGGATATTGCATGGTGCCCCAATGTTTCACAATTATTATTTTGGCTAGTGCAATGCCCCGAAACCACAGTATCTGCTCTGTTTTATTTTCGTCTGTCTCTGGGAGTGTACCCAGGATGGCATAATCAATGCATGCCTGGTATTTCATTGGGGAGTGGTCCTGCAGTTTCCGAAATATTTTTATCCAATATTCATTTATCCCTGGGCATTCCCACAGCAGATGTTTATAATCTCCTCTGTCTTTGTTACATTTATAGCAGTTCTGTTTCCTATCTTTATAAATGGTATGCAATAATGCTGGTGTATAATAGAGACGGTGTATGATTTTCAAGAGATACTTTTATAAGTGTTTAATAGAACTGGGTCTGTAGACATCTATGTGGAATCAGCTGACGATGGGTAAAAGGAGTGCGCTTCTTCTTGACGCTAACATATACCTGTAAGGCTGAGTTAATACTTGAGTTATTTGGTCAGTTTTGGCCCTGTGACTGCCCAAATAAGTGAAGTATGCAATGATTATAAGAGAGACACCTGTCATGTGATTGTCATACTGACTCACAGTAATGTTTCTCTACCACAGCAGATTCCCTATGCCTGCTACTGCAAGGCACAGTGTTCTACACCCCTATAAAGGCTCTCTGCAGCCCAGAAATAGCCATTTTAGTACGCGTTTAACTGCAAATAAATTCAGATCGAAGCAAAATTTTCCCAAAAATTCAGCAATCCGGCCGAATCTAGTTTTTTAAAATTAGCTCATCTCTAAATGTGATTATATGAACTTTTTCCCCCCCTTTATATATATTATTTTTATATTTTTGGGATTTATTGTAATTTTTAATGCTTTCGATTGTGCTTTTTTTAATGTGATTTATTGTATACTGCTGCAAACTACATCAGTTTACCGCATTATATAAGACATATTGAAAAGTAAAATTTATGTTTAATATGTACACAGCAAAAAGAAAAGTAATGTGATGCAGACACAATCAACTTATCAATGCTATTGATTTTTATTTTTTTATTTATTTAATCATTTATTGATTTTCAGAATAAAATTATATTTTTTAACTAAATATACTGTATGGGATATGTTTCCATGCTAACACCAGATAGTTGAGTGCCTTCCACATTTTCCTTCTCTATCACTTTATACTACTCGGCAAGGGTGTTGCCACAGGAGAGTGCACCTAATTCTGTATATCCGTGTTGGTTGAGCTACTGATTTCACAATTTTTTTTACAAAAGGCTCATGTTGACCTAAGGATTAGGTAGATTTTTTTTAACAAACTATACCCAATTAATAAATTATAATTAATTAACTAAATAGATTCAGCTGTAAACAAGATATGTGCCTTTTCTCTGAATTTTAAGTTGTTTTAATAAAATTAAGTCTCCAGGTAAAAAGTTTGGCACATAGAAAAAATATTACAAACTTCTGGGCAGCGTATAAATCTGACTTAGCTATTTAAACAAAGACATACTTCATATTTTATTCTTTTCTGTATCAAAAACCCATAGAGATCACGAAACCCACAGAGCAATGTGTCTGAGAAAATGAATTGATGACACTTTCGATCATTCGTTATGTATAGGTATGGTGGATTATACTCTCTGAGGTTTTTTATTAATTTTTCTATTAAATTAAAAATGTCAACTTTTATCAATTCTTTTATATTTTTCACAGGGATTTTAATGTGATTTACAGCAAAGACAAACTGTTTCTCAGCAAAGTTTCTTATTTGATGCAAGCATTTGCACTCTGGGAATGGAGAACAATCTACTAGTTTACTGAAGACATACTGTATGTCATAGAAGCAGAGCACTCTCCTCCGAACGAATCATGGAATTGTCTATTATTGTGCCCCTTCATCATGTAATGTTCAGCACTGTGTGATTTGTTGGTGGCCTGTAAATAAAGGATGATAATATTAATAGGGAGAATAATCTAATGATTCAGTTATTTCTTTAAAACCACCTCCGGACCGCCTAACGCAGATGTGCGGTCCGGAGGTGGCAGCCCTGCGCTCAACGACGCATATACGCGTCATCTCGCGAGGGCCGGGATTTCCTGTGAACGCGCGCACACAGGCGCGCGCGCTCACAGGAACGGAAGGTAAGCGAGTGGATCTCCAGCCTGCCAGCGGCGATCGCTCGCTGGCAGGCTGGAGATCCGAATTTTTTAACCCCTAACAGGTATATTAGACGCTGTTTTCATAACAGCGTCTAATATACCTCCTACCTGGTCCTCTGGTGGTCCCTTTTGTTAGGATCGACCACCAGAGGACTCAGGTAGGTCAGTACAGTCGCACCAAACACCACACTACACTACACTACACTACACCCCCCCCGTCACTTATTAACCCCTTATAAACCCCTGATTACCCATGATCACCCCATATAAACTCCCTGATCACCCCCCTGTCATTGATCACCGCCCTGTCATTGATCACCCCCCTGTCAGGCTCCGTTCAGACGTCCGTATGATTTTTACGGATCCACGGATACATGGATCGGATCTGCAAAAAGCATACGGACGTCTGAATGGAGCCTTACAGGGGGGTGATCAATGACAGGCGGGTGATCACCCATATACACTCCCTGATCACCCCCTGTCATTGATCACCCCCCTGTCATTGATCACTCCCCTGTAAGGCTCCATTCAGACGTCCGCATGATTTTTACGGATCCATGGATACATGGATCGGATCCGCAAAACACATGCGGACGTCTGAATGGAGCCTTACAGGGGGGTGATCAATGACAGGCGGGTGATCACCCATATACACTCCCTGATCACCCCCCTGTCATTGATAACCCCCCTGTAAGGCTCCATTCAGACGTCCGCATGCGTTTTGTGGATCCGATCCATGTATCCATGGATCCGTAAAAAATCATGCGGATGTCTGAATGGAGCCTTACAGGGGGGGTGATCAGTGACAGGGGGGTGATCACCCTGATTACCCTGATCACCCCCTGTCATTGATAACCCCCCTGTAAGGCTCCATTCAGACGTCCGCATGCGTTTTGTGGATCCGATCCATGTATCCATGGATCCGTAAAAAATCATGCGGATGTCTGAATGGAGCCTTACAGGGGGGGTGATCAGTGACAGGGGGGTGATCACCCTGATTACCCTGATCACCCCCTGTCATTGATAACCCCCCTGTAAGGCTCCATTCAGACATCCGCATGCGTTTTGTGGATCCGATCCATGTATCCATGGATCCGTAAAAAATCATGCGGATGTCTGAATGGAGCCTTACAGGGGGGGTGATCAGTGACAGGGGGGTGATCACCCTGATTACCCTGATCACCCCCTGTCATTGATAACCCCCTGTAAGGCTCCATTCAGACGTCCGCATGCGTTTTGTGGATCCGATCCATGTATCCATGGATCCGTAAAAAATCATGCGGATGTCTGAATGGAGCCTTACAGGGGGGGTGATCAGTGACAGGGGGGTGATCACCCTGATTACCCTGATCACCCCCTGTCATTGATAACCCCCCTGTAAGGCTCCATTCAGACGTCCGCATGCGTTCTGTGGATCCGATCCATGTATCCATGGATCCGTAACAAATCATGCGGACGTCTGAATGGAGCCTTACAGGGGGGGTGATCAGTGACAGGGGGGTAATCACCCTGATTACCCTGATCACCCCCTGTCATTGATAACCCCCCTGTAAGGCTCCATTCAGACGTCCGCATGCGTTTTGTGGATCCGATCCATGTATCCATGTATCCGTAAAAAATCATGCGGATGTCTGAATGGAGCCTTACAGGGGGGGTGATCAGTGACAGGGGGGTGATCACCCTGATTACCCTGATCACCCCCTGTCATTGATAACCCCCCTGTAAGGCTCCATTCAGACGTCCGCATGCGTTCTGTGGATCCGATCCATGTATCCATGGATCCGTAAAAAATCATGCGGACGTCTGAATGGAGCCTTACAGGGGGGGTGATCAGTGACAGGGGGGTGATCACCCTGATTACCCTGATCACCCCCTGTCATTGATAACCCCCCTGTAAGGCTCCATTCAGACGTCCGCATGCGTTTTGTGGATCCGATCCATGTATCCATGTATCCGTAAAAAATCATGCGGATGTCTGAATGGAGCCTTACAGGGGGGGTGATCAGTGACGGGGGGTGATCACCCTGATTACCCTGATCACCCCCTGTCATTGATAACCCCCCTGTAAGGCTCCATTCAGACGTCCGCATGCGTTTTGTGGATCCGATCCATGTATCCATGGATCCGTAAAAAATCATGCGGATGTCTGAATGGAGCCTTACAGGGGGGGTGATCAGTGACAGGGGGGTGATCACCCTGATTACCCTGATCACCCCCTGTCATTGATAACCCCCCTGTAAGGCTCCATTCAGACGTCCGCATGTGTTTTGTGGATCCGATCCATGTATCCATGGATCCGTAAAAAATCATGCGGATGTCTGAATGGAGCCTTACAGGGGGGGTGATCAATGACAGGGGGGTGATCAGGGAGTCTATATGGGTGATCACCCCCCTGTCATTGATCACCCCCCTGTCATTGATCACCCCCCCCCTGGTAAGGCTCCATTCAGACATTTTTTTATGGCACAAGTTAGCGGAATTTTTTTGTTTGTTTTTGTTTTTGTTTTTTCTTACTAAGTCTCATATTCCACTAACTTGTGTCAAAAAATAAAATCTCACATGGACGCACCGTACCCCTCACGGAATCCAAATGTGTAAACATTTTTAGACATTTATATTCCAGACTTCTTCTCACGCTTTAGGGCACCTAAAAAGCCAGGGCAGTATAAATACCCCACATGTGACCCCATTTCGGAAAGAAGACACCCCAAGGTATTCCGTGAGGGGCATATTGAGTCCATGAAAGATTGAAATTTTTGTCCTAAGTTAGCGGAAAGTGAGACTTTGTGAGAAAAAAACCAAAAAAAAATCAATATCCGCTAACTTATGCAAAAAAAAATAAAAAATTCTAGGAACTCGCCATGCCCCTCATTGAATACCTTGGGGTGTCTTCTTTCCAAAGTGGGGTCACATGTGGGGTATTTATACTGCCCTGGCTTTTTAGGGGCCCGAAAGTGTGAGAAGAAGTCTGGGATCCAAATGTCTAAAAATGCCCTCCTAAAAGGAATTTGGGCCCCTTTGCGCATCTAGGCTGCAAAAAAGTGTCACACATGTGGTATCGCCGTACTCAGGAGAAGTTGGGGAATGTGTTTTGGGGTGTCATTTTACATATACCCATGCTGGGTGAGAAAAATATCTTGGTCAAATGCCAACTTTGTATAAAAAAATTGGAAAAGTTGTCTTTTGCCAAGATATTTCTCTCACCCAGCATGGGTATATGTAAAATGACACCCCAAAACACATTGCCCAACTTCTCCTGAGTACGGCGATACCACATGTGTGACACTTTTTTGCAGCCAAGGTGGGCAATGGGGCACATATTCCAAAGTGCACCTTTCGGATTTCGCAGGCCATTTTTTACACATTTTGATTGCAAGGTACTTCTTACACATTTGGGCCCCTAAATTGCCAGGGCAGTATAACTACGCCACAAGTGACCCTGTTTTGGAAAGAAGACACCCCAAGGTATTCCGTGAGGGGCACGGAGAGTTCCTAGAATTTTTTATTTTTTGTCGCAAGTTAGTGGAATATGAGACTTTGTAAGGAAAAAAGAGAAAAAAAAAATCATCATTTTCCGCTAACTTGTGACAAAAAATAAAAAATTCTAGGAACTCGCCATGCCCCTCACGGAATACCTTGGGGTGTCTTCTTTCCAAAATGGGGTCACTTGTGGCGTAGTTATACTGCCCTGGCAATTTAGGGGCCCAAATGTGTGAGAAGTACCTTGCAATCAAAATGTGTAAAAAATGGCCTGCAAAATCTGAAAGGTGCACTTTGGAATATGTGCCCCTTTGCCCACCTTGGCAGCAAAAAAGTGTGACACATCTGGTATCGCCGTACTCAGGAGAAGTTGGGGAATGTGTTTTGGGGTGTCATTTTACATATACCCATGCTGGGTGAGAGAAATATCTTGGCAAAAGACAACTTTTCCCATTTTTTTATACAAAGTTGGCATTTGACCAAGATATTTTTCTCACCCAGCATGGGTATATGTAAAATGACACCCCAAAACACATTCCCCAACTTCTCCTGAGTACGGCGATACCAGATGTGTCACACTTTTTTGCTGCCAAGGTGGGCAAAGGGGCACATATTCCAAAGTGCACCTTTTGGATTTCACCGGTCATTTTTTACACATTTTGATTGCAAAGTTCTTCTCACACATTTGGGCCCCTAAATTGCCAGGGCAGTATAACTACGCCACAAGTGACCCCATTTTGGAAAGAAGACACCCCAAGGTATTCCGTGAGGGGCATGGCAAGTTTTTAGAATTTTTTATTTTTTTCGCAAGTTAGTGGAATATGAGACTTTGTAAGAAAAAATAAAAAAAATAAAATCATCATCATTTTCCGCTAACTTGTGACAAAAAATAAAAAGTTCTATGAACTCACTATGCCCATCAGCGAATACCTTAGGGTGTCTACTTTCCGAAATGGGGTCATTTGTGGGGGTTTTCTACTGTTTGGGCATTGTAGAACCTCAGGAATCATGACAGGTGCTCAGAAAGTCAGAGCTGTTTCAAAAAGCGGAAATTCACATTTTTGTACCATAGTTTGTAAATGCTATAACTTTTACCCAAACCATTTTTTTTTTTTGCCCAAACATTTTTTTTTTATCAAAGACATGTAGAACAATAAATTTGGCGAAAAATGTATATATGGATGTCGTTTTTTTTGCAAAATTTTACAGCTGAAAGTGAAAAATGTCATTTTTTTGCAAAAAAATCGTTACATTTTGATTAATAACAAAAAAAGTAAAAATGTCAGCAGCAATAAAATACCACCAAATGAAAGCTCTATTAGTGAGAAGAAAAGGAGGTAAAATTCATTTGGGTGGTAAGTTGCATGACCGAGCGATAAACGGTGAAAGGAGTGTAGTGCCGAAGTGTAAAAAGTGCTCTGGTCATGAAGGGGGTTTCACCTAGCGGGGCTGAAGTGGTTAATTTACTTTACAGTATTTAACCCTTTTTTGCCGCAGCCAATTTTATTTTATTTTTATCCCTTCCTGACCTCCAAGAACTGTAATTTATTTTATTCCTCTGTTCCTATAGTTGTATGTGTAGCTGGCCAGCTAAGACCTGTCCTAGGTTGCTAATATAGCTTATATGTTTATACGGCTAAACCTGCAAATAACCTTAATACAGTTCCTATGTTTGTGTGTTAAAGACAAAAGCAGAGTTATTTACAGTGACTTCATGTTTGGATGTCATATAACTGTTATACATTGCGTTCATAGAAGCAGAAACGATAATATGCCTTTAAGATTCATTATATGGATGTGAGGTAAGCTCAATGACACAGCAGAAACAACAGAAGGGTAGGAGTCTAAACCAATCACAGGCAGCCTCACACATAGCAGGAGTTTTTACCAATTACAGCCAGCCTCACACACAGCTTGTGTGGGAAATTCCCATAGCAGGAGCTGCTGGAATCTTTATTCACCAGAGAGAGAAGCTGAACAGACATTCACTCCACTGAGAGCTGTGTTTTATGGAAGCAGAGAGGCCAAAATAGGTATTTATAGTGATTATAACTGTATACTGAACCATTTATATGTGTGTTTACTTACAGTTCCACCAATTGGAAACCACAGATTCAATTGCAAACTACAAAGTTCACAATCCAAATTCAAATTCCATATTGCAATCCAAATTGCATACAATCATACCAGATCATACTCAACCAATCTGCAAATAGTTACTGCTAACTGCATATTGCAAATTGTGACCATTCAGCAAGTGAACTATTAGTTAGACCTCAGATATACCTCTCAGAGAGATCATAAAGTGCTTAAATAACTTAAAGTGAGAGTACAGATACTCAAGAGAAATATATCCACCATTTTATGTTGAATAACAAGATTGAACAGTTGAACCACCATCTTATGCATACCGCCATTTTGTGATATCTTTTCAACACGTGTAATGTACATGGACTATCTGCTGCAGAGGCAGCGGTGTTATATATGAAGAAAAGGTGAAGTTAACTAGAAAAGCTACAATTTCTGGGGGAATTGTGTAAAGTTTTCTTGCCTCTACCAGTAGTCCACAACTGGAGTGGGCGGAGTAACTCGGTGGAGTGGCTTGAGTAACTGTTGTGTGGCTGGAGTAACTGTGGAAATATTGGCCTGGGCAGAGTAGCTTTATGGAGTGGGCAGAATAACTGTGTGGATTGTTTGGCGTTAGTAAAGATAGTAAACATTACACTAACCAATTGCTCGATCAAATTTAAAAAGAGCACATGGCAAGCTTGATACAGTGAGAAATGCATTTCAACTTTTATTTATTTATATAGCACATTTAATTGCAATTTTGTAGCCCAAAGTGCTTCACAGTTACGTTAAAACATACATTTATAAAAACATTAGCAGCCTATTTGTGTAGGTGGGCTTGGGCATGTCCATGATTTGTCAGCTCACACTCTAACTTTTGTCACTCTGCTGGTTGCTCACACACCTGTGTTCCTATTGCAACTCACTGTATAGCAAGGGCAGAGAAGAGCGGTTAAAGACAAACTGCTCCAACTTGCTCACTTTACTGGCGGTTTCCATATTAAAACGGTTGTAGTTTAAAAATTATAAATCCTACACTGAAGAGCTTTATATTGTGAGAATCACAAGACCCAGACCTACATTTTGATGCATGTCTCTGAAATATTAAAAATGAAGGCACAGTCGCAGTGGCTAGAGTGGAGTTTCAATGAATGCCAATTGGCGGAGTGAGTTGCAAACAAATGGTCATATTGTGAAAAATATGAGGACTATGGCTTAGTCGTGGACATTTTTAGTGGCAGCAGGAATAGCTTAACGTTTTGATATAAGATTTGTGTAGGAAGGCTTGAAAATGAGGGAGTGCTGGCAGTTTATCATGTCCTGATTTTTCAGCTGACACTCTAGCTTTTGTCAGCTCCCACTCTAGTTTTGAACATTCTGCCATTCATACCTATGGGACCAATTTCGCCACAAAAAAGCAGATATTTCATGAACCATTCGGCAAAATGTTCCACAAACTAATAGCACACCAATTGGGAACGATCCACACGTTTTGGTTTATTAATGTCTATGTAGTGTAAAAACTGTGGGAGGAGTTAGGTAGGAGTAAATTTGGCTATAATAATAAGAATATATATGTGAGATAACAGTAAGTGGTCTTGCCATGCAAGAACACTTAATAAAGAAGTTATTTCAAGCATTTGGTGTGATCTTTAAACCTATTGTTTCCATAGAACGATGCTAGAGGAATTACAGAGTAACAGACAGTCTGGTTAGACTAAAAGTCAGAGATATCAAAATTCTAATGCCACAGCGCAAAAGGCACTTCATAGTACTGCGCCTGCCACAGTATGAGGGCTTTTTCTTGCAAAACAAGTTGTACTTTCTATTGGCACCATTTAGTATTTCATACAATGTATTAGGAATCTGGAAAATAATTATTAATGGGATGAAAATGCAATTGTTCCATTGTTTTATGTGTTTTATGTGTTTTATTTTTATAGTGGTCACTAGGGGGTAAAAGTTACATGTAACGTTTATACTGCAGGTCAGTACGATTACTTTTACAACATTTAGGTATTTTTGTTGTATGTTTTAATAATTTTAAACAAACTATAAAAATATTTTTATTCTGACACCCATAGCTTTTTATGTTTCTGTCTACAAAACTGTGTACAAGCTTTGTTTTGGGGAGGCAAGATGTAGTTTTCATTGATACCATTTTGGGGAATATATGACAAAAATAGAAATTCAAGAAGTTAGATTTTTTTTCCATTCCAATTTTCACAGTAAATGTTTTTTGCATTTAAATAATCTGGCCATTTTCCAACACCGCAATACCAATAATGTTTATTTATTTTTTTTATTTATAAAATGGGGAAAGTGAATGATTTGAATTTTTTTTTTATTGTTTAAAAAAGTTGGAATCTGGTTGGTTGACATAGGCATCTGCCACCAGTATATAATACTATAATAATAAAAGTGCCACATATAGTAAAGAAAAAAGGTAATGTTCAGACTTAGGTTATGTACCACTATGTTCTAACCTCCTCATTCTTTTCACTTTTGTCTGCCAGATGGGGCGAGGCTTTGTCGGAGCTTATTGCTGTCTGTTCTGTTATTACAGACAAAGCAGAGGTGGAGGGCTCATGTTGCAGTGATGTATTTTACAGGCAGAGATGACATTTTTTAAGAAGGGTGCAAGAAGTTTTTAAAATAAATAAGTTTGTTAAGAAGAAGGGTGCAATAGTTGCTGATCTCAGGGGACACCTGGAAGAATGCCTTTTGTATTGATTATCGTTTGCATTACAATGACTCACAATAGGATGAAAAGAAAAGAGAATATATATAGCAAAGAATTTGTAAAAAGAAAATCATTTTTTTTGTCCCAAATTAAATGAAGGTCAGTTTCCTCAATTACTGTATACCTGTTAGGCCGGGTTCATATCACCATTTAGTTTTCCGTTCTTCAGATTATTTAAATACAAAAACATGCACCGTGTATGATGAAAATCTGAATGGAAAAAAATCTAACTTGAATTTCCATTTTTGGATGCTTCATCTCCTCAAAAATTTAGTAAAAAATTCTTAAAAACTTATATATACCCCAAAATGGTATCAATGAAAACTACATCTTGCCTCCCCAGAAGAAGAGAGAGAGAAAAAAAACAGATCCTGTATTTTGATCATCCATTATGCACATTTTGCATCCATTTTTGTCAGTTCTGGCCCAGATATTTTATTTTAAATGGGAGGAAAAGTCCTGTGAGAAGGAATTTATCTCCCATCAAATATAACAGATCTCTGGTGGAACTGCGAAATTAGCAAAATGGTGTCATGGTGGGGAGTGGGGGAAACTCCCTACCATATAATTACAGCCGTTACTAAGCCCGAAAACAGGGAAAGGGAGCAGGTGACCTCCTACAGCTGTCCTAATCCTGACCCTGATCTCCTGACCGTATGAGCGCCCCCTAAAGGTGGGAGGGCTCATACACTCAAACCTGGATCCTTCTGACCCTAACGGTCCCTTGCATAGAGGTCAGGAATAGGAGACAACCAGTTCATCAATAAAACAGACGAATCAGAGTCTCCCATAGCCTAGTAACAGATAGGAAAAAGATAGAATAAGCAGCAACTGAGCGGCAGGTAAGCACCCGGAGAAACAACAGCACACCAGAACATCAAACACTTACCTGCCGCAGCAAAGATGGAACAGCAACACCAAAACAACCTGGACATCCATGAGAACACCGATGCAAGGTGGCTCCAGGCAAGTCTGCTCATATCTTTAGGTTCACCCCTCCGAGAAACCAATAGGACCCCCTTCCAGAGGCAACAACAGACAGGGAAAATGTCAATCATCCATGCAGATTACAACACCAAACCGACCACATATGGAACACCAGACATGACATAAACAACATAACCCCAACATAAACCACACCAAACAACATAACAGATGAGAAGGGAAATGGAGACAAAGGGTGACAAACAATGTCCAACTAGGATGCCCTCACACTGGAAAGATGACACATCCAGAAAGGAGCAGAGCTCCTACACATATAAAGGCAGACAACCATCTCACCTTCAGGCTCACAACACAGTATAAGAGCCAGAAGCCACACCCAGCTCCACCAAGCACACAACTTAACCCCGAACACACCAGGATGGGAAGGAACATAAAACTTAAAGGGGTAGTGTCCAAACGTGCAAAACAACATGTTGCCACCGGCAACAAGCATGCACGGTAAAAGTGTCATGGTCCAATACACCAGACCATGACACAGCCATGACAAATGGATGCTCAAAGTAAAGGATTCTTTTTACTGTTCTTCTGACAGAACAAAGGAAGGTAAAACTACATGGTGATGTGAACCTGGCCTTAGTGGAATATTTTCCCTTACAAGTGTGAGATGAGGAAACAGGTCTTATTTGCTGTTTGGCCACAAGATGCTGCTGTTTCCTAAGCATAGTTAAACATAACTGCATTTTGTGATTCATCTGATGTTGAGAACTATCAGGGTTGGAGTTACAGAGCCTGGAAAGGAAATTAAGGATCCTCCATCTTAGAGTGAAGCTGAGAGAGACACAGAGGACCTGTGTGAGGAGAGAATCCATTGACATCCAGGTGTGGGAGCATCTTTCTGTGACCAGAGCTGCAGCCAAGTGAAGCTGGTCGTGTCCAAGTCCCTGATCCTGTCCAGACTAAAGAGGATTGCTGCCAGGAATGCTGATGAGACCTAAAGAGCAAAGCATCATACACTGAGGTACCGCACGCTTGTAGGAGAAGCCTTTGTTCGAATCACAGTCACTAGCTGTTGCAGAGCAGACCCAGCTCGGTAAGACTGATTGTGCATACACCTCATTAGAGTATTGGTGCCTAGAATCCTGGAGACTGAGACCAGGACTGTAGTGAGTTAGTTAGGGTTTCTATTTGTGTCTGACCACAAGGATTGTTAACTGTTCATTACAAGGACTTCACAGTTAAAGTTACAGTTCACACCGGAGAGCTGATAAGTAGTGATGAGCGGCAGGGGCAATATTCGAATTCGCAATATTTTGCGAATATTTGGATGAATATTTGCCATATATTCGAAAATTTGCAAATTTGTGATCTCCAGGCATTATTCTCTTGATTCCGCAAATGTGCATAAAATTCGCATAACATTTTTTCAAAAATTTGCATACAAATTTGCATGAACTGGTATTTTAAAAAAAATCGAATATTCGCTATTGCTATATTCTAAATATTCGTGAATTCTCGAAATGCCGATATTCGCGATTAAAATTCTCAATTTGAATATTTGGGATCAACACTACTGATAAGCTGCACCACAAATTCAAGCCCGGCTGCCATTTACTCAAAAGAAAAACTAAGTCACGTGCTACATGACCAGTTATTGGAGGGGGGATCTATAGAGTATAATATGATTGCAAGCTGTTGGGCTGCACCGCAGGCTAGAACTCACCACGCACCCAAACAGTTGTTTCAGATTTTTAGGGTAATAACAGGTAAGGCGTGGATGTTTTAGTTGAGCCCGCCAACAGGGAAATTATTGCTCTTGCCTCCAGCAACCACCTGAGGGCGCCGTGCTCTGCAGCACAAGGGTTTCAGCCTTCAGGCTGGGTGTATGTAAATTTAATTGTTTGTTGCCAGCATTGGTCGTGCTCATTACCACGTTTAAGTAAAATACTATTTTGGCAAAAACGCATTGCGGTTGCTTACCTCATTTGTGACTTCGCTGTATCCTGGGGAGCCGACCCTGGTACACGGCTTATACAAGCAGGAGTATTGCAAAAACAGAGTTTGAATATACTGTACATATATATCAGCCTGCATAATGTTTGAAGATTTCTCAAGGCACCAATATTGAATCTGTGAACCCTGTACAAACTATAATTATGCTACTATTAATTGCTGTTAATGCTACAGTATTTCTGTATTTCAAAATATTATTCAATAGAAGCTATTGGAACTACCTTGTTTACTGCACTTAATTTTCTGCTTCTGTTGGAATGTGAAGGTGCCCCATTACATGATCTGCATATCCGTTCCTTGCACACTAGAAACTGCTTCACCGAGTATGAATGCCACCGTGTTAATAAGGGAAGTAGTGGAGAAGGTTCCTTGAACAAAAAGTAGAAATAAGGTTTTGTAAGCAGACACAGACTTAAACCTTAAAGGATCTATTCTAAGACAATTTGGAGGATTAAAACAGCTCTCCAGGAATTTGATATTGATAGCCTATCATCAGCATAGGTCAACAATATCAGATCAATGGGGGCCTGACTCCCCGATTGAAGAGGCTGTAGCACGCCGTTGAGCACTTAAGCCTCTTACTAGGCCATGTGACATCATGTTCATCAGTCACTTGGCCTAGGTGCAGATCAATCCCATTCAAGTGAATGTGATTGAGCTGCATTACCAAGCACAGTCACTATCCAATAGACAGCACTGTGCTTAGTAAGCTGTGAGGAGGCCATAGCATTGAACTGAGCTTCAGTGACCACTGTGGCTTCCTAATACAGCTGATCGGTAAGGATAGGCCATCAGTATCAAAATCCCAAAGAACCCCTTAGACTGGTAACATACAGTACAGACCAAAAGTTTGGACACACCTTCTCATTCAAAGAGTTTTCTTTATTTTCATGACTATGAAAATTGTAGATTCACACTGAAGGCATCAAAACTATGAATTAACACATGTGGAATTATATACATAACAAAAAAGTGTGAAACAACTGAAAATATTCTAGGCTCTTCAAAGTAGCCACCTTTTGCTTTGATTACTGCTTTGCACACTCTTGGCATTCTCTTGATGAGCTTCAAGAGGTAGTCACCTGAAATGGTTTTCACTTCACAGGTGTGTCCTGTCAGGTTTAATAAGTGGGATTTCTTGCCTTATAAATGGGGTTGGGACCATCAGTTGCGTTGTGGAGAAGTCAGGTGGATACACAGCTGATAGTCCTACTGAATAGACTGTTAGAATTTGTATTATGGCAAGAAAAAAGCAGCTAAGTAAAGAAAAACAAGTGGCCATCATTACTTTAAGAAATGAAGGTCAGTCAGTCCGAAAAATTGAGAAAACTTTGAAAGTGTCCGCAAGTGCAGTCACAAAAACCATCAAGTGCTACAAAGAAACTGGCTCACATGCGGACCGCCCCAGGCAAGGAAGACCAAGAGTCACCTCTCCTGAGGAGGATAGGTTCATCCGAGTCACCAGCCTCAGAAATCGCAGGTTAACAGCAGCTCAGATTAGAGACCAGGTCAATGCCACACAGAGTTCTAGCAGTAGACACATCTCTAGAACAACTGTTAAGAGGAGACTGTGTGAATCAGGCTTTCATGGTAGAATATCTGCTAGGAAACCACTGCTAAGGACAGGCAACAAGCAGAAGAGACTTGTTTGGGCTAAAGAACACAAGCAATGGACATTAGACCAGTGGAAATCTGTGCTTTGGTCTGATGAGTCCAAATTTGAGATCTTTGGTTCCAACCACCGTGTCTTTGTGCGACACAGAAAAGGTAAACGGATAGACTCTACATGCCTGGTTCCCACCGTGAAGCATGGAGGAGGAGGTGTGATGGTGTGGGGGTGCTTTGCTGGTGACACTGTTGGGGATTTATTCAAAATTTAAGGCATACTGAACCAGCATGGCTACCACAGCATCTTGCAGCGGCATGCTATTCCATCCGGTTTGCGTTTAGTTGGACCATCATTTATTTTTCAACAAGACAATGACCCCAAACACACCTCCAGACTGTGTAAGGGCTATTTGACCATGAAGGAGAGTGATGGGGTGCTGCGCCAGATGACCTGGCCTCCACAGTCACTGGACCTGAACCCAATCGAGATGGTTTGGGGTGAGGTGGACCGCAGAGTGAAGGCAAAAGGGCCAACAAGTGCTAAGCATCTCTGGGAACTCCTTCAAGACTGTTGGAAGACCATTTCAGGTGACTACCTCTTGAAGCTCATCAAGAGAATGCCAAGAGTGTGCAAAGCAGTAATCAAAGCAAAAGGTGGCTACTTTGGAGAACCTAGAATATGACATATTTTCAGTTGTTTCACACTTTTTTGTTAGGTATATAATTCCACATGTGTTAATTCATAGTTTTGATGCCTTCAGTGTGAATCTACAATTTTCATAGTCATGAAAATAAAGAAAACTCTTTGAATGAGAAGGTGTGTCCAAACTTTTGGTCTGTACTGTACTAGGACTTACTAAAAAAGTCTTGTTGAAATGGAGTTGAAAATGTTGTGTGTCCACCATATTTATACAGTGGTACTGCAATATATTTACAAGCTTTCATCTTGTTGGTGGGATGAAATTTTTTGTAAATATGGCAAGTTACATGGGATATTTTATATGCTGAAAAATATTTGCCTTTAACAGGTCAGACCAGCCATAGTATTTTTCTTAAAGCGGTTGTCCCATCTGGAACATTTATTGCATATTGATATGATTTTCCGTAAATGTATGAACTAGGGCAGGGGTGCACAGCATTTTCTGGTTGGGGGCCACATTGCCAGACTGAAGCAATGACAAGGGCAGAAGATAACATTTAAAGAGGTATTACCAACTGAAATACTGTATTTATGGCATATTGAACACACAGTATCTATCATTAATGTCTAGTTACAGTTCCAGAAATACATGAAAAATACATGTGAGCAGCCAGAAGGCATAGACATACATGTCTGTTAGCAGATGGTTGGGGCTGCACAGAATGGTAACAAAGGCCACATGTGGCCCGTGATCTAGGGCCTGCTCCTATCTCCAGTAGGAATCTCCAAAAGAAACAGTGAGCATGCCGCATCCTCTTCATTCACTTCTATGGGGCTTCCAAAAATAACCGAGCAACACACTAGGCCCATAGCAGTGAATTCAGAGCAAGCCACATAATCGTAACCACCACTCCATTTACAGCTAAGGCGTTATTTTTGGAAGTCCCATAATGGTGAACGGAGGGTGGCTGCGCAGCAGCGCATGTGTGTCTTGCTCTCCATTTACTTCCAGGATCCCAGTCTCAACTACTGTACTGTACACACACTACAGGTATGCTCTAAAAAAAAGTGTTAATAGTTTTTATACATATGTGCGACTTTTTATTTCTAGATGTTAATATGCAGATAATTGTGTGTCAGTGGCATGATATAAATCATGAGATAATTAACAAAATTACCTCCAAAAAAGACAAACATTGCTTTATTACTGAAACACAAGCTTCATGGACTAATTCTCTGGAAATAAAACTTTTAGAAAAATTTTATAAATCTGCCAAAGAGATTATTCGAAGGAGAATTGTTTGGGCACAGTTCTTTATAACATGCTGCATGGTGGATTTCACACAGGGACTGGTCTTTCATAAATTAAAGCTAATGGTCGCTAATGATTCAAGGTTGGAGCCTGAGAAAACATTAGACTTCTGCTAATGTTCTTTGCCTAACTAGGAACTCAGTCCTCTTCCAAACATTAATTAGCAACATAAGGCCATGTTCACACCACTGGAAATGATCTGACATATATGACTGTAAATTCTGAGCAGTATATGTCAATATTATTATTATTAATTTTTTATAATGGTAGGCCAAAGGTCAGGATACTTTCACACTGGCGTTTCTGGGTCCGCTTGTGAGATCCGTTTCAGGGATCTCACAAGCGGCCCAAAAACGGATCAGTTTAGCCCCAATGCATTCTGAATGGATAAGGATCTGTTCAGAATGCATCAGTTTGGCTCTGTTCCGCCTCCATTCCGCTCTGGAGGCGGACACCAAAACGCTGCTTTCAGCGTTTTGGTGTCTGCCTGGCGATGCAGAGCCAAACGGATCCATCCTAAATTACAATGTAAGTCAATGGGGACGGATCCATTTACATTGACACAATATGGTGCAATGTAAGTCAGGACGGATCTGTTTGACTTACACTTAGACTTTTTTTTGACAGAGTAATGCAGACGGATCCGTTCTGAACTGATACCAGCGTTTGCATTATAGGTGCGGATCCGTCTGTGCAGATGCCAGATGGATCTGCACCTAAACGCAAGTGTGAAAGTAGCTTAACCTATACCACTGTACAGCATTAAATTTCACATGTTGAACATATACATTTAGGGGGACTTTTATTTTAAGAGCAGCGATTTAGACGCCAATCTTAGTCCCTCTGCGCTGTTGGTGGATGCGCTGAAGTTATCTGGAGGCGCAGGCCTCTACATAACTTTGGCGCTTCCTCCAGCGGGCCGTGTGACATACTAAAATCTATGCTAGCTTCCTTCCTGGCGTAGATTTAAGTTATTTTCCACACCAAGAAGTGGCATGGAAAATTATAAATGAGACAGGCCTGCTGGCACACCCTCTTCCCCACCAACGCCATGTCCCTTTTTCTTGTCACTTGGGAAAAGTGGCACGAGCGACAAAAAGTTTAAGATTTTGACACAAAAATCTGTGAGCAGTGATGGACGAACATCGGCCGGTTCGCGAACGCAATCAAATGCTTGCGAACCCCATTCACTTTAGTGGCAGGCGAACCTGAAAAACCTTCAGCTCATATTTGCAGCCACTAAATACTTAGTAGAAGTGCACAAATAGTCCCTCAACATGGACAGTGACATACTAGAGGGGTATCAATGACAAAAATTCCCCCCAAAAAATATGTGTCTTAATCAGGGGACATGAATGTGCCCTGTTGGAGCCTAGAAAAAATGTATTTTAGGCCACGGAAGTACGGGCCTTAAAAATTAAGCAGTCACCTGACATAAAAGAAATTCTGATTATGTGGCTCGAGTTACATTATGCGCTCAATGGATACAAATTTTATTGTAGGCCACTGGACTACAGGTCCAAACATTAGGCATTCACTGGACAGAAAAGATCAAGTGATTATGTGGCCGGAGGTATATTACACGGTCAATGGATATCAATTTTACTTCAGGCCACTACAAATACAGGTCAAATACATATGTTTAAAAGAACGAAAAATATTAAATTGGTGTTGAATTTATCTGAGGCCGCAACAATTATTCATTCACTGTACAGAAAAGAACAAGTATGTGGTTGCAGGTTGATTACAGTAGTTGGATATCAATTTTACAGCAGGCCAGTGGACTACAGGCCCCAAAAATTATACATTCAGCAGAAAGAAAAGAACAAGTATGTGGCTGGAGGTAGATTACATGGTCACTGGATATCTACCAAGCATAAGCATAATTTTTGGGGCCTGTAGTCTACTGGCCTGCTGTAAAATTGATATCCAATGACCGTGTAATCTACCTCCAGCCACATACTTACTTGTTCTTTTCTGTACACTGAATGCATAATTTTTGAGACCTGGAGTCCACTGTCCTGCTGTAAAATTGATATCCAATGACCGTGTAATCTACCTGCAACCACATACTTACTTGTTCTTTTCTGTACAGTAAATGAATATCAATTTTACAGCCTCAAAAATTATGCATTCACCGTACAGAAAAGATCAAGTGATTTTGTAACTGGAGGTCGATTAGACGGTCAATGGATATCAATTTTACTGAAGGCCAGTACAAATACAGGTCAAATACATATGTTTAAAAGAACTAAAAATATAAAATTGGATTAAAAACATAGCTAACGAAATCTCCCCTCTTGAAAAAAAACCTAATGATAATAGTTGAAACACGTGGTTGTCAAATGTGTTTAATTCCTCCGAGGCCCAAAACATTAGGCATTCAACGGACAGAAAAGGCCTTTTATGCCGCTGTATTTACCTAAGACAGGGACCATTATTTGTTCTGGGTGGTGGCGGATATTTGTGGGCTGTCAGGAGGAAATTCAATTAAACGTGGTAGAATCTTCACATGTGTTGAATTCCTCAGAGATCCATGCCTCATTCATTTTTAGAAATGTGAGGTAGTAGTGAGCCAGGCGAGTGCGCTTATCGATCACGATCCCCCCTGCTGCGCTGAACGTCCTTTCGGACAGGACACTGGACGAGGGGCAAGCCAAGACTTCCATGGCAAATTGTGCCAGCTCTGGCCACAGGTCAAGCCTGCACACCCAGTAGTCCAGAGGTTCCTCGCTTCTCAGAGCGTCCACATCGGCCATTAACCCGATGTAGTCGGACACCTGTCGGTCTAGGCGTTCCCTGAGGCTGGACAGAGGGAAGCTGTCAATGGGTTGGCTGCAAGAATGATCTCATCCGAAGTGACCCACAAATCTTCAAACCGCCCTCTTCTTGCATGTGCTGTTGGATTGGTACCGGCAACTGTTTCTCTGTGAGTGGAAATTCCTCTGCCAGCGCCCGCAAAATCAGAATGCAGCATTTCTCAAAGCAAGGCCTGGAAGTGCTACATTCTGACAGGCCTCTGTGATGCTGGTAACATGTCCGCCATTTTGTGTTTGTATCAGGGGTCTAAGTATGTTGCCACCCAGTACTTTACCTTGCCCTTTATGCTTTTTATACAGGGGTCCCTCTTCAAACACTGGAGCATGAAGGCTCCCATTTGCACTAACCTGGAAGCGGTGGAGTGGCCTGGCTCCTGCTCATCGTCCAGGATAATGTTGTCATCGGTTTCCTCCCCCCAGCCATGGACAACACCAGGGATCCAAGAAAAGTTTAAAGCATGCTCTTCTTGCTCCTCCTCCTCCCTGCCACCATCCTCCTCTGACTCCTCTTCAGACTCCTGTTGACTTGTCTCAGATGGAGTAGCCCCCCTGGGAATTCATCCAACATTGCAACTTCCTCATCTTCCTGCTCCTGCTCCTCGACGGCTTGATCAATGACACGACGCAATGCACGTGCCATAAAGAAGGCGTAAGGTACGATGTCACTGATGGCGCCCTGGCTGCGACTGACCAGTTTGGTGATCTCATCAAATGGCCGCAGAAGTTTGCATGCATTGCGCATGAGCAGCCACTGGCGCAGAGAAAAAATAAACAAGCTCCCCAGAACCTGTCCTGCTGCAGAGTTCATACAGGTAGTCGTTAACGGCATGTTTCTACTGGAGCAGCCTATCAAGCATATACAAGGTGGAGTTGCAGAGCGTCAGGCAGTCACAATTAAGACGTCTGACGGGCAGGTGGTGTCGCCGCTGAACGTCAGCAATGCCAACCATGGCCATGTAAGATCTTCTAAAATGGCCAGAGATTTTCCTGGCCTGCCACAAGACGTCCTGGACCTCTGGGAATTTGGCAATGAATCGCTGCACAACTAAGTCCAGTACGAGTGCCATGCACGGCACGTGTGTGATTTTGCCCTGTTTCAGCGCACTCAGCAGATTGGCACCGTTGTCGCACACCACTTTACCAACTGTACAATTGAGCGGGGTTAGCCACTGATCGGCCTGTGACCGGCAAGCTGAAAGGAGTGCAGGACCGGTGTGGCTCTTGGCTTCCAGGCACAACAGCCGCAGCACACCATGGCAACGTGTCACCTTCGAATAGGTTCTGGGGAGCTTGGGGGGTGCAACGGAAGAAGTGGTAGCAGTGGAAATGAGGAGTCAGCCGAGGAGGAGACGAAGGATGGAGTAGGGGGAGAAGAAGAGTAAGGTCTGCATGCAATCCATGGCAGTAACACCAAATCCACACTGGTGCCACGGGTTGCATACTTGACGGCCGTCAGAAGGTTCACACAGTGGGCAGTAAAAGTTATGTATCTTCCCTGCCCGTGTTTGCTAGACCACGTGTCTGTGGTCAGATGTATCTTGGCACCAACACTGTGTACTAGAGATACATTCACTTGCCGCTGAACGTGGCCATATAGCACCGGGATGCCCTTCTGGGAGAGATATTTCCTTCTGGGGACCTTCCATTGTGGTGTGCCAATGGCCACAAATTTTCTAAAGGCCTCAGAGTCCACCAGTTTATATTGCAGTAGTTGGTGGGCTAGCAGATCAGACAAGCCAGCGGTCAGCCGTTGGGCAAGTGGGTTATCTGGCGTCATCATCTTTGTACACTCGAATATTTGGGCCATGGAAGCCTGCCTTTTGCCAGATGAACGCGACGATGGCACAGTGGAAGGTGGAGTGGAGGACAAGTGGGAGGAGAGAAGAGAAGGAGAAGAGGCAGGACGTGGAGCGCCGGGAGTGTGGCTTTGTGGGTTCTGACGGTCTTGCTCAGTGATGGGAGGCCAGGTACCTTCTTAAGGCAGTCGTCCCTAGGTGAGTGTTGGACTTACCGCAACGTATGCGTTGACAGCACAGGCTGCAGATGGAAACACTATTGTCAGCAGTGGACACGTTAAAAAAAAGCCCACACTGCAGAGCCATGTGCCAGCATCCTGGGAGCGCCAGATGTAACCATACATGGTGGATTGCTCGTTCCAGATACATTAGCAGTCTGCTTTTTGCCTCCTGTGCACTGTAAGTTCTGCCTGCTTCTCCTCCCTATCTGCTGCTCCGTCTCTCCCTCTGAACGTGACATCCATCGACACGTCATCATCGTCACCTTCACCACAACTGACATTAGAAATCTCGGAGTAGGCAGCAACAGCAGGGACGACCCTCCTTGGGCTGATCTGGGTATTGTAGTCTGACTGTTCGGTGGTGACCGTTGATACCTCCTCTTCCTGATCCGATGCCATGAATGGCTGCGCATCGGTAAGGTCTTGAAATGGATGGGAAAATAATTCCTCTGACTCGAGCGCAGTGGATATGGTGGTGGTGGTTTCTTTGGGGGTGCACACAGCAGAGAGTGAAGAGGGTGCAGATAGAGAGGATGAGGAGGGTGCAGAAGCAGAAGGCTGAGTGAGCCACTCAACCAAGTCTGGTGCATCCTTGCACGCACCTTCTGCAATTTTCAACTTAGGCTCCGGCCTGGTGCACCTGCCCGACCCTTGCCACCCCTGCGTAATGGCCTGCCTCTTCCTCTGCCTGTCATTTTCAAAATGACCCTGTGACAAAAGTCCTTATAGAAGAGCAGTATTTTTGGAAGAAGGTATATCACACCCCTGCCTCAATCTGTTTTTTTGGGGGCAACTGTTATATTACACCAGTTAAAATTATTTGTTCCAAATGCTGCACTACCCAAATGCACTATATATAAAGTATATTATTGGTATATAACACCCCTGCTTCAATCACTTTTTGGGGGGGGGGGAAGGGGGGGGGCAACTGGTATATCACACCAGTAGAAATTATTTGTTCCAATATCGTTTGTCACTCTGTGTAGCTGCGGTAACGCAGCAAAACCGCAAACAAATGCTGCACTACCCAAATGCACTATATAGAAAGTATATTATTGGTATATAACACCCCTGCTTCAATCAGTTTTTTGGGGGGCAACTGGTATATCAAACCAGTACAAATTATTTGTTCCAATATCGTTTGTCACTCTGTGTAGCGGCAGTATCGCAGTATGAGTATATTATAAGTATATTACACCCCTCAGTAAGTCACGCCTATCGATAGCACACCTATACCAGTCCTTAAAAGGACTTTTGTGGCCCTATTAGCTAGTGTTGCTAGTGGTGTCCCTAACAGTCTGTCCCGGGTCCACACAGCAACCTCTCCCTACACTGGCAAAAGACTGAATATAAAATGGCGGCCAGATCGGGTTTATTTATAAGGCTGTTATATACCACCTGATGGATGTGTCATGGGTCAAAGTTCTTCACAATGTAAAAGAATATAGTGCCGGCGGACATCGCCATATGTTCGCCTGTTCGGTGAACCGCAAACGAGCAAAGTTTGCCGCGAAACGACTGCCGGGCGAACCACAAGGCCATCTCTATCTGTCAGATTAATACTCCATAAACTGCCATATAATTCATAATAAGTGTCCCCCTTAGTCTATATACACCTCCCAACTTTTAAAAAATTTACAGAGGGACCACTCCAGTAGTATATATATTTTTTTATCATTAAGCCGCATCTCTTTCCCTGCCCAAATCCTTATCTATGCACAACAATCCCACCACATCCCATTTCTGCCTTCACAAATAGTAATAGTGGCCATTTGTGCCCTACACACACAATGCACTTTTAGTGCCTCCTCACACAGTAGTAATGCTCATTTAGTGCTTCAACACAGTAGCAAGTACCCATAGTACCCACTCACATTAATGCCCACCACCCAGTAATGGTGCCCGTAAACAGTAATGATGCTCCCTTAGTATATAAAGGGATAAAGATTTATAAAGATTATTATTAGGGCCCCTCAGGCAGTACTGATACTCCTTTTGTGCCTCTGACGCAGGATATTGCCAACTTAGTGCCCCCAACATAGTATGTTGGTCCCAGAAGTAAGGCGCCCCCTTAAGTCGCTCCTCCAAAGTACAATGCCACCATAAGTGCCCTCCTAACAGTATAATACCTGTTTAAGTGACCCCCATATAGTATGAGCCCCACCCAGATTGTGATGCCCTTTTAAGTGCTCCCACACAGTATGATAGTATGATGCCCCATACGTGTCCCACATACAGTTCCACCTTCCCCTGAAATAACAGCACACCTGCCTGCACTGAACCAGCAGCAGGGGAATGGTGCAGCACGGAGCAGAAATATTTCATATGTATCTGCGTCTTGCGGCACAGATACAGCAGAGGTCAGGATATGCAGCAGCCGTCCAAAGACTGCAGGACAGAGGCTGAAATTCTGGACTGTCCAGCCAAATCCAGAACGGTTGGAAGGCATGTATATGCATCATCAGTGTATATGCCAAAATAGGGAAAATCAAGGTCTAAACAGCCATCATTAAATGGCTGAAAAAATCAGGACTTTGATCAATTTTCCTCTTTTGATCCTTCTCGCTCTTATATTTGTTACCAGTCAGGAGCGTAGCTATAGGGGTTGCAGAGGTAGTAGTCGCTATCGGGCCCAGGAGCCTGAGGGGGCCAAAAGACCCTTGTGCCACATAAGAAGACACCGGTATTATAGAAAGTACATGCTGGTCATCTCTGGCTGGAGGGAAGGGGTTAGGTCAAGAATTTAGCATGGGGTGGGTGGTGTTCTGTCGTTTCAAATTTTGCCTTAGGCAGCAGAAAGGCTATGTGCTTCCCTGCCCCTAGCTACAAAGCACTGAAGGAAGGGGGGCCCAGGCTGAATTGCACCAGGGACCATAAGCTTTTAGCTAAGCCCGTCAGCAGTTATTTCTTCTTTGGTTATGTATGTGTTATATAGTCAAACCTAGATTTCCTGTTGCTAGGTTACATTGACATATCATGCATTTCTCCCCTTTCATTATCCAGAAAAACAAATCAGTTCATCTGCAATGACAGTGACAGACACACAATTATTTGACCATGGGGAAGGGTTGAATATATAAGAGGACATGATCATATTAAGATTGCATTCCTCACAGTCAAATCTAATATTGTATACGTTAGGTGTTCTCAGTATGCCTTTAAGACAATTCAGTTGACTGTGAAGAACTGAATAATGAAAGAGAATAATAGAAATGTCGGCTAAAGTAACCAAGTCTTTGATAGCTCTGTATTGCACATACTGTAGTTCTGGATTGTTTGGATACTTAAAATACACTGTAATTTTCGTATTAATCATATTCTGTGGTGTAGACGGACTATAGATGCACCCAGGGGCGAAGCTTATGGCTCATGGGCCCTGGTCTAAAGGTTCAGCTTACGTTCAGTTCGCCCTGGGCTAGGGAAGCACATAGCCTTCATGCTGCCTTCGGCAAAAATTTAAACAGTAGACCACCCCCCCAACCCCCCCATGCCAATTTCTTGACCCAAGCCCTTCCCTTCAGCCAGAGCTATAACTTGACCAGCATGCACTTTCTATAATACTGATGTCTTCTTATGGGGCGCAAGGGTCATCGGGCCCCCTCAGGCTCCTGCTACCTCTGCACCCCCTATAGCTACGCCCCTGGATGCACCAGATTTAGCATCCAGCATCAGCCACTGTGATAAATCGTAAGTAGTTTAAGACCATCTGGATCCCTCCTGAGAGCAGGAGCGCACGGCGTCACTGGTTGCTATGACGCCGTGCGCTCCCTGCTGCCGCCGCAATACAGTAATACACTGGTATGATCTATACCAGTGTATTACTGTTCTGTGCCGGCAGCAGGGAGCGCACGGCGTCATAGCAACCAGTGACGCCGTGCGCTCCTGCTCTCAGGAGGGATCCAGGCCGCGGTTCCACGGCCCGCACACGGCTGTGAAACACGGCCGTGTGCATGGGGCCTAACTATAAGACAGCATTAGTAAAACTGCCCCTGTGTCTTGTACCATCATTAATGTGCATTTCTATCTACAAACCGGATTCCCAAAAAGTTGGGACACTAAACAAATTGTGAATAAAAACTGAATGCAATGATGTGGAGATGGCAAATGTCAATATTTTATTTGTAATAGAACGTAGATGACAGATCAAACGTTTAATCCGAGTAAATATATAATTTTAAAGGAAAAATACATTGATTCAAATTTTCACGGTGTCAACAAATCACAAAATAGTTGGGACAAGTAGCAATAAGAGGCTGGAAAAAGTAAATTTGAGCATAACGAAGAGCTGGAAGACCAATTAACACTAATTAGGTCAATTGGCAACATGATTGGGTATAAAAAGAGCTTCTCAGAGTGGCAGTGTCTCTCAGAAGCCAAGATGGGTAGAGGATCACCAATTCCCACAATGTTGCGCAGAAAGATAGTGGAGCAATATCAGAAAGGTGTTACCCAGCAAAAAATTGCAAAGACTTTGCATCTATCATCATCAACTGTGCATAACATCATCCGAAGATTCAGAGAATCTGGAACAATCTCTGTGCGTAAGGGTCAAGGCCATAAAACCATACTGGATGCCCGTGATCTCCGGGCCCTTAAACGACACTGCACCACAAACAGGAATGCTACTGTAAAGGAAATCACAGAATGGGCTCATTAATTCTTCCAGAAACCATTGTCAGTGAACACAATCCACCGTGCCATCCGCCGTTGCCAGCTGAAACTCTACAGTGCAAAGAAGAAGCCATTTCTAAGCAAGATCCACAAGCTCAGGCGATTTCACTGGGCCAGGGATCATTTAAAATGGAGTGTGGCAAAGTGGAAGACTGTTCTGTGGTCAGACGAGTCACGATTCAAAGTTCTTTTTGGAAATCTGGGACGCCATGTCATCCGGACCAAAGAGGACAAGGACAACCCAAGTTGTTATCAACGCTCAGTTTAGAAGCCTGCATCTCTGATGGTATGGGGTTGCATGAGTGCGTGTGGCATGGGCAGCTTGCATGTCTGGAAAGGCACCATCAATGCAGAAAAATATATTCAGGTTCTAGAACAACATATGCTCCCATCCAGACGTTATCTCTTTCAGGGAAGACCCTGCATTTTTCAACAAGATAATGCCAGACCACATTTTGCATCAATCACAACATCATGGCTGCGTAGGAGAAGGATCCGGGTACTGAAATGGCCAGTCTGCAGTCCAGATCTTTCACCTATAGAGAACATTTGGCGCATCATAAAGAGGAAGGTGCAACAAAGAAGGCCCAAGACGATTGAACAGTTAGAGGCCTGTATTTGACAAGAATGGGAGAGCATTCCTATTTCTAAACTTGAGAAACTGTTCTTCTCGGTCCCCAGACGTCTGTTGAGTGTTGTAAGAAGAAGGGGAGATGCCACACAGTGGTGAAAATGGCCTTGTCCCAACTTTTTGGGGATTTGTTGACACCATGAAATTCTGATTCAACATATTTTTCCCTTAAAATGGTACATTTTCTCAGTTTAAACTTTTGTTCCGTGATTTATGTTCTATTCTGAATAAAATATTAGAAGTTGGCACCTCCACATCATTGCATTCAGTTTTTATTCACAATTTGTATAGTGTCCCAACTTTTTGGGAATCCGGTTTGTAGTTTCTGCCACTTTTTATTTGTCTTTTGCGTTTTATCATGATTCATATTTCAAGTATTTGCTAATACTTTATCATTCAATAGGTTAATCAATCCAACTGATAATACTTCATTTTTAAATTTGATATATTGTATTAATTGATATATATTGTATTAATTGATGAATTTGGCCTGCTTCCAAAAAAAGGTTAAAATAGAGTCATAGGAAATATGGCAGTGGCAAAGCAAAAGTCATGCAGGTAGAGTTCATATAGTAAAATAATATTTGTCTAAATCTGTCAGACAAGAAGGGGAGAAATACTCACCAATGGCAGAGCTCCGTATACAGCTGCTGTAAAACAGGTTGCTGATGTATTTTGGTTTTAAGCCAATATTAGAGAATAAATTGAAGTTTGAAGTAGGTATGTATATTTGTGTTTTGGTCCACAAGCTGTACCATATAACTACATATCTAATTGATAAAATTCTGGTTGCAGTGACCACTAGGTGGAGCTACGTGCATATGGATTTATACAGTTTCCTTTGCATGTGATAAGACCAGTATGCATCTGTATATAAAATCCCTATAATGACATACAATATAGTGATGTGGCAGTTAGCATGGATATTAATCAGGTTGCATATAGCAACCAACAGCTCAGCTTCTATTTTGCTACAGGTCATTAACATAAGCTCTGATTGGTTGCTATAGGCAATGAAGGACATTCTTAGTATATGACAGCTTATGTGTAAGTTAATATGAATTTGATTGCAACACTTAGCCAACGTTGTTGTAGATGTAACTCACATGACCATAAGTGTATACTAATTCTGTGCGGTTTTATATTCTGTCAATTAAAGACAATAATGCCCCGCCATGGAGATCTTTGTTAGGTGGGCGGGTGCGGTGTTGTGGAGGTCACTGTTAAAAAAGCGGGCTGCTGTAAAGGTCAAGGTTAAGGGGAGGAGCTGCTGTGGAGGTCACATTTTAAGGAGGCGGAGCACTGTGGGGGGGTTACTGTTAAGGGGTGGGGAACTGTTGAGGTCACTGTTAAAGGAGTGGGGTGCTGTAGAGGTCACTGTTATGGGGGATACTGACGATATCTTTTAATCACACACACAAACATTAAATGAAATAGATGAAGTATACCCCTACGAAGTCAGGTCCTTCTGCTAGCATATAAATATATATACACAGTATCTCACAAAAGTGAGTACACCCCAAACATTATTGTAAATATTTTATTATATCTTTTCATGGGACAATACTGAGGATATGACATATGATACAGTAGTAGTAGTCAGTGTACAGCTTGCATAACACTTTAAATTTGGTGTGCCCTCAAAATAACGTACCAGGGACCATAAAGTACGAAGTACGCCCCTAAGTGAAAATGACCAAATTGTGCCCAAAGTGTCAATATTTTTTGGGGCCACGATTATTTTTCAGAACTGCCATAACTCTCTTGGGCATAGAGTTCACTAGAGCTTCACAGGTTGCCACTGGAATCCTCTTCCACTCCTCCATGACAACATCACGGAGCTGGTGGATGTTAGAGACCTTTGAGAATGCCCCACAGATGATCAATGAGGTTTACAGTTGCAAGAAAAAGTATGTGAACCCTTTGGAATTATATGGATTTCTGCACAAATTGGTCATAAAATGTGATCTGATCTTCATCTAAGTCACAACAATAGACAATCACAGTCTGCTTAAACTAATAACACACAAAGAATTGAATGTTACCATGTTTTTATTGAACACACCATGTAAACATTCACAGTACAGGTGGAAAAAGTATTTGAACCCCTAGACTAATGACATCTCCTAGAGCTAATTGGAGTGAGGTGTCAACTGGAGTCCAATCAATGAGATGAGATTGGAGGTGTGGGTTACAGCTGCCCTGCCCTATAAAAAAAACACACATCAGTTCTGCATTTGCTTTTCACAAGAAGCATTGCCTGATGTGAATGATGCCTTCCACAAAAGAGCTCTCAGAAGACCTACGATTAAGAATTGTTGACTTGCATAAAGCTGGAAAGGGTTATAAAAGTATTTCCAAAAGCCTTGCTGTTCATCAGTCCACGGTAAGACAAATTGTCTATAAATGGAGAATGTTCAGCACTGCTGCTACTCTCCCTAGGAGTGGCCGTCCTATAAAGATAAATGCAAGAGCACAGCGCAGACTGCTCAATGAGGTGAAGAAGAATCCTATAGTGTCAGCTAAAGACTAACAAAAGTCTCTGGCATATGCTAACATCCCTGTTAGCGAATCTACGATACGTAAAACACTAAACAAGAATGGATTTCATGGGAGGATACCACAAAGGAAGCCACTGCTGTCCCAAAAAAACATTGCTGCACGTTTACAGTTTGCACAAGAGCACCTGGATGTTCCACAGCAGTACTGGCCAAATATTCTGTGGACAGATGAAACCAAAGTTGAGTTGTTTGGAAGAAACACACCACACTATTTGTGGAGAAAAAGAGGCACAGCACACCAACATCAAAACCTCATCCCAACTGTGAAGTATGGTGGTGGGGGCATCATGGTTTGGGGCTGCTTTGCTGCATCAGGGCCTGGACGGATTGCTATCATCGAAGGAAAAATGAATTCCCAAGTTTATCAAGACATTTTGCAGGAGAACTTAAGGCCATCTGTCCACCAGCTGAAGCTCAACAGAAGATGGGTGCTGCAACAGGACAACGACCCAAAGCATAGAAGTAAATCAACAACAGAATGGCTTAAACAGAAGAAAATACGCCTTCTAGAGTGGCCCAGTCCTGACCTCAACCCGATTGAGATGCTGTGGCATGACCTCAAAAAAGCGATTCACACCAGACATCCCAAGAATATTGCTGAACTGAAACAGATCTGTAAAGAGGAATGGTCAAGAATTACTCCTGACTGTTGTGCACATCTGATCTGGAACTACAGGAAATGTTTGGTTGAAGTTATTTCTGCCAAAGGAGGTTCAACCAGTTATTAAATCCAAGGGTTCACATACTTTTTCCACTTGCACTGTAAATGTTTACATGGTGTGTTCAATAAAAACATGGTAACATTTAATTCTTTGTGTGTTATTAGTTTAAGCAGACTGTGATTGTCCATTGTTGTGACTTAGATGAAGATCAGATCACATTTTATGACCAATTTGTGCAGAAATCCATATCATTCCAAAGGGTTCACATACTTTTTCTTGCAACTGTAGGTCTGGAAACATGCTTGGCCAGTCCAGTACCTTTACCCTCAGTTTCTTTAGCAAGGCAGTGATCGTCTTTGAGGTGTGTTGGGGGTCATTATCATGTTGGAATACTGTCCTGCGGCCCAGTTTTCGAAGGGAGAGGATCATGATCTGCTTCAGTATGTCACAGTACATGTTGGCATTCATGGTTCCCTCAATGAACTATATCTCCCCACAGCCAGCAGCACTCATGTAGCCCCAAACCATGACACTCCCACCACAATGCTTGACTGTAGGCAAGAAACACTTGTCTTTGTGCTCCTCACCTGGTTGCCTCCCCACACGTTGACACCATCTGAACCAAATAAGTTTATCTTGGTCTTATCAGACCACAGGACATGGTTCCAGTAATCTATGTCCTTGTTCTGCTTGTCTTCAGCAAACTACAGGCTTTCTTGTGCATTATTTTTAGAAGAAGCTTACTTATGGGACGACAGCCATGCAGACCAATTTGTTGCAGTGTGCGGCATATGGTCTGAGCACTGAAAGGCTGACTTCCCACCCCCGACCCTTTAACCTCTGCAGCAATGATGGCAGCACTCATACATCTATTTTGAAAAGATAACCTCTGGATATGACGGTTAGCATGGGCACTCAACTTGTTTGGTTGAACATGGCGAGGTCTGTTAAGAGAGAAACCTGTCTAGTTAAATTGCTGTATGGTCTTTGCCACCATGCTGCAGCTCAGTTTCAGGGTGTTGCCAATCTTCTTATAGCCTAGGCCAGTGATGACCAAGTGCACAAACTGCAACCCAAAACCCACTTATTTATTGCATAGTGCAAATATGGCAATTTAACCTGAATACTACAGTCCAATATAGTATATCTTCCATGTACATTATCATTTGGCCATATTAGCCTGCCTACATTCAATGTGCTGCCCGTGCTGTTCGTAGCACGCCCTGTGCTGATGAATGGCAGGAAAAGTCTAAGGTATATTGGTACACCATAGGCTTTTTCCAGGGCATGGGTGTCCACAGAGAGGGCTCTGAGTGCCACCTCTGGCACCCGTGCCATAGGTTTGCCACCACTAGCCCAGGCCATCTTTATGTAGAACAACAATTAGTTTTTTTTTTTGGAAAAGAGTTCTTTTTCACAAATAGCCATGTTGATTTTCCAGTAACCAGTATGAGAGTGTGAGAGCAATAACACCAAATTTAACACACCAACTCCCCATTCACACTTGAGACCTTGCAACACTAATGAGTCATATGACTCATATGCACAAAGTTTAGATATGTAAAGGGGGGGTGTTATTGTTTTTTAAAAGGTCAAACAAAACACAAACTCCAAAGGTTTTATATCTTCCATGACATGAAAGGGATGATACATGAATACAATAGTAAATTAAAGGGGTTTTCTACTCTTTCATAAATTTCCCTGAACTAGAACACACTTTGTAATATATTAAGCTATTAAAATTTCAAAGCAATCTGTACTAAATTAAGTTTGGTAGGAGAAATTACAGCACTCACATTCTTAAACAAATTCTATTCAGCATAAGTGCATATGATTCTTTATCGCTGAAAAACTGGATTTGAGCTATGAATTATATATCTTTCCTGGACGAGAGTCAGCTTAGCTCCACTACTTCACCGGTGTAGTTTATGTATTTTAGTAAGCTTTTCTAATATATGTAAATCCATAATGCACACATGTTGTTACTTCCTCGCATCAAATACAAAATAAAAAGTCTGCATTTTGAAGCAATAGCAAACAGGCGCCAAATTAGTTTGCACATCCATATTCAGACTGCTGGCAGGTACTCTATTGGTGCCAAGACCAGAGTCTCGAAATAGCTAATTAACTTTCCAGCTGCAGCAGCTTTTGGATCAGAGAAATATGTGAGCTTGTTGATAAAAATGCAACACAAAAAAACTAAAGAAACATAAGAAGCTTCGTTAACACAGTCTAGAATAGTCCTATTTTTTTTTTTACCATAATCTACAAATTAAAGGAACTTTTAGAATTTCAATTATCTCCATTGTGGCTGAGTGGTTAGCTCTAGCTGTTTTGCCGTGCTGGAGCCTGCCAATAAAGAGCAGCATCTGTATGGAGTTTGTACTGTATGTTCTCCCGGTGTTTCCCCCATGCTCCAAAAAAATATAATATTAACATATATATTCAGGGGTGTATCACTAATTAGGCAACATGAGGCAGTGGCCTCAGGCAGCGCTGTGCTAGGACAGCAGGGGGGCTTCAATTTAGCCTCCAGCCCGCCATTGCTATAAAACCCTGCAGACATATTTGTGACTGTGTATTTGGGGATTATTGTATATCATGGTTTTACTGCGGTAATTGCAGCAATTAGCAGCAAAAAGAACAAAACCGTAATATACATTGACCACTAGTCGTAGATCAACATACCTGAGTATGAAGGACCTTTGAAATACAGTAGGCTAAAGGACCTTTGATGATGTCATCAAGTCATATGATTGCAGGTCCTTTAGCCTCAAAGAATCCAGAGGATAAGGAGAACAGAGAATCTCCAGCCTGTAAATAAGCCTGTTCACTTGTTTGTGTGTGTGTGTACTGTATGTGTTTATCTTTGTGTGTGTGTATGTGTGTGTAATTTTGCGTTTATCTGTGGAAATATATATATATATATATATATATATATACAGTACAGACCAAAAGTTTGGACACACCTTCTCATTCAAAGAGTTTTCTTTATTTTCATGACTATGAAAATTGTAGATTCACACTGAAGGCATCAAAACTATGAATTAACACATGTGGAATTATATACATAACAAAAAAGTGTGAAACAACTAAAAATATGTCATATTCTAGGTTCTTCAAAGTAGCCACCTTTTGCTTTGATTACTGCTTTGCACACTCTTGGCATTCTCTTGATGAGCTCCAAGAGGTAGTCATCTGAAATGGTTTTCACTTTACAGGTGTGCCCTGTCAGGTTTAATAAGTGGGATTTCTTGCCTTATGAAATGGGGTTGGGACCATCAGTTGCGTTGTGGAGAAGTCAGGTGGATACACAGCTGATAGTCCCACTGAATAGACTGTTAGAATTTATATTATGGCAAGAAAAAAGCAGCTAAGTAAAGAAAAACGAGTGGCCATCATTACTTTAAGAAATAAAGGTCAGTCAGTCCGAAAAATTGGGAAAACTTTGAAAGTGTCCCCAAGTGCAGTCACAAAAACCATCAAGTGCTACAAAGAAACTGGCTCACATGCAGACCGCCCCAGGAAAGGAAGCCCAAGAGTCACCTCTGCTGCGGAGGATAAGTTCATCCGAGTCACCAGCCTCAGAAATCGCAGGCTAACAGCAGCTCAGATTAGAGACCAGGTCAATGCCACACAGAGTTCTAGCAGCAGACACATCTCTAGAACAACTGTTAAGAGGAGACTGTGTGAATCAGGCCTTCATGGAAGAATATCTGCTAGGAAACCACTGCTAAGGACAGGCAACAAGCAGAAGAGACTTGTTTGGGCTAAAGAACACAAGGAATGGACATTAGACCAGTGGAAATCTGGTCTAATTTGAGATCTTTGGTTCCAACCACCGTGTCTTTGTGCGATGCAGAAAAGGTGAACGGATGGACTCTACATGCCTGGTTCCCACCGTGAAGCATGGAGGAGGAGGTGTGATGGTGTGGGGGTGCTTTGCTGGTGACACTGTTGGGGATTTATTCAAAATTGAAGGCATACTGAACCAGCATGGCTACCACAGCATCTTGCAGCTGCATGCTATTCCATCCGGTTTGCGTTTAGTTGGACCATCATTTATTTTTCAACAGGACAATGACCCCAAACACACCTCCAGGCTGTGTAGGGGCTATTTGACCATGAAGGAGAGTGATGGTGTGCTGCGCCAGATGACCTGGCCTCCACAGTCACTGGACCTGAACCCAATTGAGATGGTTTGGGGTGAGCTGGACCGCAGAGTGAAGGCAAAAGGGCAACAAGTGCTAAGCATCTCTGGGAACTCCTTCAAGACTGTTGGAAGACCATTTCAGGTGACTACCTCTTGAAGCTCATCAAGAAAATGCCAAGAGTGTGCAAAGCAGTAATCAAAGCAAAAGGTGGCTACTTTAAAGAACCTAGAATATGACATATTTTCAGTTGTTTCACACTTTTTGTTATGTATATAATTTCACGTGTTAATTCAGTGTGAATCTACAATTTTCATAGTCATGAAAATAAAGAAAACTCTTTGAATGAGAAGGTGTGTCCAAACTTTTGGTCTGTACTGTATATCTTATATATATAAAAATGAGTTTCTGTCTGTACCGACGTCTGTCTGTCTGTTCTTTATGAGCGACCAAACGATTGAACTGATCTTCACCAAATTTGGCACACAGGTACATCAGGTGTCCAGGGAGGTTTTAGACTAGCTCTCTAGGATGTACCATTCCTGAGATAGTCCCCAAAAAATGACCTGCATTAGCCAATACAAGCCTGCAAGTCTTTCTCTTTACTTCCCAACTTCCATGCACATGGTCACATGTCCCTTATCAGCCAATAGAAGCTTGCAGGCTCTTAGTTTCCACATACAGTTTTACTCTAGGTTTCCATAACAACCCAGCTATTTTTCTTCACTGCTAAAAGTCAGCTTTAGGCTAGGCTACATAACGACAAGCACAGGTCAGCAGACTGTATCACACAGCAGACAGTATCACACATGATAGGATTAGATACACAGCTCAACAGACAGTATCACACATGGCAGGATTAGATATACAGCTCAGCAGGCAGTATCACACAGGATAGGATATTAGATACATAGCTCAGTAAACAGTATCACACAGGATAGGATTAGATACACAGCTCAGCAGACAGTATCACACAGGATATGATTATATACATACACAGCTCAGCAGACAGTGTCACACAGGATAGGATTAGATATTACAGCTCAGGAGTCAGTATCACACATGATAGGATTAGATACACAGCTCAGTAAGGATTAGATACACAGCTCAGCAGACAGTATCACACAGAATAGGATTACATACACAGCTCAGAAGACAGTATCACGCATGATAGGGTTAGATACAAAGCTCAGCAGACAGTATTACACATGACAGGATTAGATATACAGCTCAGAAGGCAGTATCACACAGGATAGGCTATTAGATACAGAGCTCAGCAGACAGTATCACAAAGGATAGGATTAGATACACAGCTCAGCAGACAGTATCACAAAGGATAGGATTAGATACACAGCTCAGCAGACAGTATCACACAGGATATGATTAGATACATAGCTCAGCAGACAATATCACACAGAATAGGATTAGATACACAGCTCAGCAGACAGTATCACAAAGGATAGGATTAGATACACAGCTCAGCAGACAGTATCACACAGGATATGATTAGATACATAGCTCAGCAGACAATATCACACAGAATAGGATTAGATACACAGCTTAGCAGACAGTTGGGTGGGTTGCTATAGAGATCACTGTTATGGGGGATACTGTTGATAATTTTTACGACACACAGAAACATTAAATGAAATAGATGAAATATACTTCTGTGAAGCCGGGTCCTTCTGGGGCCACCGTTAAAGGGGCAACTGCTGTGAAGGTCACTGTTAAGGCAGCAGGGTACTGTGAGGTCACTGTTAAGGCAGCGGGGTACTGTGGAGGTCACTGTTAAGGGGTCGGGCCCCTGAGGAGGTCATTGTCAAAGGAGTAGAGTGCTGTGAAACTCACTGTTAAAAGGGCGGGCTGCTGTGAAGGTCAAAGTTAAGGGGATGGACTCCTGTGGAGGTCCCATTTTAAGGAGGCAGGGCACTGTGGAGGGGTCAGTATTAAGGGGTTGGGAACTGTTGAGTTCACTGTTAAAGGGGCGGGGTGCTGTAGAGGTCACTGTTATGGGAGATACTGTCGATATCTTCTCCACAATCAACAACCTGATCAACTCTATCCGACGAAGATGTGTTGCACTGTGTGAGGCAAATGGTGGCCACACCAGATACTGACTGGTTTTCTGACCCCCCCCCCCCCCCCACCCCCAGTAAGGCAAAACTGTGTACATTTCAGAGTCTCCTTTCATTGTGGGAAGTCTACGGCACACCTGTGCAATATTCATGCTGTCTAATTTGCACCTGTGAAGTGGGATGGATTATCTCGGTAAAGGATAAGTGCTCAATAACACAGATTTAGACAGATTTGTGAACAATATTTGAGAGTAATGGGTCTTTTCTGTATATAGAAAATGTTTCAGATCTTTGAGTTCAGCTCATGCAAAATGGGAGCAAGACTGAAAGTGCTGTTTTTATAGATTTGTTCAGTGTATATATAAAGAAGGACGTATATACAGACGTGGACAAAATTGTTGGTACCCTTTGGTCAATGAAAGAAAAAGTCACAATGGTCACAGAAATAACTTTAATCTGACAAAAGTAATAATAAATTAAAATTCTATAAATGTTAACCAATGAAAGTCAGACATTGTTTTTCAACCATGCTTCAACAGAATTATGTAAAAAAATAAACTCATGAAACAGGCATGGACAAAAATGATGGTACCCCTAGAAAACACAGAACATAATGTGACCAAAGGGACATGTTAATTCAAGGTGTGTCCACTAATTAGCATCACAGGTGTCTACAACCTTGTAATCAGCCATTGGGCCTATATATATGGCTCCAGGTAATCACTGTGTTGTTTGGTGATATGGTGTGTACCACACTCGACATGGACCAGAGGAAGCAAAGGAAAGAGCTGTCTCAAGAGATCAGAAAGAAAATTATAGACAAGCATGTTAAAGGTAAAGGCTATAAGACCATCTCCAAGCAACTAGATGTTCCTGTGAGTACAGTTGCACATATTATTCATAAGTTTAAGATCCATGGGACTGTAGCCAACCTCCCTGGACGTGGCCGCAGGAGGAAAATTGATGACAAATCTAAGAGACGGATAATCCGAATGGTAACAAAAGAGCCTAGAAAGACTTCTAAAGAGATTCAAGGTGAACTTCATGCTCAAGGAACATCAGTGTCAGATCGCACCATCCGTCGTTGTTTGAGCCAAAGTGGACTACATGGGAGACGACCAAGGAGGACACCATTGTTGAAAACGAATCATAAAAAAGCAAGACTGGAATATGCCAAACTACATGTTGACAAGCCACAAAGCTTCTGGGAGAATGTCCTGTGGACAGATGAGACAAAAATCGAAGTTTTTGCCAAGGCACATCAGCTGTATGTTCACAGACGAAAAAATGAAGCATATCAAGAAAAGAACACTGTCCCTACTGTGAAACATGGAGGAGGCTCTGTTATGTTCTGGGGCTGCTTTGCTGCGTCTGGCACAGGGTGTCTTGAATCTGTGCAGGGTACAATGAAATCTCAAGACTATCAAGGAATTCTAGAGAGAAATGTACTAGCCAGTGTCAGAAAGCTTGGTCTCAGTCGCAGGTCATGGGTCTTGCAACAGGACAATGACCCAAAACACACCGCTAAAAACACCCAAGAATGGCTAAGAGGAAAAAATTGGACTATTCTAAAGTGGCCTTCTATGAGCCCTGACCTCAATCCTATTGAGCATCTTTGGAAGGAGCTGAAACATGCAGTCTGGAAAAGGCACCCTTCAAACCGGACACAACTGGAGCAGTTTGCTCATGAGGAGTGGGCCAAAATACCTGCTGAGAGGTGCAGATGTCTCATTGACAGTTACAGGAAGCGTTTGATTGCAGTGATTGCCTCAAAAGGTTGCGCAACAAAATATTAAGTTAGGGGTACCATCATTTTTGTCCATGCCTGTTTCATGAGTTTATTTTTTTACATAATTCTGTTGAAGCATGGTTGAAAAACAATGTCTGACTTTCATTGGTTAACATTTATAGAATTTTAATTTATTATTACTTTTGTCAGATTAAAGTTATTTCTGTGACCATTGTGACTTTTTCTTTCATTGACCAAAGGGTACCAACAATTTTGTCCACGTCTGTATGTACAGTCGTGGCCAAAAGTTTTGAGAATTACACAAATATTAGTTTTCACAAAGTTTGCTGCTAAACTGCTTTTAGATCTTTGTTTCTGTGATGTAGTAAAATATAATTACACTAACTTCATAAGTTTCAAAGGCTTTTATCGACAATTACATGACATTTATGCAAAGAGTCAGTGTTTGCAGTGTTGGCCCTTCTTTTTCAGGACCTCTGCAATTCGACTGGGCATGCTCTCAATCAACTTCTGGGCCAATTCCTGACTGAAAGCAACCAATTCTTTCATAATCACTTCTAGGAGTTTGTCAGAATTTGTGGGTTTTTGTTTGTCCACCCGCCTCTTAAAGATTGACCACAAGTTCTCAATGGGATTAAGATCTGGGGAGTTTCCAGGCCATGGACCCAAAATGTCAACATTTTGGTCCCCGAGCCACTTAGTTATCACTTTTGCCTTACGGCACGGTGCTCCATCATGCTGGAAAATGCATTGTTCTTCACCAAACTGTTGTTGGATTGTTGGAAGAAGTTGCTGTTGGAGGGTGTTTTGGTACCATTCTTTATTCATGGCTGTGTTTTTGGGCACTCCCTTGGATGAGAAGCAACCCCACACATGAATGGTCTCAGGATGCTTTACTGTTGGCATGACACAGGACGGATTGTAGCGCTCACCTTTTCTTCCGGACAAGCCTTTTTCCTGATGCCTCAAACAATCGGAAAGAGGCTTCATCTGAGAATATGACTTTGCCCCAGTCCTCAGCAGTCCATTCACCATATTTTCTGCAGAAGATCAATCTGTCCCTGATGTTTTTTTGGGAGAGAAGTGGCTTCTTTGCTGCCCTTCTTGACACCAGGACATCTTCCAAAAGTCTTCGCCTCACTGTGCGTGTAGATGCGCTCACACCTACCTGCTGCCATTCCTGAGCAAGCTCTGCACTGGTGGCACTCCGATCCCGCAGCTGAATCCTCTTTAGGAGACGATCCTGGCGCTTTCTGGACTTTCTTGGACGCCCTGAACCCTTCTTAACAAGAATTTAACCTCTCTCCTTGAAGTTCTTGATGATCCTATAAATTGTTGATTGGGGTGCAATCTTAGTAGCCACAATATCCTTGCCTGTGAAGCCATTTTTATGCAACGCAATGATGGCTGAACGCGTTTCTTTGCAGGTCACCATGGTTAACAATGGAAGAACTATGATTTCAAGCATCACCCTCCTTTTAACAGGTCAAGTCTACCATTTTAACCCAATCAGCCTGACATAATGATTTCCAGCCTTGTGCTCGTCAACATTCTCACCTGAGTTAACAAGACGATTACTGAAATGATCTCAGCGGGTCCTTTAATGACAGCAATGAAATGCAGTGGAAAGGTTTTTTTGGGGGATTATGTTAATTTTCATGGCAAAGAAGGACTATGCAATTCATCTGATCACTCTTCATAACATTCTGGAGTATATGCAAATTGCTATTATAAAAACTTAAGCAGCAACTTTTCCAATTTCCAATATTTATGTAATTCTCAAACTTTTGGCCATGACTGTATATATGTATGTGTACGATCACTCAAAAATTCAACCGTCGATTTCAACGAAGCTTGGTAAACACACCCCTTGCTACCTGGAAAGAAATCTTGTGGGGGTCTCAGCTCTCTAGGAAGTACCGTTCCTAAGATATTCCCCAAAAATGTCCTGCATTAGCCAATAGAAGCCTGCAAGTCTTTCTCCTTAAATCCCAACTGCCATACATACAGTTTTACTCAAGGTTTCCATAACAACCCAGCCATTTTTCCATTTTCCTTCACTGCTATAGGTCAGCTTTAGGCTAGGGCTACAAGACTACAATAAGTCACATGACACATAGGGCACAACTATGCTGCTACATGCATCCATCTTGGATGTCACAGTATGTTGCATAGCCTATCATTACAAAATTGTTGAGACAAAATGTCGCGTTGACACATGTCGCCGTGTAGCCATAGAATTAAAGAGGCAGTGCACTATGGAAGTCACTGTTAAATGGGCGGGCACTGTATAGGTAATTGTTAAAGAGGCGGACACTGTGGCGGTTACTGTTAAATGGGTGGACGCTGTGGCGGTCACTGTTAAATGGGCGGGCACTGTGGAGGTCACTGTTAAAGGGGCAGGCACTGTAGGGGTCACTGTTAAAGGGTCAGGTGCTGTGAAAGTCACAGAATATACTATTTTCATCAAAATTGTGTGACAATCGTGCGACAAAATGTTGAGCGACACATGTCATCATTTAGCATTAGCCTTAAAGATGCAGGGTGCTGAGAGGTCACTTTTAAGAGGGCAGGGGCCACTATTAAAGGAACAGCTGCTGTGGAGGTCACTGTTAATGGGGCAGGCACTGTGGAGGTCATTGTCAAAGGGGAATTCATTGTCAATGTTACTGTTAAGGGGGCAGGCCGCTGTGGAGGTCAGTGTTAAAGGAACAGGCACTGTGCAGGTCACTGTTAAGGGTGCAGGGGCCACTATTAAAGGGGCAGCTGCTGTGGAGGTCACTGTTCAGTCAGCAAGGTCACTGTTAAGGGAGCGGGGTACTGTGGAGGTCACTGTTAAGGGAACGGGGTACTGTGGTAGTCACTGTTAAAGGGACGGGTGCTGTGCAAGTCTCTGTTAAGGAGGCAGGGAACAGTGGAGGTCACAGATAAGGGGACGTTCCACTATGGAGGTCAGTGTTAAGGGGCAGCGTGCTGTATTAGTCACTGTTAAGGGGGCGGGCCGCTGAGGAGATCAATGTTAAGGGAGTGGGGAGCTATGAAACTCACTGTTAAAGGGGCGGGCTGCTGTGGAGTTCCCATTTTAAGGAGGCGGGGTACTGTAAGGGATCAGTGTTTAGGGTGTGAGGGTATGTGGAGTTTACTGTTAAGGGGGCGGGTACTGTAGAGGTCACTGTTATGGGGGATATTATCGATATGTTCTAACGACACACAGAAACATTACATGAAATAGATTAAATATACCTGTGCAAAGCTGGGTCCTTCTGTTAAAATATATATATATATATATATATACACAGTACAGACCAAAAGTTTGGACACACCTTCTCATTCAAAGAGTTTTCTTTATTTTCATGACTATGAAAATTGTAGATTCACACTGAAGGCATCAAAACTATGAATTAACACATGTGGAATTATATACATAACAAAAAAGTGTGAAACAACTGAAAATATGTCATATTCTAGGTTCTTCAAAGTAGCCACCTTTTGCTTTGATTACTGCTTTGCACACTTTTGGCATTCTCTTAAGGCATGCAAACTAGAAAAGGAAGATGAACACCTCCTAGTAAAAACCCTAATCAACCACCAACTACCAGTATGAACAGACCCCAGAGGTAGTTGAGTTTATACACAGAAATACCTAAAGTCCTATCTAACCCTAGAGGACCCTGGTACTAATATCAAGAATGATACAACCTGTTCCTCCCTAAGGCCTAATACAAAACAACAAGGAAATGCAACACACAGAAAAGCCAAATTACAAAGGGAAATGTAACACTTAACTTCCAAGAAGCTATGGCAGCACCAGGAACTTAGCTGAGATCTAAACACCATCTATCCACAGGTCCAACTGAAGCTATAAACCGCACAGCATTGTGAGAGAACCAACTATTAGTAGGGAAAGTTAAATGACCACAATAGTAAAACCTGGAAGTTAAGGGTGAGGCCAGTACAAGAAACAACACAGACACCTATTGAACCACAAGGTAAACATGTCAAATCAAACCACATGTTGCCAGTCTCAAATATCTCCTGCCATTCACTGTCACGGGGACGTCTGTATGTCTCGGTACGTCCATGACACTGGATCGTTCTGCTAATATATATATATATATATATATATATATATATTAAAAATTAAGACACCGCAGCACATCCGTTGGTGAAAAAAATGTGGATCTTTATTCACCCATGCGACGTTTCAGTCCGCTTACTGGGACCTTTCTCAAGCCATATATATATATATATATATATATATATATATCAAAATTAGAAGTATGGTATCTGTATCAGGTAATTTACTTCCCACAGTATAATAGATTCTCACTCATCTACTTGATAACTGGTGAAAATTAGATTTGTTAAATAGATGGGTACTGTTTATTTGTACAAACTTCAATGTATAAATCCTAATTGATTTTTGTTACAATGCTTTATTGTACTTTTGGAAAATTCAATGAAAAACATTTGTTCTAACATATATATATATATATATATATATATATATATATATATTTTAGGAAAAACGAGCGGCACTCCAAAAATAAAAGTGGTGAACCCTTTATTCACACCAGTGGTGCAACGTTTCGGCTCAAATCGCGAGCCTTCCTCAAGCTTGAGGAAGGCTCGCGATTTGAGCCGAAACGTTGCACCACTGGTGTGAATAAAGGGTTCACCACTTTTATTTTTGGAGTGCCGCTCGTTTTTCCTAAAATATTCATCAGGGAAGTCAGTCCATTCCCTTTGGGACGTGCACCCGTTCTTCATTTATATATATATATATATATATATATATATATTTTCTATAAACACTGAACAATAATATAAACAAAACACTTTCGGTTTTGCTCCCATTTTTCATGAGCTGAACTCAAAGATCTGAAACATTTTCTACATACACAAAAGATCCATTACTCTCAAATATTGTTCACAAATCTGTCTAAGGCCTCATGCACACGACCGTTGTGTGCACCCGTGGCCGTTGTTCCATTTTCCATGATTTTCTGCGGACCCATTGGCTTTCAATTGATCCGTTGAAAACTCGGAAAATGCACCGTTTGTCATCCGCCTCCGTGATCCGTGTATCCTGTCCGTCAAAAAAATAGGACCTGTCCTATTTTTTTGATGGACAATGGTTCACGGACCCATTCAAGTCAATGGGTCCGTGAAAGAACACGGATACACACAAGATTGGCATCCGCGTCCGTGGCCGTAGGTTACTTTCATACAGACGTATCCGAAGATCCGTCTGCATAAAAGCTTTTTCAGAGCTGAGTTTTCACTTTGTGAAAACTCAGATCCGACAGTATATTCTAATACAGAGGCGTTACCATGGTGATGGGGACGCTTCTAGTTAGAATATACTACGAACTGTGTACATGACTGCCCCCTGCTGCCTGGCAGCACCCGATCTCTTACAGGGGGCTGTGTTCTGTACAATTAACCCCTCAGGTGCTGCACCTGAAGGGGTTAATTGTGAGTATCATAGCCCCCTGTAAGAGATCAGGGGCTGCCAGGCAGCAGGGGGCAGACCCCCCTCCCTCCCCAGTTTTAATTTCATTGGTGGCCAGTGCAGCCCCCACCGGCCCGCCCTCCCTCTATTGTATTAATATCATTGGTGGCCAGTGCGGCCCCCCCTCCTTCCCTCCATTGCAGGGATGGCCAACCTGAGGCTCTCCAGCTGTTGCAACTCCCAGCATGCCCAGACTGCCTACAGTTATCAGCCTACAGCAAAGCATGGTGGGAGTTGTAGTTTTACAACAGCTGGAGAGCCTCAGGTTGGCCAGCCCTGCTCTATTGTATTATCATTGGTGGCCAGTGTGCAGCCCCCTCTCCCTCCCTTTATTGTACTATCATTGGTGGCCAGTGTGCGGCCCCCCCGGCCCCGCTCCCTCTATTGTATTAATATCATTGGTGGTACAGTGTGCGGACCCCCCTCCCTCCCTCTATTGTATTAATATCATTGGTGGCACAGTGTGCAGCCCCCCTCCCTCCCTTTATTGTACTATCATGGGTGGCCAGTGTGCGGCCCCGCCGGCCCCCCCTCCCTCTATTGTATTAATATCATTGGTGGCACAGTGTGCAGGCCCCCCTGCCCCCCCTCCCTCCCTTTATTGTACTATCATTGGTGGCCAGTGTGCGGCCCCCCGGCCCCCCTCCCTCTATTGTATTAATATCATTGGTGGCACAGTGTGCGGCCCCCCCAGCCCCTCCTCCCTCCCTCTATTGTATTAATATCATTGGTGGCACAGTGTGCGGCCCCCCTCCCTCCCTCTATTGCATTAATATCATTGGTGGCACAGTGTGCGGCTTCCCCCCCCCCCCCCCCCCCGATATTTGGTGTCAGCGGAAAGTTACGATCGGAGTCCCAGTTTAATCGCTGGGGCTCCAATCGGTAACCATGGCAACCAGGACGCTACTGCAGTCCTGGTTGCCATGGTTACTTAGCAATATTAGAAGCATCATACTTACCTGCTGCGCTGTCTGTGACCGGCCGGGAGCTCCTCCTACTGGTAAGTGACAAATCATTAAGCAATGCGCCGCACAGACCTGTCACTTACCAGTAGGAGGAGCTCCCGGCCGGTCACAGACAGCGCAGCATGTAAGTATGATGCTTCTAATATTGCTAAGTAACCATGGCAACCAGGACTGCAGTAGCGTCCTGATTGCCATGGTTACCGATCGGAGCCCCAGCGATTAAACTGGGACTCCGATTGGAACTCCCCGCTGCCACCAATGATCGAGGGGGGTAGGGGAGAGGGGAGGCCGCACACTGTGCCAACAATGATATTAATACATTAGAGGGAGGGAGGGGGGCTGGGGGGGCCGCACACAGGCCACCAATGATATTAATACAATAGAGGGAGGGAGGGGGTGCCGATGGGGCGCACACTGGTCACCAATGATATTAATATAATAGAGGGAGGGAGGGGGGCGCACACTAGCCACCAATGATATTCAAACTGGGGAGGGAGGGGGGTCTGCCCCCTGCTGCCTGGCAGCCCCTGATCTCTTACAGGGAGCTATGATACGCACAATTAACTGATTAGACACCATGAATATTGCACAGATGTGCCTTAGACTGCCCACAATAAAATTTCACTCTAAAATGTGCAGTTTGATCACACAGCACAATGCCACAGATGTCGCAACGTTTGAGGGAGCGTGCAATTGGCATGCTGACTGCAGGAATGTCTACCAGAGCGGTTGCTTGTGCAATGAATGTTTATGTATGTACCATAAGCTGTCTCCAAAGGCGTTTCAGAGAATTTGGCAGTACATCCAGCCGACCTCACAACCGCAGACTACATGTAACCAGTCCAGCCCAGGACCTCCACATCAAGCATGCTCACCTCCATGATCGTCTGAGTCCAGCCACCCGGACAGTTGCAGCAGCAATCGATTTGCTTAACCAAAGTATTTCTGCACAAACTGTCAGAAACTGTCTCAGGGAAGCTCATCTGCATGCTCATCGTCCTCATAGGGGTCTGGACCTGACTGCATCGTAACCGACTTGAGTGGGCAAATGCTCACATTTGATGGTGCCTGGCACGTTGGAGAGGCATTCTGTTCACAGATGAGTCCCAGTTTTCATTGTTCAGGGCAGATGGCAGACACCGCGTGTGGCGTCGTGTGGGTGAGCGGTTTGCTGATGTCAATGTTGTGGATCGAGTGGCCCATGGTGGTGGTGGGGTTATGGTATGGGCAGGCGTATCTTATGGACAACAAACACAAGTGCATTTTATTTATGGCATTTTGAATGCACAGAGATACTGTGACGAGAACCTGATGCCCATTGTTGTGCCATTCATCCACGACCATCACCTCATGTTGCAGCATGATAATGCACGGCCCCATATTGCAAGGATCTGTACATAGTTCCTGGAAGCTGAATACATCCCAGTTCTTTTATGGCCAGCACACTAACCCATTGAGCATGTTTGGGATGCTCTGAATCAGCGTATACGATGTGTTCCAGTTCCTGCCAATATTCTGCAACTTCGCACAGCTATTGAAGAGGAGTGGACCAACATTCCACAGGCCACAATCAACAACCTAACCAACTCTATCCGACGGAGATGTGTTGCACTGCATGAGGCAAATGCTGGCCACACCAAATACTGACTGGTTTTCTGACCTCCCCCCAGTAAGGCAAAACTGTGCACATTTCAGAGTGGTCTTTTATTGTGGGAAGTCTAATCAGAACCTTGATTTGCCACACCTGTGAGGTGGGATGGATTATCTTGGCAAAGTGCTCACTAACACTGGATCCTTGCTGAATTATAATTACTATCCCAAAATAATTCTATCCCCTGTTTAATCAAATTATGGTTGTCCAATACAGATATCCAATGAGGATTTAATCTAAATGGGGGCCTATCTTTTTGGGGGGGTCCTGATTGGAGATAACCCTAGCCAACATTTTTCCTGGACAGCCTGATTCGGAAAAAATATTTGTGTCCCTTAAAAAAAAGCTTTTGCTGGGCCTTGTCAAGAAGAAAGTCAGGGTACGGTTGACTTGTCCTCTGCATAGTTTCCCTAGCTTGTTCTGTGTTCTTACTGGAAAACTCATCCATAGCAACAGCCGCAGCTTCTTGCATGTCACTCTCTTTCTTAGCATAGCCTTTTCTTAGGTTAGAGATATTACTAATAAACACCCCCTCATAAAGTCTTTAAATGTATCCCATACCAGGTGGATCCTTGCTGAATTATAATTACTATCCCAAAATAATTCTATCCTCTGTTTAATCAAATTATGGTTTTCCATTACAGATATCCAATGAGGATTTAATCTAAATGGGGGCCTATCCCTATATTTATCATCCACAATACATAATTCAATAGAAAGCGGTAGATGAGCAGAAAGGGACCTAGCCTCATATTTCATACGTTTGATATGTTTCAAATAGTTTTTATTTATCAGGGCTAAGTCTATCCTAAACATCAACTTATCAGCTCTACTAACACAGGAATATTCTAATTTTCCTTTCCCTAAGTATCCCCATATATCCACAAATACAGATTCCTGACAGAACCGGAACAAAGGGGACCCTTGACACGGGACATACATATCTCTCTCCGTAGAGACCCTATCCTTTTCTGGATCGATGACATAATTAAAGTCCCCGTTCAAAAGAACAGGGCATTCAGGCCATCGATCAATAAAAGCCATAATAGACAATTAAGTACATGAAGAGAGAAAGGGGGGATATAAATAAAGCCCAAAATACATAGTGTACCATATAAGTTTCCATAGAGAAAGACGAACCTCCCTTGCTTATCGATGGAAGAGGCCCGGCAGACAAAATCAATCCCTTTATGAATTAGTACTGTTACTCCTCTTGAATGGCTAGTAAAAGTGGAATGACCAAGGCAAGGGGTCTCTCCATCAGAAAAATGAGTCTCCAGCAAACTGACAATCACTAGAAGGTGTCTCTTAACCTGATCACAAACTGCCTGTCTTTTTAATTTATCGCCAAGTCCCCGGTCATTCTAGGTTAGAATTCTAACCACCATCAATAAAAGGAAAGGGAAAAATAGGAGATGCATCGCAACCCACCCCAGATCTCTCAACTTATTACTGGGGATTTAAGTTTTAAAGATTTTAACTTCCTTCTCCAGGACCTCAACAGTTTTTTCTATGGTAGTTAGTCTGTACCGTATTTTAGAGACATCATCTCTTATAAGAAGCACATCAATCTGTATCACCCCAAGTTGAGTTGGAATATCTTTTATTAACTCTTTTTTTACACACTTAGGATTTCGTTGAGTGGTGAGATTTCATCTTTGGACGAGACATGTAAACCATCACTCTCCATCCCAACCTCCTAAATATCATAATCCAGTACTTCTTCCATTCTAGATTCACCCTTTTTTAATACATCTGAATCATGCAGCTGTTTTTGTCCCGCTCTTGTAATTACAACCTTTAAGAATGTCAACAGGCCGTTTCTGTCAGTTTCAGTTTTTTGTTTTTTTTCCCGTTTCCTTTTTTTTTTTTCCCTTCCTTCTCCTTTTTTTTTTTCTTCCCTCCTCTTTCTTTTATTCTCTTCCTTTCCTTCCCTCATTTTTCCTTCTTATATTAATTACCTCTGAGGAAGAAGGTAGACACACTCTAGTAAAAACTTAAAGAAAAAAAAAAGCGAGAAAAACAAAACGGACAAAAACAGTTCATCAGAGTAATTCTTCCAATATGTAGCTAGTAGTCATCTAATAGTGTATTCAGCAGATAGGATGAATCTTTTGATTTAACAAGGCAAACACAGGAGGCCAAAAGGTATGTACCGGAGACAGAAGGAGGGATGGATCAGACATACGAACCAAGAAGGACGCAGGGAGACATCTCATCAAACCTCAGTCCTGAGTCGTCTGAAGGTAAGGAGCACAAGAGCGGAGGGTCTAGGATGGTCTAGGAGCGGAGAGGCAGGGAGAAGCAGACGGAGACTGGAGGAAGCAAAAACCATCCACGAGCGCGGGTGGAAGCAAGTAGCCACAGCGCAGATCTGTAATGAGAATTAGATGGGCCATCTGTGGAGAGGAGCAGGCGGGCAGAAGAACCAGAGACAGTCCACAAACGCCAGACAGAGCGGGCAGCTACGGCAGTCACGGAGGGGAAGCAGGCAAGATTCAGGGCTCAGAGGCGGCGGCAATATCCATGGCTCATTCGGGGCAGATCATAGTTTGAGCGGTGTGGCGAGGTGGAGAAGGGAGAAGCAACGTAGCGCAACTACATCATCACATCAACTCAGTCCAGCCATCATACCGCTCAGGAAGGAGACGGGTTCTGTGTCCCAGAGATGAGCGTGCTTTGGTCCGACATGTGCATATCAACCCAAGAACAAAAAAAAGACCTTGTGAAGATGATCGCGGAAGCTGGTAAGATTGTGTCAATATCCACAGTGTACCGAGTACTGTATCAGCATGAGCTAAAAGGCTACTCTGCCAGGAAGAAGCCATTACTACAAAAGAAACATAAAAAAGCCAGATTATTGTTTGCAAATGCACATAGGAACAAAGACCTACATTTTTGGAGACATGTCCTGTGGTCTGACAAAAACTAAAATTGAACTTTTTGGCCATAATGTCCATTGTTACGTTTAAAGGATAAAGGGAGAAGCTTGGAAGACTAAGAACACCATCCCAACTGTGAAACACGGGGGTGGCAGCATCACGTTGTGGGGTTGTTTTGCTGCATGAGGGACTGGTGCACTTCACAAAATAGATGGCATCATGAAAAAATAAGATTATGTGGAAATACTGAAGCAACATCTCAAGACATCAGCCAGGAAGTTAAAGCTTGGGCGGAAATGGGTCTTCCAAATGGACAAAGCATACTGCCAAACTGGTTACAGAGTGGCTTAAGGATAACAAAGTCAATGTTTTGGAGTGGCCATCACAATGCCCTGATCTCAATCCTATTAAAAATGTATTGGCAAAGCTGAAAAGGCAGGTGCGTGCAAGGCAACCAACAAACATGGCTCAGTTACCCCAGTTTTGTCATGAGGAATGGGCCCAAATTCCATTAAAGTCATACAGTTTAAGGGCAATGGTACCAAATATTAATGAAATTATGTAAACTTTTGACTTTGCAGAAAGTAATAAAGAATGCATTAAAACATTCTCTTTCTCTCTCATCATTCTGACGTTTGGCAAATAATAATAATTATGGTAATCGTAATTGACCAAAAACAGGAAAGGTTTATTCTGGGTTTATTCTGATTTCATGTCAGATATTGAGAAAAAACATGCATATGTGTCTTTTTATATAGTGTATGCAGTTGCAACTGTATATATATAATATATATATAGAGAGAGAGAGAAAAAACAAAAATAAAAAGCAGCACACAGCAATGAGGGTGCAAATCCTTCAATATGGACCAGAGACCAAGGTCCGCTCCATAGTAGTAGAAAAAAAGGCAACACTCCAATATAACATGAAAAAAGTGGATGGTTTATTAACCCATCTGGCAGCAACGTTTCAGCTCTATTCAATGGAGCCTTTGGAGGAGCTCTTTGTCTATGACAATCACCATTTCAGCCATGTGCTGGGGTGGTGGCACTACATAGACAATATTTTTCTTATTTGGGTAGGAGCCACAGAAGACCTCAGGGATTTCCATACTTTTCTTAACTCTATCGACCCTGAGGTTAAATTTACTTTGACTTATTCAACTAAGATGATACAATTTTTGATTACTAAGGTTAGCTTACAAGACCAGACCCTGAGCACTGATCTATATATTAGGGCAATTGCCAAAAATACCTTATTAAGATATGATAGTCATCATCCTAACTCTGATTTGGTCTATTCCTTACAGTCAGATTCTACGTGTAAAAAAGAAAGTTCAGGATCCAACACAGGTTGTGTCAAGATTGCGTGAGATGGGCAATAAATTCATTTCTAGGAGATAGCTCAAGAAGTTAGTCTCTGACTGCCTAAATATAACTAAGGCCCTAGTTAGACAGAATATAATTAAGGGATCCACTGTTACCAAGCAACAGGCATTGCGGATTCCTATTGTTTCATATTACAGTGTGGATAGTGTACGTATTTCATCCATCCTTAAAACATTAGAGTATTTTGAAGAGCAATTTTGGGGAGATTGAGGAATTTTGTGTCCCACCCCGCTGCTTATACCGTAGAAATCGTAATTTGGGTGACAGAATAGTAAGGTCTGATGTTGGATCTACTAAAGTAAAATGTAGTACATATTTTGGTTCTACCCGTCAGGGGGTGTTAATCCTGCCACAACTGTGTTATTTGTCCACTAATATTGCAGGGTGATGCTTTTTTTGAATTCCTCTTCTGGTAAGATGATTAAAATTCAACAGTTTTTGACCTGTGATTCCACTTATGTGGTATACTTGTTGCAATGCCCTTGCTAGGGCCGGCGCGTCCAAATAGGCAAGGGGGGAAATTGCTTCCAGGCCCCCGAGTCCACCACCCAACACCTGCACCGGCCAACAACTAACGGCAGGTCACAGGCAGAGGAACGCTTCCATTGTGGAAGCGTTCATCTCCATAGTCATCTGTATCACCGTCCTCAGGACAGCGATACTGATGGCTGTGCTTTGGGGCAGGGGAGGGAGAGGCACAAGCGCTCACCATGTTTCCTGATGCCGAACTTGATCTCGATGTTATCCAGTGCCTGGTAAGATCTGCCTATGGACTACAGAGAGATTTCTTATTGATTTTACTATACACAGATGATTTATTTGGTATACCTGATTAATTTACTAATGGGAATCTATGCACTAGACAATGTTTGGGAGATTATGACTTTATGCAATCATGTCACAAATGTAGTATGCACTTTCTTAGAATTTTGAAGTGTAATCATGCTTTTTTTATTTCCTTTGATAATTATGTAATCATGTCACACCTGATTGACACTAGTATTTATATATCATGTATGGCACATGTTATCACAGCTTGACAAAGGCTCCACATGCACACAGTTTTACACCCATCCATTTTTCTTCACTGCTGCAGGTCAGCTTTAAAGGGGCAGGGCTCTGTGGATGACACTATTAAGGGAGCGAAGTGCTGTGGAGGTCACAGTTCAGGGCAGATAGAGTGGCCATTCAGGCCACCCTCAAAAGACGGACTTAAAACCCCGCCCCCAGGCCCCACTGAGCCACGCCCCCTCCCACTCCGCAGCCAACGGGGATTGAAAAAATGAAGGTAAAAATCACTGTTAAGGGGGTGGGTTATTGTGGAAATCAATGTTAACGAGACCAGTGTCACGATCAACGTTAGGGGGGGAATTAGGGTTGTCTAAGAGGCGACCTGTTTCTTCCCTAGTTTCCAGGCCAGTTACTGTTCCCCTTCCCTCCTGTGTTCAGTGTGGAGTCCCCCATTCTTATGAACCATTGCTTGTGTTGGTGCGTCCCCTCATCCAGTATTCAGTGGTTCCTAGCTCTGGTCGAGTTGCTGGCAGCATTCCTTTGGTGTACTGGCTGTGTGCTGCTTGGGGAATGCTTTCTGGCAGCGATCTGGAGTGGGAACTGTTTCTGAGTTGGACACGGTGTCCAGTACGATTTCTCCTGACTGTTTGGTGGCTGGCTGCCAGGGGCCTAGTTGTTGTCCTGGTGTGCTAGCGGAAGTTTTGGAGGGACTTGCTAACACCGATTTATGGTTTGGGGGAGCTTTGAGGGGAGGGAGTTTCATGGCTTGGTCGTAGTTTGCCGTGACACTCTTGCCGTGCATGCTGGTTCCCGGTGGCAACGTGTTGTATTGCATGCATGGGCGCTTTCCCTTTAAGGCTGTTGCCCTCCCTTTCTGGTGTGCACGGGGTTAAGGTGTGAGCAAAGTGGAGCTGGGTGTGGTCTCAGGTCTCTTTATATTCTGTTGCTGTGAGACTGAGATCATTGGTATGTCTGCCTTTGTTTGAGAAGGAGCTTGCTCCTTTCTTGGATGATATCTGATGGCCATCCTAGTTTGACATCGATGTCATCTGCGATGTCATCCCTTTGTCTCCTCCTTGTCCTTTCCCTACCTTATCTGTTGTTATGTTTGGTGTGGGTTTGATTTGGAGATTTGTTGTCTAGTTTAAGTTACATGGCTGGTCTGTTGTTTGTTGTTCTCCAGCTTGTATGCTAGACATTCCCTTGCTTGTCTGTTCATCCAGGAGGGGGAATCAAATGTCAGTGAGCAACTCTGCCGGGAGACACCATGCATCCTGTCCGCATGGGGGTCCAGGCAGTTACTGGTGTGCTGGATTCCTGTATGAGTTGTTTGTGCTGTATCCTGTTAGGTGTAAGGGTTCCAGTACTGTTTCATGGGGTCCAGCCGTAAGTAAGGGCTTTTTGTTCTTGGCTCTTACCTGCCAATCTAGTAGCTGTGCACTGTCTGCCATTCCCAGTTGCTAGGCCTGTGTGAGACTCCGGTTCATCCGTGTCTTGGCTGAATCGGATATCTCTTACTCCTGACTGCCATATTGCAGGGACCGATAGGGTCTGTAGGGCCCAGGTTCCGGTACATGAGCCATCCTACCATCTGGGTTCGCTCATGTGAGGATGAGGGTACTGTGGAGGTCACTAACAAAGGGGGGCGGCGCTGTGGATGTAACTGTTAAGGGGGCAGGCCGCTGTGGAGGTCACTGTTAAAGGGGCAGGGTACTGTAGATGTCACTGTTATAGTGGATAGAAACATAGAATGTGTCGGCAGATAAGAACCATTTGGCCCATCTAGTCTGCCCAATATACTGAATACTATGAAGAGTCCTTGGCCCTATCTTATATGAAGGATGGCCTTATGCCTATCCCATGCATGCTTAAACTCCTTCACTGTATTTGCAGCTAACACTTCTGCAGAAAGGCTATTCCATGCATCCACTACTCTCTCAGAAAAGTAATACTTCCTGATATTACTTTTAAACCTTTGCCCCTCTAATTTAAAAGAATGTCCTCTTGTAGCAGTTGTTCTTCTTTTAAATATTCTCTCCTCTTTTACCTTGTTGATTCCCTTTATGTATTTAAAAGTTTCTATCATATCCCCTCTGTCTCGTCTTTCTTCCAAGCTATACACGTTAAGGTCCTTTAATCTTTCCTGGTAAGTTTTATCCTGCACTCCATGTACTAGTTTAGTAGCTCTTCTCTGAACTCTCTCCAAAGTATCAATATCCTTCTAGAGATATGGTCTCCAGTACTGCGCACAATACTCCAAATGAGGTCTCACGAGTGCTCTGTAGAGCGGCATGAGCACCTCCCTCCTTCTACTGGTAATGCCTCTCCATATACACCCAATCATTCTACTAGCATTTCCTGCTGCTCTATGACATTGTCTGCCTACCTTTAAGGCTTCTGAAATAATGACCCCTAAATCCCTTTCCTCAGATATTGAGGTTAGGACTGTATCACTGATTTTATATTCTGCTCTTGGGTTTTTACGCCCCAGGTGCATTATCTTGCACTTATCAACATTACATTTTAGTTGCCAGATTTTTGACCATTCCTCTAGTTTTCCTAAGTCCTTTTCCATTTGGTGTATCCCTCCAGGAACATCAACCCTGTTACAAATCTTTGTGTCATCAGCAAAAAGACACACCTTACCATCGAGGCCTTCTGCATTATCGCTGATAAAGATATTAAACAATATGGGTCCCAGAACAGATCTCTGAAGTACCCCACTGGTAACAAGATCATGGTCTGAATATACTCCATTGACTACAACCCTCTGTTGTCTGTCCCTCAGCCACTGCCTAATCCATTCAACAATATGTGAGTCCAAGCCCAAAGACTGCAATTTATTGATAAGCCTTCTATGTGGGACAGTATCAAAAGCCTTACTAAATTCTAGATAAGCTATGTCTACTGCACCTCCGCCATCTATTATTTTAGTCACCCAATCAAAAAAATCAATACTACCTTTGTTGTGAATGGGCACAACATTTGCTAATTTCCAATCTTTTGGGATGACTCCTGTTACCAGTGATTGGTTAAATAAATCTGTTAATGGTTTTGCTAATTCACCGCTAAGCTATTTTAATAGCTTTGGGTGTATACTATCAGGCCTCTGTGACTTATTTGTATTAATTTTAGACAGCTGACTTAGAACCTCTTCCTCTGTAAAGACACATGCATCAAAAAATTAATTAGTCTTCCTTCCTAACTGAGGTCCTTTCCCTTCATTTTCCTTTGTAAAAACTGAACAGAAGTATTCATTGAGGATTCCTTGTTTTAGTTTCCTTTTTTCATTTATGTATCTGAAGAATGTCTTATTGCCTTTTTTCACTGAGCTAATTTCTCTTCTGCCTAATCTTATAAATTGGCCTGTCATCCTCGTTTTTTTATTTTTTTATAATTACTAAATGCTATCTTTTTGTTTTTAATGATTTTGGCCACTTCTGCTGAGTACCACAGTGGTCTCTTCCTTTTTTTGCTTTTACTGACAAGCCTAATGCAGTTTTCTGTTGCCTTCAATAGTGCCACTTTTAAGTAGTCCCATTTCTCCTGGACTCCATTCAAACTGTTTCAATCTGATAGGGACTCGTATACCACTAATCTAATTTTAGAAAGGTCAGTTTTTCTAAAATCTAAAACTTTTGTTTTTGTGTGGTGTGAATCAGTCACTGTACTAAACCACACTGACTGGTGATCACTAGACCCCAAGATTTCCCCTACAGTAATATCAGATACCAAATTCCTATTTGTGAATACTAAATCTAAAATGGCCTCCGGGTTGGCTCCTCAATTACTTGCTGTAGAGATAATCCCAGTAGGGAATTTAGAATATCTGTACTCCTGGCAGAACTAGCTATTTTGGTTTTCCAGTTTACATCAGGAAGATTAAAGTCTCCCATAATGATAACTTCCCCCTTCAATGTCATTTTAGCTATTTCCTCAACTAGTAGACCATCTAATTCTTTGACCTGGCTAGGTGGTCTATATATCACACCTATACGAGTTACCTTGTGATTATCAAGCTGCAAGGTAACCCAAACTGACTCTAAATTGTTCTCGCTAACTTGTATCAAATTAGATTTTATTCTATCTTTCACATACAGGGCCACCCCTCCCCCCTTCTTGCCTTCTCTGTCTTTCCTGTATAGAGAGAACCCTGGTATTGTTATATCCCAGTCATACTTCCATTGAACCACGTCTCAGTAACAGCCACTAAATCTATATTCTCAGAGGCCATTATAGCCTCAAGTTAATTGATCTTATTCCCTAAACTGCGAGCATTTGTAGACAAGACTCTGAGCTTGTCATTTCTTAACCTATGTGCTACTGGCATCTTCTGCCATTGTTCCGGGGGGGCAGTCGGACTGCTGGATTATCACTTTTTTGCCCCCCTTTCCTAGTTTAAATGCTCCTTAGGAAATACTTTGAACTGTTCACTGAGGACATTCGTTCCCTTGAGAGAAAGATGCAAACCATCTTTCTTGTACAGTTCTTTTCCATTCCAACGAGAGCTAACATGAGACACAAAGCCAAACCCTTGGTTCAGACACTATTCACCAAGCTGAAGGTTAGAGAGATACTGTCAATATCTTTTAATGACACACACAAACATTAAATTAAATAGATAAAATATTCCAGTGCGAAGCCAGGTCATTTTGCTAGTGTAAATTTTGATATCTAATATATAAAGCTGTGTGTGTGTATGTCCGCTAAAGGAATACGCACCGTCGCATTTACAATCACGAAATTTGCCACACAGGTACAGTCTCAGCTCTCTAGGACGTATCGTTCCTGAGCTATTCCCAAAAAATGCATTAGCCAATAGAAGCTTGGTCATATGACCCTTATCAGCCAATAGAAGCTCGCAGGCAGTTAGCCTCAACATAAACAGTTCTACTCCAGGTTTCCATAACAACCCAGCCTTTTTTCTTCACTGCTATAGGAGAGCTTTAAAGGAAATCTGTCACCAGGATAATCGCTATTGAAGTATGGCCTAATAGTACGTAGTACCTTATTTCAAGATGTGCCTTTGTTCCAGCAATAGATGTTTTGATCCTCTGAAAATCCAGTTTATTTGAAATGCAAATGAGCCAGTAAGGTGCCCAGAGAGGCTTCACTCTTGCAGGAAGGAGCCCAGACATGCCCCCTGCCACAATGTGTCCACCCTCAAAAGACAAACTTAAAACTCCACCCCCAAGCCCTGCTAAGCCATGCCCCTGATCTGGTTAGGCCACGCCCTCCCACTCCTTAGCTGACAGGGACTGAAAAAATGAACTTCTAGGTCCCACTAAGCCACGCTCCTGGTTCAGTTAGGCCAGCCCCCTCCAACTTCTTAGCAGACAGGGAATGAAAAAATTGTTAAAAATCAACTTCTGACAGCTGCAGAGGTGGGAGTGAGGGTGACTTTCTCCCTGCAGCTAACACTCAGACAGCACAGTGCTGCTGTCTTAGACTGAGCTGTTCAAAATGACATGCCCCTGATCCAGTTAGGCTATGAGCCCTCCCACGCCTCAGCCAACAGGGATTAAAAAAATGAAGTTAAAAATCAACTTCTAGGTCCCGCTAAGCTTCTCCCTGATCTGGTTAGGCCACGCTGCTCCCACTCCTCTGCTGACAGGGATTGAAAAAAAATGAAGTTAAAAATTAACTTCTGTCAGCTTCAGGGGTGGGAGGGACGGTTGCTTTCTTCCTGCAGCTCACACTCAGACAGCACAGTGATGCTGTCAGAGTAAGTTGTTCAAAAGGACATCCTTGTGTTCATCCAGGCCCTAAGCTGTTAAGGGTGCGGGCCCCTGTGGAGGTCACTGTCAAGGTGGTGGTGTGCTGTGAAACTCACTGTTAAAGGGGAAGGCTGCTGTAAAGTTCAAAGTTCAGGGGGTGGGCGGCTGTGGAGGTCCAATTTCAAGCGACGGGGCACTGTGGGGGGGTCAGTGTTAAGGGGTGGGAGGCTGTGGAGGTCACTGTTAAGGGGACTGGATGCCGTAGATGTTGCTGTTATAGTGGATAGTGTTGATATCTTTTAGCGACACATACAAACATTAAACTAAATAGATCGACTATACCCAAACAAAGCCGGGTCCTTCAGCTAGTATAATATATAATTCAACAATATGGTTACATATACAGTATAAGAAACACATACTGTATGAAATATACAAATCTATATATGTAGAAATGTGTTGACAGCTTCTCAATCAACTGTCTTAAGTTAAGCATGTTGGTTATTGTAGTTCAGAGGCAATATCATCATTGAATATAAGGCAGGTTATTTTAGGCAAAAAAATGTTTTACACAGATCATTGCAAAAGTGCACATTTGGGACCAAAGTAATAACTATGCTACAACACTTAGATTGGATTGTACTGTATTGTAGACAGTAGGATTCAGAATAGGAATTAAAAAAGAAAAACATATTTTTTTATTTTACAAGAAAAGGTGAAACTATAGCATCTTATATAAGTAAGGGGATTTGAGATAAAAGTGAAAAGTTGCTGGTCACAAAAGAAATACCGTCTGTTTGCCAAGGATGACCTGGTGTCATCTACAGCTACAGAAAATAATGTTACAGAAATGATGGCAGAATAACAATGACTAGTGTTTGTTTCAGATAAAGATCACTGCTTGCTGAGTCATCTATGAACCTGGATCTATAGAAATAGTGACTGCATGGCAAAAATCAACACTTCTATAAAGTTTGTTTTTCTTTTTATTTATACAGACTTATCATTTAACATCATAAAACAACAAAAGCATATTATGTTTACTCCATAATAGATCACAATAAAATAATGTGACTGAATGCATTTTTTATATTATTCTTGAGAATGGGTGAAATGTTATCTGAGCCACATTTAGCAGAACACCACATGCCCAGTATGGGGGTTTCAGAATACACCACCCACACTTGTTTCCTGATGTTTAGCATTATAACTGGTTGATAGCATTTAGTTGTCCCTGACCAGAGCCGGACTGGGACTGAAATTTAGCCCTGGCATTGTAAAACAGACAGGTCCACTTGTTTGGTGAATATAAAATATGCTTATGTGCTGCCCACACACACACACACACTGCTAATTGCATATTTGAATGGGCATTACATTGACCACTATCAAACATACAGGAGAATACAGAACTATATACCTATTATTAATGTGCCAGCTGTGCTCCCCAATGCCCCCAAAATACTATACTAAGGAAACAATACCATTCAAAATAGTACCCTCCATACTTATATTGCTCCCAAAATGTCTCCCAATTATAATTATCTGTGCCTTCTTAAGAACAGTACCCCTTACAGTGATAATGCTCCCTGAGAGTGCCCTGTTGGTAGTTCCCAATAATAATGTCTGATAAAATGGCCAGTAGTAATAATACCCCCTAAAGTGCCTCCAGTAGAAATAATACTTCCTAAAGTGCCCCCAGTAGTAGTAAGGCCCCTAAAATGCCCCAAGTAGTAGTAAGGCCCCTAAAATGCCCCCAGCCATAACAAGGCCCCCAATAATCATAGGCCCCTCTATAGTGCTGCCATTAGTTATAGACCCCTCTGTAGTGCCCCCAGTAATTATAGTGTCCCCAAAAGTGAAAGAGAAAAAAAACTAAATATTCAACTCAGTCCCGCTCGCTTCAATCTATGAAGCAGACTACAGACCTTTTCCAGCCTGCTGCCTGAGTTCCCTGCATCCTGACACTATGAAGACATCGCATCACCAGAGTCCCAGCGCTATGATGTCATCACAACCCCTGAGGCCCGACTTCAACTGCTTTGCCTCATAGGCTTCAGATTTATTTGCATGTGGCCTATGAGAGCAAACAATGGGGCCAGGAAATATTGGTTTCACTCGGCATGTCACACAGGAAAATCATATTCTTGTATAAAAGGCACATTTTCCGGGAAGAAGAGATGCAAATTCACATATCAGAATACCCCTCTTTTCATTTATGTCAGACAAACAAATTTGCATACCTTTGAGTTTCTGGGAAAGATATTCTAATTAGCTTTTCTTCCAAAAAAGAAAAGAATGCAAATCTTGTCCCGTGCCAGTTGAATTAAGATATGCAAATTTGCATATATTCATCCTAGAGTCGCCAACATACAGAACTCATTATGCTTCTTTTTTTTTTGGTCTCCCTAATGATAAAAAGCACCTTGAAAATGTATCCCCAAGGAGGATCAGCCAAGCAAGGCAATTTTTTCTTGAGACATTCTGGTTCTCTTGATATTATGGCAATAGCTTGCATATCTCATTGAAAGAAGTGTAATCCTGAGTGGAATATTCTAGTTCTTTTGCCTCACTTTTAGTCTAATGTTACTTTAGGGGTATCTCTCTAGTTTGCCTGAAATTAATTAGCATGCAGTTGTTGAGCTGGGGGCAATGGCTTGCTCTGGAAATTGTTAATTTTCAGACAAATAAAGAAACATCTACCTGTGAAAAATATCTGTAATTCAGCTTTCTTTCTTTAACGTCTTCCTGACTTTTCTGCGCTTTCAGCGTTTTTTTACTCCCTCCTTTTTTAGTTTTTTTGTTTTTTGTTCACATTGCAGGACAAGTTGTGCTTTCTAATGACACTATTTTAAATTGTATAGGATGTAGTTGGAAGCTGGAAAAAAAATCCAAATGTGGTGGAATTGGAGAAAAAATGGCATTCCGCCACAGTTTTGTTTTTAAGGCATTCACTTTATAATAAAAACTTGTGGTCATCATTCTGCAGGTCAGTACAATATAAACTTTTGAAAATATATATATTTTTTCTTTTACCGTATTCTGACCCCCTTAACTTTTTTATAGTTATGTATTTTTAGCTGTGTGCGGGACGATGTGTAGTTTTTATTGATACCATTTTGGATTGTGTATGACTTTTTGATTACTTTTTATTCTTTTTTGGGGGAGGTGAAGTGATGAAAAAACGGTGAATCAGCCATTTTGATTAGATTTTTTGTTACGCTATTCATCATATGGGATTTTAATAGTATGGGCGTTTTTGGATGCAGCATTGCTTATGGTGTTTATTTTCATGATTATGGGTATTTTTATTTTGGAGATGGGGTGGGTAATTAGAATTTTTATATATTTTTTATATTTTTAAAAACTTTTTTTAACCTTTTTTTTAGGTCCTCAAGTGTACCTCAACATACAATCATTAGATTGGGGTTATTATTTTTATTTTATTTTTATTTAGTTAGTATTTATGCCCTTATAAGGCGACACAAGTCCTCTGGGGGCACATAAAATTACAATTGCTGTTATTGCTGATTTCTCCTATAACTGGACCTGATGTATTAGTCCCAGTTACATGGGGAATGCAACCCTAAGGCCCCTTTCACACGGGCGAGTTTTCCGTGCGGGTGCGGTGCGGGTGCGATGCGTGCGGTGAACGTATTGCACCCGCACTGAATCCGGACCCATTCATTTCTATGGGGCTGTGCACATGAGCGGTGATTTTCACGCATCACTTGTGCGTTGAGTGAAAATCGCAGCATGCTCTATATTGTCCGATTTTCACGCGACGCAGGCACCATAGAAGTGAATGGGGTGCGTGAAAATCGCATAGCATCCGCAAGCAAGTGCGGATGCGGTGCGATTTTCACGCACGGTTGCTAGGAGACGATCGGGATGGAGACCCGATCATTATTATTTTTCCTTATAACATGGTTATAAGGGAAAATAATAGCATTCTGAATACAGAATGCATAGTAAAACAGCGCTGGAGGGGTTAAAAAATAATAAAAAATAATAATAAATAAATAATAAAAAATAATTTAACTCACCTTAGTCCACTTGACCGCGAAGCCCGGCATCTCCTTGTGTCTCCTTTGTTGAATAGGACCTGTGGTGAGCATTAAATACAGGTAAAGGACCTTTGATGACGTCACTCTGGTCATCACATGGTACGTCACATGATCTTTTACCATGGTGATTCACAATGGTAAAAGACCATGTGATGACCAGAGTGACGTCATCAAAGGTCCTTTGCCTGTATTTAATGCTCACCACAGGTCCTATTCAACAAAGGAGACACAAGGAGATGCCAGGCTTCGCGATCAAGTGGACTAAGGTGAGTTAAATTATTATTATTATTTTTTTAACCCCTCCAGCGCTGTTTTACTATGTATTCTGTATTCAGAATGCTATTATTTTCCCTTATAACCATGTTATAAGGGAAAATAATACAATCTACAGAACACCGATCCCATACCCGAACTTCTGTGAAGAAGTTCGGGTTTGGGTACCAAACATGCGTGATTTTTCTCATGCGAGTGCAAAACGCATTACAATTTTTTGCACTTGCACGGAAAAATCGTGCATTTTCCCGCAACGCACCCGCCTCTTATCCGGGCCAAAAATATGACGCCCGTGTGAAAGAGGCATTAGGCTGAGTTCACACGGGCGAGATTTCCGCGCGGGTGCAATGCGGTAGGTGAACGTATTGCACCCGCACTGAATCCGGCACCATTCATTTCATGCGTTTTTTTTCACGCATCACTTCTGCAATGCTTTAAAATCTCAGCATGTTCTATATTCTGCGTTTGTAACGCAGGACAGGCCCCATAGAAGTGAATGGGGCTGCGTGAAAAACGCATTGCATCCGCAAGCAAGTGCGGGTGCGATGCGTTTTTCACTGATGGTTGCTAAGAGATGTTGTTTGTAAACATTCAGTTTTTTATCACGCGCGTGAAAAACGCATCAAAACGCATTGCACCCACGCGGAAAAAACTGAACAACTAAACGCAATTGCAGACAAAACTGACTGAACTTGCTTGCAAAATAGTGCGAGTTTCACTGAACGCACCCTGAACGCATCCTGAGCCAATCCGTCACGCCCGTGTGAACCCAGCGTTAGAAGTGAATGGGGCTGCGTGAAAAACACATTGCATCTGCAAGCAAGTGCGGGTGCGATGCGTTTTTCACTGATGGTTGCTAAGAGATGTTGTTTGTAAACCTTCAGTTTTTTATCACGTGCGTGAAAAACGCATCAAAACGCATTGCACCCGTGCAGAAAAAACTGAACAACTGAACGCAATCGCAGACAAAACTGACTGAACTTGCTTGCAAAATAGTGCGAGTTTTACTGAACGCACCCTGAACGCATCTGGACCTAATCTGTCACGCTCGTGTGAAAGAGGCCTTAAGAGAAGTTGTACTTTGTTGTACAGCCTAGGGGTCTGCTAAGGGGATCTGGGTCTGCTAAGACCGAGCAGCTTCCGAAGACACCTGGCCCCCAGTGACATAAGGTTGTTAGGACTGGATCAGAAAGCAGAATGACTGCTTCCTTAACCATATATACAGTGCTCATTGAGTGCTGTGTATACAGCGACTGGGAAGGCAGGAATGCGAAAAAAAATAGTCCCTGCCATTTCTATGTGGAGTCCTGCTGTCACACAGCTGCATGCTTAGTAAGCAGCTGCCATCTATGAAATGATGTTCAGAAATGTCCTTGCAGAGATAAGTGCCCTGACATATATAGTCAACAAGTGGCCAGCAAATGGTTAGAAGAAAACACAGCTTTAGATATTTTTGTGGCAGTTTTTTCCCATTAAAGTGTAACAATCTCTGCTCCAAAAGTCAGTAAAAAAGGAAGGAGAGGGTGTAGCCTGAGAATTGTAACAGGCTCACCTGTTCTTGCTCCTGATATAGTGAAGGGGGACTGGCTTGACAATCAGCGATGTCTGTGCTCTTCTTAAAGAGGACCTGTTGCCACAAATTGCTGATAGTAGCAGACGGGGTCTTATCGGTGATCTATAGTATTCTCTATGTAAGTGAGCATACAGAGATAGTTGTCAGTCACAGATAGCTGTACACTGGGGTGGTCTTAAGTTGAGTTATAAATGTATACATTACATATTTTGCTGAATCATTTCCCTCAAAACTGTATATCAATCTGCTAAGCTTCCCCTGCTCTCTAACATAATTGCATTGGATTTTGTGGTGACAGCCAGGTCCTCTTTAAATGCTGCTGTCAGATTTCTCAATGCCAGTTATTGTACTTTCCACCCTGCTTCCTGAGTATGCTAGATGACTCTTGTGACGCTTGATGTGAGCATTTTTGTGTTTTTGACCCAGTTTGCTTGCCTGATTACTGTTTACAGTCTCCTTGCTTGCTACTATGTTTGAGATCCAACTGTTTAGTGACCATTCTCCTGCCTTTGCATCTCTGTACCTTTCATCTACTCAAGAGGGTTCAGACTCAGGCTGATTCTGTCCCACCTTCTTTCTATATTACACTCTGATTTGAAGCCCTAGAGAGGCAAATCTTTTAGTGTAGGTCTCATCTTCTGAAAGCCACCTTGCTGCTGGTAGATGGGTGCAGCCAGTATTGGACTGGGGTACCTAGGGCCCACCAGTTTAACTGATTCTGGGGGCCCACCTTAGGGCTCCTGCACACAACCTTTTTATTTCCACGTCCGTACCATTTTTTTTGTGGCCTGTATGTGAAACCATTCACTTCAATGGAGCCTAAAAAAACTGAAATGACTCCCTGTGCATTCCGTGTCTGTATGTCTGCATGGCCGTTACACAAAATGATAGAACATGTCCTATTATTGTCAGCATTACAGACAAGGATAACAAGGATAGGAGTGTTCTATTAGAGGCCGGCTGTTTCTGTTCCGCATAATGTGGAATGCACACACCCAGTATCCATGTTTTGCAGATCCTCAATTCGCAGACTTCAAAACATCCAACAATCGTGTTCATGAGCCCTTACAGTGATAACAGAAATATTAAAGATGAAGTATGACGGTAGACACTCACAGCAAAATGCACAAACATACACGTGGCAGAATTTAGGCTACTTTCACACTTGCAGTAGCAGGGTCCAGAAGGATGTTCCGGCAGGGGAACAGCCTGCCGCTTCCGTGCCAACGCTAGCCCATGGTGCTGCCGCAAGTTCGCTGTAGTTTTTGCCCGGCCGCCTTTCAGTTTGTTTGCCGTGCTGCGGCTCGACCCCCGGCGGCACGGTGGGCTAGCGTAAGCAGTGATCCAGCAGGCTGTCCCCCCACTGGAATAGCCTGGTGGACCCTGCTACCGCAAGTGTGAAAGTAGCCTTACACATACAGTGGGATGCGAAAGTTTGGGCAACCTTGTTAATCTTAATGATTTTCCTGTATAAATCGTTGGTTGTTACGATAAAAAATGTCAGTTAAATATATCATATAGGAGACACACACAGTGATATTTGAGAAGTGAAATTAAGTTTTTGGGATTTACAGAAAGTGTGCTATAATTGTTTAAACAAAATTAGGCAGGTGCATAAATTTGGGCACCACAAAAAAGAAATTAAATCAATATTTAGTAGATCCTCCTTTTGCAGAAATTACAGCCTCTAAACGCTTCCTGTAGGTTCCAATGAGAGTCTGGATTCTGGTTGAAGTTATTTTGGACCATTCCTCTTTACAAAACATCTTTAGTTCATTCAGGTTTGATGGCTTCCGAGCATCGACATCTCTCTAAGTGTCACACCACAGATTTTCAATTATATTCAGGTCTGGGGACTGAGATGGCCATTCCAGAACATTGTACTTGTTCCTCTGCATAAATGCCTTAGTGGATTTTGAGCAGTGTTTAGGGTCGTTGTCTTGTTGGAAGATCCAGCCCCGGCGCAGCTTCAGCTTTGTCACTGATTCCTGGACATTGGTCTCCAGAATCTGCTGATACTGAGTGGAATTCATGCGTCCCTCAACTTTGACAAGATTCCCAGTCCCTGCACTGGCCACACAGCCCCACAGCATGATGGAACCACCACCATATTTTACTGTAGGTAGCACGTGTTTTTCTTGGAATGCTGCGTTCTTTTTCCTCCATGCATAACGCCCCTTGTTATGGCCAAATAATTCAATTTTAGTTTCATCAGTCCACAACACCTTATTCCAAAATGAAGCTGGCTTGTCCAAATGTGCTTTAGCCCACCTTAAGCGGCACTTTTTGTGCTGTGGGCGGAGAAGAGGCTTCCTCTGCATCATCACATACAGCATCTCCTTGTGTAAAGTGTGCCAAATGGTTGAACGATGCACAGTGACTCCATCTGCAGCAAGAGGATGTTGTAGGTCTTTGGTGCTGGTCTGTGGGTTGACTCTGACTGTTCTCACCATTCGTTGCTTCTGTCTATCCGAGATTTTTCTTGGTCTACCGCTTCGAGCCTTAACTTGCACTGAGCCTGTGGTCTTCCATTTCCTCAATATGTTCCTAACTGTGGAAACAGACAGCTGAAATCTCTGAGACAGCTTTCTGTATCCTTCCCCTAAACCATGATGGTGAGCAATCTTTGTCTTCAGGTCATTTGAGAGTTGTTTTGAGACCCCCATGTTGCTACTCTTCAGAAAAAATTAAAAGAGGAGGGAAACTTACAATTGACCCCCTTAAATACTCTTTCTCATAATTGGATTCACCTGTGTATGTAGGTCAGGGGTCACTGAGCTTACCAAGCCAATATGAGTTCCAATAATTAGTTCTAAAGGTTTTGGAATCAATAAAATGACAACAGTGCCCAAATTTATGCACCTGCCTAATTTTATTTAAACAGTTATAGCACACTTTCTGTAAATCCAATAAACTTCATTTCACTTCTCAAATATCACTGTGTGTGTCTCCTATATGATATATTTAACTGACATTTTTTATTGTAACAACCAGCGATTTATACAGGAAAATCATGACGATTAACAAGGTTGCCCAAACTTTTGTATCCCACTGTATCTAGATATCCTGCTCTTAAGTCAGTCAGAAACAAGACACATGCAGTTCCTATCACACATTTTTGCCTAACCCTATTAAATGTAGCACACTGAAAAGGCCTGCCTCACTTCAACAAATGGCATTTATTATGTAGAGAAAGTTAAAACAATACTAATGTATTCTTATTCTCCATATTGGCTCTTTTCCATCACATTATTACAGTGCTAGTATCCATGGTTTTGACCCGTCTGCAATCCAGCAGCGGTGGCCATGCTTGCACACTATAGGTAAAGGTGTTGACCTATGCTCACTTACAGCCTTTCCCTATTGTGTGTAAGCACGGCCACCGCTGCTGCATTGCAGGGAGGTCGTAACCATTGATACGTTCTGTGTATAATGTGATGGAAAGGAGGCAATATGGATAATAACAATATATTAGTAAGTGCCTTGTATTAACTTTCTCTATGCCATTTACTGAAATGCCATTTACTGAAGTGAGACAAATAGTGATGAGCGGCAGGGGCTATATTTGAATTCGCGATATTTAATGCAGAACATTAGAATAGCTTTATATGAAGATAGAGTCAAGTGCTCCAATATATTCACAATTGCGCTAATTGGCAGTGATTAGAATATTTTTTCTCACTACGTGCAACTTCACATTTTAGCATGTCTGACTACAGATTACTGATTAGTGCACGAAGTATTGTTGTGAACTTGACATTGCTTTCTTCTCATTGGCCCACAAGCAAGAAGCAGAGAGGAATCATGTGTTCAGATGGGAAAAAAATGCTGAATATTAGATATAACAAATATATAGCACTATATTCAAAATATTCACAAATTCTCGAAGTGGCGATATTCGCAAATAATATTTGCTATTAGAATATTCACGCTCAACACAAGAGACAACCCCTTTAAGCATAAATGTTTGGCATGAAATTTATCAAATCTTAACCTCCTCAGATTGCACATAATCTACAGTATATTTAAAAGGGTTGTCCTACCTGAATGGAGCAGCAACAGGCCGTATGTGTAGACTGTCACACCATAAAAAGGGGGAACAGGACTCGTTCCTATGAACAGTGGGGGTTGTAGAATCAAACCCCACTATTCATATAGTTTTGCCCTATGGTGTGGATAGGATAACTTGAAAACCTGCACAACTCCTTTAAATCCTCCACCACTCCACCACCAGTATCTCTTTATATGGCAGCAGTGATGCCTGTAAATACGGAATATCATCACTGCCGCCATGTAAACCATATATGTCAATACTGGAGAATGTGACGCACTGTGCAGAATTTTTCGAGCATAAGTTCAACTGCCTTTGCAGGTTACAACCTTTAACAAAGCCCAAGCAAAGGTGCTAGAGGAGAAATGTGAGCAAAGGGTACAAACGGAGGGTCATAACTGAAGCAGAGACATGAGGTGTCATCTGAGGCAGGGTAATAGTGGGGATCTTGGAGCAGCTGCAATGTATTAGGGGGGCAACTGGAGAAGATTCAATATTAGGGGTGCTTTTAGAGTGGAGGCATTCGGGGGCATCTCTCACACACCTGAGAAATCAGCCCAGCACCGCAGAGGAGTCCTTCTCTCCAGCAGCCACAGTTTCCTGACAGCAGGGAGGGCAGGAGGAGGCAGACACTTTCTCTCCTCCTTCACAGCCAGCAGCCCCAGAAGTCTAGAAGATACTGCGGGGCCTCCTGTATAATGTACACTGTGCAATACTGCCCCCTAGTGGTTACAATAATTATCTCTCCTGAGAAAGGAGAAATAATTACCCTTCTATCCTGGGCGCAGCACAATTTTGATCAGAAAATTGCACAAATAGCTGCTAATGTTCAAATAGAAAGTATAAAAGTAAAGGAATTTACATTTATTCATGTTTCCAGTGTTTGTATGTATTTGCAAATGGCAGTATTCTGCTACTTGTAGTCCTTATTTGATTTTACATTGCAGCCATGGTAGCATGCACTTGAACTCATTTTTTCACATTGTTTGGAGGTGCTGGTCTAACTTTGTTTTTTGCATTGTACATTTGGAGGAGTGGCTGCCATCTTTTGGCACTCCCTGCCGCCTGCCCAAGGCGTCTAATCAGAGTGCAATATAGGTGGATTCTACATTGCCCTGAATTTTGTGGGTCAAAAGCCCAGGAGAGCCAAGCTTGTTAGTGTAGGTCCCGTCTGTTGTAACCCACCTTGTCGATAGATAGGGTCAACACAATTTTGATCAAAAACATGTGCAAAGAGCTTACATTTACATTAATTTACAGTTATTCATGTTTCCAATGTTTGCATGTGTCTTTGTGCATGGCAGTGTGCTGCTACTTGTAGTCCTTGCTTTTACATTACAGTTATGGTAGTGTGTCCTGAAAACTTTGTTCACATTGTTTGGAGGTGCTAGTCTAACTTTCATTTTTTGCTAAATTAGCAATTAATACATGCAGATTTTGGTGTGGATTTCATGCAGAAACACGGTGAAAAGCCTGAAATGCAAAAGCAGAAATGTTTTCTCTTTTGTATCCACTTTTGTATCCACTCCTGTGTTTAGCTCAAAAAAGGTATCAAAATTGGGCACAAATACCAAATATGTAATTCAAACTTTGTCTACAAACTTACCATGAATAGGTTGCAAAGAAATACATAAATCTATCTTTAATAAGTAGCAAATAAATGTTTATTTGTCCAGCCGAATCCCAGCTTGATAGAACCAGATCTTTGCCAGATCCCATTATAGTCAAAGGGGCCGGCGGGCATTCCAGTAACATCCGGCAATGCTGGAACCAGAATACTCCAGCGGGCTGTACTCTGCCAGAACAGCCTGCTGGAACTAATGCGGCAGTGTAAAAAAGGCCTTCCAATTTAATCCTTTTATATTTTATAATTAAAACACTTTGCTTCGCTAAACAAACACATCCTATAACTTCTCCATTTATAGCCAAAGCTAAATTCAGAACTCTGCTTATTTCCTATTAGGGAGGCAAGTGCATTGTGGGAGCTCAGATGACAGATGAGCTGTTAGACCTAAGGTGTTAAGCTGGGGCAGACTGGCCATAGACCTACAGGGGATTTGTAATAACCCAGAGTGTCATTACCACTTCTGCACCCCGCAACTGTCTCCTATGATTAACCTCATGTCAGCATGTGTATTTATTTCAGGTCCAAACACTGTGCATTTCTAATGTTGGTAACTGTTATGTTAAAATGTGATTTACCAGGTTCACCAGAAGTTGGCAGCAAGCATGGCAGAGCTACACTTAGAGGACGTGCCTTGCCCAGGCCAGCTAGAGCCTCTTCAGCTCTGCTGATAGCTTGGAGCCTCTGAAGCCAGGAAGAGTTTTCCGTGGACAAATCTAAAGTCAGACTACAGAAAGAAGTTGCAGCAGACAGCTAAAGATAAGTTATACAGTCAGCTTGTCAGCACACAAGAGCCAGAGAGCAACAAATGTAGCAGAGTTGAGTGTGTTCGCCTGCCAGAGTTAATGCTAAAGCCTGTTGGGAACCAAGACAAAGCCTGAAACTGTTGGATAAACGTTTATTGAAAGTAAAGCTGTTATTGAACTTCATCACAAGGTCTGGACTCTATTTCTTCAAATCCCTCGATTATTCCTCCTATTTGCTCTGCTTCGGATGACAACGCCTGGGGGACAATTTAGGTCACCCTACACCACTCTTGCATTCTTACACCTGGGTACCATCTACCACAGTATCGCTAAAAAGGGGCCCTGTGGCCTTGTTGCTTCACTGCAACTGCTGTCATGAAAAACATTTACTTTAAGGCCCCCATGACAGTTGCCGTGCGTCGCAGATTTTCCCGGTGGGCCGATGCAGCACAGGGCCACTCGAGCCCTCCTGATTGCCACTGGCTAGGTATGGTACATACTACTGGGGGAATAGTGTTGAGTGCAAATATTAGAAAAGCAAATTTTTTCACAAATATCGGCACTTCAGGAATTTGCGAATATTTAAAATATAGTAATATATATTCGGAAATTCATAATGACAAATATTCTTTTTTTGTTGTGATGTGATGTGCATTACGATAAAGCAGGTGATCATCCCTCCCTTCTTCTAGCTTGTGGGCCAATGAAGGCTTTGTCACAGCTTAGCAACATCCCTAGCAACCAATAGAAAGGTTGGCTACCCCAAGCCGGTATTTTGTGCACATTACGCGAATAATACATTGCCTATTTTTGCTATAGAAACATAGAATGTGTCGGCAGATAAGAACCATTTGGCCCATCTAGTCTGCCCAATATATCTGAATCCTATGAATAGTCCCTGGCCCTATCTTATATGAAGGATAGCCTTATGCCTATCCCATGCATGCTTAAACTCCTCCACTGTATTTGCAGCTACCACTTCTGCAGGAAGGCTATTCCATGCATCCACTACTCTCTCAGTAAAGTAATACTTCCTTATATTACTTTTAAACCTTTGCCCCTCTAATTTAAAACTGTGTCCTCTTGTGGTAGTTTTTCTTCTTTTAAATATTCTCTCCTCTTTTACCTTGTTGATTCCCTTTATGTATTTAAAAGTTTCTATCATACCCCCTCTGTCTCGTCTTTCTTCCAAGCTATACATATTAAGGTCCTTTAACCTTTCCTGGTAAGTTTTATCCTGCAATCCATGTACCAGTTTAGTAGCTCTTCTCTGAACTCTCTCTAGAGTATCTATATCCTTCTGGAGATATGGCCTCTAGTACTGCGCACAAGGATGGTATTCTGTTCCGCACTATGGTATTGCGGACCCAGTCAGCTTGTATTGACCCCACCAATTTGTGTGCCCTGAATTCAGTCAATTTGGACACAACTACAACATTAGGGTCACTTTAGGTTTTTTCCAGGGCTGATTTTTGAGAGCAGCTAACTAGGGAAGAGAAAAAATTATGTTTAATAATATCTGTACAAAAAACTACAATTCAAAGGATGTGTAAAGCTGTGCAACTAAAAAAACAGAATTACACTTTAAACTTTATGATCATTGTCCATCATTTTTTTAATTATCTTTTCATTTACCTGTTAGGATGCTACATAAAATGCTGCCCAAGTGGTGATTAAAACTCACAATCGCATTCTACTTTAAATCCCTTCAGACTCATTTGGCATTGAGCATAAATGAAGAATCTAATTCTCCATCAATGTCACAGGCCACAGAAAACACCCGCTAACCAAATCAATTATGTAGAATGCTCTTACACAGTGAAAAATCTTGACAGCCTTAGTAAATAATCTAAAAAGCAATCTCTGAGATGGATTGCACATGTACTATCCTGCAAAACTCTCTAATGTTGACTTGAAAGATATATAAAAAAAAAAACATCCAGATTCAGCATTTCATGAAATGAGAAAAATACGAAAGAAGCTTAACAGCTAGGCATGAATTATACTGTGGACTTTACTGTCGCAAATAAAGCTAAGCATCCAATTTTTTTTCTTTCTATCATATTCTGTGGTTTTAAGAGTAATGATAAAATGATGAGAGCAAATTTACAATAGGTATTAAACCAATGAACAAATAATTTATTAGGCAGCCCTAAGTGATATAGGGTAAGAGTTGTGGAAAGCAGATCTGGCCACCTATTTACAAGTGATTACATTTAGACAAAATCAATGTGCTCTAGGCAGAAGCCAAGATATCCGCACAATATCTCGCATTAATGAGTCATTTCACACTTTAGACTTTACGTACTGGGACAGGGTCATCACTTTCTGAAGAGACTGGTACTTCGATAGTCTATGAAATAAAAATATTACCATATAATGAGCAACAGAATATTTTACATTGAAACGTTGTTATGTGATGTGCATTACGATAAAGCAGCAATCGTTTTCACATATCACACTTATTATTCTAAAGCTTTGAAAGTCATTTTATGTGAATTCATGGGCACATACAATATTATGATGTATGGTGCTGTAAATGGGATTTCATGACAGCCGATGAGGCCCCTAACCTACCTCTGTAGAGGTATACAATTATTATTTTTCCTATCAGTTTCTCTGTCATGCTTTACTTGATGCCTCAGATACTTATAACCATTGTTTCTATGGCAGAATATCCCTCTAAGCATAGCATCCGATGAAGGCTGCAAGGCACTGTACTGAAGTTCCATGGGACCATGCACTTTCCCATATGCATGAGCCTATACCTGTGTGTTCCTATCACTTCAGCTACCATCTAAATAAGAATTAAAAAAAACATCTAGATCCTAAAATCCTGGTTAATTAAAAGGGTTTGCAATAAAGATTTCAATAACATTTCGGTGTTTTCATAAAAGTCAGACAAGGTATGACAGCTGAGAGCTAATCCAATCTAATTCTTTTCCCTTTAAATGAATACTTACCTCATCCATTTGAGTGCAAAGAGCCATTGATTGAAGATTGAAGGGTAAGTATGATTTTTTTTTGTTTGTTTACACCTCTTCAGGTAAAATCGATTCATTAACACAAAGCACAAGGAAATTCAGCTTCACATTTTTTTATTTTTTTTCGCCCTAGATTATTGCTATCAGATGCCGTGATCATGTATGAACACAGCATCTGAGGGGTATAATGACGGAGGCGGCACAATCAACGCTCCCTGTCATTGCACCCACTACAGATGTAGTAGGGTTAGTACTCAAGCTCTTAACTCAAATTTCTTAACTCATCGCGTTATCTTGAGGCAAAAGCCATTGAAAAGCAATTGAAGGTGTTTGCTTAACGCATTTAGTTTAGCTAACACGTCTCATAAATCATGAGTGTTAACTCTACTACCCATACATCCGTACTTACAAAGAAATACGCTTTGTTACAAATGTTTTGTTAAATTCGGAGAAGCAGCCAAATAAAATCTTCCAATTCCTCTCTCTTCTCTAATCCTAACCTTTTCTTAGGACACCTCTACTAGTGGTGCTTCTAAAACTGTAGTGCACTCCTTAGTTTTTGATCTTAGGCTGCAGTAATCTCAGGTTTAGAAAATTAATTTTAGTGCTTATTTTAATGTTATGCTAGGTTTTGAGATGAACTAAAAGATAAATTGAGACTAAAGATGAGCGATATGATTCAAACAAATTGATTCATCCATCAACAAGAGTTCCTTAATTGTGCAGGGCATCCCCACTACTGAAGAAGCTCCCTCTTGCTGCTTGATTGACTTCTCACCCAGCTCTGACAAGCTTACACCCACACCACTGCTCTGAGTAGCGACACAAGAGCAGGTGAGAAACTCTTGTTGATGAACAAATTAATTCGCTCATCTGTAATTGGGATATATTTTTAATTTTGCATGGACTTTATCCAAGTGTGAGGCTCTGCTGTCAGCATGTTCTTCAGGCGTAACTTGAAGCTTCAAGGACTCCAATGCAAAATCTATAACTATCCCACCTACCATGTAACATTTTCATATTGGTAGAGGGGCATTTGCACTTCCTCAGGTACCCGAGTCCAGGTGTGACTGCTACTTCTGCCCACCTTATAGCTATGTCCCTATGTTTTTGCTGGTAAGGTCCCAGTAAGAAAAGTCTTAGAAACCCTGCACAAATGTAAGATCAGGCCTACAGTATAGTCTTAAAATATGATATAGATAGACAGAAAAAGATCTAGGGACATGCAGATAGAGAAATTTAATTTGGAAAACAGAAAACTACATACAACATAGCTTCAAGTTGGTAAAACATAAGACATTCTCCTGACTCCGATAAAAGTTGAGCTCAACATGCACTGGCTTCATCACATAGTGTAAGAGAATTCCTTGTACCGGTAATTCTTTTCATCGCTTTGGTCACATATTTCCAGTAAAACACCCATTACAAGTTGAAGTTCAAGTTTGTAAGCCAAAAGTTGTCCTTTTTGTCCTCTTCTGAATCTGTGAATATATATATTCTATGGCAGTCCAATTTGGAATTTAACAAAGGAAAGATGAGATCATATAAAAGAAGCTTGAATCCATTATACAGTGAAAAAAATCTAAAGTCCCTAAGCAACTCTGTAAAATTACATAGTCAACTTATCTGCCGGAAATCTTGTACATGTTTCACTTGTCTGCAATTGCTGGTAAGTAAAAAAGGTCTGTTCTGTTTTTTCCAACGGCTCCCCATGGAGACACAATCCCAAGATCTTTGCTGCTAAATGCTCTGCTAACTAAAAGATAATTAAGACTAAATAACACTTATAAAGATTAGAATTTATGAATATCCTCAGCGACCAACACGTGTCCATAACAAAAATTTATATTTCAGAAGAAAACTGAACTCTGATAATACACATATTGAAAAAAAAACTAGAGATCAGATTACAAAAGCAGAAAGTAAGAACTGTGCAGTGTATTTGAAGTGTGTAATAAACACAACCTACAGATGACTAGCCTTTACATATAATTGAGCAATTAAATAACCATTTAAATGGATGTTCTTGTCAGAAATTGCATTTTAAATAGATATGCCATCAGTCTGATTGGGGGTTAAACTGCTCGTCTTCCATATCAATGCTCTGAACAAAGTGGCACAGATGACTTAGCACTGTGCTAGGAATATCATTTAAAATGGCCAAGGCTCCGTGAATTTGGATATTGATGGGCAAATGCTGCCAATATATATAGTGGGAAAAGCCTTTTTACAAAGAATGTCATTAGAAAATGACCTATGGTTTACCTTAAGTTTATATGTTAAACTTTTTTAGAATTTTTTGTGTTTTATAGTTATTATTATTTTTTTTTTCCATGTCATTATATTTAACCCTTTCTAGCCCGGGCCAGTTTTCGCCCTCCTGCCCAGGCCATTTTTGAAAATCTGATGTGTCACTTTTTGTGGTAATAACTTTGGAACACTTTTATTTATCCAAGCCATTCTCAGATTGTTTTCTCGTGACACATGAGAGCCATAAATTTGAGTCAATATATTTCATGTTTATTTATGAAAAAATCCCAAATTTACCCAAAATTTTGAAAAATTTGCAATTTTCAAAATTTCAATTTCTCTGCTTTTAAAACAGAAAGTAGGCAAGTTACTTGCCCCACCGCGTCTCCCTCTTCTCCCGATGTCCGGCATTAGAAGCTGCTCCCAAGCCCTAGACCGATTGATCAATCCACTGTGGTGGTTGCGCTCCCTGACAGTAGCGGTTCGCTACTGTGGTACCTGTGAGGCTGGTGTGTCCGGACCTTGCTGAATACTCTGTTATCTGGACCCACCAGGCTTCTTTACTCTCCGCTGCCGCTCCTGTATGAGGACCCCTCTCAATTTGAATGGAGTTTGGAGCCCGCTGAAGTTTTCTTTATCTTACATCCTCATGATCTCCTACCTTCTGCCCGTCTCTGTCTCCCGAACCCTATAGATCCTACTCCTGCTTTCGGTCTGGCTGCTGGTCTTCCCATCCCGCCTGCCTCTTTCGTGGATTCCTATGCTAGCTCCTTTTCCATGCTGTTTGTCCTGCGTCTCGCTGAGCTGCTGTAGCCTGCTGACTTTTCACAAGAAGATTGGTGAGGACTAGCAATGAGCGAATGAAAACCCACAAAGTGGAATTTGATCTGAATGTCAGGAATTATTTGATTCGCCTAGAAGCCGAATTTCCTCATGCTTCGTGTCAGAGAATCGATTAATCCTGAAATTCAAACTTACCACCTCAATTTGCGCGCAAAGGGCCACCAGTCTCCATCTTGCTTGAAGATCTCGGCTGAAATCCCATGCGACGTGAGATGATGTCATATGTCACCATGCCGGCCGACGTGATGACGGAATCTCGCGCCGCACCTGATAGTGGCAGCTGGCCTATCGCACGAAAATGGACGTGGTTGTAATTTTTTTCTAACATTAATTTCACACTGTTTGTACACTTCATACATGATTGCGGCATCTGAGGGTTACAATGATGGGGGTGGTGCTATCACAGCTCCCTGTCATTGCACCTGCTACATACAAAAAAATGCGTTTTGTGGCGAAAAATTCGCTCATCTCTAGTGGGAACCTTCTGTGTTGGACTTGTTTCTTGCTGTTTTTTTATCTTTTTTTATTTTTTTTTATTCCTGTGCTGTGTTTAGGCATTTTCGATAAAGTACTAACATTTAAGTAGTTTGGTCAAGAAAAAAAGAGGAAGGAAAAAGGGAAGGAAGGAGAGAAAAAAAAGAAAGAAGAGGGGCGTAGAGAAGGAAAAAAAGGAAACAGGGTAAATTTATAAAAAGAAAAGAAAAAAAAGAAAGGGAAGAGAAGAGAAGGGAAAAAAGGGAAAAAAATAGATGAGAGAGATCTATCTTTGTTTCAGGGACATTATGTTCAGCTGGTTATCATTGTCACTCAGGGAATTGTTAATTCTGTTAGCTAGACATGTACTGTAATCTTTGTACAGGCAGCCATTTTACCATGTGCTTTAGTGTTATGCAAATTTTACAGTACATGCTATGCTATATACTTATACTTGCTATTTGTATTCTTATAGTTTTACCAATTAATTAATCAATCATCAAATACTCCTGTTTTGCCAATAAACAACAAATAAATTAGAATACAAAGAACAGTCCTCTTATTTGGAAGACAGAAATGGTTAATGCTGAATGTCAATGTCAGACTGCACACTGTGTGAACATGTATGAAGACAGAAGAGTTAACTAAACTGAGGTCAAAAATTGAGATATGGCTCAGACTTCCTCTATCTAGAGCTGACAGAGTATCTTTTATAAAGATAGTGATCCTACCCCAACTCCTCTATATCCTTAGGAATTCACCCATATGGATAGAGGATACGTTTTTTAAACTTATGGAGAGGATCATTAATGATTTCCTGTGAGGAAAAAAGCTTGTAAGGCTTAAATTGGAATATTTTTATAAGCCGTTGTAGCCTTCCCTACTTCAAGGGCTATTTTATAGCTGGGCAGTTATGGTTATATCGTGAATAGGAGAAAAGTGTACTGTGTACAACTTTTGTGAGGAAATCTTCGCATAACAACGTATTTACATTACTGGAATCTGGCCAACTGATCAATGGAAAATAGGAACACAGAGAGGCTAAAAATGTATTATCTAAGTCAGGCATGTCCAAACTACGGCCCTCCAGCTGTTGCAAAACTACAACTCCCAGCATTCCCTAATAGCTGTAAGCTATCCAGGCATGCTGGGAGTTGTAGTTTTGGAACAGCTGGAGGGCCGCAGTTTGGACATGCCTGATCTAAGTCATGGGGCACTATTAGAAGATGATTGGGAAAAAAAGGATCTCTTCAGTGTACTCCACTTTGGCATAATCTCCAGTCTACAGGCTTTAGATAAAATAGCTGGGGACCAGTTTTGGCAAAAAAATTATATTTTATATGTTACACAGGTGGTGAAGAATGGATAGATACTGCTGTTTTCGGTGTTAGCACAAAGGAAGTTTATGGATAATTTGTCTTGGCTTAGATATCTTCAGTTACGTTCGGCACTTTTGAGTATAAAGTATAAATCACTTTTTGACTTTTTTAAAATAATATGTTAGGGAACTTAGACCAGAGAGTTAAGTATGCACATCTGTATAAATTATTACTTAAAGAACTATTTATTAAAATACAATCACCAGGCCAGTGGTGGTAAAGGTGACAATGATGATGTATCGATGGACGTAACGTGGGTGCCCACAAGAGAGGAAGAGCAGGGGAGTCCAGAGGGAGAGACGGAGCAGCAGATAGGGAGGAGAAGGAGGAGGAGCAGGCAGAACTTGCAGTGCACAGGAGGCAAAAAGCAGACTGCAAATGTATCCTTAAGCGAGCCATCCACCATGCACGGTCACATTTGGCGCTCACAGGACGCAGGCACATGGCTCCGCAGTGTGGGCTTTTTTAACGTGTCAGCTGCTGATAATAGTGTTGCCATCTGCAGCCTGTGCTGTCAACGCATAAGTTTCGGTAAGCCCAACACTCACCTATGGATGACAGCCGTAAGACCGTACCTGGCCTCCCATCACTGAGCCCAGTGGAAGCAATGGTGTCAGAACCCACAAATCCACACTCCCGGCGCACCACGACCTGCCTCTTCTCCTTCTCCTCTCTCCTCCCATTTGTCCTCCACTCCACCTTCCACCATGCCGTCGTCGCTTTCATCTGGCAAAAGGCAGACTTCCGTGGCCCAAATGTATGAGCGTAAAAAAAATTATAATGCTGTATAATCCTCTTGCCAAATGGCCGACCGCTGGCTTGTTGGAACTGCTAGCCTGCCAACTACTGCCATATAAATTGGTGGACTCGGAGGCCTTTAGAAAATTTGTGGCCATTGGCACACCGCAATGGAAGGTCCCGGAAAGAATTATTTCTCCCAGAAGGGCATCCTTGAACTATATAGCCACGTTCAGCTGCAATTTAATATATCTCTGGCATACAGTTTGGGTGCCAATATACATCTGACAACAGACACATGGTCTAGCAAACACGGGCAGGGAAGGTACATAACTTTTACTGCCCACAGGGTGAACCTTCTGACGGCCATCAAGCATGTAACCCGTGTGTATTTGGTGTTACCACGGATTGCATGCAGGCCTGCCTCTTCTTCTCCTTCTCCTACTGCATCCTCCATCTCCTCCTCGGCTGACTCCTCCCTTTCCACTGCTACCGCCTCTTCCTATTCAACGTGCCAGTTGGGACGTTGCCATGCTGTGTTGCGGCTGTTGTGCCTGGAAGCAAAGAGCCACACCAGTCCTGCACTCCTTTCAGCTCTGCGGTCACAGGCCGATCAGTGGGTAACCCTGCTAAATTTGACAGTTGGTAAAGTGGTGTGCGACAATGGTGCCAATCTGCTGAGCTTGCTGAAACAGGGCAAAATGACACACGTCCTGAACTTAGGCTGCTCCAGCAAAAACGTGCCGTTAATGGTTCTGGGGAGCTTTTTCACCACGCCAGTGGCTGCTCATGCGTGATGCATGCAGACTCCTGAGGCCATTTGATGAAATCACTAAACTGGTCAGTCGCAGCCAGAGCGCCATCAGTGACATCGTACCTTACGCCTTCTTTCTGGAGCATTCATTGGGTTGTGTCATTGATCAAGCCGTCGAGAAGCAGGAGCTGGAAGATAAGGAAGTCGCAATGCTGAATGAATTCCCAGGGGTGGCTTCTCCATCTGAAACAAGTGATCAGGAGTCTGAAGAAGAGTCAGAGGATGATGGTGCCTGGGGGGAGGAGGAAGAGCATGAAAAGCAGGATTTAAAATTTTCGGGGATCCATGGTGTTGTCCGTGGCTGGGGGGAGGAGACCGAGGACAACAGTCTCTTTGGCGATAAGCAGGAGCCAGACCGCTCCACCGCTTCCAATTTAGTGCAAATGAGGGCCTCGTGCTCCAGTGCTTCATGAGGGACCCGTATAAAAAGCATAAAGGTCAAGGACCTGTACTGGGTGGCAAAGTACTTAGACCCCCAGTACAAACACAAAATGGCAGAAATGTTACCAGCATCACAGAGGGCTGTCAGAATGCAGCATTTCCAGGCCTTGCTGCGAAAGATGCTGCATTCTGCTGTTGCGGGCACTGGCAGAGTAATTTCCACACACAGCAAAACAGGTGATGGTACCAATCCTACCACTCCTGCAAGTAGAAGGCGGTTTGAAGATGTGTTGGTCACTTCAGATATGAGATTATTCTTTCAACCAACCCATCGACAGCCGCCCTCCCGATCCAGCCTTAGGGAACGCCTAGACTGACAGGTGTCCGACTACATTGGGTTAATGGACAATGTGGACTCTCTGAGAAGCAAGGAACCCCTTGCCTACTAGGTGTGCAGGCTTGACCTGTGGCCAGAGCTGGCACAATTTGACATGGAACTCTTGGCTTGCCCCTCGTTTAGTGTCCTGTCTGAAAGGACGTTCAGCACAGCAGGGGGGATCGTGACCAATAAGCGCACTCGCCTAGCTCACATCAGTGTGGACTACTTCACATTTTTAACAATGAATGAGGAATGGATCTCGGAGGAATTCAACACCTGTGATGACCACGTGTAATTTAATTTCCTCATGCCAGCCCACACATATCCGCCACCGCGTATAGAACAAAGAATGGTCCTTGCCTTATGTATATACAGCGGCATAAAAAGCCTTTTATGTCAGGTGAATGCCTCATTTTTGGGGCCCTGTACTGGCCGACAGTTACATATTTATCCTGTTACCGCCTAATGTATCTCCAGCCACAGAATCCAAAGTTCTTTGCTGTCAGGTGAATGCCTATTGCCTAATTTTTGGGGCCTGTACTGGTCGACAGTTAAATTCTTTATCTCTAGCCACATAATTACACCCCTGTCTCACTCCTCTGCCTCTTATTATGGTGGCATATGAACCGCATTCACCATAAGGACCTTCTAATGTCACAGGGTCATGTGACTGTGCCCCCCACCCAGTACTGTGCCCCCTTATACCTTGCATTGTGCCTTCTTACCACACCCTGTGCAATGCCCCTAGTCATTCCCTGTACTGTGCCCTCCTATACCCTTTTATCCGGTCACGGTATGGCAGTGTTATCCGGTCACTGTGCAGAAATGTTATCTGGTCAATGTATGGCGGTGGTATCCAATAACTGGATGGCCATAACTGTATCCCTTTGCCTGCCCACATCATCCTTTTTTAGACCTGGCATGAGCAGGAAAAATATGCAGATTGCGGTGCTAAGGACCTTTGCGCCACAATCTGTGTCAGAAATGCGCCTAACATAGACGTTTTTCTATATAATAAATGACCACCTAATTGTATTATTATTCGGGGATACGGCTAATATCTTTATATTATATAGATTCTAGTGTATTATACTGTCCCCTGTATTTCCCAGTAGAAAATGATAGTTGGGAAACACAGTCCTCATCCCTGACTACCAGGCAGCGCTCTGTCAGTACGAATAAAAATGGCCCTGATTAAAATACATATTTTTTGTGGAAATTTTTGCCAATGTTCCCCCTCTGGTATGTCACTGTCCAAGTTGTGGGACTATTTGACTATTTGTGCACTCATAGGCCTCATGCACACGACCGTATGTGTTTTGCGGTCCACAAAAAAAAAAAAGAATGACATTCTGTATGGCATTTTTTTTATTGCGGATCAGTTTTTTTTGCGGATCCATTGTAATAATGCCTATCCTTGTCCGCAAACTAGAAAAAAATAGGACATGCACTATTTTTTTGACATATTTTTTTTTCAGACAGCACACGGTGTGCTGTCTGCGTTTTTTGCGGACCCATTGAAATGAATGGATACGCATCCTATCCGCAAAAAAAACGGAACGGAAACGGAAACAAAATACGGTCGTGTGCATGAGGCCATAGTTTGTATTTCGTGGCTGCAAATATGACCTAAAGATTTTTCAGGTATGCCTGCCATTAAAGTGAATGGGGCCCGCCGCGAACACGCGGTTCGCAAACATTTGATCGCCAGCGAGCGTTTGCGTATCGTCCCGGACGATGTTTGTCCATCACTCATTTCCACTACTTTTATTGGGTTATTATGCAGATTTCCTGTTTCATCTTTTAGGGATGCATCTGTTTGTGCTGAGTTTGCACCAAGTTGGCTAGTACTTTCCCAGCCTTATTTCTATATTTAAATAGGTCTGCTGACCTTTGGTCCGCATAGATCCTTTCCCAACATTCGGTAGAGTAATTATAGTTGTGCTTAGCTATGATCTAGTAGATCTTGTTTGATTCCTGTGGGTCATTTAGAAAGGCTATATATGCCTCCTGTACTTTGGCTGTAGCTGACTCATATCTTTTTATCATTAAATTTTTTTGTGTTATCGTATATTCTATGATGCGACCTCTCAGAACTACCTTTGCTGTCTCCAAATAGAGCTCAGGGTTTTGCTAATTGTGTAAACTCCCACCACCACCACCCTTTCAGCTACTTGAGAAATTCTTCATCAGGGCTAGGTACCCCAGTAGGCACCAGATATAGTCAGTCCCTTGTGGGGTATATTCTGCTATGTCTACCATCACCGGGGAGTGGTCTGATATTAGGAGATCTGCTATCTGATCTCTGTCTGTGTTATTCTCAATAGTGGATTGGGAAATATTAGCTGGTAATCTATTCTCGACTAGGAGAGTTGAGTGTGGAAATAATTTGCATATTCCCTATTTATGGGGTGAAAAAATCTCCAAGTGTCTTTCAACCCTGTTGTTTCAAAGAATTATGTAAGCGTGTGACACGTTTTATCACTCTGCTTGCATTTGGCCCTTATGGTGTTGTCTATCTTCCAGGCTATTATGCACCCTGTTAAAATCACCAGCCACTAATATCTTATTTTGTCTCTCTTGAAGGACCTTGGTTTTTAGGTTCTTATAAAATAAAAGTTGAGAGGTGTTAGGGGCATACACATTATAAATAGACATCAGACCTGCCCCCATTTTCATTTCGATCTTTAGTAATCTCCCTTGGTTATCTGCTTCTATAGATCTCATATCAAAACTCAATCTTTTATGAAGGAATGCAATGACTCCTGCTTTTCTCCCTAATGAATAAGAGCCCAATACCTGGCCTACCCACAATCGGCACAATCGCCAGAAGTCCTGTTCCTCTAGGTGCGACTCCTGTAGCAGCTTTCAGCTTTTTTAAATGTCTTAGCACCATCATTCGTTTATGCTGGGATCGTAGTCCCATTACATTCCATGTGACTACCTTCATGTTAATCCTTTTACATGTTTTGCCACCGGAGACACACCCAGACGAGATAGCCTCCCCCCTAACGACACTCTTGAAGCACGGCATTATCAATGTGGAGCTGAACCCACCTTTCCCTTTCCCCCTTCCTTCTTCCCTTAGTCACCAAACTGAAATGCATAACTGTTAAAAGCAAATTAAACAATAACAAAAGAGTCCTTACTTTTTTTCGCACATCTTTGGGTGAGGTCATTGTCACCCCCTATCTTAAGGTATTCTAACAATTTCTTTTAATAACACAGTATGCCTTCCAGCCTTAAACCCTTTCTGTCTTCTCCCATATCCATCTTACGTTCCCCTGCAGAAATGTATTCCTGTCTGTCTCATACATTAGTTACTATATTCGCTATATAGCTGAACATTCCCCTGTCCCCCAAACCCAGACACATATATTGAAAAATATATAAAATGGAGTGAGTCCTCACTATTGTGAGTCCTCACGTATCACGACTGGTCTTGTGTGATTTCTTAGTGCCAATTGTGTCTATGGTCGTTAGGGTCTTCTTGTCCGTCTCAGGCAATGTGGGAGCCCTGGAGTCTGCCTTTTGTGCCTCCGGTTCCTCAACCTCCTCTTGGCGATGTACCTCCACGTCGTGGTGAGCCTCCTTGACCAGGGTGAGATCTTGTTCCATCTCCAAAGCCTCCAGTGCTTCTTTTGGTGTGAGAGAAGTTTCCATATGGCCATCTGGCCGGAATACTCTTAATATAGCTGGGTATATTAAGGCAAACTTGGTTTTCTTTCGAACCAGCTAGGAGCCGAGTAGTTCAAATATTTTACTATTGTGGCTTCGGCCTTGCTGCTCCTGCCTCCTGACGTATATCTTTTGGAGGTCCGAGGTGATAAAACCTTTCCACAGTAAAAGTGCCCTGGACTCCCAGTGCTTGTGATATTTCAATTGCACAAATATGAGCCAGTTGGCTCAGTGGAATGGATTGTGGCAGGCCAATTATTCTCAAGTTGCTCCTTCTGAAGTGATTTTCGAGATCCTTAACCTTGTCTCTCAGGGTTTGGTTGTTTCGGAGCATCTCACACACCTGGATTTGTGCCTTTTCCAACTTCTCCTCCACCAGGCCCACTCTTTGTTCCAGCTCAGATATCTGGGTCATATGCTGGGCCACCTCCCTCTGTAGCTCATGAAGCGCCAAGGAGACTGTGGCTTTGAAAGTAGCTTTAATATCAGGAGCCAGTAATTTTATCGCCATACTTCTATCGCCATAGTTCGGAATGGAATCTGCATATCTTGGCTCTGGGTCTGGAAGGTCTTCCCTTCCTCCAGTGGCGTAGCTAGAAATGACTGGGCCCCACAGCAAATTTTTGAATGGGGCCCCCTCCCCCCAGTAATTTTTTTGCAACCCCTTCCTTTCATGCCGCCCCCATTCCTGTGGCTAGTAAAGATCGCTCTCTCAGACTACAAACCGGATTCCCAAAAAGTTGGGACACTATACAAATCGGGAATAAAAACTGAATGCAATGATGTGGAGGTGCCAACTTCTAATATTTTATTCAGAATAGAACATAAATCACGGAACAAAAGTTTAAACTGAGAAAATGTACCATTTTAAGGGGAAAATATGTTGAATCAGAATTTCATGGTGTCAACAAATCCCCAAAAAGTTGGGACAAGGCCATTTTCACCACTGTGTGGCATCTCCCCTTCTTCTTACAACACTCAACAGACGTCTGGGGACCGAGGAGACAAGTTTCTCAAGTTTAGAAATAGGAATGCTCTCCTATTCTTGTCTAATACAGGCCTCTAACTGTTCAATCGTCTTGGGCCTTCTTTGTTGCACCTTCCTCTTTATGATGCACCAAATGTTCTCTATAGGTGAAAGATCTGGACTGCAGACTGGCCATTTCAGTACCCGGATCCTTCTCCTACGCAGCCATGATGTTGTGATTGATGCAGAATGTGGTCTGGCATTATCTGGTTGAAAAATGCAGGGTCTTCCCTGAAAGAGATGACGTCTGGATGGGAGCATATGTTGTTCTAGAACCTGAATATATTTTTCTGCATTGATGGTGCCTTTCCAGACATGCAAGCTGCCCATGCCACACGCACTCATGCAACCCCATACCATCAGAGATGCAGGTTTCTGAACTGAGCGTTGATAACAACTTGGGTTGTCCTTGTCCTCTTTGGTCCGGATGACATGGCGTCCCAGATTTCCAAAAAGAACTTCGAATCGTGACTCGTCTGACCACAGAACAGTCTTCCATTTTGCCACACTCCATTTTAAATGATCCCTGGCCCAGTGAAAACGCCTGAACTTGTGGACCTTGCTTAGAAATGGCTTCTTCTTTGCACTGTAGAGTTTCAGCTGGCAACAGCGGATGGCACGGTGGAATGTGTTCACTGACAATGGTTTCTGGAAGTATTCCTGAGCCCATTCTGTGATTTCCTTTACAGTAGCATTCCTGTTTGTGGTGCAGTGTCGTTTAAGGGCCCGGAGATCACGGGCATCCAGTATGGTTTTACGGCCTTGACCCTTACGCATAGAGATTGTTCCAGGTTCTCTGAATCTTCGGATGATGTTATGCACAGTTGATGATGATAGATGCAAAGTCTTTGCAATTTTTCGCTGGGTAACACCTTTCTGATATTGCTCCACTATCTTTCTGCGCAACATTGTGGGAATTGGTGATCCTCTACCCATCTTGGCTTCTAAGAGACACTGCCACTCTGAGAAGCTCTTTTTATACCCAATCATGTTGCCAATTGACCTAATTAGTGTTAATCGGTCTTCCAGCTCTTCGTTATGCTCAAATTTACTTTTTCCAGCCTCTTATTGACACTGTGAAAATTTGAATCAATGTATTTTTCCTTTAAAATGATACATTTACTCGGATTAAACGTTTGATCTGTCATCTACGTTCTATTACAAATAAAATATTGACATTTGCCATTTCCACATCATTGCATTCAGTTTTTATTCACAATTTGTTTAGTGTCCCAACTTTTTTGGAATCCGGTTTGTAGACCCGGCAGCTGTTCCATCTATTTTCTACACTGTCTATACTGTCACTGTATATAATATTATTGTGTAATACTGTTGATGGGGCCCTGACAAAATCTTTTAGTCCTCCTCCTCCTAGATGGGCCCCCTTCTGGGTCAGGGCCCCAATGCAGCCGCTTCCCCATCTTCCCCTATAGTTACGCCCCTGCCTTCCTCCACATCAGGCTCTGCGGAGGCTGCAACAAAGATCTCGTAAGTCTGTGGGACTTTTCAGCAGCTGCCACCATCTCGCCTCGTGTCTACCTGTCTTCACTTTGTGGGAGCAGTTAGTTTAATGTCGGGGAGACACACCGCACCAGATATTTATCCATCCACTGCCCCTCTTGTGAAGGTATTGCAAGAAAATAGGGGTGTTTAGCCCCTATGAGATGCGGGGTCCCTGATCTTAGGGCCTGAGGGCACGGAGCACCATCTCCTGTCCTACATGTGAGCGCTGGAATCGGAAGTCTCAGCATACAAGTTTTGTATCCCTTCCATTAAAGTTTTAAAGTTGGTACGCATTTTCATCCACACAGAGAGTTTGGCTTATGGGCCTTTTAAGAGCTTATACAGGTCATCTGTCCTACCAGTATCCTTTATGTTCTGTTCTACTTCTCGGACAACAGGAAAGAAGAATAGCCTAAGTATAATTCGATTTTCATTACCTTAGTTACCTATACATCTGCATTAGATTTAATTGATCGTGGGGTTTAACTTCATGATTCTCTGAACTTACATTCATTTATATTATGGCTGCAGGCCTGATCTGAAGGCTGCACATTTACACATTGGCCCTGATTTATTTTGTCTTGACTCCACAATTCTGGCTACAAATATTTCCCTTGTGATAAATTACCTCCATTGTGTTTCAGAGATCTTCTAATAATGTATCTGTCCTTTACACATTTTAAGTTATAGTGCCTCAAGTTTGTACAATCCTCCCTTAAGTTCAGTGATGGTATCATCCCTGGTGTCCAACTGTCTCATCAGTGGTGATCAGTGGTGATGCATCGCTAGTGATTTAACAGTACTGTGCATACAGGAGTTTCGTGGCTTATGGTTGGAATGAGATTTGTTTAATCCTTTGTGGCCATGGCCTATCACACAACAGTGGGGGAGTGGACCCCTTTGAGCATATTACAATCTAAAATGTAACCAATAGGCTTTTATGGTGCAATCCCAAAAAAACATGTTCTACTCACATAATGCAGAAAGGCAGTCAAGTCACAAATATTAACCTTATTGCAGTTATTAGAAAACATGAGATCAAAGCCAGTCATTATTAATGTTAATTATCTAGGGCGACCTACATCATCATGAGCTCCCAAAGTCATTCAACCGTGTCACATCCAGCAATCCTATTAGAAAAAACAAGTTTGGAAATGCAGGAAACTATTCATCTTCATTAATAACATGCAGGTTAAAATAACTATTCTAAATAAGCATTTTATCTTGATTAATGCAAAAAATTTGTAGTTAATATTCAGGTAATTAATAGTATTATCGACTAATTTACATATTTTAGCCATGAAACACATCGCATGAACAGACATTGCTGCACCGTTATTCTGTATTGTAACATAATAGTGAACAATTTCGCATTTCAACTGGCAAGTTAGTGTTACTGCAACACGTGAGTCAAAAAGCCAAACCTCCTGGATTTCTGGCAAATTGTGAATGTGGCCGTAGCATCACAGTTAAAATATTGTTAAAAATTACACAGAATATTGGAATATTGATTATTCTTAAAGCTTTTTTTTTTCTAATAGTTTACAGATTCTCCAAGATTTCATCTATGTATATATATAGATATACAGTATTTACATTATTCTATTTTACATTAGGAGTCCCATCCAGTCCCCTTAGAATTCATAGACAGAGACAGACAAAAGAGAAACAGGTCAGATGCAAAAAAGTTGACAAAAATATGATGAATCATCTATTCTGGGCATGAGCATGTGGGCGGGCGCACGTAGGTGACGCACGCTCCTCCTGCCGGGTGCCGAACTCCCGGCCCCATGTGAATCTGTACCCGAGTGAAGCTGCTCTGGCCGCTGCTATACCCTCCCCCCGCGCCCGCCACTTTGACACGCTCCTTCATCACGGACGCTGCTACATCGCGGAACTGCCGCTTGGCTCTTTTTCATCTGGCAACCCCATTCCTTTGAGGACATAGAAGGATATAACAAGTGGAGTCGACCGCGGGGCTGAGAAGCGACGGGAGAAGTGAGCTGATTCGGCGGCGTGGGGATGCCTCTACCCCCCCTCCCCTGCTGCGAGGATCAGGTGAGATGTATTGATGCCTCTTTTTTCTCCTCTGGGAACCTGTGAGCAAACAAGCTGAGATAACGGCAGAAAGAACTGGTCTTATAAATATATAAGTATGACACGGGTGGCGCCCCCCTCCCCCCATGGAAGCCTGCACAAAGTTCGTAGGATGACAGAGAAGGAGAAAGGCTACTAACAGTGGAAGAGGACAGCACAGTGGTCTAAGTTGGAGGGCTGTATCAGCTCAATTTATCCACAGTTAATTAATTTTGTGGTTGGGGGAGAGCTAAAACTGTCTCCCCCTGAGGGGGTTGGTGGCGTGTGGCTTATTGTATTGCTTAACACCAATGTCTGAGAAGGCTGATTTCGGAAAACTGGAGGTGGACTGGCTACTTTAAAGGAAGACCTGCTAGCCCTTTAACAACTGGATAAAAAGTACAGTTTCCTGGTTTTATATGTGCTTAATGTGAATTGGCTGGAAGAACTGAGCCTATAAACTAACTCAACTAATTCAACTAACCAATTAAGTGACTGTTGCTAACCCTAGGCTATTAACTGTATCTGTACTAGCATTATAACCACGTAGCTCCTAAATCAAACTAACTGACTATACCGTATTAAGGCAGAGATGGTCTTTCAGTGGTTATATGGATGCATGAATTAATGGAACCAGCTGACTATCTATATGAATGTTGACTAATGTATTGTTGTTTTGGGTTTATATGCTGATTTTCCTCCTTTGATGGTTTATTTTGATAGAATAAGAAAGAACCAAGCAACTACTTTTGACTAACATGCGCGGACAGAGCAGTCCCTCAAAAAAGAAAAAAGAGGAGGTGCTTCTATGTCAAGAGGGCAAATCCATCTTAGAGGAAAACTCCTGCCTGAGACTATCCGAGGTGAGTTTCCAGTCTGGGGAGAGAGTTGGTAAACAGTTAAAGGAGTTGGAGGAAAATGCCACTAAAAAAGAGGAGCAGGTTCCCAGCTTGCAGGATATATTTCAAGAAATAAAAAAATGTAGCTTGGCAATACAGGACCTCTCTCTCCAGACTGGAAATATTAGGGAGTCGGTGGGACTCCTCAGAGCGGACGTTCAAAAATATTAAGAAAGGTTGATAGAAATAGAGAAAAGAACGTCTGACTCTGAGGACCTCTTGCAGACAAGTACTGAAGAAAAGGATTCCTTGAAGGAGGAAAATAGGGAATTGAAAAACAGAATACTGGATTTAGAAAACAGGTCCAGGAGGTTTAATCTGAGATGTCTGGGAATCCCAGAGGGTGTGGAGGGGCAAGACCCTTCCGCTTTTATACAAACTTGGCTGATGGAACAACTGGGCCAGGACATCTTGGATTATAAAAACTTTGTGGAACGGGCCTTTAGAATCCTGTCAAAGAACCCCCAACCCGGAATAAGACCAAGACCTATGACTTAATCTGTTATCGGTTAGGGATAAGGAGGAGAGGGAAACTGTAATATTTAGGTGCAACAGTAATGCTATTTCCTGATTATGCAAAAGAAACGTTAAAGGAAAGAAGCCGGTTTATAGATGTGAAAAAAAACTTACATTTAAACAATGTACTCAAATACTCAATGATGTTTCCAGCTAAACTGAGGATTGAATGGGAAAATAAAATTTGGGTTTTTGATACAGCGAAAGCGGCCGGAGCATGGGTTAAAGAAAAGATAAGGAGTTGAGGGGTACTGGGATGGGGGTTGGCTAAGAGGGGGAAATGCTAAGCTAGAGAACCAGCACTGAAGTATCCTGGCTCATTCAGAAGGGAGGGGAATTTCGATGTGCTGCTTGTTCTTGTTGTGTAGGGCGTTTTTATTTATTTATTTTTTCTCATTCTTCTCTCTCTCCCCTTCCCCCCCCCCCCCCCCCCCCCCCCGGGGGCTCTCCAAATACATTCTGGAAATGGGCAGATATATAAATAGGCTTCTATGAGAATTATCTCCTGGAATATAAGGGGCTTGAGTAGGGGCGTAAAGAGAGTTTTCGATACAATACACAAATTTTTACCTGCGATTGTTTACAAGAGACACATTTGACAGGTGAAACGATAAATGGACTGTTTACCTGTTTACATCGTGGATACAGCACTCCTTTCACTCAGTTTACTCATCATATGCCAGAGGTGTGAGTGTATTAATACACCGCGATGTGGATATTAAAATAGGGGAAACAGCTATAGATGGGGAGGGTCGATACGTTTTGATCTACAGTTTTTTGGAAGGAAGACCATGAATAATTGCAAACGTTTATATACCGCCACCTTTTAAGTTGGAGGTCCTACAAAAAATTAACGATTTTGTGCTTAAGGTAGGGGATAAACCACTTCTAGTTATGGGTGATTTTAATAATGTTATGGATAGTAAAATAGATGTAGAGTTGGTAATGCTCAAATCTTTAGTACGGGATCTAAATTAAAAAATATTACTGAGGAATTGGGCTGGATAGATATTTGGAGGGCAATGCACCCCAAACTAAAAAAAATACTCATGTTTTTCAAAGACCCATAGAGCCTAGCACGGATTGATTTAGTTTTCACCAATAATAAAGGTTTGTTTGATATTGAACAGGTTAAATATGGACAGCATGGGATTTCAGACCATAACCCAATTATTATAAACATAAAAACAATAAATAAAAAAAGAAGAGGGATGCACATAAATATTGGGTGGATAAATATAATGGGTATACACGATAAGATTTTGAAAGAGATAACAGAGTTTTTTTATTTGAATGAAGGTTCAGCAGCAATTAATATAGTATGGGAGGCCGCAAAGGCCTATATTAAAGGGATTTTCACAAAATACACAGTAATATATAAAAAAGGGATAAGGAAAAAAATTTATGGACCTGGAACAAGGCGGGAAAATATGAAAAAAAAAGTATATCGAAAACCCTATAGATAAAAACTATAAAGAATGGACAGAGGTAGTCTCCAAATTGGAAGATGAGCGGTTCTTAGTGGCAAAACAACAAAAAGAAAACTATGTGAGGGATAACTATATTTATGCACATATACCGAGCAAAAAGTTAGTGGCCCTGGTGTAGACCCAGAAAAAAATAATAATTACATTCATTGTTTAACAGATAAATCAGGCCATAAAATTACAGAACAAATGGCTAAAATATAACTGCTTAAAGAATATTTTCAAGATATATATAGTAGTAAGATAAATAAGAATTTGACACAAATGCAACACTTCTTGGAGGAAACTACTATCTCTAGGCTAACAATAGAGCAATGTGAAATTTTGGAAGCCCCTTTAAATGCTCTGGAAGTTGATAAAATACTGTCTAGGATCATAAAAAATAAGGCCCCAGGAATAGATGGTATTCTGTTTGAAGTCTAAGCTCAATATAAAGAAATATTAATTTCCAAAACTACTGACAATGTGGGAGGACTCGAGGAAGGCAGGGAAACTGCCAGACTCACTGCGAGAAGCTCTAATTACACTGATTTTAAAACCGGGGAAAGACCCAGCCCTTCCGGACTCATATCGTCCCATTTCACTAATTAACACTGATAACAAAATATTGGCTAGGACTTTGGCAGCCAGACTCAGAAGTGTTATCTTGGGACTTGTTCATGTGGACCAGACGGGATTTATGTCAGGCAAAACTACAACCGATAATATTATGCGTTACTTTGTGAACACCCAGCTTGAACCCACGAACTGCGGCGAACGACTAAGTGTTACCATAGATGCTTCAAAGCCATTTGATACCATAGAATGGCCCTTTCTGATTACAATATTGAAGAAAATGGGATTCGGTGATAATTTTATATCATGGGTAAGGTTGTTATATACTGAAATCTCAGCAAAAGTGATATTAAATGGGGAACATTCTGATAACATTGATATTCGTAGGGGGGTTAGACAGGGATGCCCCCTTTCCCCTCTGCTTTTTGCTATAGCTATGGAGCCGTTGGCTCATATGATCAGGCAAGATGAAGAAATCGTAGGGTTCAGGTTTGGTGAGCTTGAGGAAAAAATTGCTTTATATGCGGATGATATTATGTTGTTTGTAGGTTCACATAGATCACTTACGAAGATCTTCCAGGTATTTGATCAGTATGGCAAACATGCCGGGCTCAATATAAACTGGTCTAAATTGGCCTGTGTCCCGATTGATCCTCTGAACAATTTTATACCAGGAGCACTGGAAATTAAGAAGATTAACGAACCTGTTAAATATCTGGGCATTCAAATAACCCCAAATCCTAAGGAATATGTCCAGCTGAATGTGTTCCCCAAAATACAAGAAATTAGGAAAAAAATAGATGTTTGGAATAGACTATATGTCTCGATGGCAGGTCGGATTTCCTTAGTGAAAATGTGTTTACTACTCTCCCTGAATTATATTTTGTGGAATGCACCGACAATAACCCCTAAAAAAATATTTAAAATAATAGCTAGTCTTTTAATGGACTTGATATGGCGAGGGAAAAAAACAAGGATAAAAGCAGAAAAATTGTGTATCCCTGAGAGGGAGAGTGGACTATCAGTCCCAGACTTGGAACTTTATTTCATCTCCGGCCATATAAAAAACATGATAACGTGGAGTAATATGCAAAGATATAAGTCCATGATAGCAGGGATAAATGATAGTACAATTCTCTAACCTATCTTCCAGCTTATAGAAGCGGGTGTTTTGGCAAAACAGGGAAGTAGAAAGATACCGCTATTTGAGCTGATGGATAGGGTTTAGAAGGAAGCAAGAGCTTTGTGGACCCAGGCTGGACTCCATGCCGACACAATATTGTGGGATAATACCCACCTTATAGAACTAAAGGTAATTGAACAAGAGATTTGGTGAAAACATGTAGTCTACAAACTGGGCTAGGTATGGAGACATGGGGACATAATACTATATGAAGATCTTAAAAAGGAGTATGGATTGAGTAATACAGAACTGTGGTTCTTTCATCTACAACTAAAACAAGCATTGCGAATGTTGCTGGGGAGAGGTACACAAATTGTTACCCTTCCGCAGCCGCTAGTTGATATTTCTAAATTAATAACAGGGGGAGAATTTGTTTCTAAAATATACCAATGTCTGTTAAAACAAAAGACTAAGAAAATAGCAGCCAGCTTAATGCATAAATGGCAAGATGTCATAAACCCCCTGCGAGAAGAGTTCTGGGAATTGGCCATACAGGAAAAAAATTGGATCTCAAAGAACTTTTCCCATAGAATTATCCAATTTAATATAGTATATCACCTTTAATTTTCCCCTAAATTTCTAATGAAGTGTTATCATTAAATCTAAAGTCTTTAGATGCCTAAAGTGTGGGGAGGTAGGGGTGGACGATGTTCACATACTTTGGACATGTCTGAAGATTTAAGAGTTCTGGAGAAAGGTTAAGGATAAAATAGAGCAATATCATCGGATTAAAGTCCCCAGCCAATTTGAGATATGCATATTGGGGGTTATGGACAAAATGCACCCCCCCAATATCGAGAAAAAGCTTCCAAATTACTTTTTCAAGCTAGGAAATGTATCATTCGACACTGGGGAGGTAGTGCTGTACCCACCATCAAGGAATGGAAGAAGCTTATTAAAATTTCACTTGCTTGCGAGGAATTTCATCTGGTAAAGAACAAGAAAAAATATAGATTTGCTAGAATATGGGAGAAATGGTTATTATAGTGACTTCCTCTGTAGAAGATGGGTATTATCATGAGTCGGGGCCAGGGGGCGGAGGTGAGAGAGAAAAGTCAACGAATAAGGGTGGTGGGTGGGATATGTTATTAATTATTAAATGTTACTAAATTAAAAGATTGTTAAAATTCAAAAAAGGGGAAAAAAATGCATATACTATGTACTCTTAAACTAAATTCACACAAGTCAAGCAGAGGTTAGTTTTTATTTGATACAAATGACAGTGATATCCCAATATGATATCTATGTTTTTAGATAAGACAAGGTGGTTCCACTCCAAAGAGTTAAAGGGGTTTTCATAGAGTAAATAAAAGAATAGGACAGGTAAATATAATAAGATAAAAAAACATAATATTTGAGAATGACACAAATATTAGTTTTCTCAAAGTTTGCTACTAAACTGCTTTTAGATCTTTGTTTCAGTTGTTTCTGTGATGTAGTGAAATATAATTACACGCACTTCATATGTTTCAAAGGCTTTTATCGACAATTACAGGACATTTGTGCAAAGAGTCAGTATTTACAGTGTAGGCCTTTCTTTTTCAGGACCTCTGCAATTCGACTGGGAATGCTCTCAATCAACTTCTGGGCCGATTCCTGACTGATAGCAACCCATTCTTTCACAATCACTTCTTGGAGTTTGTCAGAATTAGTGGGTTTTTGTTTGTCCACCCGCCTCTTGAGGATTGACCACAAGTTCTCAATGGGATTAAAATCTGGGGAGTTTCCAGGACATGGATCCAAAATTTCAACGTTTTGGTCCCCGAGCCACTTAGTTATCACTTTTGCCTTATGGCACGGTGCTCCATAGTGCCATAAGGAAAATGCATTGTTCTTCACCAAACTGTTGTTGGATTGTTGGAAGAAGTTGTTGTTGGAGGGTGTTTTGGTACCATTCTTTATTCATGGCTGTGTTTTTGGGCAAAATTGTGAGTGAGCCCACTCCCTTGGATGAGAAGCAACCCCACACATGAATGGTCTCAGGATGCTTTACTGTTTGCATGACACAGGACTGATGGTAGCGCTCACCTTTTCTTCTCCGGACAAGCCTTTTTCCTGATGCCCCAAACAATCGGAAAGAGGCTTCATCGGAGAATATGACTTTGCCCCAGTCCTCAGCAGTCCATTCACCATATTTTTTGCAGAAGATCAATCTGTCCCTGATGTTTTTTTTGGAGAGAAGTGGCCTTTTTGCTGCCCTTCTTGACACCAGGCCATCTTCCAAAAGTCTTCGCCTCACTGTGCGTGCAGATAAGCTCTGCACTGGTGGCACTCTGATCCCACAGCTGAATCCTCTTTAGGAAAGGATCCTGGCGCTTGCTGGACTTTCTTGGGCGCCCTGAAGCCTTCTTAACAAGAATTGAACCTCTTTCCTTGAAGTTCTTGATGATCCTATAAATTGTTCATTGAGGTGCAATCTTAGTAGCCTCAATATCCTTGCCTGTGAAGCCATTTTTATGCAACGCAATGATGGCTGCACGCGTTTCTTTGCAGGTCACCATGGTTAACAATGGAAGAACAATGACATAACTTTCCTTTGAAATCTTCTACTTCTTCAGCACCATTTCTCTGGAGGTTTTCTGCTGATTTTTGTAGCCTGGCCACAGTCAGTTGGTACCTGATCACTTCTAGGATATAAACATAGACCATTGGGGCCACCAGAGCATCATCACTGATGTACTGTAGTAGGAGAGTTAACAGCTCTTATGACAACTCAGTTCTAGTAACCGCAGTTGGAGGAAAAAGTAAGTAAACCCTTAGGAATTGCTTGGTTTGATTACCATTAAAATATGTTATCTTAGGCACAATTATAACTAAACTAATAACACTGAAACAGTTATACAGTTCATGTCTTTTATTAAGTACTTTGAATAAACATCCACGGTTTTGAGAAGAAAAAAAAATATGATGAATCTGTTTGTGGGTTCCTTGGGCCTACCCCACCATCTATATAGAACATGTGCATGCCCATTTCTAATTATATCTTAAACTTTGTTGTTATCATAGAAAACTCAGGACCTATCAATAAAGGGTTTGGACAGTTATCTATATTGAAGACCTATCTTCAGGATAGATCATCAATATCAGATTGGTAGGGGTCTGACTCCTGGCACCCCCACAGGTCAGCTGAGAATGCAGTGCTCATGTGAGTGTTGCCTTCTCTTCACTGTTTACAGTTACACTCTGTCTGGCCCTTCCCATTGATGTGAATGGTACAGAGGAGCTGTAATTACTCCAGCTTACCGCTACAATGTGGACGGTTAGAAGGTAAACAGTGAGTAGAACACAGCACTCATACAAATGCTGCTTTTTCTTCAAACAGCTGATCAGCGGGGTCCCGGGAGTCGGACCCCTGCTGATCTGATTTGATAACCTATCCTTTAATAGCTGATAGCCAACCCCTTTAATGAGATCCAATAGGCTATTTGTGAATTAATCCACATAAAAGAGACCCTAGAGGCAAGCGATTGGCTCCAAAGTCAGCTTTTGGGGCCTGTTATTTTCCCAGAGCCTCAGCCCACAGGATCTTTTGGCAATCATGTCTGAACTTTTATGTAAATCCAACTTAATAGAGACTTACTATCTTAAGAAAACAGATAGCTGTACTGTAACATAGTTTATAAGGCTGAAAAAAGACATCTGCCCATCTAGTTCAGCTTGTCTAGTTCAACTAATCCTGCAAGTTGATCCAGAGGAAGGCAAAAAAAAAAAACTGTGAGGTAGAAGACAATTTTACTCACTTTAGGGGGAAAAGTTCCTTTCCGTCTCCAATCAGGCAATCAGAATATCTCCCTGCATCAACGATCTCTCTCTAGTAACTATAGCCTGTAATATTATTACACTCCAAAAATACATACAGGCCCCTCTTGAATTCCTTTATTGTACTCACCATCACCACCTCCTCAGGCAGAGAGTTCCATAGTCTCACTGCTCTTACCGTAAATAATCCTCTTCTATGTTTGTGTACAACCTTCTTTCCTCCAGACGAAGAGGTTGTCCCCTTGTCTTTTTTCTAAAGTAAATAACCCTAATTTTGATAATCTTTCAGGGTACTGTAGTTGCCCCATTCCAGTTATTACTTTAGTTGCCCTCCTCTGAACCCTCTCCAGCTCTGCTATCTCTGCTTTGTTCACAGGAGCCCAGAACTGTACACAGTACTCCATGTGTGGTCTGACTAGTGATTTGTAAAGTGACAGGACTATGTTCTCATCACGGGCATCTATGCCCCTTTTGATGCAACCCATTATCTTATTGGCCTTGGCAGCAGCTGCCTGACACTGGTTTCTACAGCTTAGTTTGCGGTTCACTAAAATTCCTAGGTCCTTTTCCATGTCAGTGTTTTACCATTTATCATGTACTGGTGACTTGCATTATTCCTTCCCATGTGAATAACCTTATATTTGTCAGTGTTAAACCTCATCTGCCACTTCTCTGCTCAAGCCTCCAATCTATCCAGATCCCTCTGTAGTAGTATACTGTCCTCTTCAGTGTTAATTACTTTACACAGTTTGGTGTCATCTGCGAAAATGTTTATTTTACTGTGCAAGCCTTCTACAAGATCATTAATAAATATATTGAAGAGAATAGGGCCCAATCCTGACTCCTGTGGTACCCCACTAGTGACAGTGACCGTGACCCAATCTGAGTGTGTACTACAGTATTAAAGGGAACCTGTCACCTGGATTTTGTGTATAGAGCTGAGGACATGGGTTGCTAGATGGCCGCTAACACATCTGCAATATCCAATCCCCATAGCTCTGTGTGATTTTATTCTATTAAAAAAACTATTTGATACATATGCAAATTAACCTGAGATGAGTCTTGTCCCTGACTCATCTCACCAACAGGACTCATCTCAGGTTAATTTGCATATGTATCAAATAATTTTTTTTACACAATAAAAGCACACAGAGCTATGGGGACTGGGTAATGCGGATGTGCTAGCGGCCATCTAGCAACCCATGTCCTCAGCTCTATACCCAAAATCCAGGTGACAGGTTCCCTTTAATAACCACCCTCTGTTTTCTATCACTGAGTCAGTTACTTACCCACATAAAGACGTTTTCTCCCAGTCCAAGCATTTTTATTTTATATACTAACATTTTATGTGGTACAGTGTCAAATGCTTTGGAGAAGTCCAGATATACGACATCCATTGATTCGCAGCGGTAAAGTCTAGAACTTACCTCCACATAGAAACTGATTAAATTATTTTGACATGACCGATCCCTCATGAAGCCATGCTGATATGGCGTTATTTACTTAGTTTCATTGAGTTACTCCAAGATAGCATCGCTTAGAAAACCTTCAAACAGTTTACCAACAACAGATGTTAAACTTACCGGCCTATAGTTTCCGGGCTCTGTTTTTGGACCCTTCTTGAAAATTGGCACCACATTTGCTATGCACCAATCCTGTGGAACACTCTCTGACCTTTAATACCCATGGACCGCAGCTGGGGATGTGAGCAGGATTGGTTGCCTCCACTTGTAAAGCTGTTTAGGGATAAATAATGGGAGTCTCACTACACGCTATGTTCTGGCACTTTCATATACAGGTCCTTCTAAAAAAAAATAGCATATTGTGATAAAGTTCATTATTTTCTGTAATGTACTGATAAACATTAGACTTTTATATATTTTAGATTCATTACACACCAACTGAAGTAGTTCAAGCCTTTTATTGTTTTAATATTGATGATTTTGGCATACAGCTCATGAAAACCCAAATTTCCTATCTCAAAAAATTAGCATATTTCATCCGACCAATAAAAGAAAAGTGTTTTTAATACAAAAAAAGTCAACCTTCAAATAATTATGTCCAGTTATGCACTCAATACTTGGTCGGGAATCCTTTTGCAGAAATGACTGCTTCAATGCGGCGTGGCATGGAGGTAATCAGCCTGTGGCACTGCTGAGGTGTTATGGAGGCCCAGGATGCTACGATAGCGGCCTTAAGCTCATCCAGAGTGTTGGGTCTTGCGTCTCTCAACTTTCTCTTCCCAATATCCCACAGATTCTCTATGGGGTTCAGGTCAGGAGAGTTGGCAGGCCAATTGAGCACAGTAATACCATGGTCAGTAAACCATTTACCAGTGGTTTTGGCACTGTGAGCAGGTGCCAGGTCGTGCTGAAAAATGAAATCTTCATCTCCATAAAGCTTTTCAGCAGATGGAAGCATGAAGTGCTCCAAAATCTCCTGATAGCTAGCTGCATTGACCCTGCCCTTGATAAAACACAGTGGACCAACACCAGCAGCTGACATGGCACCCCAGACCATCACTGACTGTGGGTACTTGACACTGGACTTCAGGCATTTTGGCATTTCCCTCTCCCCAGTCTTCATCCAGACTCTGGCACCTTGATTTCCGAATGACATGCAAAATTTGCTTTCATCCGAAAAAAGTACTTTGGACCACTGAGCAACAGTCCAGTGCTGCTTCTCTGTAGCCCAGGTCAGGCGCTTCTGCCGCTGTTTCTGGTTCAAAAGTGGCTTGACCTGGGGAATGCGGCACCTGTAGCCCATTTCCTGCACACGCCTGTACACGGTGGCTCTGGATGTTTCTACTCCAGACTCAGTCCACTGCTTCCGCAGGTCCCCCAAGGTCTGGAGTCCTTCTCCACAATCTTCCTCAGGGCCCGGTCACCTCTTCTCGTTGTGCAGCGTTTTCTGCCACACTTTTTCCTTCCCACAGACTTCCCACTGAGGTGCCTTGATACAGCACTCTGGGAACAGCCTATTCGTTCAGAAATTTCTTTCTGTGTCTTACCCTCTTGCTTGAGGGTGTCAATGATGGCCTTCTGGACAGCAGTCAGGTCGGCAGTCTTACCCATGATTGCGGTTTTGAGTAATGAACCAGGCTGGGAGTTTTTAAAAGCCTCCGGAATCTTTTGCAGGTGTTTAGAGTTAATTAGTTGATTCAGATGATTAGGTTAATAGCTCGTTTAGAGAACCTTTTCATGATATGCTAATTTTTTTAGATAGGAATTTGGGGTTTTCATGAGCTGTATGCCAAAATCATCAATATTAAAAAAATAAAAAGCTTGAACTACTTCAGTTGGTGTGTAATGAATCTAAAATATATGAAAGTCTAATGTTTATCAGTACATTACAGAAAATAATGAACTTTATCACAATATGCTAATTTTTTTAGAAGGACCTGTATTATATATTGGTGAGTTTTACTGTTAGGCAGCTCAGCAATGCTAGCATATTGTAGGTGGAATCAAATTATTACCATCTATTATACAGCAGTGCAATGTGTGGTGAGTCACCACCCCCTTACCCCCCTAGGCAGCTCTGTAAGTGGTGGCAACCAGTCCTACTCACATTTTAGGATAGATTGATGGCAGTCATTTGAAATCATTCCCAGAGAACCCCTTTAATTCATCTCACTTTATTGGATGGGGTGTCCAGTTGTCCACCTTTTGGAATCAGAAATACTAGGTCTGTTCCTAAAGGTTACACTACAATTGATCTTTCTTGACATATGGCACCATGGCCCAGTACCACAAACCTATTATTAAATTCCTGACCAGTTCAAAGGTTCTTTTCTCCTTGTAACCATGCTTTCTTTTTTTTTATTATGCACTGTATTTTTCACAGAGAAAATAGCCAAGCCTCTCATAGTACCACTGTCAAAAGCAAAAAAAAAGCAAACCAAGTATCTCAACAGATTTAATTGTACAGCACCAGCTGGATGTTGAATATTACTATGTTCTAACAAGCGATAGCACTTTGCACAGCTTTTTAGTTATAAAAAGGCATATCAACAACTGTAGCATATTTTCATTTCTTTAAAGAACCTCTTTTTTAAATTGTATATTGTTGTAATGTCACTTTAGTGGTATGAATGTATAGCTGGTAGGACTATGGCATTGCCCCCAAAAAGGCTGACCCATCAGTTCAAACCTTACTCTGTCTTGAGGTTGACAGGCTTGATGGTAAAACTCTTTCTCAAAGGGCACAAAGCTCAGTACTTTCTTCAGCACAGCACTTGGATACAACAAGTATATCTAGAATACAGTATATACAGCAGAACTATATGTACACTATATACAGTATATGGCAACAAAACCCAGTATGGCAAGCTGTCTGCGATTTTTTTTCACTGAGATTTTATGGACCTTCCAAGACTTGCAGAGCAGGGAGGTTCATCCATAGGTGATTTATTCAGAGTCTGAGAGGGCAACCCTCCACTCAGCATGTTAGCACTCTAAAGTATCTAGAGGTTTAATTCAATTTTTCTTGAGCATTGAGGCCCTAGTTAGCATAATTCCCCAGTCAATTTACCACAAGTTTGACTGGGACCCACATCTAAAGGCAGCTAATGGCAGCAGAATCCAATAAGTGGTACGGTAGTGACTGCACCGTCCACAACTTGGCCAGGTGGTAGTTAAGCTTGCGCACCAGCGGATTGCTAGTCTCATATAGTTGTTTCCTGACCACACATTCTGTTATCAGTGGCTGACGGAGCACAGGAGGAGGAGTAGTCTGAGGGGGACAATCAGTACCTGATGTTGACAATGAAAAGGACATCGTACTGCATGTGGATACAGCCTGGGTGCTGCAAATGAGACCTGGTGAAGGAGGACACTCTTGTTTGTGTTTCAACGCCCATGGTTTATTTTAATCCTGCAGATCTTGCACATGGCAATGCTTTTGTCTACTGGCACTGTGGAGAAAAACTGCCAAATGGTAGATACTCACACGGGGCTAGCAGTAACCGAGCTGACCATAATAGAAGCAGATATGGCCCTGGCAGTTCTTTTAATATGTTGCCCCTCCTTTTTATTGCCAAAGCCACCGTCCTCCTTCTCTGATGTCACCTCCACCTCAACAACCCAATCTGGCTCCCAGCTTCTGTCCAACACAAAATTATTATAAGAGTCATCACCCTCCCACTTTTATCAATATGTGATATGTCATCATGGAGTCCTTGGCTCCCTTCCTGATTCTCTGCTCTGTATTTATCCCAAATGTCATTGTCCCTACCATCACCACCATGGCTACAAGTGTCTGTCACTACTACCACCAACAACAACACAGTTATGCATGGAGGGTCTCCCACCTCCCCTTTAACCTCCTCCTAAAGGCAGTCCAAACACTAACTGTTCTCACACAATTCATCCACAGGAAGACACTCTTGAGTATCTTCCATAGTGCATAGTGGAGTTTTGTTACCTCTTCTTAGGAGGGGGCAGAGAAGACAAAGATGATGCAAGTGAAAGGCTTTTCTGGGGCCACAAGGAAGAGGTGCAGGAGGAATGCTGTGACCCGTAGCTTCAAGCAATGGTGTCAGACAGGGTTGACCTTGACATTATCCTGCTGTAACTGACAGGTGGAGTTCGCTATCAAGTCTAATCCTCTTTGCTATTAATAATAATGTAGTGCTATTAATAATAATGTAGTGCCTATTGGAAGCCAAGGAGAACTGTGGAATACTACTGCAACTAGTACTACTAGCCATATGGCTGACTCATGGATGAAGAGAAATGGGTTTTTGTTTCCCACTCTTCCATTTACCAGGCATTTTATTATGAGGCCTATAAATGAAAAGTCAGGGGTTTGGAACACAAAATAAAAATTGTGTTATTGCCGTATTGCTTTTCGTATAACACTGAACAGATTCTCGAAGTAATAAAACAACATGTTTACTAACACAGGTATAATGATGGCATTATTGCCGTAATGCTTTGGTATAACAGTGAATGGTTTCTTGAAGTAATAAAACAACACGTTCACTAACATGGTATAATAATTGTGTTATTGCTATATGGTTTTTGGTATAACACTGAACTGTTTCTTAAAGTAATATACATCATCTTCACTAAAACAAGTATAACAATGGCATTACTGCAGTTTTGGTGTTGGTATAACACTGAACATTTTCTTGACGTAATAAAACAACTGTCACGGTCCCTCAGGTGACTGATGTTAGGAAGTCAAGGAGATTGGCTGAGCGTGGAGGAATCTAACAGCCTCCTTGATTTATCTTGATTCATTGTTGTTAGAGTTAATGACCACTTTCCTTTTCTCAGCTGTTGCTCAATGGTCATCACTTCTACCCTTTATAGTCTCACCCCACCCTTCTGACTATGCAGTTGATAGCTTCATTTGGATTTGGCTGAGCTGGTGTGAGATCCTCTCTGGTGTTCCTGTTCTTCCATCTCTACAGAAGTTAAGTGTCGGAATTGTTTGTATTTGTTATATTCCCTGTTGCTGTATCTGGGCCTGAGACAGAGACTTACATTCGTCCATCTGGGGAGAAATGGGTTGTCTCTGGTCCTATACTTATTCCAGGGCCTTATAGGGAAATCAGGGCCTAGGTATCCTGCTTATGCATATACCTACCTTCAAGGTCTATTCATATTAATAGGTAGTCAGAGCCCGGATTAGGGTTGTCTAGGAGGTGACCTGTTTCTTCCCTAGTTTCCAGGCCCAGTTACTGTTCCCCTTCCCTCCTGTGTTCAGTGTGGAGTCCCCCCCGTCCCCCCCCCCCCCCACAAACACTAATCGTGACATTATCAAACACCACAAAAAACGCCATTTCGTTCAGGTCAGTGCAGCTATGGATCCTATGTCTGTACTGGTCAAACAGCTACAGGGACTGTTTTTGGAGGTAACTGACCTCCATGTGACAGTCTTACGAATTCAAACACCATAGGCAGCTGGTTCTGATGGTGGGTACCAGGCCTATCCTGAACCTAAGGTTGCCCTCCCGGACAGATTTTCTGGGGGTAGTGACAATTTCATGTAAATTGTACTTTAAGTTGCGTCCATACTCTTCTGGGGATGAGTGTCAATGTGTAGGTGTGTTCATTTCTTTGCTTAAGGATGATGCGCAGTCTTGGGCTTTTTCTCTGCCGACCCGATCACCATCCGTCCAATTGAGAGATAAATGTTTTAGAGGCTTGGGTCTTATTTATGATGACCCGGATTGGATCTCTCAGGCTGAGACCAAGTTCTGTAGTTTACGGCAGGGAGATCCATTGCTCTGAATTAAGGAGTTGGGATACGGATATAGAGTGGAATTATTCTGCTCTCCATAGCCAGTTCTGTCAGAGTCTATCTTAGAGGCTGCAGGGCGCGTTGGCCTTTCATGAAAAACCTAAATCATTGGAAGCAGCCATGTCCCTTGCTGTACGTCTGTATAGATGCCTGAGGGGGAGATCTAAGGGTCCTCAGGACGTACTGTCAAATAAGGTGGTGGCTTCCTTTGACACTTATGGTAAAGAGACACCTGTGGTTACACCTTGTGAGGAGCCTATGCCTATGCATTTCGTGAATATTTGTCCGTACATTCAGCGTCAAGGTGTAACAAAATAAAAATGCTTAATCCCCAAATTAGTATTGGGGGTGTGGGTGGGGAGTAAGAAAACGTACTTTGGTCATTTACTGGTAGTAGCCGTTTTCTCCTGTCTGCCAAGGTGGCGCTAGAGTCCAAAACTGTGGAAATCAAGGTATTTATCGACAGTGGGGCTGGGGTTAACCTGATTGATGGACAGTTTGTTCGTATTCATGTGTTGACTACTAGTGTACTAGAAAGAAGTATTTCTGTCTTTGCAAAAATGCCTGTCGCAGGTGGTAAATGACATCCATTTAAGAGTGGGTGATTTCCATCAAGAATCTGACTCGTGTTATGTGTTGGACAAATGTCTTAATGCATCTTTCTCTGTGTTCACCACTAAAACTGTACCCTCGTTCATTTCCCAATTTCCTGATGTGTTTTCCGAAAGTGGTCACCAGGAGTTACCCCTGCATCGGGAGCATGATTGTCCTGTCAATCTTATTCCTGGAGTTAAACTGCGCAAATCTCGCTTGTATAAACTTTTGGAGCCCGAAAGAGAGACAATGCGAGAGTATATCACCGAGATCTTGGCAAAGGGTCATATCAGACCTACCAAATCCCCAGTGGCTGCTGGGCTGTTCTTTGTAAAGAAAAGAAGATGGTACCCTTAGACCATGTCTGGACTTCCGTAAGCTCAACCGTATTTCCGTCCGTGATCCTTACCCCCTTCCTTTGATTCTGGATTTGTTCAGTCAGATTGTCGGTGCCAAGGTGTTCTCTAAATTGGATCTGAGGGGGGCATATAATCTGGTAAGGATCAGGACGGGGGATGAGTGAAAGACCGCATTTAATACCCCTGAAGGTCATTTTGAAAACCGGGTCATGCCCTTTGGGTTAAACAATGCTCCAGCGGTTTTTTAACACTTTATCAATGACATCTTTCATCATCTGGTGGGGAGATTTGTTGTTGTATATCTGGATGACATACTAATTTATTTTCCAGACATGGAGACCCATAAGGATCATGTGAGACAGGTGTTACAAATCCTAAGAGAGAATAAATTGTATGCGACAATGGAAAAATGTGTTTTTGCTGTTCAGGAAGTGCTATTCCTGGGTTACCTGCTCTCACCCTCAGGTTTTTGTACGGATCCCGAGAAAGTCTGTCCGGTGTTGGACTGGGATCGACCCAAAAATCTAAAAGCGCTTATGCGGTTTTTGGGATTCACCAACTACTACCGTAAATTCATCTTTAACTATTCAACTGTGGTTAAACCTTTAACAGACATGACTAGGAAGGGGGGCAAGTTCTCTGTTTGGTCTGAGGCGGCATTACAAGCGTTTTCTGCTATGAAGGATTGTTTCGCTTCAGCCCCTATTCTGGTGCAACCAGAAGTGTCTCTGTTTATAGTTACACTCTGTCTGGCCCTTCCCATTGATGTGAATGGTACAGAGGAGCTGTAATTACTCCAGCTTACCGCTACAATGTGGACGGTTAGAAGGTAAACAGTGAGTAGAACACAGCACTCATACAAATGCTGCTTTTTCTTCAAACAGCTGATCAGCGGGGTCCCGGGAGTCGGACCCCTGCTGATCTGATTTGATAACCTATCCTTTAATAGCTGATAGCCAACCCCTTTAATGAGATCCAATAGGCTATTTGTGAATTAATCCACATAAAAGAGACCCTAGAGGCAAGTGATTGGCTCCAAAGTCAGCTTTTGGGGCCTGTTATTTTCCCAGAGCCTCAGCCCACAGGATCTTTTGGCAATCATGTCTGAACTTTTATGTAAATCCAACTTAATAGAGACTTACTATCTTAAGAAAACAGATAGCTGTACTGTAACATAGTTTATAAGGCTGAAAAAAGACATCTGCCCATCTAGTTCAGCTTGTCTAGTTCAACTAATCCTGCAAGTTGATCCAGAGGAAGGCAAAAAAAAAAAACTGTGAGGTAGAAGACAATTTTACTCACTTTAGGGGGAAAAGTTCCTTTCCGTCTCCAATCAGGCAATCAGAATATCTCCCTGGATCAACGATCTCTCTCTAGTAGCTATAGCCTGTAATATTATTACACTCCAGAAATACATCCAGGCCCCTCTTGAGTTCCTTTATTGTACTCACCATCACCACCTCCTCAGGCAGAGAGTTCCATAGTCTCACTGCTCTTACCGTAAATAATCCTCTTCTATGTTTGTGTACAACCTTCTTTCCTCCAGACAAAGAGGTTGTCCCCTTGTCTTTTTTCTAAAGTAAATAACCCTAATTTTGATAATCTTTCAGGGTACTGTAGTTGCCCCATTCCAGTTATTACTTTAGTTGCCCTCCTCTGAACCCTCTCCAGCTCTGCTATCTCTGCTTTGTTCACAGGAGCCCAGAACTGTACACAGTACTCCATGTGTGGTCTGACTAGTGATTTGTAAAGTGACAGGACTATGTTCTCATCACGGGCATCTATGCCCCTTTTGATGCAACCCATTATCTTATTGGCCTTGGCAGCAGCTGCCTGACACTGGTTTCTACAGCTTAGTTTGCGGTTCACTAAAATTCCTAGGTCCTTTTCCATGTCAGTGTTTTACCATTTATCATGTACTGGTGACTTGCATTATTCCTTCCCATGTGAATAACCTTATATTTGTCAGTGTTAAACCTCATCTGCCACTTCTCTGCTCAAGCCTCCAATCTATCCAGATCCCTCTGTAGTAGTATACTGTCCTCTTCAGTGTTAATTACTTTACACAGTTTGGTGTCATCTGCGAAAATGTTTATTTTACTGTGCAAGCCTTCTACAAGATCATTAATAAATATATTGAAGAGAATAGGGCCCAATCCTGACTCCTGTGGTACCCCACTAGTGACAGTGACCGTGACCCAATCTGAGTGTGTACTACAGTATTAAAGGGAACCTGTCACCTGGATTTTGTGTATAGAGCTGAGGACATGGGTTGCTAGATGGCCGCTAACACATCTGCAATATCCAATCCCCATAGCTCTGTGTGATTTTATTCTATAAAAAAAACTATTTGATACATATGCAAATTAACCTGAGATGAGTCTTGTCCCTGACTCATCTCACCAACAGGACTCATCTCAGGTTAATTTGCATATGTATCAAATAATTTTTTTTACACAATAAAAGCACACAGAGCTATGGGGACTGGGTAATGCGGATGTGCTAGCGGCCATCTAGCAACCCATGTCCTCAGCTCTATACCCAAAATCCAGGTGACAGGTTCCCTTTAATAACCACCCTCTGTTTTCTATCACTGAGTCAGTTACTTACCCACATAAAGACGTTTTCTCCCAGTCTAAGCATTTTTATTTTATATACTAACATTTTATGTGGTACAGTGTCAAATGCTTTGGAGAAGTCCAGATATACGACATCCATTGATTCGCAGTGGTAAAGTCTAGAACTTACCTCCACATAGAAACTGATTAAATTAGTTTGACATGACCGATCCCTCATGAAGCCATGCTGATATGGCGTTATTTACTTAGTTTCATTGAGTTACTCCAAGATAGCATCTCTTAGAAAACCTTCAAACAGTTTACCAACAACAGATGTTAAACTTACCGGCCTATAGTTTCCGGGCTCTGTTTTTGGACCCTTCTTGAAAATTGGCACCACATTTGCTATGCACCAATCCTGTGGAACACTCTCTGACCTTTAATACCCATGGACCGCAGCTGGGGATGTGAGCAGGATTGGTTGCCTCCACTTGTAAAGCTGTTTAGGGATAAATAATGGGAGTCTCACTACACGCTATGTTCTGGCACTTTCATATACAGGTCCTTCTAAAAAAAAATAGCATATTGTGATAAAGTTCATTATTTTCTGTAATGTACTGATAAACATTAGACTTTTATATATTTTAGATTCATTACACACCAACTGAAGTAGTTCAAGCCTTTTATTGTTTTAATATTGATGATTTTGGCATACAGCTCATGAAAACCCAAATTTCCTATCTCAAAAAATTAGCATATTTCATCCGACCAATAAAAGAAAAGTGTTTTTAATACAAAAAAAGTCAACCTTCAAATAATTATGTTCAGTTATGCACTCAATACTTGGTCGGGAATCCTTTTGCAGAAATGACTGCTTCAATGCGGCGTGGCATGGAGGCAATCAGCCTGTGGCACTGCTGAGGTGTTATGGAGGCCCAGGATGCTTCGATAGCGGCCTTAAGCTCATCCAGAGTGTTGGGTCTTGCGTCTCTCAACTTTCTCTTCCCATTATCCCACAGATTCTCTATGGGGTTCAGGTCAGGAGAGTTGGCAGGCCAATTGAGCACAGTAATACCATGGTCAGTAAACCATTTACCAGTGGTTTTGGCACTGTGAGCAGGTGCCAGGTCGTGCTGAAAAATGAAATCTTCATCTCCATAAAGCTTTTCAGCAGATGGAAGCATGAAGTGCTCCAAAATCTCCTGATAGCTAGCTGCATTGACCCTGCCCTTGATAAAACACAGTGGACCAACACCAGCAGCTGACATGGCACCCAGACCATCACTGACTGTGGGTACTTGACACTAGACTTCAGGCATTTTGGCATTTCCCTCTCCCCAGTCTTCATCCAGACTCTGGCACCTTGATTTCCGAATGACATGCAAAATTTGCTTTCATCCGAAAAAAGTACTTTGGACCACTGAGCAACAGTCCAGTGCTGCTTCTCTGTAGCCCAGGTCAGGCGCTTCTGCCGCTGTTTCTGGTTCAAAAGTGGCTTGACCTGGGGAATGCGGCACCTGTAGCCCATTTCCTGCACACGCCTGTACACGGTGGCTCTGGATGTTTCTACTCCAGACTCAGTCCACTGCTTCCGCAGGTCCCCCAAGGTCTGGAGTCCTTCTCCACAATCTTCCTCAGGGCCCGGTCACCTCTTCTCGTTGTGCAGCGTTTTCTGCCACACTTTTTCCTTCCCACAGACTTCCCACTGAGGTGCCTTGATACAGCACTCTGGGAACAGCCTATTCGTTCAGAAATTTCTTTCTGTGTCTTACCCTCTTGCTTGAGGGTGTCAATGATGGCCTTCTGGACAGCAGTCAGGTCGGCAGTCTTACCCATGATTGCGGTTTTGAGTAATGAACCAGGCTGGGAGTTTTTAAAAGCCTCCGGAATCTTTTGCAGGTGTTTAGAGTTAATTAGTTGATTCAGATGATTAGGTTAATAGCTCGTTTAGAGAACCTTTTCATGATATGCTAATTTTTTTAGATAGGAATTTGGGGTTTTCATGAGCTGTATGCCAAAATCATCAATATTAAAAAAATAAAAAGCTTGAACTACTTCAGTTGGTGTGTAATGAATCTAAAATATATGAAAGTCTAATGTTTATCAGTACATTACAGAAAATAATGAACTTTATCACAATATGCTAATTTTTTTAGAAGGACCTGTATTATATATTGGTGAGTTTTACTGTTAGGCAGCTCAGCAATGCTAGCATATTGTAGGTGGAATCAAATTATTACCATCTATTATACAGCAGTGCAATGTGTGGTGAGTCACCACCCCCTTACCCCCCTAGGCAGCTCTGTAAGTGGTGGCAACCAGTCCTACTCACATTTTAGGATAGATTGATGGCAGTCATTTGAAATCATTCCCAGAGAACCCCTTTAATTAATCTCACTTTATTGGATGGGGTGTCCAGTTGTCCACCTTTTGGAATCAGAAATACTAGGTCTGTTCCTAAAGGTTACACTACAATTGATCTTTCTTGACATATGGCACCATGGCCCAGTACCACAAACCTATTATTAAATTCCTGACCAGTTCAAAGGTTCTTTTCTCCTTGTAACCATGTAACCATGCTTTCTTTTTTTTTATTATGCACTGTATTTTTCACAGAGAAAATAGCCAAGCCTCTCATAGTACCACTGTCAAAAGCAAAAAAAAAGCAAACCAAGTATCTCAACAGATTTAATTGTACAGCACCAGCTGGATGTTGAATATTACTATGTTCTAACAAGCGATAGCACTTTGCACAGCTTTTTAGTTATAAAAAGGCATATCAACAACTGTAGCATATTTTCATTTCTTTAAAGAACCTCTTTTTTAAATTGTATATTGTTGTAATGTCACTTTAGTGGTATGAATGTATAGCTGGTAGGACTATGGCATTGCCCCCAAAAAGGCTGACCCATCAGTTCAAACCTTACTCTGTCTTGAGGTTGACAGGCTTGATGGTAAAACTCTTTCTCAAAGGGCACAAAGCTCAGTACTTTCTTCAGCACAGCACTTGGATACAACAAGTATATCTAGAATACAGTATATACAGCAGAACTATATGTACACTATATACAGTATATGGCAACAAAACCCAGTATGGCAAGCTGTCTGCGATTTTTTTTCACTGAGATTTTATGGACCTTCCAAGACTTGCAGAGCAGGGAGGTTCATCCATAGGTGATTTATTCAGAGTCTGAGAGGGCAACCCTCCACTCAGCATGTTAGCACTCTAAAGTATCTAGAGGTTTAATTCAATTTTTCTTGAGCATTGAGGCCCTAGTTAGCATAATTCCCCAGTCAATTTACCACAAGTTTGACTGGGACCCACATCTAAAGGCAGCTAATGGCAGCAGAATCCAATAAGTGGTACGGTAGTGACTGCACCGTCCACAACTTGGCCAGGTGGTAGTTAAGCTTGCGCACCAGCGGATTGCTAGTCTCATATAGTTGTTTCCTGACCACACATTCTGTTATCAGTGGCTGACGGAGCACAGGAGGAGGAGTAGTCTGAGGGGGACAATCAGTACCTGATGTTGACAATGAAAAGGACATCGTACTGCATGTGGATACAGCCTGGGTGCTGCAAATGAGACCTGGTGAAGGAGGACACTCTTGTTTGTGTTTCAACGCCCATGGTTTATTTTAATCCTGCAGATCTTGCACATGGCAATGCTTTTGTCTACTTGCACTGTGGAGAAAAACTGCCAAATGGTAGATACTCACACGGGGCTAGCAGTAACCGAGCTGACCATAATAGAAGCAGATATGGCCCTGGCAGTTCTTTTAATATGTTGCCCCTCCTTTTTATTGCCAAAGCCACCGTCCTCCTTCTCTGATGTCACCTCCACCTCAACAACCCAATCTGGCTCCCAGCTTCTGTCCAACACAAAATTATTATAAGAGTCATCACCCTCCCACTTTTATCAATATGTGATATGTCATCATGGAGTCCTTGGCTCCCTTCCTGATTCTCTGCTCTGTATTTATCCCAAATGTCACTGTCCCTACCATCACCACCATGGCTACAAGTGTCTGTCACTACTACCACCAACAACAACACAGTTATGCATGGAGGGTCTCCCACCTCCCCCTTAACCTCCTCCTAAAGGCAGTCCAAACACTAACTGTTCTCACACAATTCATCCACAGGAAGACACTCTTGAGTATCTTCCATAGTGCATAGTGGAGTTTTGTTACCTCTTCTTAGGAGGGGGCAGAGAAGACAAAGATGATGCAAGTGAAAGGCTTTTCTGGGGCCACAAGGAAGAGGTGCAGGAGGAATGCTGTGACCCGTAGCTTCAAGCAATGGTGTCAGACAGGGTTGACCTTGACATTATCCTGCTGTAACTGACAGGTGGAGTTCGCTATCAAGTCTAATCCTCTTTGCTATTAATAATAATGTAGTGCTATTAATAATAATGTAGTGCCTATTGGAAGCCAAGGAGAACTGTGGAATACTACTGCAACTAGTACTACTAGCCATATGGCTGACTCATGGATGAAGAGAAATGGGTTTTTGTTTCCCACTCTTCCATTTACCAGGCATTTTATTATGAGGCCTATAAATGAAAAGTCAGGGGTTTGGAACACAAAATAAAAATTGTGTTATTGCCGTATTGCTTTTCGTATAACACTGAACAGATTCTCGAAGTAATAAAACAACATGTTTACTAACACAGGTATAATGATGGCATTATTGCCGTAATGCTTTGGTATAACAGTGAATGGTTTCTTGAAGTAATAAAACAACACGTTCACTAACATGGTATAATAATTGTGTTATTGCTATATGGTTTTTGGTATAACACTGAACTGTTTCTTAAAGTAATATACATCATCTTCACTAAAACAAGTATAACAATGGCATTACTGCAGTTTTGGTGTTGGTATAACACTGAACATTTTCTTGACGTAATAAAACAACTGTCACGGTCCCTCAGGTGACTGATGTTAGGAAGTCAAGGAGATTGGCTGAGCGTGGAGGAATCTAACAGCCTCCTTGATTTATCTTGATTCATTGTTGTTAGAGTTAATGACCACTTTCCTTTTCTCAGCTGTTGCTCAATGGTCATCACTTCTACCCTTTATAGTCTCACCCCACCCTTCTGACTATGCAGTTGATAGCTTCATTTGGATTTGGCTGAGCTGGTGTGAGATCCTCTCTGGTGTTCCTGTTCTTCCATCTCTACAGAAGTTAAGTGTCGGAATTGTTTGTATTTGTTATATTCCCTGTTGCTGTATCTGGGCCTGAGACAGAGACTTACATTCGTCCATCTGGGGAGAAATGGGTTGTCTCTGGTCCTATACTTATTCCAGGGCTTTATAGGGAAATCAGGGCCTAGGTATCCTGCTTATGCATATACCTACCTTCAAGGTCTATTCATATTAATAGGTAGTCAGAGCCCGGATTAGGGTTGTCTAGGAGGTGACCTGTTTCTTCCCTAGTTTCCAGGCCCAGTTACTGTTCCCCTTCCCTCCTGTGTTCAGTGTGGAGTCCCCTCCCCCCACAAGCACTAATCGTGACATTATCAAACACCACAAAAAACGCCATTTCGTTCAGGTCAGTGCAGCTATGGATCCTATGTCTGTACTGGTCAAACAGCTACAGGGACTGTTTTTGGAGGTAACTGACCTCCATGTGACAGTCTTACGAATTCAAACACCATAGGCAGCTGGTTCTGATGGTGGGTACCAGGCCTATCCTGAACCTAAGGTTGCCCTCCCGGACAGATTTTCTGGGGGTAGTGACAATTTCATGTAAATTGTACTTTAAGTTGCGTCCATACTCTTCTGGGGATGAGTGTCAATGTGTAGGTGTGTTCATTTCTTTGCTTAAGGATGAAGCGCAGTCTTGGGCTTTTTCTCTGCCGACCCGATCACCATCCCTCCAATCGAGAGATAAATGTTTTAGAGGCTTGGGTCTTATTTATGATGACCCGGATTGGATCTCTCAGGCTGAGACCAAGTTCTGTAGTTTACGGCAGGGAGATCCATTGCTCTGAATTAAGGAGTTGGGATACGGATATAGAGTGGAATTATTCTGCTCTCCATAGCCAGTTCTGTCAGAGTCTATCTTAGAGGCTGCAGGGCGCGTTGGCCTTTCATGAAAAACCTAAATCATTGGAAGCAGCCATGTCCCTTGCTGTACGTCTGTATAGATGCCTGAGGGGGAGATCTAAGGGTCCTCAGGACGTACTGTCAAATAAGGTGGTGGCTTCCTTTGACACTTATGGTAAAGAGACACCTGTGGTTACACCTTGTGAGGAGCCTATGCCTATGCATTTCGTGAATATTTGTCCGTACATTCAGCGTCAAGGTGTAACAAAATAAAAATGCTTAATCCCCAAATTAGTATTGGGGGTGTGGGTGGGGAGTAAGAAAACGTACTTTTGTCATTTACTGGTAGTAGCCGTTTTCTCCTGTCTGCCAAGGTGGCGCTAGAGTCCAAAACTGTGGAAATCAAGGTATTTATCGACAGTGGGGCTGGGGTTAACCTGATTGATGGACAGTTTGTTCGTATTCATGTGTTGACTACTAGTGTACTAGAAAGAAGTATTTCTGTCTTTGCAAAAATGCCTGTCGCAGGTGGTAAATGACATCCATTTAAGAGTGGGTGATTTCCATCAAGAATCTGACTCGTGTTATGTGTTGGACAAATGTCTTAATGCATCTTTCTCTGTGTTCACCACTAAAACTGTACCCTCGTTCATTTCCCAATTTCCTGATGTGTTTTCCGAAAGTGGTCACCAGGAGTTACCCCTGCATCGGGAGCATGATTGTCCTGTCAATCTTATTCCTGGAGTTAAACTGCGCAAATCTCGCTTGTATAAACTTTTGGAGCCCGAAAGAGAGACAATGCGAGAGTATATCACCGAGATCTTGGCAAAGGGTCATATCAGACCTTCCAAATCCCCAGTGGCTGCTAGGCTGTTCTTTGTAAAGAAAAGAAGATGGTACCCTTAGACCATGTCTGGACTTCCGTAAGCTCAACCGTATTTCCGTCCGTGATCCTTACCCCCTTCCTTTGATTCTGGATTTGTTCAGTCAGATTGTCGGTGCCAAGGTGTTCTCTAAATTGGATCTGAGGGGGGCATATAATCTGGTAAGGATCAGGACGGGGGATGAGTGAAAGACCGCATTTAATACCCCTGAAGGTCATTTTGAAAACCGGGTCATGCCCTTTGGGTTAAACAATGCTCCAGCGGTTTTTTAACACTTTATCAATGACATCTTTCATCATCTGGTGGGGAGATTTGTTGTTGTATATCTGGATGACATACTAATTTATTTTCCAGACATGGAGACCCATAAGGATCATGTGAGACAGGTGTTACAAATCCTAAGAGAGAATAAATTGTATGCGACAATGGAAAAATGTGTTTTTGCTGTTCAGGAAGTGCTATTCCTGGGTTACCTGCTCTCACCCTCAGGTTTTTGTACGGATCCCGAGAAAGTCTGTCCGGTGTTGGACTGGGATCGACCCAAAAATCTAAAAGCGCTTATGCGGTTTTTGGGATTCACCAACTACTACCGTAAATTCATCTTTAACTATTCAACTGTGGTTAAACCTTTAACAGACATGACTAGGAAGGGGGGCAATTTCTCTGTTTGGTCTGAGGCGGCATTACAAGCGTTTTCTGCTATGAAGGATTGTTTCGCTTCAGCCCCTATTCTGGTGCAACCAGAAGTGTCTCAGCCATACCATGTAGAAGTTGATGCATCCGAGGTAGGGGTGGGAGCAGTTTTGTTGCAAGGTGCTTCACCTAGTAAATGGTGCCTATGTGCTTTTGACTGCTGACGTGGGTAATAGGGAATTGCTGGCCATTAAGTTGGCTTTTGCAGAATGGCGCCATTGGTTTGAAGGAGCAATTCATCCTATTATGGTAATTATGGATCACAAAAATCTGGCTTACCTTGAATCGACTAAACGACTGAATCCAAGGCAGGCCAGATTTAACTTCATTGTCACTTACCACCCTGGGGTTAAGAACGTCAAGGTGGATGCTTTGTGGAGCAGCTTTCCTGGGGGGAAGGTTGCTTCTAAAGATCCTAGTCCTATTTTGTCTGAAGGGGTAGTCATATCTGCCCTATATCCTGATCTTGAGGTTAAGGTGTTGGAGGCCCAAGAATATGCTCCGGATTCTTGTCCTCCAGGGAAATTGTTTGTTCCTTCAGACTTACGTCATAAGGTATCAGAGGAACATCACTGTACTGTCTTGGCTGGACACCCTGGGAGTAGATACACTGTCGATATCATCTTGTGCAGATTTTGGTGGCTGGAGCTGTGTAAGTGTGTTGAGGACTATGTGTCAGCCTGTTGTACCTGTGTTTGTGCTAAGGTAACACATACTCGGCCTTCTGGATCTCTTCTTCTGTTACCCATCCTGTCCAGACCTGCATTTGTCCATGGACTTTATCATGGATTTACAGAATTCTTTGGGAAATACTGTGATCCTGGTGGTAGTTGATCAGTTTAGCAAAATGGCGCATTCTATAGCATTGCCTGCTCTGCCTAATGCCAAGACTCTTGCACAGGTGTTTGTCGATAACATTGTGAAACTACATGGTATTCCCTCTGATGTGGTGTCTGATTGGGGGACTCTGTTTCCAGATTCTGGAAAGTGTTCTGTACTCGACTGGGGGTACAATTGTCCTTTTCTTCGACTTTTCATACTCAGTCGAACGGACAGACGGAGCGCAACAATCAGAATCTGGAGACGTACTTGAGATGTTTTGTTTCGGAGAACCAGAAGGAGTGGTCTTCATTCTTGTCGTTAGCCGAGTTTGCCATTAATAACCGTAGACAGGAGTCCACTGATAAGTTGCCGTTTTTTGTATTTGAAGGAGAAACCACCTGGAGACACACCGATCATAATGAATACATCTGTAACTAAAGGGAAATACAAGGAGAGTCTTCAGTCTCTGCATTGTGCTGCTTATTGGACTTCTGAGGTTTAAAGGACATTTATGACAATACATTTATTAATCGTCATATGGATACTGTAAAAATTATCAATTTGATTGTTTGATATGTACAAAACGCTCAAATTATTCAAATGTTATGTTTTCTATTCCTGTTACTGAGGAGGAGCTGATGACACCATATTGCTGGCATTTTATAATGTACAATGTGAATAAGTGGGTGTTAGGCTTATTAGTGTTACTGATTTATAATGATGTCTATATAACATATGTATTTTCAGGTTTAGCTGCATATACAGTCAAGTCCATAAATATTGGGACATTGACACAATTCTAAGGGCTGTTTTTACACGAGCGGATGCCGCGCGTGACATCCACTCCGTGAAAGAGTGCCAAGATTCGATGCAGACTGCAGAGGCACGGAGCATTAACATGACTGATAATGTTCCGTGCCTCTCTGTGATCTCTTTACTACGAAATCACAGTGACAACTTTATCTCACTGTGATTTCGTAGTAAAGAGATCACAGAGAGGCACGGAGCATTATCAGTCATGTTAATGCTCCGTGCCTCTGCAGTCTGCATCAGGTCATGGCACTCTTTCACGGAGCGGATGTCACGCATGGCATCCGCTCATGTGAAACAGCCCTAACATTTTTGGCTCTATACACCATCACAATGGATTTGAAATGAAACGAACAAGATGTGCTTTACTGCAGACTGTCAGCTTTAATTTAAGAGTTAATTTGATATTTACATACAAATCAGGTGAATGCTGTAGGAATTACAACAGTTTGCATATGTGCCTCCCATTTGTTAAGGGACCAAAAGTAATGGGACATAATAATAATCATAAATCAAACTTTCACTTTTTAATACTTGGTTGCAAATCCTTGAAGTCAATTACAGCCTGAAGTCTGGAAAGAATAGACATCACCAGACGCTGGATTTAATCCCTGGTGATGCTCTGCCAGGCCTCTACTGCAACTGTCTTCAGTTCCTGCTTGTTCTTGGGGCATTTTCCCTTAAGTTTTGTCTTCAGCAAGTGAAATGCATGCTCAATCGGATTCAGGTCAGGTGATTGACTTGTCCATTGCATAACATTCCACGTCTTTCTCTTAAAAATCTATTTAATTGCTTTTGCAGTATGCTTTGGGTCATTGTTTATCTGCACTTTGAAGCGCCGTCCAATGAGTTTTGAAGCATTTGGCTGAATATGAGCAGATAATATTGCCAGAAACACTTCAGAATTAATCCTGCTGCTTTTGTCAGCAGTCACATCTTCAATAAGTACAAGAGAATCAGTTCCATTGACAGCCATACATGCCCACGCCATGACACTACCACCACCATGCTTCACTGATGAGGTGGTATACTTAGGATCCTTTCCTTCTACATACTCTTCTCTTCCCATCACTCTTGTAGAAGTTGATCTTGGTCTCATCTGTCTATAGGATGTTGTTCCAGAACTGTAAAGGCTTTTTTAGATGTCGTTTTAGGGTCTTTTGGTGTTGCTGAGCTCACCGGTGCGTTCCTTCTTTTTAAGAATGTTCCAAACAGTTGTTTTGGCCACACCTAATGTTTTTGCTATCTCTCTGATGGGTTTGTTTTGTTTTTTTTAAGCCTAATGATGGCTTGCTTCACTGATAGTGACAGCTCTTTGGCACTGATAGTGACAGCAACAGATTTCAAATGCAAATAGCACACTTGAAATGAACTCTGGACCTTTTATCTGCTTATTGTAATTAGGATAATGAGGGAATAACACACACCTGACCATGGAACAGCTGAGAAGCCAATTGTCCCATTACTTTTGGTCCCGTAACAAGTGGGAGGCACATATGCAAACTGTTGTAATTCCTACACCGTTCACCTGATTTGGATGTAAATACCCTCAAATTAAAGCTGACAGTCTGCAGTTAAAGCACATCTTGTTCGTTTCATTTCAAATCCATTATGGTGGTGTATAGAGCCAAAAATGTTAGAATTGTGTTAATGTCCCAATATTTATGGACCTGACTGTAGATTAGGAGTATTAGTAGGTTTCATTAGAAGTATTGTGGTTGTGCAGGCCATACTCTTTGGAACTTCTTTTTTTATTCCAGTTTGGTAAACGATACTAACCTGTGTAAAAAAGTATGCAGAGATTTTGTAACCTCATTAACATGGAGTGAAGATCCAGAAGAGAAAAGTCTCAAAGTCACAGAAAATAGGGAATTTAATATATTTTATTCTAATGATGGGAATGGGCAAAGGTCAGGAACAAAAACATGATGTAAGTTGGTAAAATATTAGAAATATTTTTGCAAGTTCGTTGACTCCTGGAGTACAAGCAGCAGCTAATGCAAAATGGATTCATAAAAACAGGTACAAGCTATTAAAGTTTATAAATATTACAGATGGGGCCTTGAATGTCATCAAGGAAGAGCTCATAGGTCTCAGATTGACAGCGGTACAGAACCGATATGCTCTCGACATGATTCTCGCTTCTTTGTGTAGTTATTGGAGACTCTTGCTGTACTTTCATCCCAGCGAATGATGAGCAAAATGGGACTCTTATTAGGGCCATCGAGCACCTCCATTCCTTGAATAAGCAGATGATTGATAAAGCTGGAGTTATAGGTGACTGGTTCTCAGGGTGGTCTATGAATCTTCTATCTTGGTTCTTGCAATTACTGAGGACTGTCATGCTGGTATGTGCTCCAGTATTGTTATTGTGTCCTGTATTCCTGTATTTATGCTGCAAAAGACATTTTTGAAAGCCACCATGATGCTCGCCTACGCACCTGTTGCTACAGAGGAAGTCAAGGATCCGGAGTGTGAAGTTTGTTCATTGAATGAGACAAAATATATTGAATTGCAGAATGCCAGAGACATTGTGTGTGTGTAGTATAAATGTCACTATCTGTGTGTGTGTTGGGAAAACCAACAACAGGGGGGAATGAAGGAGAAAATGAAAAATATATATTAATAATGCCGCCTGATTATACCAGACAATACATTCCCAAATCTTATGTGTGTGTACACATTTATAGGTGGGGGCACTCACTTAGGTGAGGGGCTATAGACTAGACAGGATGAAGCAAGCATGGTTAATAAAGAACAGATGTTGGCCAAGAAGAACATGAAGCAAGCACGCATTGTCCATGCATGGAGATGTCCAATGGGGTTGTAGAGGGAGTTTAACTTATCCAATGAGGAAAAGACAAGGTAGTCAGGGCCCGTATTAGGGTTGTCTAGGAGGTGACCTGTTTCTTCCCTAGTTTCCAGACCTAGTTACTGTTCCCCTTCCCTCCTGTGTTTAGTGTGGTTCCCCCCCCCCCCCCCCCCACACACACACACTGATCATGACAACAACCTGTTCACTAACACAGATATAATAATGATACGATGTTATTGCTGTATTGATTTTAGTATAACACTAAACACTTTTCGGAAGTAATATACAACGCGTTCACAACGCGGGTATATATAACAGTGAACAGTTTCTTGAAGTAATAAAACAATGCATTCACTCACACGGGTATATTAGTGGCATTATTGCCAAGTTGCTTTTGGTTTATGTTACAATGTCTGTTCACTGTGTGCCACTGTATGCCATGTGGGCTGGATGCTAAGTTCCAGGCTTACTGGCCATGGATATTTTTGGAGGTGAACTGTTCTGTTACAATGTCTGTTCTCCATTGTATGCTGTGAGGGCTGGTTGTCATGCTCCATGGATACTTGTGGGTGTAAACTGTACCTCTGCGACTTGTATCTCTCCTCTCTCTGTAATGTCAGTGTAAGCATCTTGTGCATCTTTCTGCCTAGCCATCTTGACCACTGCCATCAAGTATCCACTGAGTGTGAACGGGTTGATGCAGCTCTTGCCGAGTGTTTCTAAAGCAACGTACTGTCGTGTCTGAACAGTCTCCCAAAGTTCCTGAAGCTCTTCTCATTTTTGAATAGTTCCTGAGGCTCTTCTTGTTTTGTGCAATTAGTTATTGAGGCCCCTGTCTGAACAGTCTTCTAAACTCTATATGTTTGGGTTCCTCAAGTCCATCTAATTGATTGCACATGTATTTCATGTCTGTCATGCTGTGTCTTGCTTTTATCCATTTGAAGTCTCTGTGTTATAGTAATTGGCCCTGATTTATCATGCCTTTTCCCCCAAATTCTGTATTCAAAAAGTCCAAAACGAGGCTTTTGCAACATTTTAGGCTCATTTGTTTAAAAACTTTGTGACTGCATTTTTATACGACTTGCTACAGTTTTGAAATATGGGTGGAAAAGTGGGTGTGTTAGCTAGGTTAACGAGTTTCACTCTAGATCTACGGTATCACTGAGACTTTTTTTAAAAGGCACAAAAAAAGTTGCCATCTCACTCCAGTAAGAGGGTTGAGTAGGAAAATGGAGTAGCTTATCTAGACTATAGTGTTGGGTTTATGGGTGAGACAAATTTGTCAAACAATATATAACATTCGATCAAAGACAAAGACTGAAGCAAAACTGACCAAGTTTTCCCCTCTGTTTCTGAAGTTGTCATGATGGGGAGTGGGGGAAACTCTCCACCGAACACCACGGAGGAAACGGGGATGACAACTAGGCCTAGACATCGAGGACAGGGAGCAGGTCACCTCCTAATTCCACCCAAATCCTCACCCTGACTCCTAGCCGTATAAGCAGACCCAGATGGTAGGAGGTCTCAAACACAGGAACCTAGGGCTCTACTAACCCTAACGATTCCTGGAATAGAGACAGGGCTGAAATGACCTGTTCTTCCAAGACATGAATGAACAGAAGTCTCCACCGGCCTAGTTACAAGGAAAGGGAAAGGCAGAGAACAGCCCCTGGATCGGCAGGTAAAAGTACAGAACAACAAGTGCTTACCTGCCGCAGCAACAACAAATGGAACCCATGCATCTGTACTAGAACCCGAACTCCAAACAGGACGCAACACAGAACAACAAAAACGGAATCCAGCAAACCAGTAACTGCCTGGACCCCCATGCAGACAGGGTGCAAGGCAGCCCCTGGCAGAGCTGCTCACTGACTTGTTGTTTCCCCTCTGGGGAACCCTGGGGCCCTCTCACCGAAGGCACAGATAGACAGGGGAAATGTCTAGCAAACATGCTGGACTACAAACACCAACAGACCAGACATGTAACAACAACTAGACATACAACAAAACCCCAAACAAAACCCACACCATACAAAGAGACACGTAAGGAATGGTAAAAGACAAAGAGCAGACATTGATGTCCCACTAGGTGGCCCTCAAGGACTGGGCAGATGGAACACCCAGGACAGGAGCAAGGCTCCAGCACCAACAGAGGCTGGAGGACAACTGACTCCAGCCTACAAACCACAGGCAATATAAACTTCAAGTGACCACACCCAGTCAGGTAGTTAACGCCTCCAGCACCAGTCAGAGAAAAAACCCAGAGTAAGGAGCAAATCACTAACATGCTGCAAAACAACGCATTGCCCACAGCAACCAGCATGCATGGCTAACGTGTCACGGCGCACAACAACCAGACCGAGACAAAGCCGTGACAAAAGTCCTTTACAATAGTCCATTTGTTCTAGTTCCTGAAGTCTGTTCCTGAAGGCCAAATGTTATAGTTCCTCTAGTTTGTTCCAGAAGTCTGTTTGTCTGAGTTCCTTTTCTGGTATGGTTGTTAGCCCACAGCAAATTCCATATCCCTGTACAGTAGTTAAAGGGTGAATACGGGGAGATACTAGAGTAACCCCCTTAGGGTTTGGTCCAATGTCAAACCAGATACTTGGCATAGTGATTCCATACTACCACTGAACCATAATATTAGAAAAATGAATTGTTTCTTAAAGTAATAACACAATAAGTTCACTAATATGGGTATAATGCACTGACACTTCCAATTACAAATGTTAAATAGAAACAATTTTGTAAGAGAAAAAGTGTAAATTCCCCAATGTTTGCAGCAGAATGTGCGATATTGGGGTTCTGGCAATAAGGCTAAGAACCATAGAAATTGTTTTACAACATAAAAATATTAATTAGCAAGTTGCAGTGACCAGTCCCTCACTCACTCTGCTAAGCTTTCCCTGTTAAAAATCTACCCAATTACATCTCTAATTCTCTCCCTATATTATCCTTTGTACAGCTAGATCAGGGCTTATGTCTGCAATTGTTTTTTGGCAGACACAGCCATCATGAAATGCTATCACAACCCAAGCTGCATACAGAATGGTGTTTCTTTTTCCGTGCAGAATCTGGATAAATCAGCGGCAGGGGTCCAGCAGTCACTGATAGCCAGACCCCTGCTGTATGTGCCAGCATCGGCATTAACCCTCACACTGCCTCGGTCAGAGCTGATCAGGGCACATGTGGGATAGTGCCAGGGGTGGGGTGGCCATTGAGACCCCGCACTGCTGTGACGGGGACCCGATGGCAGGGAAGGAAGCCCGATGCCGTCCGTGACAGCATGTGAGATCCATCCCCCTGGATCTCACAGGCAGGAAGCTGTAAGTGTATTAAAGTGAGTAATACACTTACAGCCAATGCATTACAATACATAAGTATTGCAATGCATTGTAAAGGGGATCAGACCCCCAAAAGTTGTAGTCCCAGAGTGGGACAAAAAATAAAGTGAAGAAAGAAGTTAAAAAAAGTTTTACAAAAAAATTAAGTTTCAAGTAAAAAAATAAATAACTTCCTTTTCCCAAAATAAAGTAATAAAAATTGCAAAAAATAGGGGAAAAAAAAGAAAAGTTGATATATTAGGTATCGCCACGTCCGTATCGGCTGGCTCTATAAAAATATGACATGACCTAACACCGTCAAAAAATAAAATTAAAACTATGCAAAAAACTAAATTTTTTTGGTCACCTTACATCACTAAAAGTGCAACACCAAGCGATTTAAAAGGCATATGTCTCCCAAATTAGTACCAATCTAACTGTCATCTCATCCCGCAAAAAATGAGACAAAGTAAGACAAATAAGAAATAAGACAATCACCCAAAAAATAAAAAAAACTATGGCTCTCAGACTCTGGAGACTTTAAAACATGATATTTTTTCTTTCAAAAATGCTTTTATTGTGTTAAATGTAAAAAAAAAAAACTGTAAAAATATTAGGTATCTCCGCATCCGTAACAACCTGCTCTACGAAAAATACCACATGACCTAACCCCTCAGGTGAACACAATAAAAAATATAAAATAAAAACTGTGTCAAAAAAGTAATTTTTTTGTCACCTTACCTCACAAAAAGTGTAATAGTAAGCGATCAAACAATCATATGCACCCCAAAATAGTGCCAATCAAACCGTCATCTCATCCCACAAAAATTATACCCTACCTAAGACAATCTCCCAAAAAAATAAAAAAAAATGGCTCTACTATAGAGACACCAAAACATGCTTTTTTTGTTTAAAAAATGCTGTTATTGTGTAAAACTTTAATTTAAAAAAGTATACTTATTAGGTATTGTCACGTCCGTAAAAACCTGCTGTATAAAAATATCCCATTACCTAATCCCTCAGGCGAACACCATTTTTTGTCACCTTACATCACAAAAAGTATAATATCAAGCGATCAAAAAGTCATATGCACCCTAAAATAGTACCAATCAAACCATCACCTCATACCGAAAAAAAATGAGCCCCTACATAAGACAGTCGCCCAAAAAATAAAAAAAACTATGGCTTTCAGAATATGGAGACATAAAAAAATAGTTTACGGAGTATATGGCGTTTTTCTGCAAACTACAGAATCAGGTTAATAAATATTTTTGTTTTGTTTGGCTGTTAACTCTTTCTTTGTTACTGGAAAAAATTGATTATAATGGAAAATCTGAATATGTGGAAATCACAAATCAACCAGATCTTACCATATTTAACACTAGTATTCAAACGTTATAAGCCACAAAAATTTGATAGTCTGGGGCATTTGGTGTGAGAGTATGCTGAACTAGGAGGACTGGTGGGTAATGGTACCACCTCAGTCACGCCTGTTCTTGGAGAAACCCTTTTTAGCGCCAATTGTGGTAGGTCAGTGTCAAGCTATTCAGGTATACAGTGGATTTTACATAAACTTAAAATTAGTAAAAGAGTGTAATAAAAGATGTGTGGATATAAAAAATATATATAAAATATAATATATAAGATATAAAATATCTAAAAAGGATATATAAGGATATATACGCATGGTAGGAACACATACGGAATGGATGAGCATAAGTACACTACATTCTGTCTCAAGTCCCTAAGAGACCGTATTCTGTAGTATCATACACAACATAGTGTGGTGTAGTAGGGCGAAAGGATACACGTAAATATAATAAGAATACTGTAGTATCGTAGGCTTATTTACTCACTTCATGAGGGGGGTGGTTTACCAGGATAAGCATAATACACCTGTAAACCAAACACCCCCCCAGCTTGGATCGCTTCTAAAATCTTAACGGATGAAGGCAGCCAATCACGCGGGTGCTTCTCTTCAAATGTTTTTATTGCAATACATGTATGGCAGGGTCCTTAAGGGGTTAATATATTATTTTTATATTGCTTTGTTTTTAGACATCTGATTGAATGTGAGTTTTAGGCACCTTTTTTGATTTTCTGCACCTTATTTGTTTTTTTTACCCGTAAGCGACCATGTAATTTTTTTCATTCAAAGAGGAATTTTATTTATTTTTTTCCTTCAATTTAGCGCTATATGGGCATGCTTTCTGTGGGACAACTTGTAGTTTTTAATAGCAGCTTTTTGGGGGGTACTCATCCTGGGGCATATTGGGAAAATAAAAGATCTCTTCCACCACTGACTTTTAAAATTTTAAAATTTAACCCCGTTCAGTTTGAGGTATAAAAACATGATAACTTTATTTTCTGGATCAGTATGATTACATCAATACCAAATATATATATATATATATATATTATTTTTTAAGTTTTATTACTTTTGTACAATACATTTTTTTAAAAAGGGAACATTTTTGTACCACCATATCTCAAGACCCACAATTTTTATATTTTTCTTTAGACAGAGGTGTTTTAGGGTTTTTCAGGATGACTTGTAGTGTTCATGGGCAGTGATGGCCAGTTCGCCGTGTTCGGCCGCGAACACTTGCGAGCTGCCATCTTAAATCATAAGTCCAGAGAGGCACAGGTAAGTCCTTACCTGTACCTGCTCCGCGAGCCGGTCCGAAACATCCAAGAACAGCCGCCGGGGGCCTTCATTGGGCTGTTCTCGGAACTGCCTGCTCCCGTTGACCACATTTGTTTCAGACCGGCTCGTGGCACAGGCACAGGTAAGGACTTACCTGTGCATCGCCGGACTTGTGAGTTAAGATGACAGCTTGCATGTGTTCGCGGGCGAACACGGTGAACTGGCCATCACTGTTCATGGGCACCATTTTGGTGTAGATAAACCATTTTAATCTTTTTCTATTCAATTTTTTGGTGTGGCATAAAATAAAAATTGTTATAATATTTTTGTGCAAAATTGCATAAAAGTATCTGTGTATAAAGTGCTGTGTCATTTCGACAATGTGTCGGGTGTCTACCTTCAAACAATATATGGGTGTGGAGAGTTAGGGCTCATAAATACAGCCATATGTACGGATTCACATCTGTTCCATAATTTTGCGGAACGGGTGTGGACCCATTCGTTTCAATGGGGCCACAAAAGATGCAGACAGCACACCATGTGCTTTCTGCATCCATAGTTCCATTCTGCGGCCCCGCAAATAATGCAGAGCATGTCCTATTCTTGTCCGCAATTGGCATTTATATCAAAGGGCAAGCAGTGTGCTTTCCACATTTTGCAGAACGCACACAGCTGGTATCAGTGTTCTGCGGATACACAATTTGTGGACCACAACACACAAACAGTCGTCTGAATGAGCCCTTGGTTTGATTTTTTTTTTGTCCTTTTAGGTTGTAATTTTTTGGGCTACCAGAGCTGAAAAATATCCAAAAACTCTTAGTAGCAGGAGGATTAATGGTGGTCTCCGGACAGACCTCACAATGTCAATACTTGTCATTTATTTTGATGGGTTCAAAATAATACATTTGCTGTTGTAATGACTGGATGAAGGATTTTTTCATAGTTCTGTCTTTTCATATTTAATCAGTAGGAAAACTTCAAAAATCTCCAGTATTGGTTGCTAAGAGTAACACATCTACTATGTTTTGTATGGGCTTTGAAAGGTGCCTACATGTCTTTTAATCAATACGAATGTGAACTCAGCTAGCACAAACATAAAAGGGACCTTGACAATCAGACCTCCACAACCATGCTTGAGGCCAAGCCTTTTCATGAGTTCCTTGGCTCAAAGTTCTAAGGAGTGAAAAGTGATCTCTTTGAGACACCCGTTAGAAATCATGCTACATACAGATAAAATGCAGTAGTTTATTTATATTATGTTTTTCATTTTGAATACAAATACAGCTTTGTATACAGCAATGCCAAGGATCTTCACAAAATAAATCATAACAACAACACAGCACGGCGACTTACAAACTGCCTTCCCTAGCGTGGCTTCTAAAAACAATTTCTTTTAGAAAATGCTACAGTAATGTAAACAGTATTTCTCCAGGGAAAAACCTTAGTATTTGCAAAGTAGAAATATCTTTATTTGCTGCATAGAATAAATAAAGTAGTTCATCACCCAAGTTATTACTGTGTCGTGTGCTTAACTGAATGCTATGCTATAGCACTAATAATCTTGCAGGATTGATGGAAGGAATGCCAAGAATAAATTTCACAACTGTAAAACATATTTTGTAAAAATAAATCTATATAACTACATATAAAATACAGTGCATCTGTCAGCAGTTTTATACTTATAAAACTGGCTGACCTGTTGCATGTGCACTTGGAAGCTGAAGATATCTGTGTTGATCCCAGGTTCATATGTGCCCACATTGCTAAGAACAATTAAGTTTTAAATATTCAAATGAGCCTCTAGGAGTAAGGGCATTGTACCCATTGCTTCTAGAGGTTCATTTGAATATAATAACCCCTTAAGGACCCATGAGGTACATGTACACCATCTCTGGATGTAACTTAAGGACCAGAAAAGTACACGTACGTCAAGGTGATCGGGCGGGTGCAGGAGCTGCGCACGCCCGATCAGCAGCAGGGGTCCGGCAGTCACTGATAGTCGGAACCCTGCTGCATGTGCCGGCATCGGTGAAAACACTGCATTAATCCCTGCACGGCCACTGTCAGCACTGACTGCAGTACGTGCGGGCTTCAGACATGTGCAGGGTGGCCATCGGGTCTTCGCGCTGCTGTGATGGGGACCCGATGGAATGGAAGGCAGCCCGATGCCTTCCTTAGGCCATCGTGGCTCCATTCTGGGAGAGCCTGTGAGATCCAGCCCCCTGGATCCCACAGGCATGCAGGCTGAAGTGTATTACAGTGTGTAATACACTTACTGCCAATGTATGACAATACAGAAGTATTGTCATGCATTGTAAAGAGGATCAGACCCCCAAAAGTCCCAGCGTGGGACAAAAAATAAAGATAAAAAAAGTTTTAAAAAAGTTTTGCCCCAATTTTTTTTTTAAGTTTCAAGTAAAACAAATTTCCTTTTGCCAAAATGAAGGAAAAAAAGAAAAAAGAAAAGTAGACATATTAGGTATCGCCGCATCCGTATCGACCGACTATATAAAAATATCAGATGACCTAACCCCTAAATAAAATAAAAACTATGCTAAATAAAAAAGTTTTTGTCACCTTACATCACTAAAAGTGCAACACCAATCGATAAAAAGTGTATACCTACAAATATAGTACCAATCTAACCATCACCTCATCCCGCAAAAAAATAGCCCCTACCTAAGACAATGACCCAAAATATAAAAAAAAACTATGGATCTCAGAGTATGGAGACACTAAAACATGATTTGTTTTGTTTCAAAAATGGTATCATTGTGTAAAACTTACACAAAAAAAGACATATTAGGTATTGCCGCGTCCATAAGAACCTGCTGTATAAAAATATCACCTGAACTAACCCCTCAAGTGAACACCGTAAAAAAAAAAAAAAAAAAAAAACAGGGTCAAAAAAGACATGTTTTTGTCACCTTACCTCTATAGTGGAGACACTAAAAAAAAGTTTTTTTCAAAAATGCTTTATTATGTAAAACTGAAACAAACAACCCAAAAAATTGTCATATTAGGTATTGTTGCATCCGTAACAACCTGCTCTATAAAAATACCACATGATCTAACCTGTCAGATGAACATTGTAAATAAGAAAAAAGAAATATGAGTTGTTTCTGTAAACTACAGAATCAGGGCAATAAATATGGAGTTTTGTTTGGCTGTTAACCCTCGATGCATTAAAGAAAAAATTGATTAAAATGGAAAATCTGCCAAAAAAGTGAAATTCTGAAATTTCAACTCTCTTTTCCATTAATGCTTGTGGAACAACTAAAGAGTTAACACAGTTTGTAAAATCTGTTTTGAATACCTTGAGGGGTGTAGTTTCTAAAATGGGGTCATTTTTGGGTGGTGACTTGCTTCTAAACTTCTAACCCTTCTAACGTCCCCAAAAAATAAAATGCATTCACAAAATGATCCATACATGTAGTAGACATATGGGGAGTGTAAAGTAATAACTATTTTTGGAGTTATTACGATCTATTATAAAAGTAGAGAAATTTAAATTTGCTAATTTAAGTAAAAGCGTTTTAAATTTATCACCACATAAAGTGACATATGTCAGATTTGCAAAAATTGACCTGGTCCTTAAAGTGAAATATGGTAGGGTCCTTAAGAGGTTAAGTTTCATTTTTCTCAGCAATGAGGGCACATATGATCATGAAACCAACACAGATGTCTTCAGCTGCCAAGTGCCCATGCAACAGGTCAGCCAGTTTCATATGTGCAAATCTGCTGACAGATCCCGTTTAAAATAAATTACATACACTGTTATCTCTGGTGTAAGAAATATCAGTGGATTCTATATGGCTGTAGTCTGGTGGTTTGGTCTAGATTTGCATACTGTATAGGCACAGTAGGTCTAAACTTATAGACAGTCCTAGGAGAATGGCTACCTGTTAAAGTTACGTTTACAAATGCATAAATTGAGATGAAGTGTTGTGGGTGGGAGAGGAGGACAGGCAAGGTGGACCAGGGGAAACTGCAAACTGTGCTGGATGTTGTACAAACTTACATGTGCACTGCTATGTTCTATTCTATTTCCTAAGGAGAGACAAACTGTATGAAGCCATACATTGTCAGAAATATTGGGCATAAAGGAATCAATATATCTTGCTTTGCAGATTGGTATATGAGCATTATGGTTGCTATTTTGTCTGCTTGAGAGAAGGTCAATGTCCAAAAAGAATAAATTCACAAAGACTTAAAGATAAAAGTCAAGAATCTCAACATAAACATTATCTTGTCATAAATTGTGGGGGTTCCTGGATAGGTACCATAAAGATCCTTCAGGCTTCTACAAAAGAAAATGAACCAGGAATGGAATGTTCTAAAGATTTTTTTTTCTTCTCAATAATTAGAAAAGGGGTTTATTTAAAGGTTACTGATGTAACTTTACTATTCATTGCAGTGATAATATTAGCAATAATGTAATTGTATTATGATATTATATGCAACATTTATATGCTTATTTTATTGACTAATTGGAAGTAAAATGTATTCCGTATTTATTTTTTCATATCCAAACTATGTTCATTATATATTGTTTGAGTGTACCCATTGAAACTTATTAGTATGTATTTTACCAGAGGAGGTTTATATTTTTGAAATACATAGAATTAGGTGGTATCTAGCAAGGTACCACCAAAAACGGAAGGACGAGGCGGGTCAACTAGCCGGGGTCAGTGCAGAAGGTCACGTCAGTACGAGGGAGGAGACAGATCCGAGAGCGGGCCGAGGTCAAAATCCGAGAGGTGTCAGGAAGCAGATCAAGGGTCAAATCCAAAGGTAAGCTAAATAACAATAATAATACACAGCCTAAGGGACCAAAATCACAGGCAACCTGTAGCCAGCGGGTTGCCTGTATTTATAGTGGGGAGTGAGGGTCATGTGACGTGACCAGCGTCACATGACCGACAGACAGACAAGTCGAGCACCGAGTGATCAGCTCGGTGCTCAAGGCAGACCTTGGAGTAGGGAGCCTCCCAGCTAGCAAAGCCCCCCTGGGAACGAGGCCGAACACAGATCCTCGCTCCCGAAGCTAAGCAGCAGGTCTGCAGCTGATGTAAGACCGAGTGTGCCTTTGGCGCCCCGTTACACTATAATACCCTTGTAGAAATCTCAAACATCTCAATATCCACACATTCTCTGACTCCACCACTTACCACTCTTCAGCATATCTTCTTTTCGCGATGAAGACACAACCACTCTAACACTACAATTACTTCTACAACCCAACGTGGAGAAAAATGTAATCATCTTTCCATGTCACACAGTGCCACCAGACCTATTAATCACAGTGGCTCCACGGTTTCTCCAATCTCACAAATCCACTTCCTTAGGTTAACATTTGTCTCTGCTCTGTCCTTTAAATTGTAGATGCCACCTCCAAATTAAAAACATTTCCAGTATCTGCTCTTTCCTCAACCCAGAGTCAACTTAAATGCTAGTGCATGCCCTCAACCTCTTCTGCCTTGACTACTGCAGCATTCCTCTGATCTCCCATCTAACAATCTTAAGCCCATCCAATTTATCCTCAACTTTGCTGCCTATGTATCTAAACTCTTCTCTCATTTCTCCTCCAACTCGACCTCTGTCCGTCCCTTCACTGGCTTCTCATTGGCCAACAAATTCAGTTCAGAATACTAACAATAACATATGAGGCCAAGCACAATGTCTCCCACTTACATTTCTGACCTACTCTCCCAATAGATGCCCATATGTAATCGCCAAACCTCACCAAGCCTCATTGTCTGCTCTCCTTTTGCTTTCTCCTCATACATTTGTTTATGAGATTTTTCATGAGCATTACTCTGGAACTCACTATTCCAGTGCAGCAGACTCTCCTCCACCACCCACATTTTCTGAAGTACCCTGACAACTCACCTTTTCAAGAAACCAACAATAAACCTAGTTGCCACCACACAGACATATAAGCAGATTCTACCCTTACCTACTGTCTCCTGTCTGTTTCCTTTGGATACTGTAAGAGCAGCAAGCCCAGGAGAGGCGAGAGGATATGAGCAGTGATAGTAGCAATAATAGAGGTTGTAGTTAGCCCGTCTGGGCCATACAGTGAAGGGAAGGGAATACCTTTCTTACTTTCATTGGCACACCCTGGTCTTGGAGGTTCTCCTGCCTGATGGCAGTTTGAGGTACCCTTGATAGTAAGGTGTAATGCAAACTCCTATGCAGAGTTGGAGGAGGCAGTTTTGCAGTAGAACAATTCTTTACTGAAGATTCAAATTCAAGTACATTAGTCACAGTTCTCAGCGTGCATGGACTGGCAGATGTTACAGAACTACACTTTCCATGGATCTTACAGATTACACAGCTACAAAGGTGGTTAATAGGACAAGGTGTCTCTTTAAAGTAATCTTTCTCACACTGCATCTCTCTACCTGACTTTTGCATAAGCATCCAGAAAGGGATGCAACACTTTATCTTGTATGATATAACCACAGGGCAGACCCTAATGTCAGACTACACCTTTTGCACAGGTTGCTACACTTATAGTTAAAATTACTACAGGTTTCCACAGAGTGATGTAGTAAAGTGGGCATATCTGGATTCTGCCCTTTGTAAGCTAGTTTAGTGCCTGCAGCTTTTACACTGATGGACAATGTGGCTGTAGAGTCTATAAAGTCCTTTCAGACAGCTTATCTCTACAGAGCTTTTGCTCTCACCTCCTTTCCACATTAGAATTCTCTTCAAGTGAATAAAGTTCTTTTCTGGTCTTGATCTGGTCCATACCTAATCCAGGGCTAGTTTTACTCTCAATGCTTTCTCCTCTATACATACTTACACACTGACTTTAGACTCTGGTTCTAACCCCTCATCTCTATATAGAGAGGGTGACATGAGCCCCATATAGTGATATGAATACGGCCTATTAACACCTTGCACGCAATTAATACAGTAAATCCATTGTCACATAAAAAAAAATGCATTTTGAACACCCTTTTTGCAGTGCTGCAATGCACTGGGATGCTGCACAGGCAGCCTTTACAGACAGGTTGCTTTCATCTTCTGTACCAGTTTGTCAATAAGTTCATGCTTATTGTACTTGTTTTTATATGCACAGCACCAGGAATTAGGGCACTTAAAAATAAATAATAAAAAAAATTGTTAGAATCTTTTGTATCCCACATTTCTCTTGCAAATACCATTGTTAGAAAAGTATTTGCAGGTGATGTAATATTTATAAAACAGAGACAAGAACAACAAAGTGGATTTTGAAAGCCCCTCATTAAATTTTTAATGTATAGTTCAAGGCAGTCAAGTCATGAGATTCTGTTGTCTGCCATGTTCCCTCAAAAGTACCATCCAATGAGTGGGAAAAAGACCTGACCGTTTATTTAGGAAAATAGCCATCTTAAGTGAAGTAAAGATTGCACTAAAAATCAATTTAATGTAATGAAACTGATAATATGCAGGCTAATCAATCAAAAAAATGTTTAGAGTCTATGAAGTTCCCCTTAAACAACATGATTTGTATTGAAAATATTTATTAAAAACAATTTCATATATTGTGGGATCCAAATTACCCCAAACAACATTTCCCTAGTAGGTTACAATCAATAATTAATAGATATTGCACAAATTTCCTATTGAACACACAGCTGATTGGCAGCTTACTACAGTTGACTACAGCTAATTTGCAGCCTAAAGGGAACCTGTCACTGGGATTTTGGGTATAGAGCTAAGGACATGGGTTGCTAGATGGCCACTAGCACATCCGCAATACCCAGTCCCCAGAGCTCTGTGTGCTTTTATTGTGTAAAAAAAACTATTTGATACATATGCAAATTAACATAAAAGAGTCATATCTTACTTGTGTGACCAGAGAAGAGTCATATTTTCAAGCTCTGACTCATCTCAGGTTAATTTGCATATGTATCAAATCGGTTTTTATACACAATAAAAGCACACAGAGCTATGGGGACTGGGTATTGTGGATGTGCTAGTGGCCATCTAGCAACCCATGTCCTCAGCTCTATACCCAAAATCCAGGTGACAGGTTCCGTTTAATGTAGGGAGTGAAGTAACTGACACTTATTATAATGCTTATATTTGAGCCTAAACTTCACTTCTGACTTGTGGCCCTCTACTAAAATACAAAATCAATATTACCATTTGCTCTTACCCTATTTGGGAAGGATGGCGCGTCTTTCGTGTGAGCTTCTTCAGGAGAAGATATGGGGGGGATTTCTTTTAACTATCACTCTAGCCTATCACTGGCCTCTATTACGGTTATCTGACTGTAGGAGAACGAGGTCACTGTGCATGGCGCATGGCCAATCTAAACCTGCCATGTAAAGGCTATTTTCGCTGTTCGCCCAATGCCAACGCAACTGAGGGCAACCCGTAATTGCAATAACTATCACAAACAGCTTTTTCTCCAACTGCCAATATGGATCTCTTCACCTGGAGCAAAATACACAATAAAAGGGAAGGGTAAGAAATGTTTATAACTGTGGAAGAATTGGAGGCATCAACAATCCTAGAATCCCTGGCAAGGGAAGAAGAACAACATAAAGTAAAGGTACTTTCACACTTGCGTTAGAGGATTCCGGCAGGCAGTTCCGTTGCCGGAACTGCCTGCCGGATACGGAAATCCGTATGCAAACGGATAGCTTTTGTTTCCGGATCCGGATGCGGATCCATTTGACAAATGCATTGAAATACCGGCTCCGTATCTCTGATGTCATCTGGAAAAAACGGATCCGGTATTTATTTTTTTCGCATTTTTAAAGGTCTGCGCATGCACAGACCAGGAAACCGGATCCGTTTTTCCGGAACACTTGGTACCGGATCCGGCATTAATGCATTTCAATGGAAATTAATGCCGGATCATTTGTTCCGGAATTTTGGCTGGAGAAAATACCGTAAGAGGGACTGAACTGAAGACATCCTGATGCATACTGAACAGAATGTTTTCCATTCAGAATGCATTAGGATAAAACTGAAGCGTTTTCTTCCGGTATTGAGCCTCTGTGACGGAACTCAATACCGGAAAACTTTAACGCTAGTGTGAAAGTGCCCTTAGTCAACCAAAACAATTGTATAAAAAAATCTCAAGTGTTCCCACAGTTTAATTTATGCCCATCTGTAGATATTTTAGTAAAATTAGCAGTTGAGGATATTCAAAGACTACATAAAATTAGAGGAGAGGATCATTTAAGCAGAAATGAGAGAATTGTGGTAAAACAATTGAAAGCAATGAAAGGAGTGGTCTTTAACCAAGCCGATAAAGATGGCAATATAGTAATTTGGTCAGTAGACATGTATGAAAAACAGATTTACTATTTCTATTAAAAGATAAAACATGTTATAGAACATTACCTTACAACCCCTAACCTCTCTTTCAAAGGGAATAAAACAATTTGTTGGATGAGGCACAAGAAGAAAATGTCATTACTAAAAACTAGTGTTAATCGACCACCAAAGTGCTTGTGTGCTCTGGTGCTCGAGTAGAACATTTCCCGATGCTTGGATGCTCTACAGAGCACCCGAGCACAATGGAGGTCAATGGGAGACCCCGAGCCTTAAACCAGGCACCCCCTGCTCTGAAGACGGAAGGGTGTCGGGACTCTAGTTCGGCTTAGGAGTCCCTGCTCTGACTCTATATATAGCTATGTCCATATATGGAATCAGTGCTTGGGGGCACCCAGTGTATTTAAATCTAAATTAGCCTCTAATTCTGAAAAGTTTCTGCGGGATTCTAACTCACAACCTTCTGCATTACAGCCCAGAATGTTAACCACTACACTGTAGAGCTGCATGGCCAGTTACAAAAAAAAAAAAATATGAGACTTCTGCTATATAGGAATACTTGCTGTATAAGTATTTCTATACAGCAGAAGTCTCATATTTTTTATTTTATTTTTTGCAACTGGCCATGCAGCTCTACAGTGTAGTGGTTAACATTCTGGGCTGTAATGTAGAAGGTTGTAAGTTCAAATCCCGCCAGAAACTTTTCAGAAATAGAGGCAAAATTTAATTTAAAGACACTTAACGAGATATCTATTGATAGGTTACACGTAGGAAATAGGTCAGAAAGGAAAATGAGAATTGACGTGCTTAATTTAAGAAACTTGATACCTTTATTTATGAATGGGTATGAGCAAGAGTGATCGATACACTCGCATGCTCTTGATAAAAATGCAAACAGCGAACCTCCTATTATAGATAGGTGGTACAATAATGAATCACTATAGTGACGGGGATGATAATGGGTGAGTCTGTGGGAAAAATTCTCTCCCTAGACGACCCTACGGAGCTATGTCCTGAGACATAAATTTAAATTAAACAAAGTTTTTAGCCATAATATATTTAAATATATTATATATATATATATTTAGAATATATAATATATTATAATCAATTTAAAAAAGCAAACTGCAGCGCTCACCTGTGTTTCCTCCTTTTCTCCTGGGAAGCACGGAGACGGCCTACACACTGCCGTGCAAACACTTTGAACAAATTGAAAAATCCAGCTTCCCATAAAAAGCTAAATTTATTTATTTGCAGTAATAAATCCAGAGAACATATTCCGCAGCGCCTTACAATTAAGGGGTTCATGTACAAACAGTCATAAATAACATAGTAACAGACAAGTCAATTAATACAACAAGAGTAATGAGGGCACTGCTCGCAAGAGCTTACAATCTATGAGGGGATAGGGGGTGACACAAAAGGTAGAAGTGCTTGTTATGTACGATAGTCCAGCCATCTTGGAAGATTAGGGTAGCAGATATAAAGCCACATGAGGCGGTCAGCAGCCAATATGCGAAGTGCTTATGGGTGCAGTGGAGGCTCAGCTTCATGGAATGATAAATGGGCTATAGGAGGTTAGATCAAGGGAGGTGATAGGCCACCCTGAAAAGATGTGTTTTTAGTGAACGCTTAAAACTGTTCAAGTTGTGATTAAGCCTGATTTCTTGGGGTAGGACATTTCAGAGAATCGGTGCAGCTTGGGAGAAATCTTGGAGCCGGGAGAGAGAGGTTCGGATTTTTGTTGAAGTCAGTCGTAAGTCTGACTTCTGAACGGAGAGCACGGGTAGGGTGGTAGACAGAGATGAGGGAAGAGATGTAGGGTGGTGCAGCACTGTGGAGGGCTTTGTGGGTGAGGATGAGCAGTTTGAATTGGATTCTATAGTGTATGGGTAGCCAGTGCAATGACTGACACAGGGCGGAGGCATCAGAGTAGCGGTTGGACAGATAGGTGACCCTGGCTGCTGCATTAAGAATAGATTGGAGAGGGGAGAGTCTGGTGAGGGGGAGGCCAATTAATAGTGAGTTGCAGTAATCAAGGCGGGAGTGGATCAGGGCAACAATTCGAGTTTTTGTTGTTTCCATAGTGAGAAAGGGTTGGATACTACAGATGTTTTTGAGGTGCAGGCGACATGAGCGGGAGAGAGATTGAATATAGGGGGTGAAAGAAAGATCAGTGTCAAAAGTCATCCCGAGACAGCAGGCGTGCTGCCTAGTAGTGATGATGGTGTTGCACACCGAGAGGCAAACATCAGGTTTAGGTAGGTTAGTAGATGGAGAGAACACAAGAAGTTCAGTTTTTGAAAGATTTCGTTTTAGATAGAGAGAGGACATAATGTTAGAGACGGCAGAGAGACAGTCACTGGTGTTCTGTAATACAGCAGGTGTGATGTCAGGGGATGAAGTGTATAGTTGTGTGTCATCAGCATAGAGATGGTACTGGAAGCCAAATCTGCTGATGGTCTGTCCAATTAGTGCTGTGTACAGGGAGAAGGGGAGAGGGACTAGGACTGAACCCTGAGGAACTCCAACAGCGAAGGGGAGAGGTGAGGAAGTGAAGCCAGCAAATGATACACTGAATCAGAGAGTGATCAGAAAGATAACTGGTAAGGTGAGAGTAGACCAGACATTCCAGGAGTTTAGAGATGAAGGGAAGATTGGAGACAGGTCTGTAGTTAGTTGTGCAGGATGGGTCGAGGTTTTTTTTTTTTTTATTAATGGAGTAATGATAGAGTGTTTGAAAGAGGAAGGGAAGATAACAGAAGAGAGGGAGAGGTTGAAGGTTTTGTTAGGTGAGTGATGACAGCTGGAGAGAGAGACTGGAGTAGGTGTGAGGGAATGGGATCAGAGGCGTAAGTGGTAGGACGAGAAGAAGAGAGGAGCTTGGAGACGTCTTCTTCCGTGACTGGGTCAAATGTGGACAGTGAGCCAGAGGAGATTCGGGGGGAGGGGGATGAATAGCACTTAGTGGCTGAGAGCTGATTTCATGACGGATATGTTCTATTTTCTCTGTGAAGTAGGCGGCTAAGTCTTCAGCAGAGAGGTCTGTGGTGGGTGGCTGAACTTTAGGACTGAGGAGGGATTGGAAAGTGTCAAAGAGTTTTTTTGGGTTGTTGGACAGTGAGGAGATTAGAGTGGGGAAGTAAATCTGTTTAGCGAGGTTGAGGGCAGAGTTATAGGTCCGTAACATAAATTTGTAATGGAGGAAATTCCTGGGTGTGCGAGTTTTCCTCCATAGGCGTTCAGCACTCCTGGAGCAACGCTGTAGGAAGCGAGTTTGCGGTGTAAGCCAGGGTTGCTTTGGTCTGTATATAATACTGGAAGACTGGCACTCTCAACACATGGAGTCGTATGGTTTAAATGCAGGTCACAATATTTATTAGTAAATATATAAAAGGTTAAAAGGCTAAAATATGTTAGTACATATATCGACAATCAATTCTCACAATATGGTGCCAGTGATGACAAATATATCAAAGTCATATATTTCCTTGATCTATATTGCAGGTCATTCCTAATAATAGTCCACAATTAAATGCCTGAAAAGAAAAAAATACCTGTAAAGAACAATAGCAGAAGGGAATGGAGAAAAGGGAAAGTCCTTCTTCTTCTCCTCCCTAATAAGTGGAAAGATCCAATGATGTGACTGTTCCGATTATACTAGACTTTAGATATAATGTTTCTTGTTATGTCTTATGCGAAGTTTGCAATTTGGCAGTTAGAATATGCCTAGTGATAACCCACTATGTGGGCTTACCTTCTCTTCGTGCCGATCGATCACTTGGATGTAATCGGGATCCCGCTGAAAGCCGGCGTCCCGGCTGTTACTTACTCAGCGTCCCACGTGAGTTCAGAGACGAGTTCGTCGCTCCGGAAGTGACGTATCGGCACTCAGAATTTTGCTTGTTGGTTCTTTCTTCCGATTTTTTGAGGCTCAAACTTTAGTTGTCACAGCCAGTCGAATTTAAAGTGCACTATTTTTTCGCAGGGTATAAAAGATATCTTCTTATAAGTGGGTCATGCTTAGATCTTTGGTCAGATCTTTGAGCAAGAAGCAATTAAATGATTCCCTTCACCTGCTCATCAAAAAGCGGGGAAAGCTCTACATACCTGAAAAGACAAAAATCCAGGGATCCAAAAATCCAACTCACTAAAACCATCATCTGTATTGGAGAACTAAGTCATGTTTTTTATTCAGACCATTCGGTACACAACTTCCCAATTTAAACATCCAAAAAGCTTCTCTGCTTTATAACTTCTGTCTATGATCACCCCCTCTAATAGGGGAAGAAACTCTTTCAACCCCCTGTACCACAAACGCTGCCGTATTGCCTTTGTGAATAGTGGCAAAATGTAAATTTGCCGCTGAAACATTGCGTGTATTAAAGCGGGGGATGTCAGATAGATGTTTCCTAATGCTGACCTTGATCTGCTTTTTCGTACAACCCACATACTGCAAATGACATTCCTTGCATATAATGGCATATGTCGCAAAGTCTGTATTGCAGTTTATATAATGTTGAATCACATGACTGCTGCCATTCGCCGTAGAAGTAACGGTCTGGCTGACAGTCATGTGACTACAGCATATACATCTTTTGCTTTCACATTTACAATTACCCTTATATGTAAGCCAAGTAGGTTGTTTTATAGTATGATCGTAAAATAGGCTAGGACTGAACTTTTGACCTATAGTGGGGGCTTTTCTCGCAACATATTTCACTCCTGCCGAGACTATGTCGCTCCATTCTTTATCATAATTCAATATTGGTAAATACTGCTGGATGGTTTTACAAACCTCTGCATATTCCTCACTGTATCCCGTAACAAAGGTAATAGAGTTTCCCTTTTTCTTACTAGTATTTTTTATTTATTTTTTATTTATTTCTTATTTTTCCTTTTTCTTTCTCTACTTGATTTTTCTATATTACCTGATGGAAATATTAAATCCTTCCTATCCCGTGTCAGTGCCCACTGTTTAACTCTCTATATATTCTCCACTGTATATTGTCTTGCCTGTAATCTAGATGTTATTTTTTCAGCTTCCTGCATAAAAATGTACTTATTTAAACAATTACTGTATTTTTCGCCCTATAAGATGTACTTTTTTCCCCCAAAAGTGGAGGGGAAATGGCAGTGCGTCTTATGGGGCGAATGCTGCCATTTACACTGATACACCGCCGCCGTGATGCTGCACAGCGCAGTCGGCGGTGTATCAGAGGGGAGGGAGAAGGGGCTGGGGGCCGGCATCTGGTGCTGTAATGGCAGTGGGGCCCGATGCAGTCACTGAATTCTATTACACCGGGCCCCGCTCACTGTAGTAATCATTACTTCACCAGTGAGAGGGGGAGATCATAGAACAAAACTCTTGAATAGAGAAACTTTTTGGATGCATGAATTAGGCACCTGTGTCCCAAGGGGTCTAAATAAGAGATGTGATTTGATTTTGCAATATTAATGAGTTACCCCTAACAATTGCAATTTTTTGTCATAAAGAAAAAGTTATTTTATTGTACATGTTTTTTTCTGTAGGGGAAGGGTTAATGAGTGTGGTGAATGTCCAACCGCCTACTCCAGGCGAGCCTGCTTAGCCTCCCAATGTTTGATGGGAGTTAGGGGGGTTTATATGGAGTGGCATTTGTAGAGCACATTTGTCATGATTAAGGACTGTAATCTGTGAGTCCGAAATGCGTAGTTTGTGTATTACTGTCCTGTGTACAGAATTTTTTTTAACCGCTAGAATAAATAAATTGGATTTTAGAAGCTGGACCTTTCAATTTATTCTACCTATAGATGTGGTATCAGTGCATTTTATTATTATTTATATTTTTGCAACCAAGGTGCAAATGTGACGATTAAGGCCTCATGCACACGACAGTTTTTTTTTACGGTCCGCAAAAACGGGGTCCGTGGGTCCGTGATCCGTGACCGTTTTTTCATCCGTGGGTCTTCCTTGATTTTTGGAGGATCCACGGACATGAAAAAAAAGTCGTTTTGGTGTCCGCCTGGCCGTGCGGAGCCAAACGGATCCGTCCTGAATTACAATGCAAGTCAATGGGGACGGATCCGTTTGATGTTGACACAATATGGTGCCATTTCAAACGGATCCGTCCCCATTGACTTTCAATGTAAAGTCTGGAGTTCTTTTATACCATCGGATTGGAGTTTTCTCCAATCCGATGGTATATTTTAACTTGAAGCGTCCCCGTCACCATGGGAACGCCTCTATGTTAGAATATACTGTCGGATATGAGCTACTTCGTGAACCTCAGATCCGACAGTATATTCTAACACAGAGGCGTTCCCATGGTGATGGGGACGCTTCAGGTTAGAATACACTACAAACTTTGTACAAGACTGCCCCCTGCTGCCTGGCAGCACCCGATCTCTTACTGGGGGATATGATAGCACAATTAACCCCTTTAGGTGCGGCACCTAAAGGGGTTAATTGTACTATCATATTCCCCTGTAAGAGATCAGGGCTGCCAGGCAGCAGGGGGCAGCCCCCCCCCCCCCTCCCCAGTTTGAATATCGTTGGTGGCACAGTGTGCCCCCACCATCGCCCCCCCCTCCCTCCCTCTATTGTATTAAATCGTTGGTGGCACAGTGTGCCAACCACCATCGGCCCCCCTCCCTCTATTGTATTAAATCGTTGGTGGCACAGTGTGCCAACCACCATCGCCCCCCCCCTCCCTCTATAGCAGTAACATTGGTGGCAGTGTGCGGTCTCAACAGTAGAAGATTCATACTTACCTGCTTGCTGCTGCGATGTCTGTGTCCGGCCGGGAGCTCCTCCTACTGGTAAGTGAAAGGTCTGTGCGGCGCATTGCTAAAGAACTGTCACTTACCAGTAGGAGGAGCTCCCGGCCGTTCACAGACATCGCAGCAGCAAGCAGGTAAGTATGAATCTTCTACTGTTGAGACCGCACACTGCCACCAATGTTACTGCTATAGAGGGAGGGGGGGGCGATGGTGGTTGGCACACTGTGCCACCAACGATTTAATACAATAGAGGGAGGGAGGGGGGCCGATGGTGGTTGGCACACTGTGCCACCAACGATTTAATACAATAGAGGGAGGGAGGGGGGCCGATGGTGGTTGGCACACTGTGCCACCAACGATTTAATACAATAGAGGGAGGGAGGGGGGGCGATGGTGGGGGCACACTGTGCCACCAACGATATTCAAACTGGGGAGGGGGGGGGGGTCTGCCCCCTGCTGCCTGGCAGCCCTGATCTCTTACAGGGGAATATGATAGTACAATTAACCCCTTTAGGTGCCGCACCTGAAGGGGTTAATTGTGCTATCATATCCCCCTGTAAGAGATCGGGTGCTGCCAGGCAGCAGGGGGCAGTCTTGTGTTAGAATATACTGTCGGAAATGAGTTTTCACGAAGTGAAAACTTAGATCAGAAAAAGCTTTTATGCAGACGGATCTTCGGATCCGTCTGTATGAAAGCAACCTACGGCCACGGATCACGGACACGGATGCCAATCTTGTGTGCATCCGTGTTCTTTCACGGACCCATTGACTTGAATGGGTCCGTGAACCGTTGTCCGTCAAAAAAATAGGACAGGTTATATTTTTTTGACGGACAGGATACACGGATCACGGCCTCGGCTGCAAAACGGTGCATTTTCCGATTTTTCCACGGACCCATTGAAAGTCAATGGGTCTGCGAAAAAAAAACGGAAAACGGCACAACGGCCACGGATGCACACAACGGTCGTGTGCATGAGGCCTAAGTCTAACGCGATCTTTATCAAGCACTAAAATTTTAATATAATTTATATATTTAAATTTTAGTGATTGATGAAGATCATGTTAAACCAAAAATGTCACATTTGCACCTTGTTTGCTTTGCAAGAAAAATTACTGATGATACCACGTCTATAGGAGTGCTGAAGTTTTCATTCTATGTATGTGAGGTCTGGGAACCCACAACTTTAGCTCCCAGAAAAACTGAGACAAGAGTGCTACGCTATTTAATCTAAACACAGTAGAGTGGATATCTTATTGAATTAATAGTAATATGCAAGCTAGACCAGTATGCTTTGCTAATTTGAGCTAAGTGCCTGCTATACAGTTTAGATACACTATACAACCAGAGCTACAGATATATCCAGCCAGCTTCAACTTTGAATGATACATAGAATGCATATTATAAGAATCTTATCATAAGACTTCTATCTGGTCTATATAAAGAATCACCCTTTACTTAAAGGGGTTGTCTGAGTTATTTTTTGTTCTATGTTTCTAACTAGGGAAATGTAACAGCTTTCCAATTAACTCACTTTACCTCCAGTGGCTGGTTTCTCAGATTTCACTGAGGGTCACATGACCTGTGATGTCAGCTTCTCTCCCTGCTCTGATGTTTCGTGCACAAGCCTGAGAGAGCAGATATGTGCCTGTACACCAGACGTCACTGGCCACGCCCCGCTGCACTGCCGGCTGCTTATTGCTCTCTCCCTGGATTCTTGAGGAAAAACATTAACCCCTTCCGCTGCACAGACTCAGGGCTTAAGGCTTTACTGAGTAGCTGCAGGCAATGAGGAGACAAATGCTGGGCACAGGAGCTGACAGAGACGTTCTGCAAAGCATTGCACAAGAACAGGTTGGGGAAGATCCTGAATGTATCAGCAGTGTCATTGCACAGCTAGGACATGTAGTCCTACCCATAGAGATGGCCTTGCAGTCGCCCGACGGTCGTTTCGTGGCGAACTTTGCGTGTTCGCGATTTCGGTGAACATGCGAACATATGGAGAAATTCACGCCTGCCATATTCTTTTACATTATGAAGACCCATGACACATCCATCAGGTGTTACAGGACAGCCAATTGAGACATTTCAGCACATGTACATACCCCATACCTTATAAATAAACCTGATCTGGCCGCCATTTTACATTCAGTGTTTTGCCAGTGTAGGGAGAGGTTGCTGTGTGGAGCAGGGACAGGCTGTTAGGGACACCAAACGCTAGCTAAAAGGGCCACAAAAGTCATTATAAGCACTAGTATAGGTATGCTATCGATAGGTGTGATACACAGAGGGGTGCGATACACTTATACTTTTATAATGAGTCAAAAAAAACATAGATCTATATAGTGATCACCTGGAAGTCAGGGGCCTAGGGGCTAGGGGCTTACTAGGGCCATTTATGTTATCAGGGCGGGTGTTCTGTGGTTAGGCTAAGCTTTGTGGTCCGGGGCTAAGCTCTGTTCACTTGAATGCAGCTTAGCCCCGCCAGCGCTATTTGATACTAGTCGTGATTAGTGTTGAGCGGCATGTCCCATATTCGAATTCGCGAAATTTCGCAAATATTCGAAAGAATATTCGTAAAATATTCGCGAATATTCGAATTCGTTATTATTTCGCATATGCGATAATTCGAATTTTCGCATCGCATAATACATATTATGAGATGCAAAATTCGCATGTGCGCTAATGAAATCGCCTTACGAAGATTCGCAACTCAATTCAATCACTAATGTAAGAATGCAAAGCCCTTTGCCTCTGTTCTGGGACAAGTGCTGATATTCGCCTGTGCGCTAATAAAATCGCCTTACAAAGATTCGCGCCTCAATCACTTTCTAGGCAATGTGAGTAAGATCTGAGCTTTTAGACTTTTGTGAATCAATCGAGATACAGTGGGGGGTGATGACTGTAGTTGACAGAGTACAAATCAATGTAATCTGTAAGGTGGAAACTAAAATAAAAAATACGAATATTCGTAAATCGAATTTTACGAAGTTCGAAGTATTCGCGAATATGGTGCTATACTATATACATGCACAGGCCTTTGCCTCTCTGTTCTGGGGACAAGTGTAGATATTTGCATGTGCGCTAATAAAATCGCCTTACGAAGATTCGCAACTCAATTCAATCACTAATGTATGAATCATACATTAGTGATTGAATTGAGTTGCGAATCTTCGTAAGGCGATTTTATTAGCGCACATGCGAATATCTACACTTGTCCCCAGAACAGAGAGGCAAAGGCCTGTGCATGTGCATTTATATAGTATAGCACCATATTCGCGAATACTTCGAACTTCGTAAAATTCGATTTACGAATATTCGTATTTTTTATTTTAGTTTCCACCTTACAGATTACATTGATTTGTACTCTGTCAACTACTGTCATCACCCCCCACTGTTTCTCGATTGATTCCCAAAAGTCCAAAAGCTCAGATCTTACTCACATTGCCTAGAAAGTGATTGAGGCGCGAATCTTTGTAAGGCGATTTTATTAGCGCACAGGCGAATATCTACACTTGTCCCCAGAACAGAGAGGCAAAGGCCTGTGCATTCATATAGTATAGCACCATATTCGCGAATACTTCGAACTTCGTAAAATTCGATTTACGAATATTCGTATTTTTTATTTTAGTTTCCACCTTACAGATTACATTGATCTGTACTCTGTCAACTACTGTCATCACCCCCCACTGTATCTCGATTGATTCCCAAAAGTCCAAAAGCTCAGATATTACTCACATTGCCTAGAAAGTGATTGAGGCGCGAATCTTTGTAAGGCGATTTTATTAGCGCACAGGCGAATATCGGCACTTGTCCCAGAACAGAGGCAAAGGGCTTTGCATTCATACATTAGTGAATTGAGTTGCGAATCTTCGTAAGGCGATTTTATTAGCGCACATGCGAATATCTACACTTGTCCCCAGAACAGAGAGGCAAAGGCCTGTGCATGTATATAGTATAGCACCATATTCGCGAATACTTCGAACTTCGTAAAATTCGATTTTCGGATATTCGTATTTTTTATTTTAGTTTCCACCTTACAGATTACATTGATTTGTACTCTGTCAACTACTGTCATCACCCCCCACTGTTTCTCGATTGATTCCCAAAAGTCCAAAAGCTCAGATCTTACTCACATTGCCTAGAAAGTGATTGAGGCGCGAATCTTCGTAAGGCGATTTTATTAGCACACATGCGAATATCTACACTTGTCCCCAGAACAGAGAGGCAAAGGCCTGTGCATGTGCATTCATATAGTATAGCACCATATTCGCGAATACTTCGAACTTCGTAAAATTCGATTTTCGAATATTCGTATTTTTTATTTTAGTTTCCACCTTACAGATTACATTGATCTGTACTCTGTCAACTACTGTCATCACCCCCCACTGTATCTCGATTGATTCCCAAAAGTCCAAAAGCTCAGATCTTACTCACATTGCCTAGAAAGTGATTGAGGCGCGAATCTTTGTAAGGCGATTTTATTAGCGCACAGGCGAATATCGGCACTTGTCCCAGAACAGAGGCAAAGGGCTTTGCATTCATACATTAGTGAATTGAGTTGCGAATCTTCGTAAGGCGATTTTATTAGCGCACATGCGAATATCTACACTTGTCCCCAGAACAGAGAGGCAAAGGCCTGTGCATGTGCATTCATATAGTATAGCACCATATTCGCGAATACTTCGAACTTCGTAAAATTCGATTTACGAATATTCGTATTTTTTATTTTAGTTTCCACCTTACAGATTACATTGATTTGTACTCTGTCAACTACTGTCATCACCCCCCACTGTTTCTCGATTGATTCCCAAAAGTCCAAAAGCTCAGATCTTACTCACATTGCCTAGAAAGTGATTGAGGCGCGAATCTTTGTAAGGCGATTTTATTAGCGCACAGGCGAATATCGGCACTTGTCCCAGAACAGAGGCAAAGGGCTTTGCATTCATACAGTATGAATGCAAAGCCCTTTGCCTCTGTTCTGGGACAAGTGCCGATATTCGCCTGTGCGCTAATAAAATCGCCTTACAAAGATTCGCGCCTCAATCACTTTCTAGGCAATGTGAGTAAGATCTGAGCTTTTGGACTTTTGGGAATCAATCGAGAAACAGTGGGGGGTGATGACAGTAGTTGACAGAGTACAAATCAATGTAATCTGTAAGGTGGAAACTAAAATAAAAAATACGAATATTCGTAAATCGAATTTTACGAAGTTCGAAGTATTCGCGAATATGGTGCTATACTATATGAATGCACATGCACAGGCCTTTGCCTCTGTTCTGGGGACAAGTGTAGATATTCGCATGTGCGCTAATAAAATCGCCTTACGAAGATTCGCAACTCAATTCACTAATGTATGAATGCAAAGCCCTTTGCCTCTGTTCTGGGACAAGTGCCGATATTCGCATTTGCGCTAATAAAATCGCCTTACGAAGATTCGCGCCTCAATCACTTTCTAGGTAATGTGAGTAAGATCTGAGCTTTTGGACCTTTGGGAAACAATCAATTATATGTGTACTGTAATTTTGTGGGGAAAAAAAAAAAAACGAATATTCGTTTTTACGAATATATTGCACTATATTCGAAATATTCGCGAAATTGCAATATTCGCGAAAAAAATTCGCTTTTCGAATATTCGCGCTCAACACTAGTCGTGATGTCACTGGGTCAGCGGTAAACAGTGAGAAGGCCGCACCGTTGCCTTCTCAAACAGCTGATCGATGGGGGTCCTGGGTGTCGGACCCCCGCCGATTAGATGCTGATGATCTTCCAGAGGATAGGTCATCAGTTAAAACAAAGCGCAGAACCCCTTTAACTTTAATAATTTAATTTATTTTCATATTGAGGGACATCTTTTCCATTCACACGTCCGCAAAATGGGTCAAAAGGTCGGAACGGGTGCAGACCCATTCATGTTCAAAGGGGCTGGAATGTTTTTTCCGCATTCACATTTGCGGATCCGCACTTCCGCATCTGTGCTTCCATTTCTGCAAAAAAATTTAACATGTCCTATTCTTGTCCACAATTGCAGACAAGATTAGGCATTTTCTATTATAGTGCTGGCGATGTGCGGTCCACAAATTGCCGAATGCACATTGCCGATGTCCGTGTTTTGCGGATCCGCAAAACACTTACGGACGTGTGAATGGACCCTCATAGTAACATTATTAAAGGTTACGTTTTATCTTTATGTATATTCTAATGGATTGCCTTCCTTGTACAATGTTATAATATACTTTCTATGTTAGAAAGTATATTGTAGTGCATTTGTATTGTGCGGAAGTTGTGTGCGGTTCTGCTGCGATACTGCAGGTATATAGAGGGACAAGCGTTATTGGAACAAATAATTTCTACTGGTGTGATATACCAATATACTTTCTTTATAGTGGTACTGTATAGTGCATTTGGGAATGCGCGTACGCGAAAATTATATTGCCAATATTTCGCATTGAAAAAAATAATAAATGGAGATCGCAAATTTGAATAATACATCTGGTATGTCACTGTCCATGTTGTGGGACTATTTGTGCACTTCTAGTAACTATTTCTTGGCTGCAAATATGAGCTGAAGGTTTTTCAGGTTTGCCTGCCATTAAAATGAATGGGACCCACCGCGAACTTGCAGTTCGCGAACATTTGTTCGTCCATCACTATTTACCCATATAACATGCTGCTAAGTAGCCCAGCAGGTAGACATGTCACTCAGGGCAGCACTTGTATTCACTCCCTTTGCAGAGCAGGGGAGAGTGAAAGGGGCAGAGATTGTTGTTATTGCAGGTAAACAAAGGGCCAGAAGAGAACCAGGGAAATGAGGAAACCGAAACTTGCTCAGCTTAGTTATATGTTGCTGCCCATCAGATTTACAGTGCTATATTTTTTTTTTTTTTCACAACTCGGACAAACCTATTAAATATATTCTAATTGTTTTATTCTGTGTCTTTTCTGTTTTCATTTTTTTTCCCCAGCTACTGTCTAAAAGATTGGTGTTGACTAACAAAATGAATCATAACCAATGAGCCACACAGACCTGTGACGAGTTACAAGAAGAAGAAGCGCCAAGCGGCCACAGCGCATGTAAGTATGCCATAACTGGCCATGGCAGACAGGACTTCAGTACCGTCCTGGGTGCCATGGTAACTGATCGGAGCCCCATCATTACACTGCTGGGACTTCGATCGGAACTGCCGCTACCACCAATGATAGGGGGTGTACGCACTGCCCACCAATGATTTTAATACAGGGGAGGGGGGAGGGCACACTGCCCACCAATTATTTTAATACTGAGGTGGGGGGGAGGGTGCACTGCCCACCAATGATTTTAATACCGAGGGGGGGAGGGTGCACTGCCCACCAATGATTTTATTACTGAGAGGGGGAGGGTGCACTGCCCACCAATTATTTTAATACTGGGGAGGGCACACTGGGGGCTGATGGAGATGGTACTGGGGGCTGGTGAGAGGCACTGGGCACTGATGGAGAGGGTACTGGGGGCTGATGGAGAGGCACTGGGAGCTGATGAGAGGCACTGGGAGCTGATGAGAGGCACTGGGGGCTGATGGAGAGACACTGGGGGCTGGTAAGAGGCACTGGGGGCTGATGAGAGGCACTGGGGGCTGATGGAGAGGCACTGGGGGCTGGTGAGAGGCACTGGGAGCTGGTGAGAGGCCATAAATTTTTTTTGCTATGGGGCCCAGTCATTTCTAGCTACGCCCCTGGGCAGCATCATTAATTTAGGCGGCACTTCAGATGCCTAAAATCTGACATTGTTCTCTAAGTCTAAGCTAAAATTTTTGTATGAATCATTCCCATTTTAGTCACTAGGTAGTCAATTAGACAACTGGACTCTAATATACAATGGAGGTTTATCAAAGATCTGGTCTTATCATAAATTAGGCGCATCCTCTGGTAGTCCATGCACTAACATGAAATCTACAGCAGCTCACAGAAAACTGGCACAAATGAAGATTAATGTACCGCCCACTCCTGACTAGCTGATACTCATTATTGGTGCCATATATCTGCGTAATTGTACAATGTTGTTTCTAGAGGGTGGCTGGGAGTGCACTTCCCCACACCACCACTCTGATTGTGGTGCACACTGGCACACACTATCCACTCTTAAAGGAAACCTGTCATGTGGATATTTGATTATAATCTAACTAATTATATACAATCGTTAACTACTAAAAAGTACCTTAGATGTATTCACTTACTGGTGTGACAGATGGTTACCTCATAATATACACACAAAGATGCCACATGCAGGATGCTAATGAGCTGATTTGAGTCCAGCGTGATGTCAGTAAGTCCAGCGTTTTTTTAATTCGGAGCTATAGCCACTCCCCTGCCCACCTGCTACTGATTCATATGGAAAAAAACTGTCAATCAGCAGCAGGTAGGCAGGGAGAGTCAGGAGCTCATAAATATTAATGACTCATCATTATCAGCTGGTGCTTTTCCATACAATATGTAGGAAGATTGACTGGGTCAATTAAAAGAAAGTGACCCAGCATTTTGCTAAGAGAGTCAGTCACTTATTTATGTTGCCCTTAGTTAGGACACCATAAAACTGGTGACAGATTCCCTTTAAACATGCATGTATATGAGGATATTTCCTATCACTTTAGAGCACATTTCCATAAGAGATCATTGTCTAAAACCTAAGTCTCCCCCCAACATGTTTCGGTAGTAATCTATCTTCATCAGGGGTTTGGGCAGCATTGAGAGCGGAATGCTACAGATGGAGTATAAATGACCTTTGTGATGCGATTGACAGATACTTGCCCCAACAAGAATTGCTGGGTGTTATTAAAATGGGTGTCGGTTGCCTGGAGGTTTCTCCAATTACAACTCTTGACTCTACCTATCCCTGTCTTTAGGGGAGTGTCCAAGAGCATGTGCTGCACCGAGGAACGATGCGCACTGACTTACCTCACTGAATGCATACAAGTCCACATGGAAAACTTAGAGTTTCCTCAGTGCGATCACACTCCATAATGATATGCTGCGCATCAGAGGATGCGCCAGGACTTAGCCTGCATACACTTCATCCCCCTCAGTACATATGGCCTGCGCACCAGCAATGTTTTATTGGGGTACCCCCTTTCAGAAAAGAGTTGAAATAGCGTATTGCTTTCCTGGAGAAACCCAGAATCATCCGAACAGTTTGGTGACCTTGCCAATGAAGCAGGTTTTTGGTGGAGGTAGGTTTACGATATACCTCTTTTCTGATGCATCCACCAGAGTCCAAGGAGAGACGAAGGTCCAGAAAGGTTAAAGTATGCTCATGTATTTCGGAAGTAAATTTCATTCTTATGTCGTTAGTATTTAGAGCCTTCACAAATTCCTGAAATAGGGCTGTAGTGCCAGCCCATAAAATCAAAATATCATCTATAAAACAGACCCAAAATAAAATGTGCTCAGTGTATTTTCCAAAGTGTACCGTGAAAACAATAGTGTTTTCCCACCACCCTAAAATAAAAATGCAGAATTTGGTGCACATTTACTACCCATAGCGGTACCATTTAACTGTAAATAAAATTGCCCATTAAATAGAAAATAATTGTGTGTTAAAAGATAATGTAAAATAAGTATTAACTTATTGTGAGCTTGAAATTGCGTGCTTTTGGTGAAAAGAAATGAAGCCACTGCCTTTATACCTAAATCATGCTCAATGCTGATATATAGGGCCTCAATATCCAAACTGGCAAGTTGTGTCTGTTCTGTGACTTCAATCTCCTGGAGTCTGGTAAACACATTTTTGGTATCCCTGATGTAGGAGGGCATAGAGGGAACAAAGGGTGAAATTAACTCATCCACATATTGATTGATATTTTCAGTTAGGCTATTATTGCCAGGCTCTATTGGTCGCCCAGCAATGGGTAGTCTTTGTTTGTGGATCTTGGGGATCGCATAAATTGTTGCAATAGTGGGGTGGCGTAAACCTGCCACTTGCAGCAATATTTTGTCACAATGGCACTTAAAGTCGCAAACACGGTGTTGGAGACTTGTTCCCCTAGGCCTAGACAACTGGTGCAGAGATGATAAACTTCCCCCACAAGGTTCCTGTGGCTTGTTTGAGACAGTGACAGGTCTCACGCAGGTTAGAGGCAAGGAAGGGGTGTATAGTTCGGTCCACACTCCTATTCCACCACAGGCGAGACCAGCTGGAAGTAATCAGGCTGGCATAAAGCACCTCCCAGGGTGTCAGCGAGGGGGGAGAGTGTGTTAGAGGTAAGAGGTAAGGGTAAGGGTAAGAGTAAGAGGTAGCACAATATTGAAACCTGAGACTGGTAAAATATTAAAGGTGCTGGACAGTCGTGCGGATAAGGACTATACACTGATTCTCACTGAGCGTGAGACTCCAATGAGAACAGAGACTGATGAACTTGATGTTACAGATAAGCTTATGCATGAGGGAGTGTTGGGGTGTAATTTTCCCTTATGCTGGGAGTTGTGGAGGAATGTAGACACTTCTGCAGAGAGTGCAAAAACTCCTGCAGAACCTGTACCTGTCCCTTTAAGTGAGGATCTAAGGGAGCTGCACTTTGACCTGCATGGGGAAAGAATATTGACCATTGGAAACAATGGTGCTGGTCAAATGCAAAGTGATGGTGACAAAAGTGCAGAAATGCATAAGAAAAATGTGATCATATGAAATATGTGATAATAATGACATGCAGGCTGTGATTGGGGAAAAAGCTCCCCCTGTTGGTAAACATGTGTCTCATATAAAAGTGTTGTTAAATGTTGAAGAAACACCGCTAGGAGATCCCATTGTAGACAATGTGGCGGGGCTAGAGGGTGTACCACACGGACCAGAGGTGGATGTGCAGTCTCCACAGGTTTCTATGATTAATAAAATGTCCCAGGTGGGGATTGACTCAGGAGTGCCCCTAGAGGCCAGGGTTAATAATGACACGAGCAGTATAAGTGGCCTATGTGCCGTGACAGTTAGCAACTCCGAGAGTGAGACTACCACGTCAAGACCCAGCAAAACTAAAGTGGTTACTAGTAGCGAGTCTAGCGACCAGATGACAGTTATATCCGACGAGACGAGAGTTCAGTCGGGTGACAGCCTAGTGTCTGAAGCTCATATCCTGACAGTTGTAGATGACCTGACAGGACAGTACAGCTACAAACTTGAAGATGTTTTCGCTCGCTCTGCACAGTCCCTAGATACACTAGAGATAGGGCTAGCGGTTCTCGCAAAGCAACTGCAGGAATCTCCAGAGGAGTCACAGAAAGAGATGAATGAACTAAAGGAACTAGAGTCACTAATAGAAGCGGAAATTCTCCAACTTCAAGAGGAACTCACAGCTTCTGAGCAATCCAGACTTCATGCAGAGCAGGAAAGAGATGAGCTGGCTGATGAGGTTCTAAACAGTGCCTCAGAAAAATCTGCTCTCTTGGAGGAGAAAAGACATTTGGGAGCCAGAGTGGCTCAACTTGATCAAGAGTTATGTGATCGCATGGTGGACCTGGACCACCAGAGACAAACTGTATCTAGATTGGACAAGAAACAAAAGAAGTTTGACCAGCTCTTGGTTGAAGAGAAATACATATCTGCTCGATATGCCGAAGAACGTGATTGAGCGGAGGCTGATGCTTGGGAGAAAGAGTCCAAGGCCCTCTCCTTGGCTAGAGCCCTTGAAGAAGTGCTTGAGGAGCGAAATGAATTAGAGAGGCTGAACAAGCAACTCAGAGCAGAGATGGAAGCTCTCATGAGCTCAAAAGATGCCATCTATGAGGTGGAGAAGCCTAAGCGTGCGCCTGCACAGCAGGTGGAAGGAAGTGAGAGACCGGAAGAGGAAGATCCTCTGGAAGGTGCCAAGAAGTCAGACCCTGGTAAGAGTGGGTCTGGAGATGGTGGTGCCAGGGTACTGGCCAAGGCAGAGAACGTGGAAAAGGTATCGGCTGAACCAGTTGATGGGGCTGATGTCGATGCAGAGGTCAAGAGTCTCATGACAGTGTGTAACCAGGACCAGGTTGCAAAAGACGTCTCCTCCGCCTACAAGGCCTTCCAAGTAGCCAGCTATCTGCTGGGGAAGAAATATGAGGAGATGGACGACCAGTATGCAGATCCGGGCTATTACGATGGGCTGTATCTCCTGACTCCTCCACAAAAGGAGAACAGTGTCTTGGGCTAGCCTCTGGAGAAAATGACAGAAGACGAGGAGTCTGCTGAAGACCCTGGTGCCTCCTGCCTCAATGAGAAAGAGGGGGAGGGGTTAACAGGGCAAGTGTATGGTGCCATGTCCGAGAAGGATGAGAAGGCGGTCAAAGAGACTGGAGACTTCAAGAAGACAAAGACTGAAAAAGTTAAGGCCGATGTGTTGGTTGACGTGAAGTCCCCAGGTGCTACAGAGACCAAAGTTAAGCCAAAGGGAGCTGCAGCCGAAGTGGCAAAAGCCGCTAAAGAAGCAGAGGTCTCTAAAACTGCCATAGTAGCTGGGGTAACTACTGCTGGAAAGAAGGACGAAGTGACCCAGATGCACGTAAAAGCAAGTAGGGGGCAAGCATGCTCTGCTGAAGGAGCCCTGAAAAGCAAAGGAGAAAGTGTCGGGATATGACCATGACTGGGAACAGTTCAGGCAAGAGTAGAATTAAGGCAGTTTTGAAGGCAAAAGGGGGTCCAACACCGTATTAGTATGGTGTTCCTAATAATTCTTTAGGTGAGTGTGTATATATATATATATAAAAAAACATGTTAAACTAGTCAAACAAAAACAACAAAAATATATATAGTCGGGACTCGATGGTCATCACTCTTCCACGATGTAGGAAGGGGCTGTTTGGTAGGCAGGGTAGCAGTCCTACTTTGGGGCACTTACCCTATTTCTTACCCTGAATTCGGGCCCCTGCCTAAAAAACTGAATGGCCGTGTTCCGGAACCTCCTATATACCCTAGGATGGCCCTGTAAATAGCCCTGTAAATAGGTGATACTGGCCCACTTCGATGGGTGGCCTATAATTGGTAATGTGGCCTAATCTAGATATACAAAAAAAAAAAAAAAATTCAGAATGTATCACAGATATTAAAGTTTATATATGATAAACTTCATATACCCTTATTAATAACAGTGTTAAACAGCAAAACAACCGTCCAATCAAACGCCAAATGTGCTACCAACTCTCTCATAAGTTGTTAATATTACAAAAAAGGGTACCTTGACAGTTGGAATACACCAACATGTCAACGTGTGCTCCCTTAGTCCCAACACGCTTTGCCCTGTGTTGATAGATTAGGCTCATCAGGGGACACTAAACACTTGTCCCAATCTGCATCAGACAGGCACACAGATGGTAACAATATACAGTACAGACCAAAAGTTTGGACACATCTTCTCATTCAAAGAGTTTTATTTATTTTTATGACTATGAAAATTGTAGATTCACATTGAAGGCATCAAAACTATGAATTAACACATGTGGAATTATATACATAACAAAAAAGTGTGAAACAACTGAAAATGTCACATTCTAGGTTCTATAAAGTAGCCACCTTTTGCTTTGATTACTGCTTTGCACACTCTTGGCATTCTCTTCATGAGCTTCAAGAGGTAGTCACCTGAAATGGTCTTCCAACAGTCTTGAAGGAGTTCCCAGAGATGCTTAGCACTTGTTGGCCCTTTTGCCTTTACTCTGCGGTCCAGCTCACCCCAAACCATCTTGTTTGGGTTTAGGTCTGGTGACTGTGGAGGCCAGGTCATCCACCCCATCACTCTCCTTCATGGTCAAATAGCCCTTACACAGCCTGGAGGTGTGTTTGTGGTCATTGTCCTGTTGAAAAATAAATGATGGTCCAACTAAATGCAAACCGGATGGAATAGCATGCCGCTGCAAGATGCTGTGGTAGCCATGCTGGTTCAGTATGCCTTCAATTTTGAATAAATCCCCAACAGTGTCACCAGCAAAGCACCCCCACACCATCACACCTCCTCCTCCATGCTTCACGGTGGGAACCAGGCATGTAGAGTCCATCCGTTCACCTTTTCTGCGTCGCACAAAGAAACGGTGGTTGGAACCAAATATCTCAAATCCCAAAGCACAGATTTCCACTGGTCTAATGTCCATTCCTTGTGTTCTTTAGCCCAAACAAGTCTCTTCTGCTTGTTGCCTGTCCTTAGCAGTGGTTTCCTAGCAGATATTCTACCATGAAGGCCTGATTCACACAGTCTCCTCTTAACAGTTGTTCTAGAGATGAGTCTGATGCTAGAACTCTGTGTGGCATTGACCTGGTCTCTAATCTGAGCTGCTGTTAACCTGCGATTTCTGAGGCTGGTGACTCAGGTGAACTTATCCTCTGCAGCAGAGATGACTCTTGGTCTTCCTTTCCTGGGGCGGTCCTCATGTGAGCCAGTTTCTTTGTAGCGCTTGATGGTTTTTGTGACTGCACTTGGGGACACTTTCAAAGTTTTCCCAATTTTTCAGACTGACTGACCTTCATTTCTTAAAGTAATGATGGCCACTCGTTTTTCTTTACTTAGATGCTTTTTTCTTGCCATAATACAAATTCTAACAGTCTATTCAGTAGGACTATCAGCTGTGTATCCACCTGACTTCTCCACAACGCAACTGATGGTCCCAACACCATTTATAATGCAATAAATCCCACTTATTAAACCTGACAGGGCACACCTGTGAAGTGAAAACCATTTCAGGTGACTACCTCTTGAAGCTCATCAAGAGAATGCCAAGAGTGTGCAAAGCAGTAATCAAAGCAAAAGGTGGCTACTTTGAAGAACCTAGAATGTGACATATTTTCAGTTGTTTCACACTTTTTTGTTAGGTATATAATTCCACATGTGTTAATTCATAGTTTTGATGCCTTCAGTGTGAATCTACAATTTTCATAGTCATGAAAATAAAGAAAACTCTTTGAATGAGAAGGTGTGTCCAAACTTTTGGTCTGTACTGTATACCGGTGGTTAATACCAATTAAACCGCAACATAATGATTATACTCCAAGTCTAGACCACAAGATATGCTTAGATAGCGGTACCTCCAAATCCCCTCAGCTATTTATCTCAGCACTTAAATTACACAGTTGTAACCTCAAACTAGTGTGTTGCACATATTGCCTAAGTTTGATTGCATGTGTCAACATAACATCAAGGTATCGTGCTATGTCAATCTCCTATATGTCATACACTTCATTAGTGGTCACATCAATAATACTTGCGTGCCCCAATTTCCACCCAGTCTGGTCATTATGGATCACCAGTTAGTAAGGTTACTTCACTTCCAGTGGATACGGGCTGCTAGTCATATAATCTGTAACCACGCTCCCATCGGTGTGGGTGAACATACACACCTAGATCACTCAAACATGTAAATCTGCATCAGTTTTACCTTGGTGCGGTCTTTAATACATCTTTTTCAAACAAGCCCCACTAAAACTAAACAGTAGTGTTGATCGAGCATCAAAGTGCTCGGGTGTACGGGTGCTCGGGTTGAACACCTCGAGATGCTCGGTGCTCTGCCGAGCACTCAAGCATAATGGAAGTCAATGGGAGAACCCGAGCATTAAACCAGGCACCACCTGTTCTGAAGAGGGGTGTCTGGTTCATAGGAAACGGTCAGAAATTTATGAAAACACCACCAAAATGGTTCGGGAATAGCTGGGAATTATGTTGTCCAAAGATAAAATCAATTTTAGAGGAAAAATTGTTAGGAGACATTTTTTCCTGTATATTTACTTGTATATAAAATGCAAGTGCTGCCAAAAATTGCAAGGAAGAGGCACTCCGATACAACCTGTATATCACATAATGGAGGGCCTCATTCACATTGTGGTACAATTGTTCAGGTAGTGGGACTCCTACACTCATAAAGCCTATGCACTAAGTGACATGGCTTCCAAAAATTACAAGCAACTGACACTCGAATATACCCTTTATTACACATAAAGGAGGGCACCATACACCCTTGAAAAATTATGATTGATTGCCTGCTGAAGACCCTCTAAAACATTAGGGGTGAGGGCCTGCCGCTGAGCTGACCATCTAAAACATTAGGGGTGACGGTCTGCTGCAGAGCTGACTCTCTAAAGCATTAAGGGCGAGTGGCTGCTGCTGAGCTGACCATTGAAAACATTATGGGCGAGGGCCTGCTGGTGAACTCACTTTATGTTAGGCTGCCTTTCCCGTGACCCATGCGTTTCACGCATTTTGGATAACACCAATTACTGGTTGTTCACCCTTCTCGACCCCTGCTACAAAGAGAACTTCTCATCTCTCATTCCTGTGGTGGAGAGGATGAGGAAAATGGTGCAATACCAGAAGGTCCTTGTGAAAAAATTGCTCCAAAAATTTCCAGCTGACAACGCTGGCGGCAGAGTACATAGTTCCTTGGGCAACCAAGGAGGGGAGATGAGGGGAACCCACAGAAGTTCCAACAGAGGCAGGGCAACATTCTCCAAAGCCTGGGACAGTTTGATGACACCCCGCCAGCACCCTCACCCTGATGCACGGCCAGACTTTTGGGTCTGTAAAGTTTTAGCAATTTAGCGCAGGTTTGCGCAAAAAACATATATATTGCTGCTGCCACACACAACAATAGTTCTTAAAAGGACTTTTGGGTCTCTGGAAAGTTTTTAAACTTCCCCCAAATTTTTTTCACTCCCTACACTATGTTTCCCTTCTTCAGCACAGCTCTCCCTGACTAACACTGAGCCGAACACGTGTCATCGGGTGCGATGACGCGTTCCGGACAGTTAATCACTGTAATGCCAGTAACCAACATGGCTACGGCATTACAGTGAAGAGCAGTACTTATCTGCATGTTTATTGGCTGCCTAAGGGTACTTGCATGCGGGGAGGAGACTCGACTGGTGTTCGGCTAAGCATGCTCGATCAACACTACTACACAGGTTCCTTTAATAACGGTCAAAGTATTTTTTCCAAACAATTATCATTGCACTCTGTTAATTTTACTTATCTATTCTAAATAATGCTATATGTTATATAATTTTTTTTATTCAAGATTTATAGATTTGTATCCACCCATCTGAATATTTGATATAAGTTTAACTCCAAAATACATTACCTGAAAATGAAAATAAATAAAAATAACTCATAGATCTCTAAGGTAAAAAGCCTATTTTTAAATATAACAAAGCTGGAGAGTGTTACATATTGTGATCAAGGTTACACGATCTTTACTTTAAAGGCTGTGGAACAGCTGCATGTTTTTGTTCTGGCAGCACTGTTATTCCATCTTCTCTATTACAGATCTGTTAATTGGGTATTGTTGAAGTATTCAATATATCTGCTAGATGATGACATGCATGATTTGTGCAATTAATGTACTTTGAAAAGTCGAATAGTGCGACTTTGTCAAATCTTGATAAGAGTTGGACGAGAGATTTCTGCATTGGTGGTGTCAACAGTGGTTAGAGGGGGGCCTTCTGGATGGTCTAGACAGAAACATGAAAGAATCGCCATATAAGAGTTGCTGTGGTATCTGCAAGGACAGCCATGGCAGCCATGCCTGTGAATAAGGCTACATGTTTGTTTGCGTGTCCGTTAGTTTTTTTTTGCGGATAGGATGTGGACCCATTCATTTTAATTGGTCCTCAAAAAATGCTGTGCTATCTGCATCAGTATGTCCGTTCCTTAGCCCCGCAAAAAAATAGAACATGTCCTATTCTTGTCCGTTTCAGGCTAGTTTCACATTAGCGGCAGGGGACTCCGGCATGCTGTTCCGGCAGGTGAACAGCCTGCGGATCCGTCCTGCCACTAGTTAATATATGCCTCCGGACTGCCGCTCCGTCCCCATTGACTATAATGGGGGCGGCGGCGGAGTTCCGGCGGCAGAACGGCAGTGCACACTGAGAGGCAGCCGGACTAAAAGTACTGCATGCTGTTTCGGCTGGTGAACAGCCTGTGGGATCCATCCTGCCGCTAGTTCTGCATGCAGTACTGCATGCAGTACTTTTAGTCCGGCTTCCTCTCGGCATGCGCCGCCGTGCTGCTGCCAGAACTCCGCCCCGTCCCCATTGTAGTCAATGGGGATGGAGCCGCAGTCCGGTGGGCACACGTTCACCCGCCGGAAGAGTCTGCCGGAGTCCCTTGCTGCTAGTGTGAAAGTACCCTTAGGCATTGTTACCATGGATCTGCAAAAAACAGATACTGTCATGTGCATGTAGCTTAAACCAGTAATATATTAGCTCTAGAAGCATAGGTAACCTTTATTCTCAATATGGTAAGCCTATAGTAAGTAATGTATATGATATGTACAAGCTATAATACAGTTCTGCCCTCAGCATGCTGATGTCTAGCCCTGTCAATCAAGGGGAAAGGGTAATGTACAAAGTACAGGTGTATTAAGCAGTGTTCCAAAGATTCAGCTAGCCCCCACCCCCCACCCCTTAAGTTGCCCCAACATTCTAATTTACATATGAATAAAAAGCAGATCTCTACAGCTGTTTAACATATAGACGAAAGAAAGACATATTTAATCAGCATGATCAACCCCACCAGACAGCATGCTGACACAGGCTCTAGTCTATAATATGACCCTGCCTTAACAACGACCATGCTGCAGAACCCAAAATAAAGGGTGTAACACCTTAACCACTTCACGACCGCCCATTGACTATAAACGTCCTATGGGCAGGTGTTTATCTCTGAATGGACATTCTGGAACATCCATTCAGAGCTGGCAGTTGGGCGCCAATCGTGCAGCTGTCAAGCGGGAGGCCCGTTGTCAGTGACAGCAGGACAACCCAGAGAGAAGGCAAGGACCATTCCTCGGTGGCCCTGCCTTCTAGAGCTCTGTGTATACAGATCAGGAAGCGCTATGTGCTTCCTGTCCCGGCCCAGTGGTCATGTGACCACCGGGACGGGAGAGTGCAGGAGCTGTCGAGTCTTCCATTGACCTCGATCAGCGCTGCACTGAGGCTGTGCAGTGCTGTATTATGCAGTAAAGCCTCTCTGGGGGTGTATTTCCCCTGTAACTGGGTCTACTATGTCAGCCCCAGTTACAGGAGAAATCAATAGCAAAAAAAAAAGTTACGTTAAATGTCCCCCAGAGGTTTTGTATGACCTCATGAAGGACAAAGTGTAAAATAAAAAAAAATTAAAAATAAAAAAATGTGTGTTTTATAAAAATAAAATAAAAAAAGGGTTTCACATATAAAAAATAATAATTCCCCAATTAAGTAATAAAAAAAAGTTAAAAATAGAAAAAAAATCATAAAATAGACATATTTGGTATTGCCGCTTCCATGACGTCTGGCTCTATAAATATATTACATGATCCACCCTGTCCGATAAACACTATAAAAAAATAAAATAAAAATAGTGTAAAAAAAAAATGCCATTTTGTCACCATGCATCATAAAAAGTGCAACACCAAGTGATCGAAAAGGTGTATGTCCCTCAAAGTGTTACGAATAAAATCGTCACCTCATCCCATAAAAAATGAGACCCTACATAAGAAAATCGCTCAGAAAATAAAAAATATATAGCTCTCAGAACATGGAGACATTAAAATGTCTTTTTTTTTGTTTCAAAAATGCTATTGTGTTAAAGTGAAATACATTTTTAAAAAGTATACATATTAGGTATTGCTGCGTCCACAACAACAAGCTCTCTAAAAATATCACATGACCTAACCCCTCAGGTGAACACCGTAAACAAACTAAAATAAAAACAGTGCCAAAAAAAGCCCTTTTTTTCACCTCACATCACAAAAATTGCAGCACCAAGCGATCAAAAAGGTGTATGCCCCCAAAAATAGTACCAATAAAACTTTCACCTCATCCTACAAAAAATAAGATCCTACCTAAGACAATCGGTCAAAAAAAAAAATATATGACTCTCAGACAATGGAGACACTAAGATATTGATTTTTTTTTGCTTGAAAACTGCTATTATTATGTCTAAGTGAAATAAATAAAAAAAAGTATACCTATTCGGTATTGCTGCGTCCATAACAACCTACTCTAAAAAAAAAATCACATGACCTAACCCCTTAGGTGAACATCATAAAAAAATCTAATAAAAATAGCGCCAAAAATGTCATTTTTTGTCACCTAACATCACATTAAGTGCAACACCAAGCGATCACAAAGGTGTATGCCCCCAAAATAGTACTAGTCACCTCATCCCGCAAAAAAAGAGACCCTAAGGCCTCTTTTTACACGAGCGTTACGGATTAGGTCCGGATGCATTCAGGGTGCATACAGTGAAACTCACACTATTTTGCAAGCAAGTTCAGTCAGTTTTGTCTGTGATTGCGTTCAGTTGTTCAGTTTTTTTCCGCGCGGGTGCAATGCGTTTTGATGCGTTTTTCACGCGCGTGATAAAAAACTGATTTAACTGGTTTACAAACAACATCTCTTAGCAACCATCAGTGAAAAACGCATCGCACCCGCATTTGCTTGCGGATGCAATGCGTTTTTCACGCAACCCCTTTCACTTCTATGGGGCCAGGGCTGCATGAAAAACGCAGAATATAGAACATGCTGTGATTTTTACGCAACGCAGAACTGATGCGTGAAAAACAACGCTCATGTACACAGACCCATTGAAATGAATGGGTCAGGATTCAGTGCGGGTGCTATGCGTTCACGTCATGCATTGCACCCGCGCAGAAAACTCGCTCTTGTGAAAGGGGCCTAACTAAGACAATCGGTCAAAAAGTAAAACAGCTATGGCGCTTAGACTATGGAGACACTAAAACGTCAATTTTTGGGTTTAAAAATGCTATTATTGTGTAAAAGTTAAATAAGAAAAAGCATACATATTAGGTAGTGCCACGTCCGTAACCATCTGCTCTATAAAAATATCACATGACCTTACCCCTCAAGTGAACACTGTAAAAAAAAAAAAAAAAAAAAAACATTTTTGGGTCACCTTGCCTTGCCCCATAAAGTGTAATAATGAATGATCAAAAAATCATATGCATCCAAAAATGGTACTAATACAAAAAGTCAACACTTCCTGCAAAAAACAAGCCCCTGCACAAGACAATCGGCAGAAAAATAAAAAAATATGGCATTCAGAAAAGGTAAACAAAAACAATAGTTTTTTCAAAAATGCTTTATTATGTAAAACTGAAACTAAAACAAAGAAAGTAGACATATTTGATATCATTGCGCCTGTAACAACCTGCTCTATAAAAATAGCACATGATCTACCCTGTCAGATAAATGTTGTAAAAAATAAAAACAGTGCCAAAACTGCCATTTTTTGGTTATAGATAGCAATAAAAAATCATATGTACTCCAAAATAGTACCAAAAAAACTGGCACCTTATCTGGCACGATATTAATTATACCAACACACAGTGGAGATGCGTTTGCGGTATATGTTCACACCCAAATATAACTGAATTGTATTGTGAATAGGAATTTTAAAACATAACATTTACTAAATCATTTAAAATAAATGCCACTTGGTGAGAAACATTAAGGACAAACACCTCCACTATAGCATAAATAAATAAAGGGTGGATCTTACCCCGTTTGATGGGTTCCACAGCCTGTGGAGGACGGTTCAGGTAGTAGGTGGACCACCGGAACCTGTGTGACCAAGGTGCTGATGTCTATAGGCAATATGGCACTCCTGTATAACCCTATTATGTCTTTCCTACCTACATACAGGTGGGGGGCTACTTGAGCAGCTGCCTAGCACACATGGAGCACCCGCCCCGACAGGGGCGACCCCATACCGATCCTGTCCCTCAGTATGGGCCTTGTGCTATTTATTCCCTAATACAAAACCCTACATGCCATGTTTCGGTCCTAGACTCCAGACCTCCTCAGGGGTTTCATAGACGTATTCAGGGGTAATGAAAGAAGATCGTTTTTAGCCTCCTACTTTCAATCCGGATCTATGGTGTATGGTATCCGAGCCTTGACATGAGAGGTGTCCCAAGCAAGTGCTGTGTCTCACCTCAAATAGTCGCCACTATTTGAGGTGAGACACAGCACTTGCTTGGGACACCTCTCATGTCAAGGCTCGGATACCATACACCATAGATCCGGATTGAAAGTAGGAGGCTAAAAACGATCTTCTTTCATTATCCCTGAATACGTCTATGAAACCCCTGAGGAGGTCTGGAGTCTAGGACCTAAACATGGCATGTAGGGTTTTGTATTAGGGAATAAATAGCACAAGGCCCATACTGAGGGACAGGATCGGTATGGGGTCGCCCCTGTCGGGGCGGGTGCTCCATGTGTGCTAGGCAGCTGCTCAAGTAGCCCCCCACCTGTATGTAGGTAGGAAAGACATAATAGGGTTATACAGGAGTGCCATATTGCCTATAGACATCAGCACCTTGGTCACACAGGTTCCGGTGGTCCACCTACTACCTGAACCGTCCTCCACAGGCTGTGGAACCCATCAAACGGGGTAAGATCCACCCTTTATTTATTTATGCTATAGTGGAGGTGTTTGTCCTTAATGTTTCTCACCAAGTGGCATTTATTTTAAATGATTTAGTAAATGTTATGTTTTAAAATTCCTATTCACAATACAATTCAGTCACCTTATCTGGCACCTTATCCCCTAGTTTCCGAAATGGGGTCACTTTTTGGGAGTTTCTATTGTAAGTGTGCATTAGGGGGGCTTCAAATGGGACATGGCATCTAAAAACCAGTCCAGCAAAATCTGCCTTCCAAAAACCATATGGCGCTCCTTTTCTTCTGTGCCCTGCCGTGTGCCCTTACCTTACATCAGTTTAAGACCACATGTGGGGTGTTTATGTAAACCGCAGAGTAATAAATATTAAGTTTTGTTTGGCTGTTAACCCTCGATTCGGTAAAGAAAAAAATTTGATTACAATTGAAATGACCAAAATGCTGTCCACATAAAGTAGATATATGGGGAATGTTAATTAATGAATATTTTATGAGGCATCACTATCTGTCTTAAAAGCAGACAGCTTCAAATTTAGAAAACAGAATTTTTTCAAATTTTCGGTAACTTTTGGATCTTTTTATAAATAAAGGTAAAACGTATTGACTCAAATTTACCATTAACATGAAGAGCAATGTGCACGAGAAAACAATCTCTGAATGGCTTGGATAAGTAAAAGCGTTCCAAAGTTATTACCACATAAATTGACACATGGCAGATTTGCAAAATTAGGCCTGGTCAGGAAGGGGGTAAATGGCCCGGTCTGGAAGTTGTTAATATGTGATCACTGACCAAGCACCAATTGCAGTTTATATACTGTCAATCTTAGCTCAATTACATTAAGTTTTCCAGGTCTATTTCTTTTAATTTTCCATTAGTGTATTCACATGGGTGCAATGACTCTTTAGGAACATTAAAGGACCTGTGAGCGGACCCGTGGATGTTCAGGTTCGCCTAGTTCGGTTTGAAGTACTGGTTCGGGAGCCGAACTTGACCCGAACTCCAACTCGAACCCCATTGAAGTCAATCTGGACCCGAACTTTGGTGCACTAAAATGACTGTAAAATAGTCATAGTAAGGCCTCTTACACACAAACGTATCTTCATTACGTTTCCGTTCTTTTTGCGGAAGGTACTCTGTGTGCATTCTGTTTCCGTATTTCCATTCTACAAAAAAATAGAATATGTCCTATTATTGTCCGCATTACGAACAAGGATAGTACTGCTCTATTAGTGGCTAGCTGTTCCGTTCCGCAAAATACAGAATGCACACGGATGTCATACGTATTTTTTGCGGATGCTTTTTTGTAGACCTCAAAACACGTGTGCAAGAGGCCTACGGGCTAGAGGGCTGCAAAAGGAAGCAAATGGGGGTAAGAGCAGGACGATTGCCCTGCAAACAAATGTGGATAGGGAAAGGGTATAAAATAACATAGAATATAAAAAAAATAATAATAATAATCTTGAACTAGGAGGCTGAGGTCAAAGTGGAGTAGGAGGTTGAGGAGGCGGTAGATGTGGCGGTGTAGGTGGAAGTGGCAGCAGCGGAGGAGGAGATAACCAAGTTTTTAGTTTTGTTTTTTTCCCCTTTAATTATTTATTTATTTTTTATAAATTTAGGAAGACCCCAAAACATTGGTAAATAGAAAAGAGAACGCAAGGAAAAAGTGCGCTGGTGTATAATAATGGCTGGGTGCGGCGGGTATACTTGACTATTCAGCACAATGTACGGACAAGTCCTGTGGGATCCATGCCTGGTTCATTTTAATAAACGTGAGCTTGTCCATGTTGGCTGTGGACAGGCGGTTGCGCTAGTCTGTGATCACCCCCCCTGCCATGCTAAACACACGTTCGGACAATACACTGGCCGCAGGGCAGGCTAGCGCCCGCGGGGCATAAAGGGCAAGCTCAGTCCATTTGCCCAATTTGGAGACCCAGAAGTTGAATGGGGCAGACCCATCAGTCAGTACATGTAGGAGTGTGCATACGTACTGTTCCACCATGTTGATGAAATGCTGCCTCCTGCTAAGACGTTCCGTATCAGCTGGTGGTGCTGGTTGTTGTGGCATGCTGACAAAGCTTTTCCACATTTTGGCCATGCTTACTCTCCCTTCTGAGGGGCTGGCGGTGCCCCAGCTGCGTTGGCGACTTCTTCCTCCTCCTCTCCCTTTGCCTTGTGTTTCCACTGAGCCCCCACTGTCAAATGGGAATGCCATCAGCAGCGCGTCTACTAGTGTGTGCTTATACTCGCGCATCTTCCAATCACGCTCCAGTGATGGAATTAAGGATGACACGTTGTTCATGTAGCGGGGATCCAGCAGGGTGGCCACCCAGTAATCAGCACTGGTTATAATGTGGGCAACTCGGCTGTCGTTGAGCAAGCACTGCAGCATGTAGTCGCTCATGTATGCCAGGCTGCCCAGAGGTAACGGCAAGCTGTCTCTGTATCCCCCCAGGCACGCTCCAGTGATGCCCATGAGCTGCTTTGGATGCCACCCTGCTGTGAACATGGTTCTCCTCCTCCTCCTCCAGAACTGTGATAGTAACGCTGAGGACTGCGTCATCAACACTGGCCATGTTGGGGGAGTACTCAACACTCAGAGCTGAAGTGGTGCTGTTCAACAGAGCGACTCACCCGTGCTTGCTTCAGCTGAAACTCCACTATCGCCTGCTGCTGCTGCTCGCACAGTCTCTCCAGCATGTGCAAGGTGGAGCAGGAAGGTCGAAGTTATGCTGCAGCGCAGACAGGTGAGCAGCAGCAGGGTGAGAATGCCGAAAGCGCACACAGACGGCCCACACTTTCTGCAGCAGTTCTGACATATCCGGGTAATTTGTCAGGAACCTCTGCACTACCAAATTCAGCACATGCGCCAGGCAAGGGATGTGCATCAAACCAGCTAGGCCCAGATCTACTACGAGATTTCACTCGTTATCGCACACCACCAGGCCGGGCTTCATCGGTCTGTTGTCCCATGCCTAGCCACAGCTCCTGCGTGGTGTGGGGGTTTTCCCCCGAACAAATGAGTTTCAAAACAGCCTGCTGTCATTTCCCCCTGGCTGTGCTGAAGTTGGTGTTGCAGGTGTTACGCTGACTGGATGAGGAGGCTGTAGAGGAGGAGGCAACGAGAAACATTCTGCAATCCTTTGAGGCGGAAGGACATGCGTCAAACTGCTATCCGCCTCAGGCCCAGCCGCCACTGCATTTACCCAATGTGCATTTAGGGAGATATAACATCCCTGCCCGTGTTTAACAGTCCACGTATCGGTGGTTATGTGGACTTTGCCACAGATGGTGTTGCGCAGTGCACACCTGATTTTGTCTGCTACTTGGTTGTGCAGGGCAGGAATGGCTCGCCTGGAAAAGTAGTGGCGGCTGGGAACCATGTACTGTAGGACAGCCACCGCCATAAGGTTTTTAAAAGTCTCTGTCTCCACCAGACGGAATGACAGCTTTTCAAATGCCAGGAATTTTGAAATGCTGGCATTCAGGCCCAGGGATCACTGGTGGGTAGAGGGGTACTTCCTCTTTCTCGCCAGTGTTTGGGGGATGGACAGCTGAACACCTCCATGGGACAGTGTGGAGATGCTTGATGACGGTGGTGCCACATCCTCTGTTTGCGGGGTAGCAGGTGTCACCGTCACTCCAGATGGGGGGGGGGGGAGACCAAGACTGTAGTAAAAGAGGGAGCAGGAGGAGCCCAAGATCTTTCGTGGTTTTTGAGGTGTGTACTCCACTGCAGCTTGTGCTTTGAATTTAGGTGCCTGGTCATGCATGCTGTGGTTAGATTTAGAACATTTATGCCTCGCTTCAGGCTCCGATTGCACAGCGTGCAAACCATTTGCGTCTTGTCGTCAGCAAATTGTCTGAAGATCTGCCACGGCAGGGAGCTGGCTTTGGTGTGCTCAGTCCCTGGGTGCAGTGGGCAGTAGCAGACATACTGACTACGGGACGGCCACTCTGCTTTTGCACTCTGCTTCCTCTTTTGCTGTGCGGCTGGCACTGTGTGACTACCACCTCATCCTCCGAACTGCACACGTCACTCGCATGACCTTGATTCCATATGGGGTCTAGGACCTCATCATCCTCCACATTATCTTCCAACCCCTCCTCACCCCTGCCCTCCTTGCCGGTCTGCACACTGCAGAAAGTCACAGCAGTTGGCACCTGTGTTTCATCATCATCAGAGACGTGCTGCGGTGGTCCTCCCATGTCCACATCCTGAAACATAGTGGTTGGGCATCAGTGCACTCAATCTCTTCCACTTCTGGGGCAGGGCTAGGTGGATGGCCCACGGAAACCCTGCCAGCAGAGTCATCAAAAAGCATAAGAGACTGCTGCATGACTTGGGGCTCAGACTGCTTGCCTGATTTGCAAGAGGGTGAGGTGAAAAACAGATGACCATGGGCTGCAGGTGCCAACTCTGTGCTTTAGCAGGGGACCGGGTGGGAGACAATGTAAAGGAACTGGAGGCACTGTCAGCCACACAATCTACTACGGCTTCTACTTTTTCTGACCTCACTATTTGTACACCGGTATTTGGGCCTACAAAATAACAGTGAACGTTCTGTCGCCTACGTGCACCTGCGGAAGGCGTTTCATTTGGGTGTGTGGTTGGCACAGATCGACCACGTCCTCTCCCTGCAACAGGAGCTCCACCAACCCCAGCAGCACCACGACCAGGGCCACGTCCCTTATTTGATGCTCTCCTCATTGTTAGAGGTCACCCACTGAACTAACAAACAGATTAACTATATTAATTTTCCTGTCACATATGCAATGCAGGTGTACCTCACATTAAAAAATGGGTATGTGTCACCCACCGAACTAACAGACGGATTAACTCTATTAATTTCCCTGTTACACATGCAGCGCAGGTGTACCTCAAACCAAAGGGGGATCAGGGGTACCTCACACCAAAGGGGGTCAGGGGTACAAAGATGGTGCTTTTCACCCACAAAAAAAAATCGCTGAATTAACACCCAGATGAATTATTATATTTCTGTGTCAGGGGTGCAAAGATGGTATATTGCACCTTCAAAAGATCGCTATAGGTCACCCACAGAATTACCAGCCAGATTAATTATTATGTTTCTGTGTCAGGGGTGCAAAGCTGGTGTATTGCACCCACAAAAAAATCACTATAGGTCACCCACAGAATAAATAGCCAGATGAGATTCCTAACACTCTCCCTCACTTAAGCTGCTTGCTTCCTGTCCCTGCAGTACTCAGAGATGATGGGCGGTGCTACACATGATCCAACTTGTATAGAGGCTGGGTCACATGATGCACTACTAGGACTAGGCATGGCTGTAATGGCTTCTAAGTACCCACATCTTAAAACTTGACACTGGCTGACCTGTTGCATGTGCACTTGGCAGCTGAAAGCATCTGTGTTGGTTCCATGTTCATATGTGCCCGCATTGCTGAGAAAAATTATGCTTTAATATTGGCAAATTAACCGCTAGAGGCAACAGTGGCATTGCCTTTACACCTACAGACTCTGCCTATGTTTAGCACTCTTGTAAGGGCTAGTTCACATGGTGTCTTTTAAGAATGGAATTTGGCCCAGATTCCACACCAAAAACCATGGAACGGCCGCTTATGCTGACATTCATTTTATTCAAAGCACCAAGAAAGGAGATGTGGCAGTGTCAGCATATACAGTTGCAAGAAAAAGTATGTGAACCCTTTGGAATGATATGGATTTCTGCACAAATTGGTCATAAAATGTGATCTGATCTTCATCTAAGTCACAACAGTAGACAATCACAGTCTGCTTAAACTAATAACACACAAAGAATTAAATGTTACCATGTTTTTATTAAACACACCATGTAAATATTTACAGTGCAGGTGGAAAAAGTATGTGAACCCTTGGATTTAATAACTGGTTGAACCTCCTTTGGCAATAACTTCAACCAAACGTTTCCTGTAGTTGCAGATCAGACATGCACAACGGTCAGGAGTAATTCTTGACCATTCCTCTTTACAGAACTGTTTCAGTTCAGCAATACTCTTGGGCTGTCTGGTGTCAAACGCTTTCTTAAGGTCATGCCACAGCATCTCAATCGGGTTGAGGTCAGGACTCTGACTGGGCCACTCCAGAAGGCGTATTTTCTTCTGTTTAAGCCATTGTGTTGTTGATTTATTTCTATGCTTTGGGTCGTTGTCCTGTTGCAACACCATCTTCTGTTGAGCTTCAGCTGGTGGACAGATGGCCTTAAATTCTCCTGCAAAATGTCTTGATAAACTTGGGAATTCATTTTTCCTTCGACGATAGCAATCCGTCCAGGCCCTGATGCAGCAAAGCAGCCCCAAACCATGATACCCCCACCACTATACTTCACAGTTGGGATGAGGTTTTGATGTTGGTGTGCTGTGCCTCTTTTTCTCCACACATACTGTTGTGTGTTTCTTCCAAACAACTCAACTTTGGTTTCATCTGTCCACAGAATATTTTGCCAGTACTGCTGTGGAACATCCAGGTGCTCTTGTACAAACTGTAAACGTGCAGTAATGTTTTTTTTGGAAAGCAGTGGCTTGCTCTGTGGTATCCTCCCATGAAATCCATTCTTGTTTAGTGTTTTACGTATCGTAGATTCGCTAACAGGGATGTTAGCATATGCGAGAGACTATTGTAAGTCTTTAGCTGACACTCTAGGATTCTTCTTCACCTCATTGAGCAGTCTGCGATGTGCTCTTGCAGTCATCTTTACAGGACGGCCACTCCTAGGGAGAGTAGCAGCAGTGCTGAACTTTCTCCATTTATAGACAATTTGTCTTACCGTGGACTGATGAACAGCAAGGATTTTGGAGATACTTTTATAATCCTTTCCAGCTTTATGCAAGTCAACAATTCTTAATCGTAGGTCTTCTGAAAGCTCTTTTGCGCGAGGCATTATTCACATCAGGCAATGCTTCTTGTGAAAAGCAAACCTAGAACTGGTGTGTGTTTTTTATAGGGCAGGGCAGCTGTAACCAACACCTCCAATCTCATCTCATTGATTGGACTCCAGTTGGCTGACACCTCACTCCAATTAGATCTTGGAGATGTCATTAGTCTAGGGCAGGGATCAGCAACCTCCGGCACTCCAGCTGTTGTGAAACTACAACTCCCAGCATGCATACTTACTCTGCTCTTCTAAGAACTCACATAGAAATGAATGGAGCATGCTGGGAGTTGTAGTTTCACAACAGCTGGAGTGCCGAAGGTTGCTGATCCCTGGTCTAGGGGTTCACATACTTTTTCCACCTGCACCGTGAATGTTTACATGGTGTGTTCAATAAAAACATGGTAACATTTAATTATTTGTGTGTTATTAGTTTAAACAGACTATGATGGTCTATTGTTGTGACTTAGATGAAGATTAGATCACACTTTATGACCAATTTGTGCAGAAATCCATATTATTCCAAAGGGTTCACATACTTTTTCTTGCAACTGTATGCTGCTAAAAACGACAAAGTGATGCTTCCATTTTGGCTCAATTCATTGGGGCTACACTGCAAGCGGATCCACCACATTCAAACTGATAAACTGCTGCAGAAGGCCTCATGCACACAAATGTATCCATTCCCCACTTCAATGGGGCTGCAAAAAAATAGAAATTTTGTCTCTGCGTGGCCTTTCGCAAAAAAAGAAAAAAAAAAAGAGAACATGTCCACATTAAAGACAAGGATACAACCGTTCTATCAGAAGCCACACATTCCATTCCGCAAAATGCGGAATGCACACGGCCTGCTTCAGTCTTTTGCGGATCCGCAATTTGCAGGCCACAAAACATCCAACGCTCTTGTGCATTAGCCTGAAACCAGAGGTTTTCTGCTTTGGAATACATGGCATATTTTGACAAAGCAAAAACCGCTGTGTGAACTTGCCCTAAGGGTGGCTTCACACATTGTTTTTGGAAAAACACCACTGCAGCTTTTGGAGCCAAAAACAAAAATGGATCTAGCAGGAAAGAGAAGTGTAAGTCCTTCCTTTATAAAATTGCAGCAGTTCTAAACTTAAGTGTCATACCCCATCTCAACATAATATCTATAAACTGCTGGGATTATAGATACTAGAGGGTCCACCATTCACAATAGGTGATGGACACAGTTTATCTACCACCCCCCCCCCCCCCCCCCCCCTCAGTTCTAAGTCAATGGAAGCAGCACCTTAGTAACCAACTCCATCAAATAATGGGGCTTAAGGTCCCTTTCACACGAGCGAGTTTTCCGCGTGGGTGCAATGCGTGACGTAAACGCATTGCACCCGCACTGAATCCTGACCCATTCATTTCAATGGGGCTGTGTACATGAGCGTTGTTTTTCACGCATCAGTTCTGTGTTGCGTGAAAATCGCTGGATGTTCTATATTCTGCGTTTTTTCACGCAGCCCTGGCCCCATAGAAGTGAATGGGGCTGTGTGAAAAACGCATTGCATCCGCAGGCAAGTGCGGGTGCGATGCAATGTTTTTCATCCTGTATTTCTGGAGCTGACTCTACACTGAAACAGCCAATCTGTGGGGTGTCCAAACCATGCCAGTCACATATTGATCGCCTTATAATAAATTGAAGATAAGGGTCGGCACTGCCTTGTAATGGTTGCGGTGCACGTGTCAATAGGTCGGCGTCCCAGCAAACAATATGAAGAAGAGGACCGGCACTCGCGATAGAAGTTTCACTGCTGTGGTTTATTCAGTCACATATTAACACATAGTGACGCGTTTCAGCACTAAAGTCGTGCTTGGTCTGATGAAAGCACGACTTTAGTGCTGAAACGCGTCACTATGTGTTAATATGTGACTGAATAAACCACAGCAGTGAAACTTCTATCGTGAGTGCCGGTCCTCTTCTTCATATTGATCGCCTATCCTAAAGATACGCCTTCAATAACAGAATCCTGGATAGCCATTTTATTGTTTTCCTGAAATATTTTTCTTTACTTAAATAGGTATCCCCATTATAAAGTGGTGGTCCAGGAATATTTTAAAGGTGGTAGGTACGTGTATAAGAAGAGGAATAACAAAGACTTGTTATACACTTCCACTGTCCTTCTGATGCTTTGGTCCCCACTTCCTGTACCAGATCGACATGCCAGAAACTCTAGGAAAGGAAAACTTAGGCAGAGACTAGCGAGGATCAGGTTTTTTGTTATTTTTTTTTTTACTTCTTCTGGCCTGTTATTTTTTTTATAACTTTCCTCTGAACACTTTTTTAACAGTCTATGACAGGTAGCATAAAAATATGCCATAGGTACTGATCCTAACTCTGGCACCCTCACCTATAAGGAGAATTGGGTCTGATGGTCCCCACTCGCCAATTCCCATTCTTCTCATAGGTGAGGGCACCAGAGATGGCTTGGTCTATACTATGTATTTAGCCACCTATAGATTATTTTTTTTACCTTAAAGGGGTTGTCCCATGAAAAATATTCTACAGTTTTCAAACCAGCATCTGAATCTCAATAGTTTTGTAATTGCACGTCATTAAATTTTGAATAGCCAAAAATCAATAAAATGTATCTGTATAGCACCAACTGCTGTTTGTTCTTATTTCTTTGTCCTGCTCACTGAGAAGGCTGCACATGCCCAGAGTTATATGCTTCAACTGCCTCCTGAGCTGTTATAGCGCCAACAGAAAAGATACGCCTCCTGAGCTGCAGCAGAAAAGATACTCCCCTTGAGCTGCCCACTAGATATAAATCTAGAGTACCAGTGAATGGGGAGATCAATACCAGAATCACAGAATTATCTTTGGACTATATCGCTGTCAGAAATTGGGATGGCAGTGAATGCAGCTGAAAGTAAAAGCAGATTTTACCATGTTTATTTACGACTCGATTTCTGTGATATCTCCTGCTGATGTTGTCCTAATGCTGTGATACTGGTCCTGTATGACTGCCAGCTTTTAAACAAGACCAGGCCCATATCTCTAGCTGCTACCAATCCAGACATATGAGCAGCTAAAGCAACCGCTACCCTTCCCTATGTTGAGAAAAAGTGCAGACTACTCCTTTAGTACACAATTAATATACAGAATCCAGTACTTCATATCTTTAGCCTTGTTTTTTTTTTGTAGTTTTGTTTTTCTAATTTGAAGTATATCAGTGTCTGATTTTCAGTTTAATTTTCAGACTTCATCCTATTGCCTAGTGTACTAACTAAGGAACTTTGCTGCAATTTTCATTATCATTCTGCTGCTGAAATTACAGTTATATTGAAATACATGTATTACAACATGCTTCATTTTGCTGCAGTAGACAAAGCAGTGCGCCTTCCTCTATGAATATTAATAAATGCAATTAATCAAGAAAATAAAGCTCTCTGATTATATAACACATGCTCACATGTTTCCCTAAACATGCTGCGTGTGCATTATACTTTTAAATAAGAAACAGTCTCTATGAAATTGTGGAAACATTATCTCAGCATGAGAATTACTCATCGGACCATGGGTCATAAAAAAACAGCTACTGAAAACCCTAGACAGTCATGCCAGCCATATGGCTCAGCAGCATGTTGTTGAGCTAGTTGTCCTATGACTGTATATGTTTCATGTAGCTTTGTAGATGACTGCATTTTCAGGTTTTGGTTCTACAGTATTACATCACATTACTACAAAAAAATGTAGTAACCATCCAAAGTTTGAACACACCTACTCATAGAAGGGTTTCGCATTTTTTTTAAGAATAGTTAAATCATTTGAACTAAGAATGGAACTACATGTACAGTCGTGGCCAAAAGTTTTGAGAATGACACAAATATTCGTTTTCACAAAGTTTGTTTCAGTTGTTTCTGTGATGTAGTGAAATATAATTACACGCACTTCATACTTTTCAAAGGCTTTTATCGACAATTGCATGACATTTATGCAAAGAATCAGCATTTGCAGTGTTGGCCCTTCTTTTTCATTCGACTGGGCATGCTCTCAATCAACTTCTGGGCCAATTCCTGACTGATAGCAACCCATTCTTTCATAATCAGTTCTTGGAGTTTGTCAGAATTAGTGGGTTTTTGTTTGTCCACCCACCTCTTGAGGATTGACCACAAGTTCTCAATTGGATTAAGATCTGGGGAGTTTCCAGGCCATGGACCCAAAATGTCAACGTTTTGGTCCCCGAGCCACTTAGTTATCACTTTTGCCTTATGGCTCAGTGCTTCATCGTGCTGGAAAATGCATTGTTCTTCACCAAACTGTTGTTGGATTGTTGGAAGAAGTTGCTGTTGGAGGGTGTTTTGGTACCATTCTTTATTCATGGCTGTGTTTTGGGGCACAATTGTGAGTGAGCCCACTCCCTTGGATGAGAAGCAACCCCACACATGAATGGTCTCAGGATGCTTTACTGTTGGCATGACACAGGACTGATGGTAGCGCTCACCTTTTCTTCTCCGGACAAACCTTTTTCCTGATGCCCCAAACAATCGGAAAGAGGCTTCATCGGAGAATATGACTTTGCCTCAGTCCTCAGCAGTCCATTCACCATATTTTCTGCAGAAGATGCGCTCACACCTGCCTGCTACCATTCCTGAGCAAGCTCTGCACTGGTGGCACTCCGATGCCGCAGCTGAATCCTCTTTAGGAGACGATCCTGGCGCTTGCTGGACTTTCTTGGACGCCCTGAAGCCTTCTTAACAAGAATTGAACCTCTTTCCTTGAAGTTCTTGATGATCCTATAAATTGTTGATTGAGGTGCAATCTTAGTAGCCACAATATCCTTGCCTGTGAAGCCATTTTTATGCAACGCAATGATGGCTGCACGCGTTTCTTTGCAGGTCACCATGGTTAACAATGGAAGAACAATGATTTCAAGCATCACCCTCCTTTTAACAGGTCAAGTCTGCCATTTTAACCCAATTAGCCTGACATAATGATCTCCAGCCTTGTGCTCGTCAACATTCTCACCTGAGTTAACAAGACGATTACTGAAATGATCTCAGCAGGTCCTTTAATGACAGCAATGAAATGCAGTGGGTTTAAGTTAATTTTCATGGCAAAGAAGGACTATGCAATTCATCTGATCACTCTTCATAACATTCTGGAGTATATGCAAATTGCTATTATAAAAACTTAAGCAGCAACTTTTCCAATTTCCAATATTTATGTAATTCTCAAAACTTGTGACCACGACTGTATATAGTGACCAATAAAATGAAGTTTTGAATTGTAGCCTCTTGCTGAATATTTTAGATTTAGCAAAAGTAACCTTTAGCTTGATAAGAATTTTGCATACTCATGGCATTCTCACAACCAACTTGTTGGGGCAGTCATAAGGGATTCGTTTCCAACAGTGTTTATGGAAGATTTCCCATGTATGCTGAGAACTGGAATACTTTTCCTCGACTCTCCATTCCCTAAGGCTTACTTCAGTCCTCTACAGGATTGCATCACTCTTCTTTTCGTCATGTAGCTCCTACACACTGGAGCTATGTTTTGGGCCATTGTTCTGTTAAAATTACTGCCCGATTTAGAATAAAACAGATGTAATGGAGTGATGCTGCAGAATTCTGTTGTAGCCATGCTGGTTTAGTGTGTCTTCAGTTCTGTATAAATCTACAGTACATCCCATCAGTGTCACCAGCAAAGCACCTCCACACTATCATAGGCTTCTCAGTGGGAACATATAACCATATGTTCAACTTCTGTATCAAATAAAGACAAGGCAGTTAGAGCCCAAAATATCTAATTTGGACTAATCAGACCAAATTACAGATTTCACTGGTCTGACGTTCATTTTGTTCCTTGGTCCAAGCAAGTGTTTTCATTTTGTCTCTTTCTGTTGTGGTTTTCTTGAAGCTATTTTACCACGGTAGCCTGATTCCCGCGTGTCTTCTAAAAAGTTTATGTAGAGATTGTGCGATTGAAATCATTCAATTGGACTGTAATCTGTAGGGGCTATTATCTTAAAGGGCATCTGTCAGCAGATTTGTACCTATGAAACTGGCTGACCTGCTGCATGTGCACTTGGCAGCTGAAGTCATATGTGTTGGTCCCATATTCATATGTGTCCACACTGCTGAGAAAATTATGTTTTAACATACGGAAATGAGACTCTAGGAGCAAGGGGGGTTGCCATTACACCTAGAGGCTCTTTTTGCAACTATTGCGTCTTCTCCAGGCAGTTATCAATGTAGGCACATATGAACATAGGACCAAAACAGATGCTTTCAGCTGCTAAGCACACATCTGTAAGATCAGCCAGTTTCTGCTGACAGATGCCTCTTGATTTCTGAGGCTCATGACTCAAATGTGTTTTTTTCCCTTCAAAGCCAGCATCTGGATCTGAATACATTTTTTAATTGCATGTAATTAAAAATGTAGTACTGGGTAGAAAGAAAGCACCTGCGGCACTCACCATTAATCTTCAATTGCAGTTGCAGTTTATTTCATTGTTGCACAAAAGTGGTGGACGCGGACGATACACAGGTGGATGAATCGGCTACAGCTGTTTCGCGCTTTCTTGCGCTTTGTCATACCTCCTGTGATGTAGAGGGGAGGGGGCTATAAATACCTCCACCCCATATACGTCACTGGTATACATATATGTGAAATACAAAAACATATACACTTAAAACCAAATCAAATGAAGACAGCCAAATCATTTTTATCATTTAAACCTAGAGGTCCCATGGCTTGCGTTCTGATTATCCATGCGGCTTCTCGTTGCAAAAGACTGCGTTTCCTATCCCCTCTTCTCGTGGGGGGCTGGACTTTTTCAATACCTGCACATTTTAAGACTTCACTCCTCCTCCCATGTTCAGCATGTATATGTTTAATTAGCTTGGTTGCCCCATTCTTAGTTGTTATTGATTTCTTGTGCTCCCTAAAGCGTACATATAAGCACCTATGTGTCTTACCAATGTAAAACCTCCCACATGGGCATAAGATCATATATACTACATACTGGGTTTTACAGATAGACAACTCAGAGACACTAATACCTATGTTCCCCTTGCCTCAGACCCCACCATAAAATATCAGCAACAACTTAAAGCGTCATTGTGGAAGTATGTAGACAGAGGATTCTTGACCAAGCGTATGGCTGAGAGACTCTACTCTCAGTTCCCCATCAGACCAGTGTGGTATGACGTACCCAAGATCCACAAATTGGTGTTACACCCACCCGGGCGTCTCATAGTGTCAGGGAACGGTTCTTTGACCGAACCCCTTTCCCAATATCTGCATTGGAGGCTGCGCCCGGTGCTAAAAGGGGTTCCTTCATATTTGGAGGATACCATTGATTTTTTGGAGGCCTTGGGAGAAATACAATGGCAGGACGGCTTCTATTAAGCCGCGGTGGATGTGGACAGCATGTATACCAGGATTCCACAAGAACTGGGGGGTAGAGACGGTCCGCGACATTTTGCAGAAGATAGGTAAAAGTGACCCATATATTGATTTTGTTACGGAGTCTCTGTCATTCATACTGACACATAACGCTTTCAGTTTCAACCAGGAATGGTTTAAACAATTGTCTGGAACCGCGATGGGGACACCAGTCTCATGCACCTTCGCAAATTTATTTTTAGCCATGTTTGAAGAGAGGTATGTTTACACCATCCAAAACCCATTTATACGGTACATCAAGGTTTTTTTTTAAGATATATAGACAATATATTTATTGTCTGGGCGGGGGAGAAACACATGTTCAATGCACTTGTGGATTATTTAAATAATGCAAACAAGATGAATATGCGGTTCACCAGCACTTTGAGTGAATATGAATTGGATTTTCTTGATGTTAAAATAAGGGTGAGAGATGGTCAGTTACATCCCACCATCCATAGGAAAGCAACATCCACGAATGCATTGTTACACTACACAAGCTACCACCCGCCGTATATCAAAAGCGCAATTCCATATGGCCAGAATTGTCAAAGTTGATGTTGAATTCACGGAACAATGTATAGATCTGAAGAAACGTTTCCTGCAAAGGGGCTACCCAGAGAAAATAGTGAACAATGCATATATAAAAATCATATGAAAAAGACAGGCTTTAGGCAAAAGCATAAACATAAAGAGAAAGAGGAGACAGCATAACAAAGGTGATGGAGATAGAGCAGTGTTCACATTCGACTATTCAGATAATCAGAATGCAAGCCATGGGACCTCTAGGGTTAAATGATAAAAATGATTTGGCTGTCTTCATTTGATTTGGTTTTAAGCGTATATGCTTTTGTATTTCACATATATGTATACCAGTGACGTATATGGGGTGGAGGTATTTATAGCCCCCTCCCCTCTACATCACAGAAGCCTTGACAAAGCGCAAGACAACGCGAAACAGCCGTAGCCGATTCATGCACCTGTGTATCGTCCGCGTCCACCACTTTTGTGCAACAATGAAATACTGCAACTGCAATTCAAGATTAATGGTGAGTGCCGCAGGTGCTTTCTTTCTACCCAGTACACATTACTATAAGGACTACATTACAGACAGAGCACCACCGGGAAGTTCGTTGAATGCCAGTGCAAATAGTTATTTTAGTGATCGTATAGACACATGTGGCAGTGCCAGCTGCGATATCTCTTGTTGTTATCTGTATAGCGCCACCTGCTGGTTTTTTTTCTTTTCTTATTTCTTTGTCCTGCTCACTCGGAAGGCCGCACATGCTCAGTTTCATCCTCCAACTGCCTCCTGAGCTGTGATAGGGAGATCACGGACACGCCCCCTGAGCTGCAGCAGAAGAGACACTCCCCTTGAGCTGTCAGCTTGATAGAAATCTAGCAGAGCAATGAATGTGGAGATCTCTGGATCCATGTGAGGTACAGGGCTGGTTCGAACTTTGTTAGAAAGAGGCTGTCATGTACTATGTCTGATTTTCATTTTTTACATTAGTCATGGGATAACCCCTTTAAGGGCCTTTTACACTGGCCAATGAATGTAGATATTAGCCCAGTCTATCATCCCTTCATCTAAACACAACATTGATCAGCCAACAGACACAAGCATAAAAATGGTCTCTTGTTGGCAGCACATATCCTCATGTAAATGTGATGTACTGCCGACATAATGTAAAATGTATGTGGGGATAACAATAGCTGATCTCCCATACAACTTTGATCAGCCTGTATAAACCAGCACCATTCTAATTGCTTTTTGTTGATTAGTGCTCGTTACCAAGCTGTCTAAAAGACCTTTAGTTGAGCTGTTCTAGTAATAGTATACAATACAAACTAATCCAAATAGGGCTATTTAAGAACCACCCTGCCTTGCTGAAAAGACTTGACATAAATTAACTTTAATAGGCTCACAGTTGTGTGCTTAAAAAATGATGACCGAATAATTTAAGTTCAACTTTTTCCACCTCTAAATGTTATTGAAGTTCAGAAAGAAACATGTAGATTTCATAAAAATGTAAATTTGCAAAATGTAGTTTATTCACGCATTGCCATCAACTACAATATCTATATTTAGATTATATTAGTTACAAGATTAAAATGCCTCTGATTTGAGATGAAAAAACTATCAGTCAGGTCTAAACTTTTCACTGGCACTTGGTATATACAAGCTTATTTACATAAAATAGTTAGATAATTGGGTCAAATATAAAGTTAATGGCCAGACTGGTCGAGCAATATAGTAAAATTATTACTTAAAATATCGTTTCAAGAGTAAAGATGGACAGAGTATAACAATTTACAGACAAAAGAGGGACATTTAGCAGAGACAGTATAGATAGGAGAGTTACATAGTAGTAGGCTCATACATTGACATTAAGGACCTATGAAAACAGCATTTTTATTTTTATTTTATTTTTTTACAAACAGCACATCATCGCTTTGTCCCCAGAAGTCATCTAGAGAAATGTTAGCAAACATATAAAAATGAATGTATAATTTGATGAATGTGTGTTTTATTTAATTATTTCTCCTGCAAAAAGTGAGAGAAATTATTCAGGGAGTAAATCCATTCCAAAAGGTGAAAGTTTGCTCTGCACTCAGGTATCAGTCACCCCTGATCATAAGTGGGTTAATGACTAAATGCATCACTTTCTTTAGAGGTTACTGATATATTAAATCAATGAATAGCAAGTGTACATACATTGGAGCCATGATATAAGGGGTTTATACTCTGACAGATTAATCAATAGCCGGCTATGTAAATAATATAAAATGCTCCTTCAATGGTCATTAGCAGTCATACAGTCATTCTGCTTATTACTGTGGCCTGATTGCCGGCAAAGCATTGCCTCCTCTGCTGTCTCTTAAAGGGTCAGTGAGCACACCCTAACTCACACTAGCCAATTCCTAGCCACTTTGGGGGACTTAAGGGTGTCTCTGCACTAGGTTGTATAGCTTGCTAGTTCCCTGCAGAGGTGTGCCATATGTTTTTCTACTGCTTGTGTACCAACTTCTGCTTGTTTTCTGGCTTGACCCTTTATTGTCTTCCCATACTTTGTGCTGACCTTGGTCTGTCCCTGATTACAGTTTTGCCTGATCCCTCAGCACTTTGCACCAGTGGCTCTTGACCCGGGTGGGTCAGCTGTCCATCAGACAGAGGCTACTCCAGGAGGTAGCCTGGTGGTTCATCTCCAGTAAGGTTCACATCCCTGGAATTAAAGGGTAAAAACCAGGGGACCGCCAGGAAGATGTCCTTAGGAGTAGCCCCAAGTTAAATAAGTTTGGTTGATACAGTGGTTCCACACCCACTGCGTGACATAGGGTCTTCATAATACAACCTCTCTAAAGGGAATGTTTCACCAATATTGAATTTACAATCTAAACCAAATATTAAATCATATTTTTTTTTTTCTCTAATCCGGATGAATCTAAACCCTAGATCTCATGGATTACACCAGATTGTTCACTATTTACGCCATATTTACGTGAGCTCGCGCATGTGCAGTTCCTTCCCTGAGGCTGATATCAGCACAGGGAAGGAACACTATGCTGGCACTGTGCATCGCGAGATTACGGCGATCTGACTTCGTGAGCAAGGAGGAGATTCGTGGATACAGGCGGTGCTGGGCTCCTTCACAGGGGGGCGTGGCTGGGCTCCAGAACGGTTAGTACAGCCGCTTGGGCTCCTTACCAGGTTCATTTACATATATATAAAATCATTTTTTATACTCAATAAAACCACACAGAGCTATGGACAGGTATATTGCGGACATGCTAACGGCGATCTAGCCGTGCTTGTCCGCATCTCTATAGGGTAAAAAGATGTGACAGAATCCCTTTAAGTCCGCCCCTGGGGATTCTACTTTCTATATCCCCATATGTTGTTCTGTTGTAAGAGACTTAAGAGAAGCATTCATTTTAGAATCTAAATCTGTTTTCCCTCAGTACAGTCAGCAGCACAAGACTCCCTCACCTATGATGTTCTTAGTCTGTTAACAAAGATTTAAAATACACAAGGTGGTGAAGTTTGGGGCAACTTATACAGGTACATCTCAATAAATTAGAATATCGAAAAATTAAATGTAGTAATTCAATTCAAAACGTGAAACTCATTATACAGATTCATTACACACAGAGTGATCTATTTCTATTGTAATGTTGATAATTGTGGCTTACAGCTAAAAAAATAAGTTAGTATCTCAGAAAAGTACAATATTATATAAGACCAATTTAAAAAAGGACTTAACACAGAAATGTTGACCTACTGAAAAGTATGTACAGCATCACTGTAGTGTGGCATGGAGCTGTGGCACTGCCGAGATGTTATGGAAGCCCAGGTTGCTTTTATAGCGGCTTTCAGCTTGTCCGCATTGTTGGTTCTGGCGTTTCATTTTCCTCTTGACAGTACCCTATATATTCCGGTCTAGGTCAAGTGAGTTTGCTGGCCAATCAAACACAATGATACCGTTGTTATTAAACCAGGTACTGGCACTTTTAGCAGTGTGTGCAGGTGCCAAGTCATGCGGGAAAATAAAATCAGCATCTCCATAAAGCTTGTCAGCAGAGGGAAAGATTAAGTGGTCTGGTAGATGGCTGCACCGACTTTGGACTTGATATAACATAGTGGACAAACACTAGCAGATGACATGGCTCCCCAAGCCATTACCGACTGGAACATTTACACTGAACCTCAAACAGCTTGGATTATGTGCTTCTCCACTCTTCCTCTAGATTCTGGGACCTTGATTTCCAAATGAGATGCAAAATGTGCTTTCACATGAAAGCAAGACTTTGGACCACTGAGCAACAGTCCAGTCCTTTTTCTCCCAGGTCCTCTTAGGCCAGGTGAGATGGTTCTGATGTTGTCTCTGGGTCATGAGTAGCTTGACACAAGGAATGCGACAGTTGTAGCCCATCTCCTGCATATGTATGTGTGTGGTGGCTCTTGAAGCACTGCCTCCAGCTGCAGTCCACTGCTTGTGAATCTCCCCCAAATTCTTGAATTACTTTTTCTTGACAATTCTTTCAAGGCTACGGTTATGCCTGTTGCTTGTGCACTTTTTTCTACCACACGCTTTCCTTCCACATGCTTGGATACAGCACTCTGAACTCTGAGCACTTTTTGAATTTAATTATTGAAATAAATTAACTTTTCAATGATATTCTAATTTATTGAGATGCACCTGTATATACAGTTTAGGTATCAATTAAAATTGACACCCATCTTATCAGCTTGCAAGATGGAGAATTCCCCCTTATGTTGGGCTGCTGACAGGACTAAGGGAAAACAATTTACATTCTAAATCTAATGCCTTAGGTTGGCTCAATCCACATTAGCATTCTCTAATGCATAATCTATAGCAGTGTTTCCCAACCAGTGTGCCTCCAGCTGTTGCAAAACTACAACTCCCAGCATGCCCGGACAGCCTTTGGTTGTGCGTGCATGCTGGGAGTTGTAGTTTTGCAACAGCTGGAGGCACACTGGTTGGGAAACACTGATCTATAGCACTATTCTTGCTGTATAAAAACAAAACCAGAAGTCATGACCCTAATGTGAACAGAGCCTAAAACTTTTGCAAAAAGCCTTAGCTAACAGACAGCTTAAAATTATGATTTATATTTCACGAAGAAACTTTTGATGAAGCGATTTGAATAAGTCAGCATAACTTTCTATATAAGGCGGAAGATAAATGAAGCAGGGCAATTCATAATTCATGACATGAAAGATGTTTGGATATTGATATTAAATGAGAATAAGTACTTGAGAAAGGAAGGTTATATGATTGAAATTTTATGATGGACTATATTAAAATGGGAAAGACAGCCGTTGCTTACAATGAGAAAACCATTAGAACAAAGGTCTAGAGCCACAGCATGACAGCACTGAACATCTTTCTTCCTATACACTACTTCTCTGGCAACATGCCAATCCAAAAATTGAGGTCACCTTAATTATGGGGTATGAAAAGTTTCAGTATATTTAATGTTGTGAACAGTGTTTGCACTTGTGGTACATAAGGAATATGGTCCAACACCATCATGGGCGTAGCTATAGGGGAATTGGGGGAAGTGGCTGTTATCCTAGAATAGATTTCCTTTAAGAAAATAAATACTATTCTGGGTATAAATTAAAATGATGCAACACATTGAAGTTAGAAAAATCCTGCAGAAAGTATTTTTTTTGTAGATTCAGAATTTTTGTTTCAAGTTAAATATCTTTGGCGCATAACTCAGTCTTGTTTCTTCTTAGTGATGACCTTGTATTTTTTCCAGAAATATGGACAGATTTTCTCAGACTTTTAGATACAGTACTGCTTTAACACGTTAAGGACCTAGGATGAGTATACTCGTCCTGGAGCACTGATACTGATACTCGTCCTGGCATTAAACTGTCACCATGTCTGCAGACATGGTGACAGCGCTGAGTGCTGGCTGTTACACACAGCCAGGCACCCAGGGTCAATGCCGAGGGGGGTCCTGTGACCCCTCCGTATCGGCGATCGCTGCAAACCGCAGGTCAATTCAGACCTGCGATTTGCAGCGCTTTCTGTAGTTTCTGATTCCTGCGGTCCCTTTAAAATGGCCAAAGTAAAAAAGATTTAAACCCCCCCCCAGCACCCCTAAATGATTTTATGTCGGCGGGGTGCAGGGGGGCGGGTTGTGGGCAGTGAGGGCTTGCAGGAGTTGCGGGAGGTGGGCGGTGCGGCAGGCGGGATCGCAATCCCCCATCCGCCTCCCCCTGAATATTCATTGGTGGTCAGTGGTTTATACCAGAGTGTCAGCACATTGCTGACACTCTGGTATAAACGTCTGACAACGCTGCGATGTCAGCCGTTTCACCCTTTCCATACCGCGGTCCGTACGGACCACTGTATGGAAAGGGTTAAGTCAGGGATCTCCCTCCCTCTGCCATCGGGGGGCTGCTGTGCCTTTGCAGCCCCCAGATGGATGAGGTGACAGAGGGAGGGAGCTCCCCTCCTTCCCCTTCCCCGTCTGCTCAGTTGTGGCAGACGGGGAAGGTTTCCATGGCAACAGGATGCCTTCTCAGGCATCCTGCTGTCCGTGGTGCTGAACAGATCTATGCTAAAGGCATAGATCTGTTCAGACAGTGTAAGTAAAATACAGAACAATACACTATATGGTGTATTGTACTGTATTATACAGACATCAGACCCACTGGATCTTCAAGAACCAAGTGGGTCTGGGTCCAAAAAATGTAAAAAAAAGTGAAAAAAGTAAAAGATAATAAAAACACATTATCACTGAATAAAAAAAATAAAAAAAATACACTACACATATTAGGTATCGCCGCATCCGTAACGACCTGATCTATAAAACGGTCATGTTACTTTCACCCGCACGGTGAACGCCATAAAAAAATAAAAACTATCAGGAAATTGAAATTTTGCCCACCTTACTTCCCAAAAAAAGGTAATAAAAGTGATCAAAAAAGTCGCATGTACACCGAAATAGTACCAATCAAACCGTCACCTCGTCCCGCAAAAAATGAGCCCCTACATTGGCCCCCCAAAAAAACTAACTATGGGGACACTATAACATGATTTTTTTTTGTTTCAAAAATGATATTATTGTGTAAAACTTAAATTAAAAAAGTATACATATTAGGCATCGCCGCATCCGTATCGACCAGCTCTATAATAATATCACATGAGCTAACCCCTCAGATGAACACCGTAAAAAATAAAAACTGTGCTAAATAAACAATTTTTGGTCACCTTACATCACAAAAAGTGTAATAGCAAGCGATCAAAAACGTCATATGCACCCCAAAATAGCGCCAATCAAACTGTCATCTCATCCCGCAAAAATCATACCCTACCCAAGATAATCACCCAAAAACTGAAAAAACTATGGCTCTTAGACTATGGAAACACTAAAACATGATTTTTTTGGTTTAAAAAATGAAATCATTGTGTAAAACTTACATAAATAAAAAAAAAAAGTATACATATTAGGTATCGCCGCGTCCGTATCGACCGGCTCTATAAAAACCTAACATGACCTAACCTCTCAGGTGAACACTGTAAAAGAATAAAAATAAAAACTGTGTAAAAAAAGCCATTTTTTGTAATCTTATCTCACAAAAAGTGTAATAGCAAGCGATCAAAAAGTCATATTCACCCCATAATAGTGCCAATAAAACAGTCATCTCATCCCACAAAAAATGAGAGCCTACCTTAGATAATCGCCCAAAAACTGAAAAAACTATGTCTCTCAGACTATGGAGACACCAAAACATATTTTTTTGTTTCAAAAATGAAATCATTGTGTAAAACTTACATAAATAAAAAAATTGTATACATATTAGGTATCGCCGCGTCCGTGACAACCTGCTCTATAAAAATACCACATGATCTAACCTGTCAGATGAATGTTGTAAATAACAAAAAACGGTGCCAAAAAAGCTATTTCTTGTTACCTTGCCTCACAAAAAGTGTAATATAGAGCAACCAAAAATCATATGTACCCTAAACTAGTACCAACAAAACTTCCACCCTATCCTGTAGTTGCTAAAATGGGGTCACTTTTTTGGAGTTTCTACTCTAGGGGTGCATCAGAAGGGCTTCAAATGGGACATGGTGCCCCAAAAAACTGTCTAGCAAAATCTGCCTTCCAGAAACCGTATGGCATTCCTTTCCTTCTGCGCCATGCCATGTGCCCATACAGCAGTTTACGACCACATATGGGTTGTTTCTGTAAACTACAGAATCATGGCCATAAATAATGGGCCAGATTTATCATTACTCTGACAGCTCACTCCACTTTAACATATGGCTAAGGTCAGTTTTAGCCAAGTCAGATTTATGATCGGCCCTTTAAGACTGTAATAAATGTGGTTTGACGGTAGCAGTTTATCTGTCAGTAAGCAGCTTTACAAAAGTCGCACCTTTTTATGAAAAAGTCGCATGTTCTATTAAAAAGTCTCATAAGATAAGCATGGTCCTCACTGGAGTGAAATTGCGACTTTTTAAATAGTCCCAATAGTAAATCTGTCTAGAGATTCATTTACATAAGAAAACATGCCCACTTTCAGAAAACTGGCGAGCATAGTGCAGAGCAGAAAAAAAGTCACATTTTTGCGCAGTTTAAGCGATTGCGCAAAAATTTGCGACTTTATCACTCCATTATTCTGACTTGAGCTAATGATAAATCTGGCCCAATGAGTTTTGTTTGTCTGTTGACCCTTGCTTTGCAACTGGAAAAAAAATTGTAAAATGGAAAATTTGCCCAAAAAATGAAATTCTGAAATGTCATCTCTATTTGCCAATAACTCTTGTGGAACACCTAAAGGGTTAATGACATTTGTAAAATCAGTTTTGAATACCTTGAGGGGTGTAGTTTCTTAGATGGGGTCACTTTTATGGAGTTTCTACTCTAGGGGTGCATCAGGGGGGCTTCAAATGGGACATGGTGTCCAAAAAAACTATCTGCCTTCCAAAAACCGTATGGCATTCCTTTCCTTCTGCGCCCTGCCATGTGCTCGTACAGCAGTTTACGACCACAAATGGGGTGTTTCTGTAAACTACAGAATCAGGGCCATAAGTTTTGTTTGGCTGTTAACCCTTGCTTTGTAACTGAAAACAAAAATAGTAAAATGGAAAGTTTGCAAAAAAATTGAAATTCTGAAATGTCATCTCTATATGCCAATAACTCTTGTGGAACACCTAAAGGGTTAACAACGTTTGTAAAATCCGTTTTGAATGTCTTGAGGGGTGTAGTTTCTTAGATGGGGTCACTTTTATGGAGTTTCTACTCTAGGGGTGTATCAGGGGGGCTTCAAATGGGACATGGTGTCCAAAAAAACAGTCTAGCAAAATCTGCCTTTCAAAAACCATATGGCATTCCTTTCCTTCTGTGTCCTACCGTGTGCCCGTAGAGTGGTTTACGACTACATATGGGGTGTTTCTGTAAACTACAGAATCAGAGCAATAAATATTGAGTCTTGTGTGGCTGTTAAACCTTGCTTTGTAACTGGAAAAACATTATTAAAATGGAAAATCTGCCCAAAATCTGAAATTTTGAAATTGTATCTCTATTTTCCATTAATTCTTGTGGAACACCTAAAGGGGTAACAAAGTTAGCAAAATCAGTTTTGAATACCTTGAGGGGTGTAGTTTCTAGAATAGGGTCATTTTTGGGTGGTTTCTATTATATAAGCCTCACAAAGTGACTTCAGACCTGAACTGGTCCCTAAAAATTGGGTTTTTGAAAAGTTCAGAAAAATTTCAAGATTTGCTTCCAAACTTCTAACCTTGTAACATCCCCAAAATATTAAATATCATTCCCAAAATGATGCAAACATGAAGTAGACATATGGGGAATGTAAAGTAATAACTATTTTTGGAGGTATTACTATGTATTATAGAAGTAGAGAAATTGAAACTTAAAATTTGCAATTTTTTACACATTTTTGGTAAATTTTGTATTTTTTTATAAATAAAAATGTATTTTTTTTACTTCATTTTACCAGTGTCATGAAGTACAATATGTGCCGAAAAAACGATCTCAGAATGGCCTGGATAAGTCAAAGCGTTTTAAAGTTATCACCACATAAAGTGACACTGGTCAAATTTGCAAAAAATGGCCTGGTCCTTAAGGTGAAAATGAGCTTGGTCCTTAAGGTGTTAAAGATGGCAATGTAAAACACATGTAAGGATACGCTGTTCTTTAGAAAGAATGGTCAGCAGCAGATTATACAATATGGATATACACGTACTTGGTCAATGGGCCTTGATTATCCAACACTGTTATCGACAGAAAATGGTTCCTTAGCTGTACATGTAAAATCTTCGTACAAAAACGGCAAATAGATTAAAAAAAAAGCTTCCTAGTTCCATTTTCATGCAGAATTTTGTGTGGGTGTATATGAAGCATACAAGTGCAGCAGGTGACATGTCCCGCCCTTTTATTAACTTAGAACAGATGAAAACCTTTGAGGGTCTCCACAATATAACCAGTCTGTTGTCGTAACCACTTCACCACCAAATATTAATTCTGATGTCAGCATTGATCTTCTGTTATTTCTCCTGAAAACAATAATTACTCTTACCGGTAATTGTTTTTCTTGAAACCCATGACGTCACCCATGCGACTAGGACCTCCCATCCAGGACAGGAAACCTGAAGAGATAAAATGGTTCACACCCCCACCACACCTCAGTGATTCTAATAAACAGACGTCCCGAGGCGTGCCAACCACCAAGAACCAGAAGGTTGAAAACCAAAACCAACACACAAAGTGGTAAAGAAGAGAACCAATCTGGTAAATGATATCCCTTCTAATACCTTCTAGAAAAGTAACTTTAACAGCTACTGTACATATATATATATATATATATATATATATATATACACACTCACCTAAAGAATTATTAGGAACACCATACTAATACGGTGTTGGACCCCCTTTTGCCTTCAGAACTGCTCAGGTAGCCCGTGGCATTTAAACGATGGACAATTGGCACTAAGGGGCCTAAAGTGTGCCCAGAAAACATCCCCCACACCATTACACCATCACCACCAGCCTGCACAGTGGTAACAAGGCATGATGGATACATATTCTCATTCTATTTACGCCAGATTCGGACTCCACTACCATTTGAATGTCTCAACAGAAATCGAAACTCATCAGACAAGGCAATATTTTTCCAGTCTTCAACAGTCCAATTTTGGTGAGCTTGTGAAAATTGTAGCCTCTTTTTCCTATTTGTAGTGGAGATGAGTGGTACCCGGTGGGGTCTTTTGCTGTTGTAGCCCATCCGCCTCAAGGTTGCGCATGTTGTGGCTTCACAAATGCTTTGCTGCATACCTCGGTTGTAACGAGTGGCTATTTCAGTCAACGTTGCTGTTCTATCAGCTTGAATCAGTCGGCCCATTCTCCTCTGACCTCTAGCATCAACAAGGCATTTTCGCCCACAGGACTGCCGCATACTGGATGTTTTTCCCTTTTCACACCATTCTTTGTAAACCCTAGAAATGGTTGTGCGTGAAAATCCCAGTAACTGAGCAGATTGTGAAATACTCAGACCGGCCCGTCTGGCACCAACAACCATGCCACGCTTAAAATTGCTTAAATCACCTTTCTTTCCCATTCTGACATTCAGTTTGGAGTTCAGGAGATTGTCTTGACCAGGACCACAACCCTACATGCATTGAAGCAACTGCCATGTGATTGGTTGACTAGATAATCGCATTAATGAGAAATAGAACAGGTGTTCCTAATAATTCTTTAGGTGAGTGTATATATATATATATATATATATATATATACACACAGTCCAGACCAAAAGTTTGGACACACCTCATTCAAAGAGTTTTCTTTAGTTTCATGACTATTAAAATTGTAGATTCACACTGAAGGCATCAAAACTATGAATTAACACATGTGGAATTATATACATAACAAAAAAGTGTGAAACAACTGAAAATATGTCATACAGTGGGATGCGAAAGTTTGGGCAACCTTGTTAATCGTCATGATTTTCCTGTATAAATCGATGGTTGTTACGATAAAAAATGTCAGTTAAATATATCACATAGGAGACACACACAGTGATATTTGAGAAGTGAAATGAAGTTTATTGGATTTACAGAAAGTGTGCTATAATTGTTTAAACAAAATTAGGCAGGTGCATAAATTTGGGCACCACAAAGAAGAAATGAAATCAATATTTAGTAGATCCTCCTTTTGCAGAAATTACAGCCTCTAAACGCTTCCTGTAAGTTCCAATGAGAGTCTGGATTCTGGTTGAAGGTATTTTGGACCATTCCTCTTTACAAAACATCTTTAGTTCATTCAGGTTTGATGGCTTCCGAGCATGGACAGCTCTCTTTAAGTCACACCACAGATTTTCAATTATATTCAGGTCTGGAGACTGAGATGGCCATTCCAGAACGTTGTACTTGTTCCTCTGCATAAATGCCTTAGTGGATTTTGAGCAGTGTTTAGGGTCATTGTCTTGTTGAAAGATCCAGCCCCGGCGCAGCTTCAGCTTTGTCACTGATTCCTGGACATTGGTCTCCAGAATCTGCCGATACTGAGTGGAATCCATGCATCCCTCAACTTTGACAAGATTCCTAGTTCCTGCACTGGCCACACAGCCCCACAGCATGATGGAACCACCACCATATATTACTGTAGGTAGCAGGTGTTTTTCTTGGAATGCTGTGTTCTTTTTCCTCCATGCATAACGCCCCTTGTTATGGCCAAATAACTCAATTTAAGCTTCATCAGTCCACAGCACCTTATTCCAAAATGAAGCTGGCTTGTCCAAATGTGCTTTAGCCCATCTCAAGCGGCACTTTTTGTGCTGTGGGCGGAGAAAAGGCTTCCTCTGCATCACTCTCACATACAGCATCTCCTTGTGTAAAGTGCGCCGAATGGTGGAACGATGCACAGTGACTCCATCTGCACCAAGATGATGTTGTAGGTCTTTGGTGCTGGTCTGTGGGTTGACTCTGACTGTTCTCACCATTCTTCGCTTCTGTCTATCCGAGATTTTTCTTGGTCTGCCACTTCGAGCCTTAACTTGAACTGAGCCTATGGTCTTCCATTTCCTCAATATGTTCCTAACTGTGGAAACAGACAGCTGAAATCTCTGAGACAGCTTTCTGTATCCTTCCCCTAAACCATGATGGTGAACAATCTTTGTCTTCAGGTCATTTGAGAGTTGTTTTGAGACCCCCATGTTGCTACTCTTCAGAGAAAATTAAAAGAGGAGGGAAACTTACAATTGACCCCCTTAAATACTCTCTCATAATTGGATTCACCTGTGTATGTAGGTCATGGGTCACTGAGCTTACCAAGCCAATTTGAGTTCCAATAATTAGTTCTAAAGGTTTTGGAATCAATAAAATGACAACAGTGCCCAAATGTATGCACCTGCCTAATTTTGTTTAAACAATTATAGCACACTTTCTGTAAATCCAATAAACTTCATTTCACTTTTCAAATTCACTTTTCAAATATCACTGTGTATACAGGAAAATCATGATGATTAACAAGGTTGCCCAAACTTTCGCATCCCACTGTATTCTAGGTTCTTCAAAGTAGCCACCTTTTGCTCAGTCAGTACGAAAAATTGGGAAAATTTTGAAAGTGTCCCTAAGTGCAGTCACAAAAACCATCAAGCGCTACAAAGAAACTGGCTCACCTGCGGACCGCCCCAGGAAAGGAAGACCAAGAGTCACCTCTGCTGCGGAGGATAAGTTCATCCGAGTCACCAGCCTCAGAAATCGCAGGTTAACAGCAGCTCAGATTAGAGACCAGGTCAATGCCACACAGAGTTCTAGCAGCAGACACATCTCTAGAACAACTATTAAGAGGAGACTGTGTGAATCAGGCCTTCATGGTAGAATATCTGCTAGGTAACCACTGCTAAGGACAGGAGAGACTTGTTTGGGCTAAAGAACACAAGGAATGGACATTAGACCAGTGGAAATCTGTGCTTTGGTCTGATGAGTCCAAATTTGAGATCTTTGGTTCCAACCACCGTGTCTTTGTGCGACGCAGAAAAGGTGAACAGATGGACTCTACATACCTGGTTCCCACCGTGAATCATGGAGGAGGAGGTGTGATGGTGTGGGGGTGTTTTGCTGGTGACACTGTTGGGGATTTATTCAAAATTGAAGGCATACTGAACCAGCATGGCTACCACAGCATCTTGCAGCGGCATGCTATTCCATCCGGTTTGCGTTTAGTTGGACCATCATTTATTCTTCAACAGGAAAATGACCCCAAACACACCTCCAGGCTGTGTAAGGGCTATTTGACCATGAAGGAGAGTGATGGGGTGCTGCGCCAGATGACCTGGCCTCCACAGTCACCGGACCTGAACCCAATCGAGATGGTTTGGGGTGAACTGGACCGCAGAGTGAAGGCAAAAGGGCCAACAAGTTCTAAGCATCTCTGGGAACTCCTTCAAGACTGTTGGAAGACAATTTCAGGTGACTACCTCTTGAAGCTCATCAAGAGAATGCCAAGAGTGTGCAAAGCAGTAATCAAAGCAAAAGGTGGCTACTTTGAAGAACCTAGAATATGACATATTTTCAGTTGTTTCACACTTTTTTGTTATGTATATAATTCCACATGTGTTAATTCATAGTTTTGATGCCTTCAGTGTGAATCTACAATTTTCATAGTCATGAAACTCAAGAAAACTCTTTGAATGAGAAGGTGTGTCCAAACTTTTGGTCTATACTGTATATATATATATATATATATATATATATTCTTTTTTTTGGGGGGGGGGGATTTTTGGGGTGCCGTCATGGCTTTCAAGAAAAACAATTACCGGTAAGAGTAATTATTGTTTCCCCTCACCCATGATGGCACCCATGCGAGAATAAACTCGAAGATAAAGAATTTAGGGGGGGACTACAGCTTGTAGCACTTTTCTCTGAAAGGCTGCATCTGAGTCTAAAAAAGGTATGGGGAGAGCTCCAATTAGCAGCTCTGTATATCTGAGCCAGAGAAGCATCCGCCCTCTCCGCCCAAAAGGCAGCCACAGCTCTAGCGCAATGAGCCCCTAACCCAGCAGGAGGAGTCAGGCTAACGAAAGAATAAGCTAGGGAAATAGAATTCTTAAGCCATCTAGCAATAACACTAGTAGAGACTTTGCGACCTCTAGCTCTATCCAAAAACTGAATAAAGAGATTCTCATCTATTCTCCAAGATCATGTGGAGTCTAGGTAAAAAACTAAACACATTCTGACATCAAGGCAAAGGAATCTTTCTTCCAACAGATTGGTTGGATTTGGACAGAAGGAGGGTAGAGTCTCATCCTGACTTCTATGAAAATCAGAGACCACCTTAGGCTGAAAGGATGGAAGCGGTCTAATAATCACCTTGTCCTCTAAAATGGTAGTTTAGTGAGGGAAGGCAGAGAAAGCCTGAATTTCTGAAACCCGTCTAGCAGATGTCGAGCTAAAATGAAAGCCATTTTGAAAGTAAGCACTTTAATAGAAATCTCAGTTAATGGTTCAAATGGCTTTTGCGATAGGGCCAAAAGGAGATTATTCAAATACCAGGGGGAGACAAGGATCTTAAAGAAAGGTGCATTCTTGATGCTGCAGACAAGAATCTTTTAATCAATGGATGATCTGCTAATCTGGAATCAAAGAAATAACTTAAAGCAGCTACCTGGACTTTTAATGTAAATGCTTTAATATTCCTGTCTAGCCCTGCTTGCAAAAACTCTAGGATCTTTGGTATTTCAGGAGACTTAAAAGGGATCTGGGCTATGTCCTAAGAAGGCTGAATTTTTTTTTCCAAACTTTGTTTTATTTTCTTGAGGCAACCACCTTCCTACTCTTCGGCATAGTGAAGACTACTTTGGAGGATAATCCCCTTCTAGACCAAACTTCCCTTTCAAAATTCACACCGAAAGATGGAGAATTTCTGGGTTGGGATGGACTAGCGGACCCTGGTAAAGAAGATCCTCCTTCGACAGAAGGGTCCAGAGAGGCTCTACTGCCATCCTTAGCAGACTGGAGTAACAGGACCTCTTTGGCCACATTGGAGCTATCAGGATAACCAAGGCCCCCTCTCTTTCTATTTTCTTCAATAACTGGGGAATAAGGCAAAATGGAGGTAAGGCATACCCTAATTCCTGGCTCCAGTCCTGTGCTAACCCGTCTATTGCTAACGGGCCATCCAAATGGTTGAGGGAGAAGAACCTCTCTAATTTTCTGTTGGCTCTTGAGGCAAAAAGGTCCACTGTGGGAAGACAAAAAAAGTATTTGTTTAGACACCATTCTCCTTGCTTTAAGGAGACTCGACTTCTCCTTCAGATGCACTGCTGACAGAAAAAGCCTTCTCTCCTCTGCTATATAAAAGATCTTCTGGCATAAAACTAAAAGGGAAGGGACTCTCATTCCCTCTTGACTGTTTATGTACGCCACTGCTGTAGAATTGTCGGAATAGAAGACAATCTTCCTGTGTTTTACCTCTGGTATAGCGATGCTTTGCTTGTGTTCAAGTCCCATCTCCCCTGCCAGCACCTGTTCTGGGAGTGGGCCCCCCAACCCCAAGGGCTGGCATCTGTGGTAATTATAGTTGGGTCTAGAAATGTTCATGGAACCCCTGCTGATAGATTCTCCGGAATTGTCCACCTCAACAGGGAGAGTCTTGTCTTTGAAGAAAGGTAGAAACTCTGACCCAATGAATAAGCGGAGCCGTCCCATGATTTTAGGATGTTTGCATGAAGCTCTCTGGAGTGGATCTATGCATAAGGTACTGCTGGAATCGCTGATGTCATCTGCCCGAGTGCCGCCATTGCTTCTCTGAAAGTACACTGGTAAGAAAGGAAGACTGACCATACTTGTTCCCTGATAGACTCTTTCCTTGGAAGCGGAAGAAAACTTCTTTGCAGACGGGAGTCCAGCTGAATTCCTAAGAAAATGCTAACTTGAGAAGGAATCAGGTATGATTTTTTCCAGTTTATTTTCCATCCTAGATTTTTCAAAGTGGAGCAGAGGAATTATATCTTTTTCTAGTCTCTCTTTTGACTGAGAGACTATTATAAAAATCGTCCAAATAGGGCACTAGCATAATTCCAGACAGTCTTACAAAAGCCGCTACTTCTGCTACTACTTTGGTAAATACTGTGGGAGCCTGATAAACCCAGACTGCTGTTCTTAAAAACGTTTGGGAGGAAGCATGGATTGGAACACTGTAATATGCATCTTCCAGATCCAAGCTTGCCATCCAGCAATCGTGTAAGAGGAGAGCTACAGTTGATTTTATCGTCTCCATACAAAAAAAAATTGTAGACCAGAGATTTGCTACATTTTTTTAGATTTAAAATCACTCTGAATCTTCCATTTGGTTTCTTCACCAAAGATATGGGAATGTCCTGCATATCCATGAAGAGTAACGCTCTATGGGGAGAAGATTCTAGGGACATGCCGCAGAATCTAGAGGCTAGGTTAAATACACTGTTCCACAGGTCCGTCAGCCTAGAGCAAGACCAGAGGATATGTAACAATGTACCTTTGGCTCCACAATTGCGCCAACAGAGGTGGGAAGAACCAGGATATATTTTACTTAGCCTATCTGGGGTTAGGTACCATCTCAAACTGGTCTTCATAGCTGCCTCATATAGAGACACGCTAAAGAAGGTACTCGTTATAAATCTCAGAGCTGGGACCAATTTGGTAATACATAGTGATGTATTCAATTCCTTGTCCCAAGTTAAAAAGGTTTTATTTTTTATGAAAATACTTTATCTCCCAGACTCCTATACAATGGTCTAAGGCTAGATGACTGCACGGATTGAGTGGGAGATGTCCATAACTGCAATACCTGTCAGTAATTATTTCACAAGGTTTATAAACTCGTAGTAAGTGGTGAACCTGTAGATATTTGTAAAACTCTCTATTTGGCAATTCAAACCGAAGTTGTCCTCTATTGTATAACTGGGAAATCCACTTGAGGCCTCGCAGTCTCCAATTTGAGAGATCTGTGTCAGAGAGTTTCCACTAACATTTGCAGAGGAGAAACAGATGGAATGCTTATAGGTGCGTGGGTACATCTGCGGCGGAAAGAGCACCAGTGGTGTATGGCCCCTCCCAAAAGGTAGGGCAGTTGCGAGAATGTTTTTGCAAGGCGGTTTAGACTATCGATAAGCAGAATTTGGAGGTGTTTTGAAGAGGCAAGAGAGGATTCTATTTGAATCCATGGAATAGAGGCGTCTCCCACCAACCAACTAGAAAGGTTAATTTGTGTAGCTAAAAAGTAATCAGCTAAATTTGGAAGGCCTAAGCCCCCTCCACCTTTGGTCTTGCATAATAGTGTAGAAGATGCACGTGGTTTGCGTCCTGCCCAAACGAAAGAGTTGAGAAAGCTCTGAACTTTAGAGAAGTGGTGTGGAGGCACTTTAATTGGGACTGAGCGAAAGATAAATCAGAGTTTAGGTAACGTCATCATTTGAAAGGTGGCTATACGACCTATCCACGATATTTCTAATTTTCCATAGTTGGATATGTCTTGTTTGATAGTGTCCAAGAGGGGGAGATAGTTGTATTGGAACAAGAGGTAGTTGGATGAAGTAAAGTTTATGCCTTAGTATTTAATATGGGTGAATTGCAAGTCAAAATAGTATTGAGATTTTAAGTCTGTTAGTAGTTGGGGATGTATGTGGAAGGGTAGGAATTGGGATTTACTTTCATTAACTTTGTAGTAGGATAGACGGACAAATTTAGCTAGGAGGTCTGTGGAGATGATGGGGTCAGCAGGATGTAATATGCGTATACGTGATATACGGTGTTGTTTGTTGCCTATGATGATACCACATTGGAGTTGAATTGCTTCTCTCTACATATAAGGGCTATTTAGGCCTTTAACATTTAGGGACAAATTTAATTACCATGATGTAATTTGGTTATGCTGTGACTATCAGATGGCATATCTAAAAGAGCCCACATTACAAGGGTGAGAAAAGGAGTTGTGTATAAAGTACCCTGTTCTGAGATAAATACTGCCCTGTAAAACATGGCAATAAATATGTAGGAAAACAAAAATAAACAGAACAAAAAGGAAATAAACTAAAAAATATTAGCTGTGGTAGTAACAGTCCATATGATAGCTGGACTGGAGTCATCATCCTAGCACTGGATGAGTAGGAATTAAGGCCCCTTTCACACGAGCAAGTTTTCCGCATGGGTGCAATGCGTGAGGTGAGCGCATTGCACCCGCACTGAATCCGGACCCATTCATTTCTATGGGGCTGTGCACATGAGCAGTGATTTTCACGTATCACTTGTGCGTTGCGTGAAAATCGCAGCAAGCTCTATATTGTGCATTTTTCACACAACGCAGGCCCCATAGAAGTGAATGGGGCTGCGTGAAAATCGCAAGCATATGCAAGCAAGTGCGGATGCGGTGTGATTTTCATGCACGGTTGCTAGGAGACGATCGGAATGGGGACTAGATCTTTATTATTTTCCCTTATAACATGGTTATAAGGGAAAATAATAGCATTTTTAATACAGAATGCTTAGCAAAATAGGGATGCAGGGGTTAAAAAAAATAAAAAATAAAATTTAACTCGCCTCATCCACTTGTTCGCGGAGCCCGGCTTCTCTTCTGTCGTCGTCTTTGATGATCGGTGAGGAAAAAGACCTGTGGGGACGTCACTGCGCTCATCACATGGTCCGTCACCATGGTGATGGACCATGTGATGAGCGCAGTGACGTCATCAAAAGGTCCTTTACTCAGGTCCTGAAGAAAGAAGGCGATCCGCTACGCGACCAAGTGGATGGGGCGAGTTAAATTTGTTTAATATTTTTAACCCCTTAATGGACATTTTCCTAAGCATTCTGTATTAATAATGCTATTATTTTCTCATATAACCAGGTTATAAGGGAAAATAATAAAATCTACAGAACACCTAACCCAAACTTCTGGGTACCAAACATGCTGATTTTAACTCACGCGCATGCAAAACGCATTAAAACGCTTTTCACTCTTAGGGAGAAAATCGCGCATTTTCCCGCAACGCACCCGCATCTGTTCCCGAACGTTATCCGCAACGCCCGTGTGAAAGAGGCCTAAGGGATCAGAGTCTGTGCTGAAGCCACTGAGTGGCACTTATGCAAGAGGAAAACCGTTAATGTTTGGTCCCTCAACGGGCGTTGACTGTACGCCATTCTGGTTCCAGACGCTGCGGTGAGGTCCTATGGTTATCGGGGGATCTCCGACTGAGATGTTCCAGGCCTCCAATAGCCAGTAGCCCTCCACTGTTGAAGAGATGCTGTATTGCTTCCCATTCCGAGTGAGCAGGATCTTTACTAGGAAACCCCCATTTGTAGGCCATGCCGTGGTCTCTGAGGGCTGTAGTGATTGGGGCAAGGGCCCGGCGTTGACGCAGGGTAGCCACTGAGGTCTGCATATACTTTCACAATTTTGGGAAGGTGCAGGCAGTTCAGGCATTTGTCTCGCTGCAGCCAGGGCAGCTTCTTTTATGTGATAAAAATGTATACGCGCCAAGGTATCACGGGGCGCAGATTCTGGGAAATGCCTGGGTCGTGGAATTTTATGGGCGCAAACCATCCAACTTGAAGGAGCTGGAGCAGTTTTGCAAGGAAGAATGGGCAAAAATCCCAGTGGCAAGATGTGGCGAGCTCATAAAGACTTATCCAAAGCAACTTGGAGCTGTGATTGCTGCAAAAGATAGCTCTACAAAAGTATTGACTTTAGGGGGGCGAATAGTTATGCACATTGAAGTTTTCTGTTATTTTGTCCTATTTGTGGCTTGCTTCACAATAATAATAAAAAAAACTTCTGCAAAGTTGTGGGCATGTTGTGTAAATTGAATTATGCAAATCCTCAAACAATCCATGTTAATTCCACCAAAATACGGAAAAAGTAAAGGGGGTGAATACTTTTGCAAGGCACTGTATCTTCAGGAATCCCTCTAAATGTAATGTTATTGCACCTAGAGCAATCCTCTAGATCAGGGTTTCCCTTTGGCTGTGCGGGCATGCTGGGAGGTGTATTTTTGCAATAGCTGGAGGCACACTGGTTGGGAAACACTGCTCTAGATCGATAAGTTTAGCCTTGATGTTATCAATCGCCATTTCCTCATGGGAATCTATAAGATGGTTATGGGATGCGGCGAATTCACCCATCTTGTTTTCAACATGGGAGACACGTGTCTCAATTGCAGTAATGGAGGAGCGGAGAGGGGCAAGTAATGTGGAAAAGTCCTTGTACAGGATAGAGCAAATGGCAACCGGCATATTCATTAGGTTGCCAGATGCAGGCTGGTCAGATATAGGAAGGCTTTGAAGTACGCCTGCTAGGTGGCTTGCTGGGTGTTGCTCGGAAGCTGGGCCTACCTCGTGTTTCCTGCTCTTGGCACTACGGCCTCGGTTCCACTCGATTCCCGCTGGGTGGAGATGGGAGACGTTCGGGCACAGTCGAGTGGTGAGGAGACTGCCGCTCCTTGATGAGCTGAGGTAGGGGAGCCCGCTGATGGCGATGAGCCGAGGCCTCTGTTAGAAGAGAGCGCCTTAGTGGGAGAGAGACATGGAGTCACCGGGGCATGTTGGCAAGATGGCGGCTGTGTGCCGAGGTCTGCACTTTCAGCTTTTTTGTTGAATTAAAACTCCAACTTTCCTTGCTTTGGCGGAATTCTTTTCCCTCTAGGCATCTTGTAAGGGTCTATTAGGGTATTTTGCAGCTCGATTTAAACGAGGAACCATGCTTTTTGATACACTATGTGCCGGAGCTGAGAAATCAGTCAGCCATACCGCTCGGCAGCCAAGCCATGCACCCATAACCAACTTATCTATACATGTTTGACATAGTGGTTTAACATAAGAGGTTGCTAAAGCTACTCTACATCCTCCACATTCTTTGCGTTTATTCTTTCCGGATGATTTCTTTGGTGTTTTTGCTACATACAATAAAGCAAAAACACCCAAAATGAATAAGGAGAGGATAAATCTCACCAATAGCAGAGTCAAGCTTCCACGCTCCTCAGGACCAATACCAGGCTTGTGGGCCTTGAGGGCTCCAGGGGCGCATCCTGCGTCACCTGATTCAGACATGCTGGTGGAAACCCAGATCCTGCACAGCACTGTGTGTGCACAAGGCTGGCTGCCTGCCTTCTCCTGCTGCCAATTTATCAAACGCGCCTTGGCTCCTTTTAACCCCTAGCCCCAAAAATGCCTAATCCAAAGCATAAAGGATGCCCACACCTCTTCTGGCCCGGCGCCCAGAAGTTACAATGAGCCGGACGAGAAGCACGCTCTGCCATCTTGGAAGCGGCTTGCTGGGCACCCTGCTGCAATGGACCGGGAGGAACCTGAACACTGCCACAGCAGCTCCCCAATGAGGCTTGGGAGGAGGCAGGAATAAGAGCAGGTTCGGGCAACGGCTTTCAAGGAGACGGACGCCGCCAGGGATCGGTCCCTTTACGGTATAGTAGACCCGGACTTCCCAAGCCTCCCGAGGTGAGAACCAAAGCAACAGTAGGAGCCAGAGCTCCTCGGGTACCTCCTATCTGGAGGACAGGAAACCTGAACTGAGGTGTGGTGGGGGTGTGAACAATTTTCTCTCTTCAGGTCTCCTGTCCTGGATGGGAAGTCCTAATCGCATGGGTGCTGTCATGGGTGAGGGGAAAATGCATAAACTGACAACTGTATGCCACCATTGGCCTTTGCAATAGCATGTGTCACTACAAACTCCAATCAATGCTCTGGCTGTGTGGGGACACACCATTTTGGCAAGGGGAAAGGAAAACCAAATTACGTACCGGTAATTCCCTTTTCATGAATCCTTCATGACGGCATACCATGAGAGATGACCCGCCTCCAACCAGGTAGGGACAGGAAGTATAAGTTTGACTCTCCTCCGGCTCCTCCTCAGTGTCTTTCTGGATCGACAGCCTAGAGAGTGTTCTTTCGAATCTTTTTTTTTTTTTTTTTTTTTTTTGCACACCATCACACACACCATCACCTATGTGTAGGCCTATCATAATCTTATGAACGTATATATTTACATATATCTTTTTTTTTTTTTTTTTTTTTTTTTTTAGGGTGGGAAACCCCTATGCCGTCATGGAGGATTCATGAAAAGGGAATTACCGGTACGTAATTTGGTTTTTCCCTTTCATCCTCCATGACGGCATACCATGAGATATAACATATTAACAATTTTAGGGGGGGATTATAGCTTGAAGGACTTTCCTCCCAAAGGCTAGATCCTGACCTGCCTTAACATGGATTCTGTAATGTTTAATAAAAGTATTAGGGCTAGACCAGGTGGCTGCCCTACAAATCTGCTCTAATGAAGCGTTTGCCCTCTCTGCCCAAGAGGCCGAAACCGATCTCGTAGAATGAGCTGTAAAGGCTTCAGGAGGTGATTTCCCTAGCGCTTTATATGAATCTGAGATCGCTGTCTTAATCCATCTTGAAATGGTATTTTTTGTCGCTCTCTGCCCTTTGTTTAAGCCAAGAAACTGAACAAACAAGGAATCCGTCTTTCTGAAAACCTTCGTGGCCTCTAAATATATAAGCACTGCTCTCCGCACGTCCAACTTATGAAACCTCTCCTCCCCTTCTGTTTTCGGGTCGTCGCAAAACGAGGGAACCAATATCTCTTCTTGCCTGTGAAAATTAGACACAACTTTGGGAAGGAAGGAGTTGTCTAACTTAAACGTAATTCTATCTGCAGAGATAACACAGAAAGGTTCATTAATTTTCAGGGCCTGGATTTCACTAACCCTGCGGGCTGATGTAATTGCTACTAAGAACAGGGTTTTAAGTGTTATATATTTTATAGAGACAGATGATAAAGGTTCAAAGGGGCTTTCTGTTAAACCTGATAGAACTAAATTAAGATCCCATGGTGGAGTCATAGCTTTCAATGAAGGTCTCAGTCTATCTGCCCCTTTAAGGAATCTGACAACCCAAGAATGATTTGCAATTTTTTCATCAAAAACTGCACTAAGGGCTGATACGTGAACCCTCAAAGTATTGGGACGAAGACCTTTCTCCAGCCCAGACTGTAAGAAACCTAGAATTGAAAGGACCGAAAATTTTTCAGGGGATACTTTTTCTTTTACACACCAGGTATTAAAGGTTCTCCAAACCTTATTATAGATCTTAGAGGTTGTCTCCTTTCTACTGGCCGACATAGTATTGATGACGGGATCTGTCAGGCCTTTAGCTTTTAAGATCAACCTTTCAGGTTCCAAGCTGCCAAATGCAGCTTTTCCACCTCGGGATGGAGAAGGGGACCCTGCGACAACAAATCCTGATCCCAAGGAAGGATCCATGGACTTTGGATTGACATGATCTTCAAAAGAGGAAACCATGATTTTTTGGGCCATAAGGGAGCTATCAAAATAACATGGGCTTTGTCTTGCCTTATCTTCTTTATCACCCGAGACATTAGTTGTAGGGGGGGGGGAAGGCATAAGCTAGATGGAACCTCCATTTTATTGAAAAGGCATCTATGCCTTCGCTTTCGTCTCTTGGATTGAGGGAGAAGAAGCGGTCTACTTTTGCGTTTGTGGCTGAAGCAAAGAGGTCTATTTGGGGAACTCCCCACTTTTGGGTTATTTGGAGAAAAACTTCTTCCTTCAGACTCCACTCTGTTTGATATATCTTGACCCTGCTTAGGAAGTCTGCTTTCACATTTAAGCTTCCTTTTAAATGGACCGCTGAAAGGGATCTTATATTTCCTTCTGCCCAGGAAAAAATCTTTTCTGTTATTTGACTCAGACATAGGCTTCTTGTTCCGCCTTGATGGTTTAAGTACGCTACCACTGTGGTGTTGTCTGATCTTATTTGGACATCCTTTCCCTCTATGTCTTGACTCGCCACTTTTATGGCCTCCCAAACTGCCATCAATTCTTTTTGGTTTGAGGACCAAGTTTTCTGGTGGTTTACCCAGGCCCCCTGGAAATAGTGATGAGTAATGCGCTCCCCACCCCCAAGGACTTGCATCTGTAGTGATAAAAACCTGCTCCTCCGTATTCCACGGAATTCCCTGGCGTAGGTGGCTTACTTGCTTCCACCATTGAAGACTCTGATTCACCGAAACAGGAACCAGAACTGTCTGTTCCAGAGAGCCCTGGCTTCTGTCCCAGCAGGCCAGCGTCCACTGCTGTAGAATTCGAGAGTGGAACTGAGCCCACTTTACTGCAGGGATGCAAGAAGTCAGGGTCCCTTGTAGTCTCATGGCTTCTCGTATCGAACAGGATGGATGACTCTGAAACCGTGAGACCTTTTCTACCACTCCAGAGACTTTTTGTTCTGCAAGAGACGTTTTCTGACGAGTGGTGTCCAGGGAGAGACCCAAGAAAACTATTTCCTGGGACGGGACTGGCTTTGATTTTTCCCAATTTATTAGCCATCCCGCCAGATACAGCGTCTGGCAGGTCACAAAGAGATTGTTCTCTAGTGACTGTTTTGACTCGCCTACTATCAGTAGGTCGTCTAAATACGGAATGATGAAGATATTCCTCCTTCTCAGGTGGGCCACTAGTTCCAGCATCACCTTTGTGAAGACCCTGGGGGCCGAGGTTATCCCAAAGGGTAATACCTGGAATTGAAAATGGAACAGAACTTTCCCCAAATAAACCGCTATCCGCAGGAACTTTTGGGACTGTTTGCATACCGGAATGTGGTAGTATGCGTCTCTTAAGTCTAGGGAGGCTAAAAAGTCCCCCTTTTTCAGCAGATTCACGGTTGATCTTATTGTCTCCATTTTGAATTTGTTGTACTGTATGAATTTGTTTAAGTTTTTTAGGTTTATTATTAACCGAAATTTCCCGTCTGGTTTTTTTACTAGAAAAACGGTTGAATAATATCCCTGACCTTTTTGAGAATAGGGAACCGGAATTATGGCCCTTTGAGCCAGAAGCTTCCGAATCCCTTCCTCCAGATTTGTTTGGAGAACAGTTGTCTTTTGAATGGGAGTTACCCTGAAAATATTTGAGGGAGGAGGAAGACTGAAAACTATTTTGTAGCCTTCTGAGATCGTATTTAAGACCCAAGGATTTGTTGTAATTTTTTCCCAGTAGTCTAAAAAACAACTTAGTCTCCCTCCTACCTGAGCACTGGCGTCATTGCTTTGACGGTTCCGTATTCTTTGAAGAAAACAGGTACCCTCTACTCTTCTGGTTTCTTCCCCTTGACCAGCCTGAGTCCCTGTTTGTTTTCTTTGCTTGAAAGGGGGTCCCTTTTTTAACTCTCCGAAAGGGAAATTTCCTCTTCCCGGAATCTCTGGGAAAGGTCTTCTTAGAATCGGAAGCCTTTTCTAGGATGGACTCTAAATCCTCTCCAAACAATAGATTACCATGAAAAGGTAAGGTACATAATTTTAATTTTGAACTGACCTCACCTGACCAGGATTTTAACCAGAGGGACCTTCTTGCCACGACCGCTAACCCAGATGCCTTAGCAGCTATCCTGACAGATTCCGCAGTGGCATCAGATAGGAAATCCACCGCTTTGATTAGGAGCGGAAAGGAATCTTTAAGATCACCGTATGTACTACCGCCTTTCAGTAGGGATTCTAACTGTGTGAGCCATTTTTTTAATGATCTGGATACTGAGGTTGCCGCTAGGTTTGGTTTGAACAGGGCAGCACAAGCTTCCCATGTTTTTTTAAGAGTCTGATCTGTCTTTTTATCCATGGGGTCCCTTAATGACCCCATGTCTTCAAATGGTAAGGCGTTAGGACCCTTCACTAATTTAGACAGAGAAACATCTATCTTAGGGCAGGTGGTTAACAAGGCTTCGTCTTCGCTAGAAAAGGGGAGATGTCGCCTTATTGTCCTAGGAATGAATAGTTTCCTATCCGGGGACCTCCATTCTCTTTTAATCAGATCGTGCATGTTTTTATGCACCGGAAAACCTCGGTTAGATCTCTGTTCAAAACCACTGAACATCTCGTCATGGACTGATCTACAGATTTTTTCATCAGAAAGATCCATAGTGGCTCTAACTGCCTTAATTAAATCTCTGGTATCTTCCGATGAAAAAAGATAGTTTTTAAATTCGGAATCTGAACCAGAATCTTCAGACCCGAGTTCACCTGACTCTGAGTCCTCCTCAAATTCTGAATCGGATGCTTTTGTCGCTGGTCCCTGCGCCTGTTTGGAGCAGGAAGGAATTAATGAGGTGTCTGACATAGCAGCCCTGATTTCTTCCCTAATTGTGTTTTTAAGTTCTTCTTTTAGGGACGGAACTAAATCCTTAGAAATGTTGTCAGTGCATTTTTTACACACTTTCCTAGCAGAAGAATCAGAAAGTTTAATAGAACAGAGACCGCACTTTTTTGCCCTCTGACTAGATTTTGCTTTCTGAGCACTCTTTCTCGCTCTGCACACATACAGAAAGAAAGAAAATACATAAGGGTTAATCTAACAGAATATACTGCCTTTTACCCTTGTCCTGGTAAATTACTCACTGGTACGGATCCCTGAGTGTTCTCCATAATTTCACCTGGGTCCAGCATCTTTTTTAGGGAAACAAAAGTCACTGTTCCCCCCTTAAATAGTTTTTACCTCCAGACCTCAGATCAGAGGACGACTTCCGCCATAATCCTGTGCGCTTTTTTTAATTTTCCCGCCGCCGCCGGCATGCGATCCACCGCCCGGAAGTGCTCTCAGGCCCCAATCCGGAAGTGAGCTGTGGAACGCTTCGTGGAACGCATGACGCGCGTCCACTTCCGGTGACGACACTGTGAGCGCCGGCCATGCCGGATCGCAGTGTGGAGTATCGCAACCGACCGGAGGGACTCCCTGAGTGTCCGGCCCCACATGGACCTGTCTGCCCGCACCAGCAGCAGGTAAGAGACAGGTCTTCCAGAGCCCGGCTTCCCCAATGGGGACCGGACCCTGCTGCCTCCTCACATGGCATCCACTTTCCTTCTTCTACTTCTTTCTTCATGGTCGGCGACCATAAGAGAAAACCCATCTCCTACCTGGAGGGACAGGAAGACACTGAGGAGGAGCCGGAGGAGAGTCAAACTTATACTTCCTGTCCCTACCTGGTTGGAGGCGGGTCATCTCTCATGGTATGCCGTCATGGAGGATGAAAGGGAAAATGTCATGTAATGCAAGGTTATAAGCCAAGATGCTCCAGAGTTATTTTACATGACTAGTATAGCAGACTGATCGTATAATTTTAGTAAAACAGACATGTCGGTAAAGCAGACATCTTCCTTAGCCAACTGAGTGCTAAAGTGTTCCAGTCTAACAGTGTATTAGGTCCCTTTCAAACAAGTGGATATCACGCTGCGGACTCTTAGCGCAGCACCCGGCCTGAACTTCCAGCACTGCCGGGGTCGCATAGCATTATATTGACATAATCCTGTCAGTGTTATCCAATACATTCCAGAACTGTAAGGGTTACATAGCATTATATTGATTTATGATGCTATGTGACCACGGCAGTGCTGGGAGTTCAGGACAGGTGCTGCGCTGACAGTCCACAGAGTGACAGCAGCTCGTCTGAAAGGGGCCTTAAGATTTCCAAAGCACTATACTTTTCCTAATATGTTCAACGAGCACCGGGACACAGCCTGTTAATCACACTCTGGGTCCGCCTACATAGTGACAAAAGGGGTGTGGCTACAGTTGCAGCATGATAACATTGAAATTCATTACATGAAATGTTGAGCGACTCTATAGCAGGACCCTTATTCAGTGTCCAATATATGGTACCTGCACCTGAGCAGGAGATGGAGAAATGACCAACCCATTTCTGCCTGCCAGAAATTGACAGTATTTCCCTGCACAGTGGTACTCCTAGCCACAACACTGGGGGGTCATATAGATCAGACCACCACTGATTATAATATTTAGCATATTCTAGTACTATACCACAACATTCAATCATGGGACTATCGCTGTAACTGTGTGAAGAGAAGCAAGGCATATGGAGCCCTACTGCACATACTGTAAGTAAAACAGATCTACAGTATATAGCAGGGATGCTCAATCGGTGGCCCTCCAGCTGTTGCAAGACTAGAACTCCCAGCATGTCTGGACATCCTACAGCTATTAGGGCATGCTGGGAGTTGTAGTTGAGCACATGAACTCAACTTCTTTGGTCGACCATGGCGAGGCCCGTTCTGAGTGGAACTTGTCTTGTTAAACTGCTGTATGGTCTTTGCCAACACCCTAAAACTGAGCTGCAGCACAGTGGCCATCTTCTTATAGCCTAGGCCAGTGATGGCTAACCTTGGCACTCCAGCTGTGGTGAAACTACGACTCCCAGCGTGCTCCATTTATTTCTACAGAGTTCTGAGAGCAGCCAAGCAAGGGGGGCATCTTGGGAGTTGTAGTTTTACCACAGCTGGAGTGCCAAGGTTAGCCATCACTGGCCTAGGCCATCTTTATGTAGAGCAACTATTCTTTTTTTAGATCCTCAGAGAGTTCTTTGCCAAGAGGACGATGTTAAACTTCTAGTGAACAGTATGAGAGAGAGTGTGAGAGCTATAACACCAAATGTAACACCTGCTGCCCATTAACACCTGAGATCTTGGGACACTAAGTCACATGACAATGGGGAGGGAAAATGGCTAATTGGGTACAATTTGGCCATTTTCACTTAGAGGTGTACTCACTTGTTGCCAGCAGTTTAGACATCAATGGCTGTGCATTTCGTTATTTTGAGGTCACACCCAATTTACACTGTTATACGAGCTGTACACCGACTACTTTACATTGTATCAAAGTGTCATCTTCAGTGTTGTCCCATGAAAAAAGAAAATATTTACAAATATGTTATCTACTCACTTTTGTAAGATACTGTGTACTGTATATCTAGGCATCTATATATGTATATATTTATGTATCTATCTACAGGGATGACAGATGGACACAAATCTTTAACGTTTAATTTAATAGATTTCAATTCTATTGTTCAGAGTAAGGGATTATGGCTATTTATGCAAAAGCAAAATATGTAAATCCTGTTTTGCATTAAAGTGTTTTTCTTTCCAATGCTCCGAGCATAAGAGTGTTGGAATTCTAATAACCCATGTGGACTCTATTTTAACATCTGCACCTGTGATTTCATCCTCATTTTCGAAGCCCTGTGTACTGGGGAGGATTTAGTGCATTTCTGTAACCTTGGATGACATGTGAAATCCCACTACATTATCCTAAATCCATATTAAATGCGGAATAGAAATGATTGAAGGACAATTAAATATCTGTTTTGGCTTCGTGTAAGACACAAAGCAAAGTAATAAATGAAACATTGCAGCAATCCTTGGAGTGAACAGCTTGCACGGCGCACTGGAACATATTTGTGATGCGGTTTGCATGGCAAAAAGAGAATAAAACACAAAACAATGACATTATCTAATAAACCGATTCACTGGAGCATGAAACTAGACTGCTTTCTCCCCGTGCGAGCAATCTGACCATTAAATACACACTTGAAGAATTGTATTAAATCAATCATTGCGTTTTATTAAGTCACATATATACATAAATGTTAGGTACTGTATAGCTCGGTGTATTGTGACAGTGGACCATGAGCTATTGCTCAATAAGTAGAAAAGCTTTTACACTTCCTTCTAGAAAAAAGAAAACCCAGAGCTCATTCAATGGCATTTTCGGAAATCAATGCTGTGCATCCTTCAGGTATGGTTGCTGCACACATTACTGGTTACGGTCATGTTTTATTCAACCTTTTCTTTGGGATATCTCTTTCTGGGAAAGATGGATGAGCGCCTACACTAAGCAAAGGCTAAAGCCCAGCTTTCCTAGCCTTGTGAATAATAAACCTTCGCTATACAGTGATATCCGAGTTGGGGTAAACAGACGTAAGCAAGTGGTTTTAAATAGATCTGTGCAGCACATACAATTCACTGAGATATCTATTTTTCATAGTCTGCAGGAAGACTTACAGTAAGTTAGATCAGTAAGTGCACATCTAAATGACAAATTCAGCAATGATCCTTCTAGATTACTACGTAGCTAAACAGATTTACCAACCCCTGTGGAGGCTGTAATGGTTGCCATATTTTATGTCATCCATCCTAGAAATGGGTCAAAATAGGACTCCCACTACTTATGTTCAACTTCACATAACAGGTAGGAGTTGGTGATCTATCAAAGTGTTGTTTTGAAGGGTAGGACCACACAGTAAGGTTTCTGTATGCAGTTTTGGAAGCCAAAATCAAAAGTGGATCATAAAAAGTATAAAAGACAGATATGCCCTTCTCTTTGAATTCACTCCTGGTTTTGGCTACCAAAAACGGACTGTGTAGCCGTACCCCAACGATAATGGGTAATGTGCTCTATCTTTGTTGACTTTGTTAAACGCATTATCTTCCCTTCCTTGTATACCATTCCATCATTATTAATTCTCTCTATAGAAAAGAAATTATGGATTCTGAATTTGAGGTTACAGTTTTTTTCTGTAGAATGCTAGTGAAGAGTTATGACAATTGTTAGATTTTGTTACATTTCTCATTATGACATTGTTACTGCTAGATTATAGCACGCGGAGAAGAGGACGGCATCGGCTGGATCTGCGGGAGCACGCTCACAGCTTGGCTTGGTCATTCAGTACGACTCCCAGTTTCTGGCTCAGCATGATATTACCTTTCACTTTCAGCTTGCCAGCAAAGAACGCCTAAATATAAAAAAATAAAGTTATTCCGAAAAAAAAGATCATGCACAGCATCAAAAATGAACGAACTCAGATGTAATATAATCAGCAACACATTGAAATCTCCATCTTTTCTTCCCAGAAGACATAAATGCACACTTCATTTTGCAGTCACATTCTGGCATAAGCAAAGGAAGAAGGCACTAAATTAAATGCTGTGCAAAAAACTAAATAAATAAACCCTGAAGTGCTACAGTTGACAGCACACATTGCAGTGTTGGGACAGCATTTTTCCGACAAGTGAAGAGGTCTTCACAGTGGTAAATAGAAAGCTTTAGATTTTTGTTTCATGATCCTTATAAGAACGCTGAGTATTCCAATTTATTATGATACTTATGCCTTAAAGGCAAAGCTAAATTTCATTGCTGAGTCAGTGGTATGAAGATAATGCCATTGCATTTTATATCTTCATGCCCTGGCTCTCTTGTACTTTTCTTTTATGTCTTGTACATTTAATTGGTATGGATCTGTGAACAGATTGCAAAGTCATGCAGACGTGAATATCCTACTTGGCTGAGTATTTTCGAGAATTATACATAAGTTTACAAATGTATTGTGACTGGAATGGAAAAGCAAGCAACAAGAGAAAGGATGACAGGGCTGAAATATGAGCCAACAAAAAGTTACTTTATCAGTATAAAAGTAAAGTAACTACAAACAAAAGACCCCTTATGTGGCGGGATTTGTTTTCCTGATGTATGATCATGTGAAAAAGGGCTTAAAGGGGGTTGTTCGTTTTTGCTATATTGAGGACTTCTCCCCAGGATAAGTCTCCAATATCAGATCAGCAGGGCCAAACTGCTGGCACCCCCACTGATCAGCTGTTTGAAGACCAGGCAGCACTCACTGTTTACCTGCTCGCTGAATCAGAGCTCAGCTTTGTATTTTAAAGACTGACATGTGATAGGCGCGAGAAAGTCAGTCTTGCAATATTTGCAGAAACACCTCTGTGGAGGACACACATTTTTTAGTAAGCGAGCGCATATTAAAAAAGGTAGTTTCTAATGGGACCGGGTTCGGATACAGCAATCTGAACCAGATTCGCTCAACCCCATTGATTACCATGGATAAATAAAGTATTTTCTTATCGTGCGCCGTTTCCTACTACTTCATATCCTATTTCCACTAAGTTTGTAATCTTTTGAAAGCAGGTCCTTTACTCCTTTTGTTTGATTTTGTTTGTACCTGTGCACTCTGAATGGTAAAGCACTAGTGGACATGTTGGCACTAAGATGACTCCCATCCATTGTCATATATCGTTTATTAGTGCACAGGCATTAGAATAGTTATTACAAACTGCATGAAGGCTGCAAAACAAAGCATTGTGGAGAATGTATTACCTTTTGTGGATTGAGTTTCCCCTGGACAAGATCCATAAAGTCTTGATCTGACAGCGTAAATGCAGTATCGGCACGGCCACGCGCTTTTCCACTGTACACTTCTCCAGATCCATTCTTTAAGTCAATAGCTTTAAAGAGCAAGTAAAAAAAAAAAAAAAAAAAGGAATTTAGTACCTGCTGGTTAATATGCAGCAAGATTACGTGATAACAAATGGCACATCACATCACTGGATGCAAGAACATAAATCACCATGTTGTGTAGGAAAGAGATTGAAATAAACATTTGCCTATCTGAGAAGCACACTGAAAGGCTGCATTACTTAAAGGGGTTATAATTAATAGATCCTGTGTTTTATGGGTTGGATCATGTGACCTCGCCAACCAATCCTAGCCCTCCTGCACATATGTGGCTCAGCCCCCTTCCCAGATGCCTCAGTGTCGAGGTCCTTGTGTCCTGTTAAGGTCGCTGATATCCGCTTGTGTTCCTGACTTGTACTTGTGCTCCTGGATTCTGCTACCAGTTTGATCCCTGCTTGCCTCGACTGATTGCATGACCTGTCCCTGTGCTGCCTACCCTGACCTATAGTTTGACTTCACCTCTGCCTCATCCTTCGGTCCTGCACTGTTGCTCCTGGAAACGACTCAGCCTGCTGACAACGCCTGTACCTCTAATACCTCTCTCAGGTACCTCCTGGACCAGCTGCCTCATGGGTCTATCCTCAAGAGGTAGCGACTTCGTGTTCCCCTCGGGAAAGTCTACTCCCACCATCAGGGGTACTGTGAAGATCGAGGGGTTCACTTAGCCAACGTCCTTAGAGGAGGTAGAACACGTGGCACAGTGGGTTCACACCCACTGATTCGTGACAGCGTGTTTGCTGCTCCATTCTGACAAAGAATACAAGCCCTTGTTCTAGTGGCCAGAGGGGCTCAAGTGGTTGGATCCCTGCTGACTAGACACTTATTCCCTATCCTGGGATAGTGGGTAAGTTCTTGTCAAGGAACAACCTGTTTAAAAAGGAGCAAAAAATATGAATTTTAAAATTCTGACAAAGAACACTCCGAAATTGCTCAGTACAATAAAAATGTATACAAAAATAGTAACAAAGTAACATAGTACATAAGGCAGAGAAAAAAGACATTTGTCCATCCACTTCGGCCCGTCATCCTGCAAGTTGATCCAAGTTAATTCTTATATTACCACGCGACAAGAGGTCAAATTATACTACAGTTGTGGCCAAAAGTTTTGAGAATTACATAAATATTGAATATTGGAAAAGTTGCTGCTTAAGATTTTATAATAGCAATTTGCATATACTCCAGAATGTTATGAAGAGTGATCAGATGAATTGCATAGTCATTCTTTAAGTTACAGAGGACCTTTCACTAGAATAAAACATCTAAACTAACTATACAGACATGGAGAGCGGCGCCCAGGGATCTCCCTGCACTTACTGTTATATCTGGGTGCTGCTTCGTTCTCCCGGTATAGCCTCCGGTATCTTCATATATTAGGCTCCACCCAGTGGAACCTGCCGGCGTCTCCTTCTCCCATGCTGTAGCGCTGGCCAATCACAGCGCTCAGCTCTTAGCCTGAGAGGCTCTCTCTCTCTCAGGCTATGAGCTGAGCGCGGTGATTGGCCAGCGCTACAGCATGGGAGAAGGAGACGCCGGCAGGTTCCACTGGGTGGAGCCTAACATATGAAGATACCGGAGGCTATACCGGGAGAACGGAGCAGCGCCCAGATATAACAGTAAGTGCAGGGAGATCCCTGGGCGCCGCTCTCCATGTCTGTATAGTTAGTTTAGATGTTTTATTCTAGTGAAAGGTCCTCTTTAATCCCAAAAAAAACCTTTCCACTGCATTTCATTGCTGTCATTAAAGGACCTGCTGAGATCATTTCAGTAATAGTCGTGTTCACTCAGGTGAGAATGTTGACGAGCACAAGGCTGGATATCATTATGTCAGGCTGATTGGGTTAAAATGGCTTGACCCGTTAAAAAGAGGGTGATGCTTGAAATCATTGTTCTTCCATTATTAACCATGGTGACCTGCAAAGAAAGGCGTGCAGCCATCATTGCTTTGCATAAAAATGGCTTCACAGGCAAGGATATTGTGGCTACTAAGATTGCACCTCAATCAACAATTTATAGGATCATCAAGAACTTCAAGGAAAGAGGTTCAATTCTTGTTAAAAAGGCTTCAGGGCATCCAAGAAAGTCCAGCAAGCGCCAGGATAGTCTCCTAAAGAGGATTCAGCTGCGGGATCAGACTGCCACCAGTGCAGAGCTTGCTCAGGAATGGCAGCAGGCAGGTGTGAGCGCATCTGCACGCACAGTGAGGCAAAGACTTTTGAAAGATGGCCTGGTGTCAAGAAGGGCAGCAAAGAAGCCACTTCTTTCCCCAAAAAACATCAGGGACAGATTGATCTTTTGCAGAAAATATGGTGAATGGACTGCTGAGGACTGGGGCAAAGTCATTTTTTCTCCGATGAAGCCTCTTTCCGATTGTTTGGGGCATCAGGAAAAAGGCTTGTCCGGAGAAGAAAAGGTGAGCGCTACCATCAGTCCTGTGTCATGCCAACAGTAAAGCATCCTGAGACCATTCATGTGTGGGGTTACTTCTCATCCAAGGGAGTGGGCTCACTCACAATTTTGCCCCAAAACACAGCCATGAATAAAGAATGGTACAAAAACACCCTCCAACAGCAACTTCTTCCAACAAGCCAACAACAGTTTGGTGAAGAACAATGCATTTTCCAGCACGATGGAGCACGTTGACATTTTGGGTCCATGGCCTGGAAACGCCCCAGATCTTAATCCCATTGAGAACTTGTGGTCAATCCTCAACAGGCGGGTGGACAAACAAAAACCCACTAATTCTGACAAATTCCAAGAAGTGATTATGAAAGAATGGGTTACTATCAGTCAGGAATTGGCCCAGAAGTTGATTGAGAGCATGCCCAGTCGAATTGCAGAGGTCCTGAAAAAGAAGGGCCAACACTGCAAATACTAATTCTTTGCATAAATGTCATGTAATTGTCGATAAAAGCCTTTGAAACGTATGAAGTGCGTGTAATTATATTTCACTACATCACAGAAACAACTGAAACAAAGATCTAAAAGCAGTTTAGCAGCAAACTTTGTGAAAACGAATATTTGTATCATTTTCAAAACTTTTGGCCAGACCGTACATATCTCCGATCAGGTCTGCCAAATATTAACTCTATGGGTGACTCTTTGATGCCATTGGGACTTCTCAAATTGCAACTGACATTTTAAGTCACTGTCATCCATTTTAGAAACTGGCAGAAATAAAACTACAGCAGCTCCAAGCTGCTGTAGAATTTATTCTGGCACATGGACTGCCAGAGGAGCCATGTAACTTATAACAAGGCCTGTGCCTCGTAATAATTTATATGGCTCCTCCAGCAGCATGGCCCAATCAAAAACAGCATAGTAAAAGTCTGACGGAATGCAATACGGAACGTCTCTCATAGAATTCCGTTATGATCCGCGGTAACTGAATCCATTACGGAATTCTTAGGTAACTCAAACCCGCAAATTGCAAGTTCGCTCAACACTGAAATTTGTTGACAGACTAGACAGTTTATGCCTTCTACAGGATTTGTAAATCTGTTCCATTATCTCCAGTAATTGAGCTTGTTTTGTAAGACAAATGACCTCATGAATGCTCAAATGCTTGACCACCTTTAAAGGGTTACAAATTTCACATTATTCCCTTGAGCATATATTGAACTCAATTATATGGACAGCACTCCATAGAAAGGCAAAAAGCACTGGCTGACAGTTTACATTTACGTAAAAATCCAAACAAAAATTTATGAAACTGTTCGGATCTCAAAGATTAAGGTTTCACAAAGCTGTGAGGTCAGGGAATGGGTAATGAATGAGAATGCACTGAACAGTTTATTTTACAAGTGCACAAATAACTATGGGAAAAAAAACAACAACCAGACATTACTATTACTACTAGTTTGACTCTTAAGATATCAATACACATTAGACTATTTGAACCATAAAGCACATTTGTCAGGAGGATTTAGCCATGAATGCTTGTTTTAGCTGAAAGAAGTCAGCCATGTTTGACTTTTCCATCCAATGACGAAATATCGCTTTTGCCAAGAATAATCTTAACATTCCAAGAAAGATGATTAGCTGTTTGACGGGTGTCACTGAACCTTCATGGCCAGTGTTCAGCCCAGCAGAGTTGAGAATAATTACAGATCAATTCTGCCAGAGTTTTGGTATTTCTGTAGTGATTAATGTGGTGGATAGCACCAGCTAGCGTGTGTTAAACTGTATTACACACTTTGTTTTTCCTGTTACAAGGACTACTGCATTGTAGGTAGTGCAATGCTTTGTGGGTTATTGCAAGGCATCCTGGGAAAGAAGTCTCCAGGGCACATCAGCAGAGCGGTCCTTCTGCATTTCTCCTTCTTAAACTCCACCATCCTTGTAAAAGCATATCTGGCAAGATATCTGTATTTGTTTAAGGGACATTATGTTATGCAGAGCTGTTCAACTAGTGATAATTGTTACTCAGGGAAGTTATAACAGTTAGATGTTAGACATGTAATCTTATGTATAGGCAGCCATTTTACCTATGTGCATTCACTGATGACTGGTAATGTTATAGTACATGCCATCTATACTTTATACTTATACATGCCATTTGTATTCTTGTAGTTTTACCAATCAAATGTACAATCTCACTCGTACGCACCACGCAGAGAGTGTACAACCTGTTGACCAATAAACAAGTTAGACTGCAGTCTTATTATTTGGAAGACAGGAATGGTTTATGCTGAATGTCAGACTGCACACTGTGGGAATGTCTATGAAGACAGAACAGCCAGCATGAGTGACTAACTAGCAATATGGATTAAAATGTTTATAGCTGTGTCAGCAAAATGATTGTTCATCAGATGATCACTTGTTCAATGGCTGTTCAACCATCAACATTTAGCGTGTATGGCCACCTTAAGGAAATATTTTTTCTTAAGCAAAACAGTTATTTCTTTGTTGCCATAAACTCAATGTCTTCTTGAGCCATATTTCAGATGGCATATGGTCTGCCAGAACTATTTAACTAGGAGCCACATAACAGACATGTGTCACATAAAAAGCTTTTTTTTGTTACAGCTTTTCTTGATCTCCGTTTATAACATATTGCTTCTACATAATGAGAAACATGTACAACATCAGGGGAGCCTTTCATTCTGATATGCCGCAAATAATGAATTAATTATTGAAACAAAGAATAGGGAGAAAACCTACTCAAATTATTTATTTCATACTATAGACCAAAAAAATGAGAAAGTAAAAAAATACAAAGGACCTTAAGTTGCTCATTAAACATAAGTATTTGGTCAGTAGATCCCATTAGTTTTAACAAGATTTGACGATAATCTTATGTGTAGGGCCCATGATCAATATATGCATTTTTCGCAAACTGAACATTTGTTATGGCAAATTTTTCAACGATACACAGTATATTCTCAAGGCAGATATTAACCTTCTTACATACAATGCATTTGAAAAGTCTTAATTCCCTTTTACTTTTTCCTCATTTGTGAAAACAGAATCTTATGAATCTTTAATAAATTTACTGAAAAGGAAAAGCTTTGTGGCTTATTCAGACTCTTTACTCAGGACTTCGTTTAGTTTAAGCACCTTTGACAGCAATTACAGCCTCCAGTCTTGTTGGGTATGATGCCACAAGGTTCACACCTGGATTTGGGGATTTTCTGCCATTCTCCTTTGCAGATCCTTTGGATGGGGAAAGTCAGTAAACAGCCATTTTTAGGACAATACAGAGTCAGTAAACTGCCATTTTTAGGACACTACATTTTTTGGGACATTCAGAGTTTTCCTTAAGCCAATCCTATGTTGTCTTAGGTTCTGTGCCTATAGGGTCATTGTTTTGTCAGCAGGTGAACCTTCAGTCCAGTCTGATGTCCAGAGCACTTTGGATCATGTTTTCATTAAGAATCTCTAATCTCCCTGCCCTAGCAGATGAAAAACACCCCCACAACTTGATGCTACCACGGGCATGCTTCACTGTAGAGATAGTATTGTGCAGGTGATGACCAGTGCCTGGTTTCTTCCAGACATGAAAAAAAATTAAATTGATTTAATAAAGACTGAACTTTTTGCTATAAGACCAGAAAATAATTTTTTTTTTTTTTTGCTTTTTTGCAAACTCCAGGCGGGCTTTCATTTGTCTCACTAAATAGGCTACTTTCTGGCTACTCTGCCATAGAGCCCAGATCAGTGGAGTGTTGGAGTGACTGTTGACTTTCCAGAAGTTTCTTCCATCTGCACACAGGATCTTTGGAGTTTAGCCAGAGTAATTATTGGGTTCTTAGTGACCTCTCAACAAGTCCTTCTCCCTGAGTTCTTAGCTTGGTTGTCCAAACTTCTACTTTGGAATTATGGAGGCCAATGTGATCTTTGTTACTTTGAGTGCAGCAGGAATTTTTTGTACCGTTCTCCAGACCTGTGCCTCCAAACAATCCTGGCTGAACTGTACAGGAAGTTATTTTCTCCTCATGGCTTAGTTTTTGCTCTAGTAAGCATTGTCAGCACCTTGTATAGACAGTATTTGTCCAAATCATGTCCAATCAACTGAACTTACCACAGCTGGACTCCAATCAAGGTGTAGACATATCTCAAAGATGATCAAGAGAAATGGGAGCACTGGATATAAATTCCAAGTCGTGGTAAAGAGTCAAAATATTTACGTCCATGTAAATTTTTCTCTTTTTAATAAATTTGAAAACATTACTAAAATTCAGTTTTCACTTTCATTATTGGGTACCAGGTGCAGATTGATGGGGGAAAAAAAAACTTAAAAAAATTATTAGCACAAGGTTGCAACATACTAAAATGTGAAAGATATGAAAAGGATGTTAAGACTTTCCAAATGCACTGTACATAGAGATAACATGCAATATCAGCAACAAGAACATGCATCCATTGCGGATGGCTGTCTTTAAAAATAATTTCTGTGTTAGACCATGTGCAAAATGTGCATGTGAATAGTTTACACAAGTATACATGGCATATAGACTTGCCATATGCAGTGAAGGTGTCCAGATTAGGGCACTTTCACACTGGCGTTAGAAGAATCCGCTGCCGGAACTGCCTGCCGGATCCGGAAATCCGTATGCAAACATATCATTTGTTTACAGATCCGGATGCGGATCAGTCTAACAAATGCATTGCAATACCGGATCTGTCTCTCCGGGGGCACCTTGAAAACTGGATCCGGTATTTATCTCTTTCACAGATTTACAGGTCTGCACATGGTACCGGATCCGGCATGCTGCAGTATTTTCTCCGGCCAAATACCGTAAAAGGGAATGAACTGAAGACATCCTGATGCATACTGAACGGATTGCTTTCCATTCAGAATGCACTGGGACAAAACAAGCGTTTTTTTCTGGTATTGAGCCCCTATGACGGAACTCTATACCATAAAACGAACGCTAGGGTGAAAGTACCCTTACACAGTACACTCAAATCATGCTTCCTAGCTTTGGTTTAGGGACCTTAACCTACCAGGAACTAGCGATCAGCGATACAAAGCAAGCACTCACACCTGGGTCTTTGAGCTTAAAAGGAGTTGTCTCACTTCAGCAAACATTTATTTTGTAGAAATGTCAATACAAGGCACTTACTAATGTATTACCTACAATACTTCCTTTGCTGTCTGGAATCATTTTTTCATCACATTATACACTGCTTGTTTCCATGTTTACAGCCATCAGTGGTGGTCGTGCTTGCACACTAGAGAAAAATGCACAAGCCTATGTGCTATGCCATGGTCCCGGCCACCAGAGAGATCAGCACTTTTTCCTATAGTGTGCAAGAACGACCACCACTGCTGGATTGCAGGGTGGTCGTAACCATGGAAATGTAAAGTGTATAATGTTATGGAAAAAAAAGAACACAGCCAGCAAAGGAAGCAATATAAAAAAAAAACAATACAGTAGTAAGTGGCTTGCATTAACGTCCTATATATAATACATGCTGTTTGCTGAAGTGCAACAACCACTTTAAAAGAGGCCCAAGAAATCCTTTGCAGAGCCCCATGTGCTTTTTTGCTTTAGGTTCTGTAACATGAATTTTAAAGATTGTAGAAAGAACGAATAAGGGTACTTTCACACTAGCAGCAAGGAACTGTGGCAGGCTGTTCCGGGTGTCGGATCAGTGCTGCCACTAGTGTACGCGTGCCCCCGCACTACCACTCCGGCCCCTTTGACTATAATGGGGGCGGGCCAGACTTTAGGTGGCAGCACGGCAAACATGCCAAGAGGCGGACGGAATAAAACTACGACATGTTGCAGTTTTATTCCGGCGGCCTCTCTGCATGTTTGCCGTGCTGCTGCCAGAACTCCGGCCCGCCCCCATTCTAGTCAATGGGGCCAGAGCGGTAGTGCGGGGGCACGCGTGCACTAGCGGCAGCATGGATCCACAGGCTGTTCGCTGCCGGAACAGCCTGCCGGAGTTCCTTGCCGCTACTGTGAAACTAGCCTAAGCTTATGCAGGCTTAGTGAATACAAATAGTGTGATTAAATATACGATAACACAAACAAGTCACATACAGAGTAATAAAAAGTAAATAAACATCACTAGCCTAAATGGGGTGGAGACTCAGTCGATCATGCTATAACCCATGGCTGTCTACCATGTTATAACACATGACCGACATACCAGGGTCTACAAGAGATAGGGTAAGTCATACCTAAATCCTACCTAGGATAGTCTCCTGAGGGAATATGTGCCCCTCCTCCAGTGTGTAGCACGCATGTCTCCAAGATCACTCAGGAATGTGGTCAGCATAATGGGGGGATGGGTAACATCTCTAACCCACTTAATTACAAGGGAAACTTATAAACTATTACACAGTATTAAACAGAATTAAAGGGGAGAACCAATCAGTACTTAAAATACCCTTACAATACAGTTCCATGAGCTCTATAATAACAAATATATAAAACAATATACCGTATTTTTCGCTCCATAAGACGCGCTTTTTTCTTTCGCCTATGACAGCACCCCGGCGGCGCGCGCAGAGAACAAAATGCCCAGCCAGCTCACTGCCATGCGGAATGAAAAGACGGCAGTTTCCCATTCTTGCCGAGTTGCTGTGTAAAGAATAGAGCAGGTTCAGCACGCTGAGACCTCCAATGATATATCGGTACCACAGTGGGATAAGAGGGGTCATTCCCCAGCAGATTTTGATAAGTATTGCTTACGGGGTTATGTTTGTTTGTACCTAGGTGTCTAAGGATTCTTCCAGGAAGACCTCCAGATCTAAAGAGAGGGTGTGCGGTTTGTAAGAAGCTACCCTCTGCATGGGCTAAACCCCTTTGTCAAGGATGTGTTAGCAAGTTCGCTCCATCCTTGATGAGCAGTATTAAGCAGATGATCAGGGATGAGGTCAAAAGAGTCTGTTAGCAGATTGATTAAATGTCACCCCTGTACTTCTGCTGCTTCTAAAGATTCCTCCAGTGACAGCGATATTCTATCTGGGTTGGGGGAAGAAGGAGAGTTTGTCATCGGACGATTCTTCTGAAGACGAGGCTGCTGGGAAACAGTTTTTTTCATACTGAGAACACCAACTCCCTAGTTAAGGCAGTCAGAGCTACTACGGGTTTGGATGATCAACGACCTCAGCAATCTATGCAGGAGTCTATGTTTGAGGGCCTAGGTCCTAGAAAGAGGAAGGTGTTTGATGTACATAACATTCAGGCAGTAACCGCCAGGGAATGGAAAAGACCAGATAGGAAGTTTTTCATTCCTTCCTCTGAAACGAAAATATCAGTTTGATGAAGAGTTCTCACCTCCTGGGATAGGGCCCCAAAGCTGGATGCTCCCGTAGCCAAGATGTCTAGAAAAAAATTCTCTACCCTTTGAGGATATGGGTTCCCTTAAGGACCCAATGGACAGAAGGGCAGAGGTTTACTTAAAAGAAAAATTGGGTGGCCTCTGCAGCAGCTTTTAAACCTGCTATTGCCGCTACCTCTGTCGCTAGTCCCTAAAGGTATGGATGAGAATTAGAATCCCACATTAAAAGGGGGTACCCCTAGGGAGCAGTTGCTTACCTCTTTCCCCATTATAAACAGCTGTCTGTAAAGGAGCAGTGAAAAAGGACAAGAGACAAAGTATCATAAGTGTATAGAGTCCTGAATCCAGCCCTCGAAACGCATTGACTACCCTGCAAATAAAAGTTAACCCCATATCTGTCCGATGACTTGGGTCTGAATCCTTCCAAGCAAGCGCCGGAAAAAGCGGTCAAAATACATTTACCAGTTTTCCTTTTGATACCATTATAAACAACGGCCTAGATTTCCTGGCTGATATCTCTGCGAATGCCTTAAGATTCTCCGCCAGGGCTTCGGCCTTATCCAACTCTGCCCGTTGGGCTATTTGGTTAAAGGGCTGGAATGGGGAGGGACTCTTCCTCTAAGGTTAAGCTTTGAGTTATCCCATGTCAGGGTGAGTTTTTGTTTGGCCCAGTCCTTGACGACCTTTTAGAAAAGGCTTCCGACAGGAAAAAAGGGTTTCCCTCCGCTAGTCAACCTCCTAGGAGATCTTTATTAAATCTACGACGGAAAGAATGGTTTAAAAAGGGAAGGAAAGAGCAAAGCAGTTTTCTGGTGTCACTAGAAAGAATAAGGGGTTTCTTTTTATCGGGTCTGATGCTTCTAAGAAACCATCCCAATGATGCCAGGCCCCTAGTCGAAGGTAGTCTGTCTCTGTTTGCAGATCGGTGGCAGGAAATTTCCGACAGTGCTTGGATAAGGGAAGGCCCAAGGTAAAGTTTTCAGAGCATTCCAAAGGGGAGGTTTGTGGTCAGATTCCTGGTCAGATCCGGCAAAGCAGTCGGCTATCATTACAGAGGTTCACTATCTAATAGAGAAAAAAGTATTGATAAAAATCCCAGAGCAGGAAGTGACAAAAGGGTTTTACTCTCCCCCGTTTATTGTCAAGAAACCAAATTGTTCATCTCGGACAATAATAAACCTAAAGCGCTTAAATCAGTATCTCGTGTACGAGAGGTTTTGTATTGAGTCCATCAGGTCAGCAGTAAGCAATCTTTTTCGGAACTGCTTTATGGCCACTTTGGACCTGAGGGATGCATATTACCATGTCCCTATCCATCCCTGCCAGAGGTTTCTGAGGGTAGCAGTCCAATCGGATCAGGAAGTACTTCATCTTCAATTTCAGGCCTTACCCTTTGGGCTTTTGCAGGCTCAGAGGGTGTTTACAAAAATCGTGGCAGAAATCATGGCCCATGTGATGGAGAAAGTAATCATACCTTACCTGGACGACTTTTTAGTGTCCAAATCGCATCGGGCCCTTCCGAGACAGATTGCCTGGTTGAAGGAAGTTCTAAAAGAGCTAGGATGGGAGATACATCTAGAAAAGTCCAGTTTATGTCCAAGTCAGAGGTGCAACTTCCTATGGATGATTCTAGACTCTAGAGCACAGAAGAGTCTGTTGCCCCTTCAGAAGGCCTTACTGATCAAGTCCAGGGTCCAACACATTCACTCACACCCGTCTGTCACCCTAAGAGAGGCCATGTCTGTGTTGGGCCTCATGACGACTGCAATTTCAGGAGTAGAACGGGCCCAATATCATTCAAGGATTCTACAACTTTAGATTATACAGGAATGGGACAGATGTATACCCTCACTGGACTCATATCTATCTCCTCGGACTCTGAGCTCCCTGAGGTGGTGGATGAATTTAGAGAACCTTCAAAAAGGGGTTCCAGTTGGGGAGCCCATGTGGAGTCCCTTCTGTTGCAGGGGGTTGGGACAGCAGAGCCTTATCCCAGTCTCACAATTTCAGGGAAATAAATGCAATCATGTTAACCCTAATACAGAGTCTTCCAGTATTTAGGGGCAGAAATGTAAAGATCTACTCGGACAACACAACTGCCGTAGCATATATCAATCGGCAGGGAGGTACAAGAGCTCATGGCCACATGTCCCTTACCCATCAGATATTCAGTCTGGCAGAGGTTTCTCTATCTTCCCTTTCTGTGGTGCATCTCAAGGGCTCGTACAATGTAAAAGCGGACTTCCTAAGTCGTCACCACCATCTACACTAGGGGGAGTGGTCCCGAGATCAGAGGGTTTTCAACCATGTCACAGCATTATGGGGCATTCCAGAGATTGATCTGGGGGCAAAAAGATCTAACAGAAAGGGAATATAAAACTTCTACCTATCTCCGGGAGAACATCCAAAAGCGGTGGACGCATTGTTTCAATGTTGGAGACATTCTCTATGCCTTCCCCCCCCCTAAAAATGTTACCGCGTGTTCTCAAAAAGATCAGAGAGGAGGAGGCCACTGTAATAGTTATAGCCCCCTTCTGGCCAAGAAGAGTTTGGTTCTCCTGGCTCTGCAGGATGTCAATAGCATCCCCGTGGGTGCTGCCGGAGAGTCAGCAGCTTCCATCTCCGGGTCCAGTCCTTCACCTAGAAGTAAAAAAAAAATCTGACTGTTTGGCTCTTGAGAGGGAGATTCTAAAAAGGTCTTTCTGAAGAGGTAGTTCTTTCTGTTAGCCAGTCGGAAGAAGGTTACTTCCGAGATCTTACAGTTTGGAGAGCTTTTTTTTTAGATTCGCCAATAGACCAGTGGATGTGCTAGAGGTTCCCGACATTCTGCTAGTGCTAGAATTCTTGCAGGAATGTTGGAAGAAAAAACTCATTGCCGATATCTGGACTTTTAAAGTACTAGGCCTAAGTGCCTTGTTTGAGTTTAAACTAGCAGTTCATCCCTGGATCAAGAGGTTTGTTACAGCGGTCTCTAAGGTCAAAACCCCTCCTTGAGATTTAAACTTTACCTCAGCTTTACCCCCCCCCCATTTGGCTATCTTGAAGGATCGGGTAGTGATTTCTCCAGATCTTTCTTACCCAAAAGTCTCTTTCACCACTCTAGGGAGATAGTGCTACCTTCCTTCCGTGCCTCCCGTAGGAATGAGAAGGAATCAGAGTTCCATTGCCTAGACGTTGGGTGTATTTCACAATATCTGAAGGTTACTCAGCCTTGAAGAGCTCTCTCTCGTCTGCTGCTTTTGTTTCAGGGAGCTAACAAGGGCTCAGCTGCCTCTTTGATCCACCTAGTAATGGTCTGACAGGCCATTGCCTTAGCTTATACTTCTCAGGAACTAGTTCTGCCCTCGGGATTTGGGGCTCACTCTACAAGATCAGTCTCCACATCTTGGGCAGAGAGCTTCAATTGAGCAAATTTGCAGAGCAGCTACCTGGAGTTCTCCTCATACTTTTTTTTTTAGGCAATATAGACCACTGCTACCCTCTAAGGGTCTTTCCTTTGCCCGTAAAGGTGCTGCAGGCTGTAGTCCCACCCTAGATAGGATTCTTGCCTATTCTCCAGGGGTGCTGTCATAGGCGAAATAAATATTGGATTACACTTACCGGTAATAGTTTTTCTTTGAGCCTATGACAGCACCCGGTTAATTCTCATCCCAAAAAATAAAAAGAAAAGAAAATATAAATATATCAAAATAAAGTAGCAGCACACTACTAAATGCACTAAGACTGAGTGAACAGGCGAATGTGTGAACAGGGTCAAATACATGACGCCAATACTTACTAATAAGCAGTGAAGAAGCCCTGAGTGCATATTATTGATCAAAAAAATGTCAGGGCCCATCTACCAGACAAGGTAGCTTCTTATCAGGTGGGAACTACTCTAACACGGGGTGTCCAGCTCCATTGTTACTCTGAGCAGAGCAAGTATGCATGCTGGGAGTTGAAGTTTCACAACAGCTGGAGTGCCAGAGGTTGCCTACCCCTGTCCTAAGGCATTGAAACGAATTATATCACCTGCTCAATAATAAGGAAATCCTAAAAACATGACCGGTAGATAGGCCCTGAGGACTGGAGTTGAGGAACACTGTAATAAAGTACCGTGACTGCACCAGGCCTCGCACCGATTTCAACAGTTGCCAGCCTCCACCCCCTGTATTGGAGCGTCACCCACAGACGCCCCACAACAGATGCGTCACCCACAGACGCCCCACAACAGATGCGTCACCCACAGACGCCCCACAACAGATGCGTCACCCACAGACGCCCCACAACAGATGCGTCACCCACAGACGCCCCACAACAGATGCGTCACCCACAGACGCCCCACAACAGATGCGTCACCCACAGACGCCCCACAACAGATGCGTCACCCACAGACGCCCCACAACAGATGCGTCACCCACAGACGCCCCACAACAGATGCGTCACCCACAGACGCCCCACAACAGATGCGTCACCCACAGACGCCCCACAACAGATGCGTCACCCACAGACGCCCCACAACAGATGCGTCACCCACAGACGCCCCACAACAGATGCGTCACCCACAGACGCCCCACAACAGATGCGTCACCCACAGACGCCCCACAACAGATGCGTCACCCACAGACGCCCCACAACAGATGCGTCACCCACAGACGCCCCACAACAGATGCGTCACCCACAGACGCCCCACAACAGATGCGTCACCCACAGACGCCCCACAACAGATGCGTCACCCACAGACGCCCCACAACAGATGCGTCACCCACAGACGCCCCACAACAGATGCGTCACCCACAGACGCCCCACAACAGATGCGTCACCCACAGACGCCCCACAACAGATGCGTCACCCACAGACGCCCCACAACAGATGCGTCACCCACAGACGCCCCACAACAGATGCGTCACCCACAGACGCCCCACAACAGATGCGTCACCCACAGACGCCCCACAACAGTGCGTCACCCACAGACGCCCCACAACAGTGCGTCACCCACAGACGCCCCACAACAGTGCGTCACCCACAGACGCCCCACTAATTCAAAACTCACCAAAAGCACACCTTTTGGTTCAAAATATTTTTTCGTATTTTGACCCTCAAAAACCTAGGTGCATCTTATGGGCAGGTGCGTCTTATAGGGCGAAAAATACGGTAGTTAAAACATAAAAACTAAACTACAAACAGGGTATGGTTGACTTGGTGGATCTCACATATGTGGAGAATATATCAAGCACTAGGTTCCCCCTAGTGAGATAAAGACACTGCTAAATCATTAACCTGCAAATTCTCTATAAGGAAAATACATTTCAGGAAAATACAAGCAACAGTTTTTAATATTAATATCAGCAGTCTTTTTTTTACTAAGGAAAATGTTAAAAAAATAAATAAAATCACCTCGTATAATTTTGTAATTTTCAGTTCAGCTTTTCTTACTTTCCCTAGGTCAGCCTGGCTGAGCATCTGATTAGCATATCCAACTCTACGGCACCTTGATTTAAAATGCTTTTAACTTCAGGAATGGGCCAAATATATTTCCTCCTCTAAACCTCTTCGGCACAGACATTTTACCCGCACCTTTCAATTCCTTTGCATTATTATTATTTAATTTACATCCAGTACTGCAATACAGACAAACTGCTCAAATGTAAACCTCTACTGCAATCAAGTGTTGATACTAGAAAGCAGTGATTTGAGAGGGTAAGGAAAATGTGTTATGCCAAGCATTTTATGGTAAGGAAACGCAGCTCTATCTCTGATTTATGGTCTCGGAATAATGACAGACAGTATGTGTGCTCTGTATATAAACAGTCTTCTACCATCATTTCCAGACCTGTCAACAGTAGTATTGTTCCATCTATGAAAAAGGGTGATAACAGGATTCTTATGAGAAATCCATACAGTATGCTGGAAAGAAAAGAAACTTTCCTGTGGCAGCAAAAGATAGACAGCACACTGTGCTGTCCAACTGGGCCCTTCTTACGGCCACTAGCCAGGGTAAGTAATTAATGCCGTTAGTGTCAAGTAGTTCTGTACCTGGCGGGCGACCACAGGTGCCCACCTGAATCCAACTGTATTCCCATCCTGAGGCAAATGGGCTAGGAAGACAAAACGTGGCAGCTGGTGCTGGCCACTACAGATAGGCAGCTTTTGAGGAGGCATTGTGTGCTGCCACATTTAGTGCCGCAATATGGCATTGCCGCGCCTACTTGTGTTGGCACTGCCTTCTGTCAGTTTGGACCACCAACAATGTGGGGCTGCTTTTAGCTTTTTTTCAGGGTCATTTTAAGTTCCCAGTCCACCCCCGAAGGCCCAGATGCATTTTCATATTTATATTTATATTACAAGACCTTTAAGAATTGATCGCTCATATGCCTTCTTTTTTTACTCCTTTCTGTGTGGGGCCCAGATTCCTACTTTTATGTCTCACTCATATTACTATAGCCCTAAAACCAGGCAAAGAGCCTCTGGACTGTTGAAACTGTAGACCTATTATGCTCTTCAAAACAGACCTTAAGACCTTCTTGAAGATCCTATCCTCTTTATTAAATCATTTGCTCCCAAAACTAATGGTCCCTTTACATGGGACAACAATCTGATCGCTAGCGGAGGAGACCAGTGCACAAAAGATACAATTATTGGGTAATCGCCTGATCATCTCTAACAAGCGTTACTAGTAACGCTCATTAGCAATGATCTGTTCAATTTTTAGCCCGTGTAAAGGGTATATATATCTGTCAGCAGGGGTGACAATTTCTGACGTATAATTTACTTACTTGACATGCAGTGTTCAGGTGAGGAAGCTTTATTGTTAAAGGATGTTACATGTATTTTTTTTTGTTCAAGAACCTTTACTTGCGCTCAGTTGATGCTTTCATCATTGTTCTTTTTTTCTGCGAATACCCCTCGCTTGCCCCCACTACAGTTTTCATGCCTAGTATGTTAATACTGAGCATTGGTACAGGAAGGGAGGAGACGCCAGTGTTCTGCAGTGGGCATCTCCTCCTCCCTGGCTGTGCCGGGGTCCAATCGCAGCAGAGTTTTTTTCTCCCTGGCTGTGACACGCTCCACTGCAATTTTATCACGGCACAGCCAGGGAGGAGACACCCCGAGAAACCCCGTCTCCTCCACCCTGTACTGATGCTCAGTATTAACATACTGGGCACAAAAACTGCAAGGGGCACAGCAGGGCAAGGCAGTAGTATTTGGAAAAAAAATATATAATAATAATGATGGAAGCATCAGAAAAGTGTACACCACAAGTAAAGGTACTTAAAAAAAAAAATATAATAATAATACATGAAAGGTCCTTTAAGTTTAGAAGTTGAAAAAAAACATGTGATCGCCTGGGATGGCCCCTAATATTTGCTGCATTACAGGCCTATAGCTTTTCTGGCCCTTTTCTCACTGCAGTCCAGCGTTTAGTCTTCTCTCACAAGGTACTGCTAAACTTCTCCATGTTACTTCCCCTCCAATACTAATTGAAAAGGGAACACGCCCCTTGTACCAATTATGGTTTGTTCTTTGTATATAGTCTATAGCATCTTCCATAAACTTAAGCCCCAACATTAGGGGTGTCATGGACAGAATTAGAAATTTATAATCTCATTTGTGGATGATATCCTTCTTACTCTATCGAGTTTGCATACCCCCTCTCCAATCTCCATGCCATGATGCAAGAATCTGGACGACTATCAGGGTATAAAGTAAATACCACTAAAGCCAAAAGCTCTACCTATTAATACCCCTACCCCCAATCATTTGAGGAGGCTGTAGGAAAACTAAATGATAGCAATAGGAATCACTTGTTCTTTCACTTTGGAGGTGATCGCTGGATGTTCATGTAGAGCTCAACCCTACTGCAGTGTTTCCCAACCAGCGTGCCTCCAGCTGTTGCAAAACTACAACTCCCAGTATGCCTTGACAGCCTTTGGCTGTGCGGGCATGCTGGGAGTTGTAGTTTTGCAACAGCTGGAGGCACGCTGGTTGGGAAACACTGCCCTACTGAACGAGCAGCCAGTTGGTGGGAAGGAACAGACTGTTTATCCTACCACAAGCTGTCTTTCGCCCTTTGAAGATATCTAATCTAGATAGGGGCGGATTGGCCATATCTACAGCAGGCATGGCCAACCTGCAACTCTCCAGCTGTTGTAAAACTACTACTCCCACCATGCCCTGCTGTAAGCTGATAGCTATATGTAGCCTGGGCATGGTGGGAGTGGTAGTTTTCAAACAGCTGGAGAGCCTCAAGTTGGCCATCCCTGCTCTACAGGGAAAATTTCCTGGTGGGCAGATGCCCAGGGGCCAGTCAAGCCCTGTTGGTGGCCAAAGGCCAGGTACATAATGGTCTGATGCTCAATGGCCACAGGTGCCCTCCTGAACTCAACTATATTACAGTCCTCATTATGGTGACACAGTTTTATACTGTGGTTGGGGTGGCAGTATTTTGTGCTGCCCTGTGGTATTTGGTTCTGCTGGGGCGGTATTCTGTGCTGTACTACAGTATTGCAGGCCCTGCCTACTTCTGTTGTCCCTGCCTACTTGTTTTGTCCTATCTTCTGTCATTTTGGACCCACCTACAACATGGGGCCACTTTTAGTTTTTTTTTTCCAGGGCCACCAAGTTCCCAATCCATCCCTGAATCTAGATGTAACCTATCAGTGCAGATTCCACTAAGCTCAAATAATCAATTTTGGCCTCACCATTTCCCAAGGCTCTCAAGTGTCTCTCCACACAGCCTTTGAGTGTTTATGTAGACTGGGAACCTCAATGAAAGGACTTCTTTAGTATTCACTTTATTTTAATTGACCCAATACCAGACATTACCCAGGCACTCCTATATGAGGGAGAGAGAGAGAGAAAGTGTGAGGGTCAGACCGATCTGTTGGAAAGGGGTTCCACTAGATCTGAAAGACTTGAGGCGCCTCGGGTTTATAGGAGCGGAAATGGAGAGAAGGTTGGGTGTTGAATACTAAAGGCTGCTCCGGGTATAGTCAGGTCGACAAGATGTCTGCCTGTAGAGAATACAGTAGTGAGCCAAGTAAGGGGACTGGTGGGTAGAGATACCCTTCAGATCTCGCCTATTTGGAATATACCCTTTTGAGCGCCAATAGTGGTTGATTGTTACTGATTGGTATTTGGGCTTTGTGTTGGTATGAGGAGCAAGTTTTTTTTGGATGTGGGGGTGTGTATATATGTCTCGAGCTGTGAGATAAAAGCACATATATGTTTATGTATATATAAATGCGTATAAAAATCTGCAAAAAAGGTCAAAAGATTGTATCTATATAAAAGTCTAAAACATTTTCACATGGGTAGGATTACTGCAAACTGTCTCAGGTGCCTAAAAGACTGTGCTCTGCAGCATCGTGCGCTGTATGGTATGGTACAGTACGTAAATCAATGGGTTAAAAATTTGTGTCCAAGGGTACCATTATACATATATTTAAAATAACATATATATAATATAAAAATAAAATTAAAAATAAAAATAAAAAATATTTTTCAAAATATTTTTAAAAAATAATGTAGTAACGTGGGTTCAGTTACTCACTTCACGAGGGGGGCGGTTTACCAGGATAAGCATAAAACACCTGTAAACCAAGTACCCCCCCAGCCTGGATCGCTTCTAGAGTATTAACGGATTAACGAAATATATTGCTCCTGATGAAGGGACGTGCCTGTCCCGAAATGCGTTGAGCCGGATTTACTTACTTATGCAAATAAAGACCTTTGAAGAGAAGCACCCGTGTGATTTGCTGCCTTCATCCGTTAATACTCTAGAAGCGATCCAGGCTGGGGGGGTACTTGGTTTACAGGTGTTTTATGCTTATCCTGGTAAACCGCCCCCCTCGTGAAGTGAGTAACTGAACCCACGTTACTACATTATTTTTTAAAAATATTTTGAAAAATATTTTTTATTTTTATTTTTAATTTTATTTTTATATTATATATATGTTATTTTAAATATATGTATAATGGTACCCTTGGACACAAATTTTTAACCCATTGATTTACGTACTGTACCATACCATACAGCGCACGATGCTGCAGAGCACAGTCTTTTAGGCACCTGAGACAGTTTGCAGTAATCCTACCCATGTGAAAATGTTTTAGACTTTTATATAGATACAATCTTTTGACCTTTTTTGCAGATTTTTATACGCATTTATATATACATAAACATATATGTGCTTTTATCTCACAGCTCGAGACATATATACACACCCCCACATCCAAAAAAAACTTGCTCCTCATACCAACACAAAGCCCAAATACCAATCAGTAACAATCAACCACTATTGGCGCTCAAAAGGGTATATTCCAAATAGGCGAGATCTGAAGGGTATCTCTACCCACCAGTCCCCTTACTTGGCTCACTACTGTACTCCTATATGACCCGTCTCTACATCAGCTCTCAGTAATGTCAGAACTATTGAGTATGAATAAAGTCCATAATTATAAGGCCTATATAAGTGAATGGACATGAGCCTAAGGGACAACCATTTTGTCTTATTTTAAGGCAGAGTGAATTCAGGATTTTTTTTTTTACTCTGAAATTGCTAACCTAAGGTTTACGATATATATACCAAAGTGTTTACCCAAGTCTGTTTTGTGAGAAGGAGATATCCCAAGGTCTAATGAAATGTGATGGCCTAGATAAGACAATGTATTTGAATTCTGATGATTCTAGTAAATAGAGAGACTCTAATCTTTCTTTGTGATTTTTATATTAATCAATATAGGAGTAGATTGATTTTATATAATCAATTTTAATAGGTGTGCTGAATATATAGTATATATATAAGAGTATAGTCCTCATAGATATATTCAATTGTAAGATTAGAAATGAGGTATAAACTCCTCTGTCATGTTTAGAATCTGTCTCAGTGGAACACACAAATTAATTATTTCTTTCCTGGAATGGGAAAATGTGGACACAGGTAATCATGAACAAACCCTGTCTCATCCAAGAACAATGAATTGAGATAGCCATATTTATTTTGATTTAATCAAGTCTGGTCAAAAGACTTAAGGATACACAAGTTAGTTGACCAAGTATAAAACTCATTGTCTCTTTAAGATCTTCTCAAGGTTTGTCTGAAACCTTAGATTACATGTTAGTTCTATTATATTGAATAAGAGAAATAAATGAATGCTTCGATTTTTTTTGTATGGAATACTAGTGCCATCTAGTGTTAGGGTAACAAAGATCTAGGGTATATTTTTCCCTAGAGGATGGTTCTATTAATTATAAAGTGAGGTCACTAGTTAATGATAAAACTTGGCCAAGCCCTTTCTAAGATAGGATAAAAAGATGGTATGGGCTGACAGAAGGGGGATCTGACTCTCTCTCTGAACATCATCTTGACCATCTTGCCAGTCATTGGAGGCAGCCATCTTAGAACCATTGAAACTGATTTCTGCTAGCTGACATTTTGGTATAGTATAACCTTACCTATATTTTATAGGATAATTAATTAATATAATATATATCTATAGATATATTCAATTAACCATACTTTGTGTATAGTATCTGTGTTGGAATAAGATTGGGGGTGTACCTGCAGCATCATCCTGAAAATTAATCCAATACAGGGAGATTAAAAATATACTAGTGAAAACACGGTATTATCTCCAAGGAACTGAATTCAGTTCTAGACCAGTATGGTTGATAATATATATATATATTTATATAGATAAAAGATAAACCAGATTTGGGTTTAATCGGACATTTGTCGGCTGAGAGAAATCAAGTATTAAATTGACTTTTAATATAAGTGAGGGGTATTATTATAAGAAGGCATAATTGTGTATATATAGATATATGTTCTCAATTATTTTTGTCTTTACCACTATTTTGCATATCATTGATTGAATTTTATTACCGCCAATTTTGTTATATATATTATTTTGCACTATAAATTGTATAAATAAATTACATATATATTTTGTCTGTAACTGGGTTTTGTCTTCAATTCAACGCAGATCACGAGCTTGTTTTAGCTTGGTATTTATGATAAGTTAGAATCTCCTCTATTACCGATTTTAATTTATTCACATAAATCATATAGACTGTCAATCGGAAACAGCATAAATATTCCGACAGTAACAAATAAAAATATATATTTTAGAAAGATGGAGACCGTTAGATTATCTTTCTTCAGGATAGGTCATCAATATCTGCTACCAATGAGGTGTTTGAAGAGGCTGTGCCATCCTGGCGAGTGCTGTGGCCTCCTTGCGGCATACCAAGCACACCATCAATTGTGTTTAGGATTGCAGTCCAAGCCAATTTACTTAAAATGGGACTAAGCTGTGCCCAGGACATCAATGGCCTAGGAAGAGGCTGCAACATTCACTGTAGCACATCAGCCTGTTCAAACAGCTGATCAGCAAGGTGCTGGGAGTTGGATCCCAACTAGAGATTGATAACAGATCCTGAGGATGGGTCATTAATATATTACTTCCAGAAAACCCCCTTTAAAAAGCATCTGTTACCATGTTCAACCAGACATACTACAGGGCTGATCATGGTTCCTAAAATGAGACTTCTCTGCAACCGGCATTACCGATTGATAGAAATATTTAGTTGACATTAGAGATGGGCAAATCCATTTCATCATAATGAGTTCTTCACCTGCAGGGGAGAACTTGGTAAGCAGCAGGGAAAGACCCTTGCAAATGAAAAGCTCATGATTTAAGAATCGATTCGTTCATCTCTATTTGGCATATGTGAGATTGCAGGGCTAGGTAAGGGAGCCGTGAGGATCCCTGGCCCTGTCAGTCTCCGGTTACTTTCACATTAGCATTTTTTGCGGATCAGTCATGGATCTGCAAAAACACTTCTGTTACTGAAAATACAACTATCTACATCAGTCATGAACGGATCCGGTTGTATTGTATATACAATTCTTATATAGCCAAGATAGATCAGTCATGAACACCATTGAAAGTCAATGGGGGACGGATCCGCTTTCTTTTGTGTCAGAAAAAAAACTGATCCATCCCCATTGACTTGCATTGGAAAGAAAAACGCTGCTTGCAGCATTAATTCTGTCCGCGATGGGGACGCAACAAAACAGAAAGGAAAGCATTTTGGTACATTCCATTACGTTCAGTTTTGTCCCCATTGACAATGAATTGGGACAAAACTGAAGCATTTTCTTCCGCTATTGAGATCCTATGACTGATCTCAATGGCTGAATAGAAAACGCTAGTGTGAAAGTAGCCTCACTGGGAGGGAGAGCGGCGGCGGGGAGTGGAGGAGCTTTCACTTCAATGTTCATGTAATTAAAAATTACTTCTCTACAACGGTAATACCGATTGCAGAGAAACTGGGATCTTTTTAGTCACCATGCTCAATCTTACCAGGCAGTACATCTGGTTTAATAGGGTTGATCATGCTGACAGGCTCTTATTCACACGTCATTGTTTAGGTAAGGGATTGAGAGCCAAAACCAGAATTGGAGCTTCCACAGAAGGTATAAGGGAAAGATCTGCACCGGTTTTGGCTCAAAATCCCTAATGGAAATCACTGACTGAAAACCGACTGAATAAGGCATAAGACAAAATTACTTGTGACTACACAGTATAAATAAGTTCTCAGCACAGACTTCCTAAGTGTAAAGCATTCATTTGCTGCAGACAAACTAAGCACCAGAGCTTGAGCTAGAACACCAAGGGATGCCTTCATCTGTTGTGAGTGATAGAGGAAAATAGCCATAAAAATAAAAGAAACCTACAATCTTCTTTCCATTGTTGGTGTTTAGTTATGCACCATGGAGGCATTCTTTACAGAGATCTATACAACATCAAGCAGTGTTTTAATAGTGTTTTGGTGAAGTGACAAAACACAGACCGCAACTGCTACTAAAGAATAGGGAACGTGTTATCAGAAAATGACCCATTGTTTAAATCATGTTTCAATGTTAGACATTTTTTAAGAATTTTTGGTGATGTTATTTTTAAATTTTCCCTGTTCATATTGTTAAAAATACTAAAATCTTGCCGTTTTCACACTGGCCACTAAGCCTAATAGGCACCACTTCTTGGTCTGTCCAGATCACTTTGCTGCAGTTATCGGCTTTTCATTACAGGCATGATTAGAATGAGAGATAACATCTAAATATAACACCGGATCCGCCATTCACAACAGGCGATTGTCAAAGCTTATCTGCTCCCCGAACCTCTGGACACATCACAGAGCATGCCTAGAAAAGAATGTAATCCGCTGTGCTGGAAAACTTCGGCCATTCATCAGCCGAAACTGCATGTCGACGGCATGATCAGCTGAGTTCAGCCAAACACAGGTGTAACGGACCGTTTCAGCAGACAAGGGGTTAAAATCCGTTTAGGCAATATGCCCCTTTCTGGGAGACAGGCACAGCTACTGCAGAACACCAACCTCCCGAACTGGATACAAAATAGCACTCCAAACTGGAACCTCGCAAATAGCGGTCAGCAGACGAACAGGAAAAGTGTATAGTCAGCTTACACTCCTGGCAATCAGTCTCCAACAGCATACAGGGAATCCCCCCAATAACGAGACAAGGCTCCGTCTTGAGGGTCAGCAGTGGTCTGATGTGCTGGCACACCCAGCCTGGTTTTTATTACAGTTTTGCAAATACAGAACAGATACAACACATCCCCACAATGCATCATGGTTTCCTCCTCTCTGTCCCAGAGACAACCGAAGGCAATCCAATTATCTCTCAGGACAAAGGGAGATCACCAATACACATGTGGAGACAACAGGACAGACATCACCATTTAAAAACACAATGGCACACCCCCCACAGCAAACACAGACATTTAACATATCCCCAGATAGCTCAAGTCTGAGTGCATATCATTAGGTGAATGGCACTCAGAATACACGAATACAATAATATTAGCTATCTGGGTGCCCTCACATAACATACAATTTAACCGAACGCATAATAACATAAAATACAATTCTACAGACAGATTTAAGCTGTGCGGCCGGTCTGTTTTCTCCTTTAAAGTTACTATGGGCCATAATCCTGAGGCAAGAGGCTTTTAAACAGCCCTCTCCAAAACCCAGTGGCGAGGTTGGTTTCGCCACAACAGGCCATTGTTCTCAAGCACTAGGGAGTCAATTGTTTGAAAAAATATATACAAATAACCCCCTGGTTGGGCAGTTTAGTTGGTGGGATCGTTCGTACAAAACATACATAATGCGGCCAATCATTGTCCCAAATGTATGACCAGCTTAAGTCCAATGGCAGCTGTTTTAAAGCAAGATGGCTACCCCCATAATTAGGGATGAGCAAATAGACTTCGGATGCTTAATCCGAAGTCAATTCGCATAAAACTTCATTAGGAATACTGTATAGAGCAGGAGCTCCGTACAGTATTAGAATGTATTGGCGCCAATGAACTGAAGTTATTATTCACAAAGTCTCTTGATACTTCGGATAACTTCATAAATTAATTTCTACTGTAAAAAACCTTTGTACCCAACTGTGGTTCGGTTCCAGGTGTTGCTTTGGGAAAAAAGTTTGGTACAAAGGTTTTTTTTACAGTAGAAATTTACAAAGTTATTACCCGACGTCTCGCGAGACTTCGAAGTAATAACTTTGGCTCAAAGCCAATACATTCTAATACTGTACAGAGAGCTCACTCCGTACACTATTCGAACAAAGTTTTATTCAAATCGACTTTGGATGAAGCATCCTAAATCTATTCGCTCATCCCTACCCATAATCAAACACAGGAAAAAAACCAGCAATCAAAAAATAAAAACCATTAGACAAAATGAATGCACGTCGCTATCTGACACATGGTGACATTTCCTTTAAAAGGGCCTCTAAACTGAAACAAAAAAAATATAATAAAATACCTATTTATCAGCTCCTGTGAGGTTGAGAAGAGGGGCCACAGTGTACATAAGCTTGTATGACCACTAGCTTTATCCACTTAAAGGGTTGGCCACTTTCCGATTAGGATTGACAAATGTGTTTGTAAGATGACTATGGCGCTAATATAGCCACCTTTGAAATTCTGAACCATTTTCTATATTTCATAAGATATTCCTTCTTGTTGGCCAAGAATTTTGCGCTGTCCACACAAAGTGTCAATAAAATGGCTACTGATGGAGGGTCATGTGACTAGGCAAATCATCTCTGTGTGATGTCCTCCTCCTCTGCACTTGTACTATTGGAAGTTTAGTGCGTGTATAGTGTATATGTATGGAGGAGACATCACATGGTTGTAATTGTCTGGTCACCCTCCATCAGCGGCCATCATATGGACAGGACCTAACAAGGGGACAAGGCTTATGAAGTGGCACAGAACAACGATGGCTATATTAGTAATTGCGATGCAGTCATCTTACGTGCACATTGGTCACAAGTAGCCAGAAATAAAAGGGAGAAATATTTTTCCCTTTCCGCTAGCAGGAGACCTGTTTTCAGAAATCAGTTGTACTCACTGGGACAGGTTTACTAATATCTTAAAGGCAGGAGAAACCTGTGGAATATTGTGCATCTTTAACGTGTACCTAAAACGTTATATATACACACACACACTATTAAAAACTGTTGGAAATACATTTTTCTGATAATTTGGGATATATAATACTTTAGGTACACTTTAAAAACAAGTTAGACACTTTGTTGGCTTAAAGGGGTTATCGGGGAGTAAATCAGACCTCCAGGCGTGGCTGAGCCACGGTGGTGATGCAATGGAGCAGGTCATCGCTGCGGCCCATGATTGCCTGCAGCAGTCACATATCCACCCGTCGACATATGTTGATATTGGCACAGAGGGGAGCGGAACTGTAAGTTCGCAAGCCACGCAGACCAAATCCAGCTGCGGGGACCAGGCGAGTAGCACCACCACTAGGGGTCAGCTATGTCGGTCTAAGATAACCCCTTTAATTCAGGCCAGTATTTTGTGCCAAAATTGTGGCGCACGTTAACACATTTGCCGTATGTTACAGACACTGGTGTGTTTAGTAAGGCGAAAAAGGTGTTTGTAAGGTAACAAATCCGGCACATGCATATATGCGACAATGATGAAGGTGCAGGTATTCCAGTTATAGCAAGAGAAAATTAAGTCGTAATTTAGAAAATCGCTCAGTCAAAAAAAAAGAAAGTGTGGAAGGAGACACAGATGGTGCATTTTAACTTCAAGACACGGAAAATAACTTAAGATAAACACTGTTTACTTTCTACTGATTCTCTAAATTGAATTGTATTTTTTAAAATCTATTTATACTTGTGAAATATTTTACAAGTCTCACAATCTAGTATAAAATGTCGGACATGTATAGAATGCTCTAGAGCACAGGCACACTGTACATAGTGTGTGCAGATTTTCAGTGCGGTGTAATACCGTAATAGCAAAGTAGATTAGATTTTCAAACTGATCAACAAGTGTGTGCATTTTCAATGCAGATTGCAAAGGGTGGGCTCTGCAGCAAATTTACACCAAAATCCACAATCACACATGCAGATTTTGGTGCATAGCAAAATCAGCATTAAAATGTGTGGAAAAACTGTACAAACTACACTGCCATGAGCATGTACCCTTGAATACTGCATTGACAGACATCAGCAATGTATACATAAGATTAACCCGCCTTATACTTCTCTATATCGCTGTCAGTTTATGAATACATCTTTAAAGGGGTTGACTCGCTTCAGCAGATGCCATTTCTCATTTACACACCGTTAAAGGGGTTGTCTGAGCTTTTTAATATGGATGACCTATCCTCAGGATAAATATCCGATCCGGCACCCCCGCGGATCAGCTGTATGGAGAGACTGCACATCCAGTGCACACGTGCAGTCTCCATTCTCCCTTCCTGCCCGCTTCTGCTGTTCCACAGACATACAGCAGTGGACAGGAAAAGAGAAGGGAGACGGCACATGGGCACTGCGTGCGCCGTCACCCCATACAGCTGATCAGTGGGGATGCCGGACCACTGCCAATCTGCTATTGATTAACTATCCTGAGGACAGGTCATCATTTAAAAGCCCGGACAAACCCTTTAATACAAGGCACTTACTAATGTATTGTAATTGTCCATACTGCCTCCGTTGCGGGCTAGATTCATTTTTCCATCACATTATATACTGCTCTTATCCAGCAGTAGTGCTCAAGATAGCCAAATGGTCACAAATCCGACTTACAATTTGCAAATGGCGACAAAACCTTTAGGCACTATGAAATTTTCACTGGGGGTATTTTAGGTGCATGTTTTTTATTACAGTGGCATATTAGGGGACACTATACAGGCATTATTACTGGGATCACAATGTAGGGTTGTATTACTGGGGCATTTTAGTGGAAATTACTGGGTCACGCTTTACAATTCCTGGAGGCACTGTAGGAACATTTCCACTGGGATCATATTTTTCAGCAGTATAGTTTTTGGGGGCATTGGTGAGCACAGTTTCTAGAGTCGCAGCAGGATGACATTGTTGGGACACCAGGATGGGGAGTCAGTTTGAAAAGATGGTGGGGTTGATGGAAAAATGGAGACATCTTTCATTCTGTAACAAACTCTGAAGAGATTAGATGCAGCTGAAAGAATTTGTCATGGCAGTATGGGTCAAACAGAGGAGATGAGGAAAAAGGAGGAGATGTCACAGGAGAGGTCACTGGAGTGTACCTGTCCAGGCATGCTGGGAGTTGTAGTTTTGCAACAGCTGGAGGCACACTGCTTGGGAAACACTGGTCTATACAATAACGGCAGTCTCATGTTCAAAGCTGTAGTGAATGGTGAGATATGGAGCCTGAAAGTCAAAACATTGTTATCCATTCGCTGGTCAGTGTACTGTATGTGGTGCTGTATTCTGCTGTATGTTTCATAGTGCTGGCAGGCAGTATGCTGTAAGTAGAGCTGGCTCACAACTGTGACCTGCATCTCACCTCCTCCAAGTCTTATAATTATATGCATTTTTAATTTGGAGACTACAAGACAGAGACAAGGGGGTGATCACTTTCCCTCCAGGGCATGTTATTTCAAGTAAGCATTTACAGGAGGAATTTAGAAGCAGGGGATTATGGGAGTTTTGTTGTTTTTTTCCATTATTTTTGGCAGCAACAAATTTAAAGGGGTTGTGCAACGATTTATATTGAGGACCTATCCTGAGGATGGGTCATCAATATCCGATCTGAAGAGGTCCGACTCCTGGCACCCCCGGCCGATCAGCTGTTTGACAAGGTGGTCATCCCTGGTCATTCCATTGTGCGTTGTCTCCTGTAGAGAGGCGTAGTGTAATTACAAGTGCTGGCTCCATTGAAGTGAACGGAGTGAATATTTGTCATTACACTGCCGAGGTGAAGTGCAGTGTAATAAAGAAAAAGCAGCGTTGGCATGGAGCACCATCTCAAACAGCTGATCGGCAGGGTGCTGGGTGTCAGACACCTGCTGATCAGATATTGATGCACAACCCCTTTAAGCAATCCTGCCAAGACTGGAAACAAAGCAAAATAAAAAAAAATAAAAGAAAGGACACAGGTGGCAGTGGTGAGGGCACATAAAAAAAGCCTTTATTTTAGAAGTCAGAAAACCTCTTTAGAGGGGTTGTCTCACTTCAGTATGTAAACAAACTTAATACAAAGCACTTACTAATGTATCATGATTGTCCATATTGCTTCCTTTGCTGGCTTCATTCATTTTTCCATGACATCGTACACTTCTTGTTTCCATGGTTACAACCACCCTGCAATCCAGCAGTGGTGGCTGTGCTTGCACAATATAGGAAAAAAGTGCTGGCCTACAGTATGCACACTCCAATAGTTCTTGCCAAAAGACCTACATCTTTCTTACAACGTGCAAGCACAACCACTGCTGCTGGGTTGCAGGGTGGCTGTAATCATGGAAACAAGCAGTGGATGAGGTGTTGAAAAAAACTAATCAACCCAGCAAAGGAAGAAATATGGGCAATCACAATACATTACTAAGTGCCTTGTATTAACTACGTCTACATGATAAATGGCATTTGCTGAAGTGAGACAACCCCTTTAATCTCTCATTCAGCAGGGAGTAAGTAAAGGGCTGAACTTATTCAGGTCTCCTCATACTCTGTCTTATGATAAAAGGAATAGCATGTGCAGACTGAACGAGAATCAAGCTAATAAACAGCAAAGAATAGTTATTTGTTAATTCTCGATTAGAAACTTGAGTTTACAGAGGTCTATATCCCAAAATGTTTTTAAGGGGATTACTGGAGGTACTCTTTAATGCTCAAGAACTGTACTGTAATGCAATTATACCAGTGCACAATATATTGCCAATTTATTTCTACCATAATAAAGGAAAATACAATTAACAGGATGACCTATAAAACATTTTCATACTTTCAAATTTAACACCAGGGCACTAAAATAAAAATACAATTTTAAGACCTGTAACTTTCTTTTTACATCAGAAATTTAATTCATATTTGTGTGATCTCATTTTTATGTAGTTTTACGCAATGTAACTTACAGAGCTAACCTGCTAAGGCATTTCTATAAGGTCTTATGCACGCGTCCGTAATTTGTGGTCGCATCCGATCCGGATTTTTTGAGTATCGCATGCGGACCAATTAATTTTTATGGGGCTGAAAAAAAACATGTCATCCGTGCCGCATCTTATAGAGCTAGTCCTATTGATGTCCGTTTAGCGAAGAATAGACTTTTCGACAATGGGGCCTGTGGAAAGTGCTGGATGCACACAGCTAGTATCCGTATTTTGAAGATCCACTGTTTGCAGACTGCAAAATGGATACAGCCGTGTGCAAGGGTTAATTCTGTATATTAGCCATCACTTACGCTATGCAAAGACCCTTCACATAATATACATTTTATTTCTCATTAAAACATACTTGCACCTGAATCAGACAGCAAATAAAAGAATTTCTATGTTCTGACCGCTGAAGTATTACTCACAACAGCAAAACCTTACCTCTGAATCAGAAGTTGACAGTCACTAGTGATTTTACCTTGACTTTGTAGAAAGTGATGCAGCTAGCAAGACATACTTGCGTCATGTTGCTTGGCAACAATAGATGGCGTATTGCGTGCGCTAGTCATACCTCACCCACACCAAAAATCACAGTGCAAAGCCAAAACAAGCTTGAAGGCAAGCACACATTTAGGGAATGCAAGTTTCATGATTCTATACATTTAAAGTGAACATGTATGTTTTGAGAAATTGTGAGAGATTTTCCTACTAACTTCAATCTGGAGAGGATTTATCCATGCAATAGTCCCGAGCACTGAAAACCAATCTATACACCGGCCAAGCTACAAAAACAGACTGTAGTTATGCGCGTGAAAGTATCGTTACTAGCTTGCCCAACTATGATCCGTGTTGTCTGTCCACCCCCAACCGGCAGTTGCTGCTCCAGTCCATGCAACAGTGCGGGAGGAGATCAGGAGCAGCTCGTCTGATAGTCGCACAATTGTTCCCTTTAAAGAGAATCTGTGATGGCGATGCAGTAATACACGAGTAGTACTACACAAGTCCAGAGCCCTGTTTTTTTCATTTTTCCTACTGCCCAATGTTTCCGCTGCTGTAAGCTCTCAAAGTTGCACTGAAATACAGTCTGAACTGCTGCGCTCGCGGTGGAGAGGACTCTTGCACATGCTCCACAGTCCTGACAATGTATTTCAGTGCAGCTTTAAACACCGAGAAAGTGGTACAGGAGACAGAGGGAAAAAAATAAATAAATTAAGGAGTCTAGTTCCCAATTTGTTTATCTATAGTACTAGGCATGTATTGCAGCAGATAATTGTCCAAAATCGGGGTGACAAATTCCATTTAAGTTTCTATGCTGACCAGCCAACCCTTCAGAGACTTAACACCAAGCCAGAGCCCTGAATTGCTTGGTGCCCCACCAGAGGTAAAGGCGGGGGGGTTTAAACCTGGTACTAAAGCTACTCAGTGCCTGTAATTGCATATTGCATCTTGGATCTGTGTGTGCTTCAGTGCTTTGTGCCTGAATTGAAGACCTGCTCAACAGCCCTCTTGTACCGACCTTTGTTAGTTCCACTGAAGAACCTCTGGTCGACCTGGCTACTTCCGTACTGTCGTTTGGACCTCTGCTTGCTATACTGATTAACTTCTTTGCAGCTGATATGGCCATGTCCGTACCCTCCTGGTTTTGATTTCAGCTAGTTTGATTATTCGGTCTGCTTTCATTTGGTCATCTGGTTTGGTGACCAGTTTCTTGTCACCTTACACACCCTAGATGTAACTAGGGTCCCTAGCAGTCAAGTCTGAAATGCCTTGCGGTGGGCTCTGGCGAGTACTTTGGGGTTGCCTTAGACTCTACTAACCGCAGGGGCGTTTGACAACAGGTAGCAGTTGCTGCAATACATTTTAAAATTTTCAGTCGACAGCTATATGTTTATTTTTTTGTGGGGCAACGGTACACTACTTACTATTCCATTTTTTGGGGAGGCCAGGCAATTTTGGCACTGGGACTTTTTTTCCGTGTCCACCGTGTGGGATAAATGAATCATATGATTGCTTTTACAATACAAGACTTCTGTATTGCGATGAATTGTCTTTTCTGATGACTTGCATTATGGTACTTACAGCAATCTCCATACAGTTGCAATATCTGTAAACACTGCTCAAAAAAGGGGAACGCTAAACTGTTAAGTCAATGACAATTTTTCATACGAAGCATGGGAGATTTAAATGTTAAACTGAAAAAGCAAAGCATACAACAATCAATGACCATACACTATCTCTCCAGCACACTCCTTCCAGTTTCTTGCATTCTTCTCCAACGGCAAGCTCAAGGACATGAGTTTGCCAAAGAAGGGCTCATCAGCCATGACAGCAATGAGCTGAAGGGTCTGTACAGATTCTAGTGCTGTCAGTAGCTGTGCCTAGAACATCCACAGAGCAAGGCGTGAGATGACAAGCCATAGATTAAAGGACAAGGAAACACAGCTGAGTAACAAATTTAATAATGGAACAAGCCCAGCAGCTAGCCCCAAAGGATAACGATAAACACTTACAGAGAAAGCCTCAGAAGCATAAAATTTTACTTGGATTTCTTTTTTTATCCAAAAAGTAAGCCTGGAGAAAAGCTGCAGAACAGCAGCCTAAACCTATCAACATTAGCAGATTAAAAACAACAATATTTCTGTTGTCAAAGAAAAAAATGTCAACTTACTGAAAAGTAAGAAAGACAAAAGGACAGCATAATTGAGAACGCATATGAAAGGTACCGAATGTTCTTCATTCTGCTCTACTGTTCTCGCGGACACAAAGTTACAATAGTCAGTGAAGCAGACAGATTAAAATATTTGGAGTTGATGTACTGAAGTGCCAACCGCAGTCTGCAAAGCAGAAATTTCACAAAGCAGACTGAAGGTCTTTTTACATAGATCAATATTAAAGGCAATTATCAGGAGTGAACCATTCATTCCCAATAATTTCCTGAACAGAGGTGGTGACAACCTCATTATGTGCCTCAGGGCAATTACAGCAATCGCAAGGTTGTATAGTTTTTATAAAGTTTTACATCTTTAAAGAATTTTTTTTTTTCAAAAGGTCTTTATTTTTCTAAAGTGCCATTTTCTGACACCCATAACTTTTGCATCCTAGATGGAAATACAAAAGAGCTCTTGGCAAGCTCTGCCTCCGAAGACACCGTCTGCAGATGAGGTGCTGGCTTCTTTGATATCCAAGTCATGTCTCAAGGCCTATTTAAAAAGGGTCAAACGTTGACTTATAGGATAGCTGCCTTACATCGGGTGGCATTAAAGGCAGAGCTTGTTAAGAGCTCATTTGCATCCCTTATTAGAATTCCAGGGGAGCATGTAAGGCCTTTAAGTCTTCACGCTGACTAAGGCGCTCTCCATAAGAGATGGTACCCTCCCAAATTATCCACAAAAAAATTGTGGGGGGTTTGTTTTTTTTGCAGGACAAACCAAACTGTAGTTTTTATTGATGCCACTTTGGAGAACATACAACTTATCACTTGAGGGGAACAAAAAAAACAAAAAAAACAAAAAAAAAAAAAAAAAAAAAAGAAATTATGAATTTCATATTTTTTTCCATTACACAGTCCACTGTACCAAAAACAATATTTTAATTTGAAAATTTTCTGATAATTTTACACGTAGAACTGGGCAAAGCAGTGATTGGAATTTATGTCCATTTTAATTATTTTATTGCAATATTACATCCCTTTAGGGGACATGTACATGCAATATTCTGATCACTTGTACCACAGACTGTAGCAGAACACTACTGGAGTCCATGGGATTCGGACAGACTTCAGCTCTGCGATTGGTAGGTTTATTGAACTAAAGCCCAACACAGGTACTGATTAATCAAATTCTGTGGAGTCCGTTAGTCCCATATTCATATGTGCCCGTATTGCTGGAAAAAAAACGATGTTTTAATATATGCAAATGAGCAACAAGAGATAGGGGTTGCACCTAGAGGCTCAGTTTTCTTTGCAACAGCAGCACCCTCTGTACTTTGACAGGACCAGGCACTGTCAACCAAAATTGAGAGGGCGTGGTAGTTGTAGAGAAAATGAAGTCTCGATGTAACTGCAACACCCCCTTGCTCCTAGAGGCTCATATGCATATAACAAAACATACATTTTCCTCCCCTGCCACCAATCTGATACTGAAGACCTATCCTGAGGACATCAGGATCAGTATATCAATCCTAGAAAAACCCTTTAAGGTCCTATTCCGGATAATTGGTCCATCTGAGCCATGTAAAGGTCAGTTTACATGGACTGATATTTAGGCCAGTTATCAAGAAGGTGCATCTGTAGAAATGCTCCCTCATTGGTTGACTGTCTTTTAGCCACTACATACACTATCCATCTACACACCGGCTAAACACCCTATCTCACCAGTGCTGATGCACCCAAGGTTCCCAATGCTCTCATCTCTGATTTAAGTGACTGATGAAGCCAACCACAGACAATCAGCGGTGATTCTAGCATGTACGGCACAGGACTGCTGAGACCTATGATTGGTTGCAACAGTCACATGGATGTAGGCAGGTCATTACTGCAGGAAAATAAACTAGGACGACAGGGACCACTGGAGAATCTGGTTTTCAAGGCAAGGGGTTTAATTTTTTATTATTTTATTTTAAAGGCGTTTTTTATTTTCATGAAAAGATGGTTTCCACTCTACATGGCATAGGTCCATGCCTTTTAGGTAGGTTTAAAGTGTTGTTTCTACCACTAGCTGCCTCCCTCTCACATACTATTGGTTGCTATCCTCACTCTGGACTTTTGGGATGTCTAGTAGCTTCAGCTTCATGTAGAAATTCCCGGCAGGTACTACAAAACCATGCCAGATATGGCACTCATTTGCTGCTGTTCAGTCAGCATATGCTCATTCTTGACACCAGTGTACACCGACACTGTCCATGAAGCATCACTGCTGATGTTCCGCCAAGAGGGCGGGGCTGAGGAGGAGGATCACATGATCTGCAGACACTGACAGATAGGCACTGTGTGTGACAGCAGACTGATCAGGTCAAAAAGCGTTAGCCATTTCACAGACAACCCCTTTTATACCTATGCAAGGAATTTGCAGATCTAGATCAGAAAAAATTTGAGCTCTATAAAAATGACAAAGAATCATGACCTAATCAGATTCAGTAGGGAAGGTTGGTCCCATTTTGGATAAAGGTGCGGGTCTCAGAGTTAGGACCCGCACCTATAAGACATTTATGGTATATACTGTGGTATTTTTATGGTGGCCAAAAAAAAAAAAAAAAGTTTCATTTATCTGTTCTATTGCTGCAATCTTCTTATAAGTTCTCTTAGAATCCAGAGGGGTTAAAGTATGGCTTTCATGCAGCAAAAATGAAAAACTGTACTGTCCGGAGAAGAAAAATAAGACAATTATCCTGTGTTGCTCTTGCTTTTGACGGCGGTATGAAAAATTTGGTATTGTCAGAGTAGAATCTTGTTACAGAGATCAACCAAATCAAACTTCAAAACGGATATCAAGAAGAACATTGGACACAAAATAAAGCATTTAAAGTAAAAAAAATTGCAGGTTTTTATGTAATATGACTGAAATGTAACTCACTCCATTGTGCAGCAGTTTTCCCATCCTTTGTGATGTCCCACTGGAAGACCGCATTTACTTTTTTAACCATTTCACTTCCAGCATCTTTGACACGACGGCCGATTTCTTCAAAGACCAGGTTACTCTGCAGTCCTAAATCCTAGAAAGGCATTGTAACATAGTTACATTAGGTACATATAAAAATGACAACCTCTGTAGCCAATCATTGCCCTCATAAGAAGGCAGCTGTAATTTTTGAAATGCTGTAAATGGAAAGGCATAATGATTCACAGTTCTCAAATCAATGCCATGTACCATGGATTAACTCGTTACGTCTATTAATTCTATTACTCTGTATGCAATGGATTTACTGTACAGAAATTATTCTCAGTTGTACTACACTGTCTGGCTGAAAAAGCTATTGAAACCATAAATGTATTGCTTAATAAGTTCAGCAATTACAACTTCTTGTACCCTGTTCATTGCTTGCGGGATGCGTTTTTGGTCTGCAGCGGTCTGACTGCTGGGGCCTGTCAAAGCAATGGACATCCTTGAACGCTGCGACTCCACTCAGCTCTAGGGGCTTGCTGGAGAAAGCCCAACACTTGCACCATCGTGATTCCAAGATGTGCCATACATACTACAGGAGTACCCAATGATGTGATCTTTCTGCAACCTCCCCTGGGCATGGAAAGAGTGGTGGGCAACATATTTTAACATACAGGAGCAATAGTGCAGGTTTCCTGGTGCTCAAACAAATTGCTTCAAAGTTCAAGTAGGGTTTTCCGGTCTAGCAGAATGTAGGGATGCCGGGCCAATCAGGCAGGGCACCGGCATTCATTGAATGTTGACATCACGGTCGGATCAGCTGGGACATCAAGCCAATCAAGCACGTGCCAACATTCCAGGCTGGAGCTTGGCAGCCTATTTAAACAAGTGAACTGCTGGCCACAGTCACCTGTGATTTGGTCTGTTAGCCCTTTTGAACTTGCTATTATCTGCTGAGTCTACCTATGACCTGACCCCCCGGTTCTGACTTGGTACAGTATTGACTTTGGGTTTGACTTGTGTCTGGTTCAGACTTCTCTGGCTAACAAAAAGTTTTCCCAATGTGCTCCATATTAGAAGCACTGCATGAGTACAGTGCTAGTTCCACCCCTAGAGCAGTGTTTCTTAAGGCTACATTCAGACGGCCATATTGTTTTGCGGCCACAAATTGCAGACCTGCAAAACAGATACAGGCCTGTGTGCGTTGCGCAATTTGCAGACTGCACATGGCCGGCACAGACAGAAAATGTCTATTCTTGTCTGCAATTGCGGACAAGAATAGGACATGCTCTCTCTTTATGGGGCCATGTGCTATCCGCATCTTTTGTAGCCCCATTGAAATGAATGTGTCCACACCTGTTCAGCAAAATTGCGGATCGGATGCAGGCTCATTCATAGTAGTCTGAATGTGCCCTAAACCGTAAGGTGGGCATCATTAGAGAGGCATCCACCAGTTATTGGTTGCACTAATATCTGGTTTAGAAAGAGAACAGGCTCCTTTTGTGTGTATTTAATCGTCCTACAGGGCTGAGGAGCCCAATTTTTAAGACAAAATGTAGTTAATTAAGTATTTCAGTATAGACAACGAACCATACAGGATGTCTAGGCTTTACTGTGTTTGCAGGGGTGGATTGGGAACTTAATGCTGCCCTGGAAAAAAAAAAAAAAAAAAAAAAGTGTCCCCTCGTTGTAGACTGGACTAAATTGATTGAAGACTGGCCAACACAAGTAGGCAGGGCCAGCAATACCATATTGCAGCACAAAGTACCGGCCGAACAGAATCAAATACCACAGTGCAGCAAGAAATACTGTTGCCCTCTCCACAGTATTTAACTGCCCCATCGTCCTGAGGATAGTAATACAGTTAAAAAGGGCAACTGCAACCGTTGAGCATCAGATTATGTACCTGGTCTGTGGCCATCAGGAGAGCTTGGGTGGCCCACCAGGAAATTTCCCTGTATTGTTTATGGCCAATCCGCCCCTGCGTTTTTCGTTGGTGATGCCCCAGTAGGTAGAGATTAGAAAGCCCTGCCCTTGATATGTATACCACAAGGTTGAGAACACAGGGTTTAAAAGACCTACTATTAATGTTGAGAAAAGGATGTAACTAACTACTAGCAATTGTGACCAGTCTTGCCTATTTGGTTATTTAATTAAAACGAATAAAAAAAATAAAAAAAATAGTCTGACAAAACTATTTAAAATTAATCCCTTTGATTAAAATCGTTACACTAAGTACAACATAAAAAAAAACTACTGGTTATTATGATCATAAATGCCATTTTTTTTTTGCAGGTGAAGTATCAAGTCAATTAAATAATTGAGTTTGCCATTTCCAAGTCGTAGTATGCTGATAGAGGAATGCATACTGCAGCTTATATGCAGGGTTGTATACCACACCATGTATACTTAACAATGTCCTCTACAGCATGTACTAGGTTTTAGCAAGAATCATGTACAGTGCGAAAGGATGACCTGCATTACATAACCACGAATCACTGCATCTTAAGACTGAGCACAGGAGAGGCATTGGCATTATTTTGTTCCTAGAGTGATCAAGTTAGCATTTGTGTTTCTATGTGCCAATTGTGACAAGACTACAACCCACTTATTGGATTTCTAGCCATGTATCTTGCATCAATGTGCTGAGAGCGCAAATCAGTCAGGGATAACAGGAACACGGCAAGAATCAATGGGAACTTCTAACGGACATGTCTGCTATTCTTTGTAAATAAATTGTGTTACAGAGCGCAATCCGACAACTGAATTGATGTGCGGTTTTCACTGTAAACATAACAAATCAATACAGAAATGTAGAGTTAAATTGCACTTTTTGGTCTCTATAGTCTACGGTGAGGGTTTTTTACAATAGAAAGGACATTGCAATTTTGCGAGATTGAAAACTAACTACAGCGAGTAAAATCCCAGAATCTCCTTATTCAATCAATCTCCAAAGAAATCATTAAGTGTATGAACAATGTATGTAGACTAAAAATCTGCCTAAAAAGTGGTGCAAATCGGGCACATCTGTGTTTTTTTTTTTTTTAGACAGATGGGCACAATTGTAAATCTGGGCCAGAGACAGTGTGTCTACTTTATCAATCTGCGTTCATTACAGGTCTACATCTGTATGCATTTCCTTACCTGGACTGTTGCCTTGGACTCCAGACTATTAGCAGTTGATGTAAGGTCAACGTAGGCACCAGCGATAGCAATTTCCCCAGTCTCTTTCACCTGGAAAAAGGGCATAACTTTTTCAGCTAGAACTCAAGCAAGAAAAATAGCATTTTAAGTCACTTAATCTTAGTTGAAGTCATCTCCTGTGACATTTCATGACATGTCTCCTCTTACAATGCACACAGATCAATAAGCCTTATCCCTCGCAAGAGAACATTGCCATCATTCAATAAATGATAAAAGGTCAAATGTCTTACACATCTTTAATGACTTGTTCTCTAAATGTGCAATTGTCTGTTCACAACCAATTTCCTGTGCTTTTTTTTTATATTTTTTATGGACAAAAACTTGACATGGGTGTTTAACATGTTAAAAATGTAAAATATGGTCTGTGCGTTCAGTATGCTGCATTTCAGCTATGTTGGTCATATATAACCAGAATTCAGTTATTGTTCATTGCAAAGATTATGCTCTTTAACCAAGAGGACCTGATTATCAAAATATGAAGTGTACCCCACGAGGAACTCGTCTTGAGGTTAAGGTCAATTATACCCATTATTTGAAATCTAAAGTGAAGAACATCAATTTTCTTGACAACATGGCAGTCTTCAAAAAGGCCATGTATGTTAGAACCAGGAAAATTGGCAAGCATAAGGCTCTGAGCAACTTTGACAAGTGCCAAATTGGGATAGCCTAGACTACTAGAACACATCAAAAATATGAAGTCTAGAAGAGCTAGTGTAGTACAAACAGCTAAATTATTAATGATCGCTATTTAAAAAAATAAATAAAAAAATAATGTAATTATGTTAGACACTGTCAAAACACAAAGGGTCAATTAAAAACTCAGGGGAGAACGGGGGCTTTAGTTCTCCCTGCCTCAAATTATTTTATTGGCTGCAGCAGGTTACTGTGATCACAGTGATTGGCTGCAGTGGTGATCTGTGTGCATGATGTGTCTCCTACGCAGCCAGGAATACAAATAGCGGTGGGGAGGACTGCAAAGCAGCGATGAAAACAGCAGGGGAGTAAAAGGGGTGACAATTGCTTTGTGTTATTTTAGCTCATGTACAGGGGCTACCTGAGTTTTCATGCGACTCAGACGAGTGTGTGTGTGTGTATGTATATATATATATGTGTGTGTGTGTGTGTGTGTGTGTGTGTGTGTGTATATGTATGTATGTATATATGTATATATGTATGTATGTATGTATGTATGTATGTATGAATACACACACATACTGGGAGGAATGTGTTCAATCAGCTACAGCTTTGTTGGATATTTATGCATTTAAACACAAGGAATTAAAATGTCAAAACTTAACATTGTCTACATGTCTCAGCATGAACGGTAGGCTTTATGGACCATCAAAAAGCAGGACAGTTCTTTCCTTGTATCATCTCTTGCAACATCTAATAAATACTCTATTGTAAAGGCTATTCACTATATTAGGAGGCTAGTTCTGAAGCTATGAACATCTCTCACATTATACAAAAGCAAATAGCGGCTTTATTCTGGAACAATAGCGCCGCAACACAGATACCGTAGATCTGTGTGTCTGGGGTTTGCAAGATCACATTATAAGCTTAAGTTTCACTGGAGAATAGTTTCATGCCTTTGCCAGAGTTTCTTTTTTTTTTCAGGTGCTGCAAAGTAATAGCACAAAACAAAAGGCGATGGAATATCTAAAATGTTCGGGTAAATGACAGAATTTACGCTTACAAGACAAAGGATGAAGCCATCCAAACAAAAACTGCATGCCATGTAAAGCAGGTATACAAAGAGAAGAGGAAAACCACACAGTATCAAGACAAGCACCAGTTTCTACTGACCTTCGTCTGTAGGTGAATTCTGTTGCCCTCTTTCCACATTTCAGTTTGTAAAGTTTGCCCAGGCAAGACTGGCTTCACAAAGCGCACCTTGAAAGACAAAACAAGTTTAAGCTAAAATTCCTACTGAGGTGTAGAAGCAACATGCATAGATGTCATCTGATCACACTATTCTTCAACTGGCCATAATCAACCTTTGATTTAGGTTGGTCAAACCTGCTAATTTCAGCGAGAATGGCGGACCAGCTAATGCGAGGGAGCATAACGTTTTATGGGTGGGGGCCACAGTATCAGACTCAACCAATGACAAGGGTCAAAAATAAAATGTAAAGGGGTATTCACAAATGAAATACTGTATTTATGGCACAGTGAACATACAGTATATATCATTAATGTCTAGTTCCAGTTCCAGGACTCCCATCTAGTGGGGGAATACATGAAAAACATTTGAGAATCCACAAGGCATAGACATGCATGTCTGTTACCAGATGTTTGGGGGCTGCACAGAATGGTATCAAGGGCCGCATGTGGCCCCCGGGCTGCAGGTTGTGCACCCCTGATCTAAGGTGTACGGGAGGGGGTGTCCCAAACTTCTTCCAATGGCAAAACAATAGAAGAAAGAAGGATCGGCTGTTGGATTTCAATATGCTTAATTGTTTCGCACTCAGGGAGATGAGCCACCCCATAGAAGCTGGAATCACTTCTCTCTTCTCCCCATTCAGAGCCCATGCAAACTTGGCCAAGCATGCATGTGCATTGGGGAGGTAAAAGGGACAGCCAACACCCAAATACACACTTGTCCATCTAAACTGTTTATTTCCAATGGCCACCCTAAGGATACCATTACCAGTGTGACCTAACTGGTGTGATGATTTATCATTGACAAACCTTTAATGTTAAAGTATTCCAATAAAAGATATATAGAGCATATCTCTACATTATGCCATTAATGTATTTTTTCTAAATACTCCTTTAGCTGAAAAGCTGACAAGTGGTGACCGCATCCAAAGTTCTCTAGAACTTATTTCTAACATCTCCCACATAAAGCATACTCTTCAACCCATTGGTCGCTACGTGAAGCAGGATTTTCTTGCAACCTTCCTTAAAATTGACTTTTAATGCAAATGCTAATTAGCACTTAAGTGCACTGTGGGGAGGAGAGCTTCTTGGTGTACCATACTTCAGGCCCTTTCCCCTCCATGCACCTTCCACTCTTGCTTGATTGATGGGGCCAGGCTTTCCTCAACTCATCATGCCTGGGAAAAACTGCACGGTTAGTTCAAACCTCTGCGCATGTACTCCCTGGCCCTGTACCGCCTCAGACTGTACTACACAGGCGATTGAGTTCACACGAATGTTGCATATTAATTAAAACCAGGTAGAATTTGGCACAGTACAATTATAATATGGGGAGGCAGCCCAACCAAGCATTGGTTTAAAAGGACACACTACCTCCAGTTCAATTCTTGATCATATGAAAGATCTCTGCTTTGTGTTTGAACTGAAATAATCTTGCTTACAGCCAGTGGCTACATACATTCTTGGCAATCCTCAGATTTTTTTTTCAGAGCCGACCGATTACTTTAAAATAAATAAGCTTACCTTACCTGTCTATGCCCTTCTGACCCAGCGCTGCGGCTCTACATTCTCTGCTGGGATGCAACCATGACACATTTTGGCTGCACTGGTGACATGTATACCACTACAACAAATTTCTGTATCCGTGGTCTGGTGCTATTCACCCTCAAGGGTATATGGGACACCATCAATGTAGCCAAAACAATATGTGTCTCAGTTGCAGCCTGGTGGAGAGGGCAGGGTTGGATCAGATTTTTTTTGGGGTATCTCAGGGTTTTATTATAGGTTTATTATTTAATTACAATTCATGTTACAGTTTCCTACTCAAGCAAATGCTTAATTTGCCTTTTATTACTAAATATTTCCTAACAACCTAAAAAATAAAAACCCCGCTGCACCATACTTTCACTGTAATCAAGCCCTGCCAATGACCACTGAAAGTAGACATCAACATTATTAAATCATCCAGACTGATGTTTTTCTTGTAGAAGATAAATCTACGGTAAGTGATTTCATATTTAGCAATCTTACAAATACAGACAAAATGCCAAGTACTGTACCTTAATTGCTTTAAACTTGGTTACATCGTTATTTGCAAAGTGCTTCAAAACATTCCGGGCGGAAAATCCAAAAGTGCACAGACCATGTAATATGGGTCTTTCAAACCCTGTGGAGAGGAACCATTGCAAGGTGCAACATCAACAAAGACATTGAGGTGCCAAAAAAGTTCATTCATCTTGTTCTAGAGTCTTTACCGTGTTCATTGACTGTGCCTTAAATGTTTACCATTATAATTTGATTTTTTTTTAATATAAATGGGTATAGTAGGGGAAAAAATGAACGTAAAAAATAAAAAAACATAAGTACAGAAACCTGCACCGAAATGGATGCGGACAGTCTAATCGGATAACCACAGGCAAGAACAAGATGCTCATATGCACAAAACAGATCTCAAATTGTGCTGAAAAACTAATCTATGTAACAAAGAAGCAGCCTAGTGGGGCAGAATTATCCGATGTATGCGTGAAGATGTTCAGTGTTGAGTTTATGATTTTAGGAAAAATAAAATAATCAGCAAAGTCAAGGCTGATCTTTAGGATATGCAGGCTATATGGCTGTTCAAGGAGCATCTCCTTATTCCAATGAGGGGGACACCACTGGCCTTTCAGTTTACAAAGACAACCTACTGTATATGTCTTCTTCTAACTTCTGTGAAGGAAGCAATCCAAAAGTTGACGGCTTTGCTATCTATAACTATCGTGTACACCCTTGTGCTGCCTGAAAAAGGCCTCATGAGAGAGAAGAAACCTTACATGTAGGTGAATAAAGTAGCCATTCTTTTCACTGAACTATTGGAGCTCTGTCTACTTTTGTACGTCTGGATCAAGTGGACATGAAGCCGGGGTCCTGAGGTTTGCACCCATATTTGAGATATATAATGTGTGATAACAGCTCTTAGCTTTACTTTTACACTTTAGGTTTAAAGGTGTTTTAGTAGATGTGATCCACTAAGAACAAGGGAGAAAAGCATCATGGACGACTGTTCTCTAAAAGTTAATATCACAGAGCACTCCGTTACAAGTCTATAACAAACTTCACCTGCTCAGACCCTTACATGTAATGCAATATACAGAAGGAATCTGCTAGCCTCTTCTAGGGCTGTGGCAGGACCTTTAACTACAAAGCCAATATGAGGCTACACAGGTGGCAAAGTTGTATGAACCTATGTTGCCAAGCATGTAATACAATAACTTCAGACATAATGAAATATCACATTCCATTGGAAACCTCTAAGGCAAGCATGTCAAACTCAAAGGCTAACATGGGCCAAAAAAACAAAATTTAAGTTTATGTGGGCCGCATCAAAAAAAAAATATTTTTTTTTACAATATAATGCAGACGGATCCGTTCTGAACGGATCCACCGTCTGCATTATATGAGCGGCTCTGAACGCAAGTGTGAAAGTAGCCTTAGGGGCGAGAACCTAGGATCTTTCATCCCTTGTCCTATTCAGCTCTATCAGGGTGAATAGGACTTCACACTGTCCCTGCTGCTCTGTGCCTTGTGCACACAGCATCAGGGATGTTACCATGGCAACCAGGGCTTCTGTAGCGTCCTGGCTGCCATGGTAACTGATCGGAGCCCCAGGCTTACACAGCTGGGGCTCCGATCAGAAGCTGCCACTGCACCACCAATGAGGGGGAGGGGAGAGGTCCCTGTGGCCACTGCCACCAATGATTTTAATACTGGGGGGGTTGAGAGGGGCTGGCGCACTGTGCCACCAATGATTTTAATGGGATGGGGGGGTTGAGGGGGGGGGGCACACTGCACCACCAATGATAAATTACCCCTTTATACAGGAGGCTGGTACTGGCAGATCAGCAGTTAACCCCTCAGGTGCGGCACCTAAGGGGTTAACTGCCTCTGATCGCAGCTCCCTGTCAGCGGCAGGGTGCCGGCAATGCGATTCTGCTGCCGGCACCCGCCTCCTGTATTGTGTTAAAGACTGACTTTCACTATCAGGCCACACAGAGCAGCGCCCAGCGATGTCTCAGCACTCACCATTAGTCCTGGGCGCCGCTCCGTTCGCCTGCAGTGCTCCATTACCGTCTCCTCTCCTGCTCCACATGCTGCTGATTACTATCGGAGCGATGGGAGGAGACATCAGCTTCACTAGTGGGCGTTCCTTCTTCCTGGCTGTAGCGCTGTCCAATCGCAGCGCAGGGAGAAGGAACGCCCACTAGTGAAGCTGATGTCTCCTCCCATCGCTCCGATAGTAATCAGCAGCATGTGGAGCAGGAGAGGAGACAGTAATGGGGCACTGCGGGTGAACGGAGCGGCGCCCAGGACTAATGGTGAGTGCTGAGACATCGCTGGGCGCCGCTCTGTGTGGGAAATGGGAATAGTCCTATCATTGGTGGCTCAGTGCGCCCGCCCTCCCCTCCTCCGCCCCTCTCTCCTCATTGGTGGCGCAGTGCGCCCGCCCCTCCCCCCCCCCCCCTCTCTTCTCATTGGTGGCAGCGGCAGCAGCACAGGGGGAGGGAGGACAGCTTCCTTCTCCCTGTGCTGCTGAGAGAACATGAGCACGCCGATAGCAGCGCGCTCATGTTCAGAGATACTAGACTGCCGGGCCGCAAAGATATTCATTGCGGGCCGCATGTTTGACACCCATGCTCTAAGGCATCTGGTAGACATTTCAGGAACGATCAGGTTTTGATTAAGTTTCTGAAGCTAAGTTCGCAAATGGTTAAAGGGGTTACCCAACCCCTAAAATGCCTCACCATACACCTTCAGAAGTGATGCGTGTGCTGGGAGGTGAGGCAAGTACAAGCTCTGAGGAACCAGGGCGTATGGGGAGGCATTTTATGGGTTGTATAACCTTAAACAAGCAGCAGAATGTTTCCTATATACTTTCCCAAGTTCACACCTGATTTTGGCTTCAAAACTGCATAAAAAAAATAAATCCTGTGAGTGGGCATCCTAATGGATCTTCTACCATTTTGCTCACTTACCTCCCATTGCAGCAAAGCTGGGATCAATGTGCAGAGGATTCCAATCACCACTGAGGCGGTAAAGAGCAGCCTGTGGGAGGAAGCAGCAAACGCATCAATCAAAGCTAGATCTAATTCAATCAAAAATGTGTCTTGGCGTCTACTTGACCACGGATGCAACACATTTCTACTTTAATGAAGCACACTTAATTAAGTTTAATTAAAATGAAATGTTCTGCACTAATCAGAACTTAATTAGCAGGAGTCTGTTAATCTTAAAGGGAATATGTCTGCATAAAATCACCTGCTGTTAAAACCACTTATTTTTAAATAATTTGATAATTTTTAATTTTCCATGTCACTTTTTATATTTAAACTAAAACCAGAAATCCATTTATCGCACTGGCTACTATGTCTAATAATTGGCGCCACTTCTTGGTTTGTAAAGATCACTTTATTGCAGTTAACTCATTCTGATCCTGCCTGTAATGCCATCACCTCTGTGTATAGTTAAGACCGGATTCACCATTCACAATAGGCGATTGTCAAATCTTATCTATTCTTTCCTTGTACAATGACCTCTTCACAGGTCATAGAACATGCCCAGAAAACTCCCCCATGTAAGTCAATGAGGTCCCCTCCTGTCCATCGTCTCTACGGACCATAGGGCTGCCGTAAAGCAATTATTTTTTTTGCTTTCTAAATGCTGTTCAGGCAAAATGGCCGCCCCCGTAATCATGTTCAAACCATAAAATAAAAATCTACGATCTGAAAATAAAAATTTATTAGAAAAAATAAAATAAAAAAAGGATATGTGCTACTATCTGATTTTAACTGTGACATTGCCTTTAAGGCCATCTTCACACCTGCAAGAACAGCATGATTAGAGAGGACGGTGCACTTGTGCATATAGCAACTGTTACTGGCCTGAGATTCAGTCCTGTTCTGAGGTTTAAATTAGACCCACGATTTAGACCAGGCATGCTCAACCTGCGGCCCTCCAGCTGTTGTAACACTACAGCTGGAGGGCCGTAGGTTAAGCATGCCTGATTTAGAGTAATCGGTTGCTGTGGTCGCACAGTCCTCACCCATCCCCCTGCCTCTGCTAAAGCCACAGGTCTAAGGGATTCTGTGTAGGCAGGTGTGAATATAGGGGGCAATGAACCTGGACTCTCAGGCTCTCTTTAGTGCCTCTAGCCCTCATGCTCAGTTCCTTGAGATCCTAGGTGGAGGGGAGAGAGGACCCTCTTGCAACATTAAAGGGGATAAAAGAATGCCCCCGATATGCCTGGGCCCCTCATACTGAATCTACTGCCGCTTCTCCCTGTGCGCGGAAAAAAAACATCCGTGTCGGGGGAGCAGGACAGCCTCCCTAGTGTGACCCACGTTACTAGGGAGGCTCGTCCCAGTCACCACCTACCATTGGCTGCAAACCCCCAACAGATGTCTTCAACTGCACACAGGGTGAAGCAGCGGCAGGTTGTGTGGGGACCAGGAGCAGAGCAGGGAACGGGGAGCCAGGTAAGTAGATTCAGCGTGAGGTGCCCAGACACATAGGGGCATTTTTTTTAGTCTAGGACAACTCCTTTAAGCTGGGAATAATTTCTCAATAGCTTCGGCCAGACGATCATTCAGCTGACGGCTCTCTCCTGACTGACTAACTTCTTCTCCAAACACTTATATGTTCGCCTTGGTGGCCAATACACTAATGTGAATGGGAACCTTAGTGCCAAGTATAGATTGTCTATATTTTCAGACTATAAAGGTAGTGGACATATAGGACTATGATTTTGGAAGTATATGTAACCAAGTATCTGAATGGGGCAGAATGGCAGCTCAGTAGTTGGCACTGGTGCCTTGCAGCACTGGGGTCAGAGGTTCAAATCTTACTAAGGACATAATCTGCATGAAGTTTGTAGGTTCTCCCTGTGTGGGGGTTTCCTCCAGGTTCTCCGGTTTCCCCTCATACTCCAAAGACCTACCGATCATGAACTTAGATTGTGAGCTCCACTGAAGACAATGGCTGTAAAGCGCTGCAGAATATGGCAGCTCTGTATACTGCTACTATCACACTGGCGTTTTGGTTTCAGTTTACTGAGATCCGTTCAGGGCTCTCACAAATGGTCCAAAACAGATCAGTTTTGCCCCAATGCATTCTGAATGGAAAAGGATCCGCTCAGAATGTATCAGTTTGCCTCTGTTCCGTCTCCATTCCGCTTCGGAGGCAGACATCAAAACGCTGCTTGCAGCGTTTTGGTGTCTGTCTGACGAAACTGAGCCAAACGGATCCGTCCTGACACACAATGTAAGTCAATGGGGACAGACCCGTTTTCACTGACAATAGAAAACGGATTCTTCCCCACTGACTTTCAATGGTGTTCAAGACGTATACGTTTTTGGCTGTTACAAACTGATCCCTTCTGAACAGATGCAGACAGTTGTATTATCTGAACGGATGCGTTTGTGGAGATCCGTGACGTGTGTGGAGATCCGCGAGTGTGAAAGTAGCCTGAATAATACTAGTTACAGCTATACTTGTATTTCATTGTGTTTAAGGTGCTTTTCTTACATCTTATAAAATCTGATTCATGGTAATACTGAGGCTACAGGTATTGTAGCTGAGGTATAGAGACAGTTGATTCCACGCACTAGGATGTTAAGGGGAATACTGTCTTATCTAATGATTATTCATATCTTTTAGGAATATTATACTGGAAAGTCAACCAGGAGAAATTAAAGAGGTTCTCCAGCCCTTTAACTTAAATTAGTAGTTATATAAAAGAGCTTCTACATGTTTTGAAAAATACCCGATGGAGCCGTCTCTGCTACGCTCGATGCCATCTCTTCCCCTGGATTCTGAGCAGATGTGGCCCCTTTTCCTGTTCAGCTGCATTATAGTTAATTCAGCTGAACAGGAAAGGACGAGGATGCATCTGGTCGGGACCCGGCAGCCAAGACGGCAGCATCAGGGATAGGTGTAACGCCCCAGAGTGGCATTACCACTTCTACATCCCTGCTACTATGGACTAATAGTGTCATCCTATGTATTTATTTCCAGGTCCTGTATAATGTGCATTTCCTATTTTGCAACTGTGTTAATACGTAATGTGCCTGGTTCACCAGCAGGTGGCAGCAAACATGGCAGAGTTACAGGTATATAAGAATGGAGTTTTCCATTCTAATACCCTCTGTGGAGGAGTGGGCAAGTACCACTTCCTGCAGCAAGGGTAGAGTTCAGTTCCTAGTCAGTCTAGCTTACCCCCTGCTAGGGGAAGAAAGCAGGTGCACGTCCCTGTTGGACGAGCCCCGTCTAGGCCTGCTAGAGCACCTTCAGCTCTGCTGGATATAAAGGCCACTGTTTGGAGTCTCTAAAGCTAGGAGTTCTCCCTGGCATAATTAAGAGACAGACCAGACTACAAAGTGAAGTGCAGCATAAAGAAGCAGAGTTCTATAATCTGCCTGTCAGTACAGCAGAGCCAAAGAGCAACAGATGTAGCAGAGAGGAGTTTGCCTGCAACCAAGATAAAGTCTGAACTGTTGGAGAAATGTTTATTCAAGTAAAGCAGTTATTGAACTTTGTCAAGATAATTCTTTAAATCCCTCAATTATTCCCCCTATTTTTTCTGCTTTCGGAAAGCCTGGGGTCCAGCGTATCCAGGTAGGAGCACCGTGACATGTGCACAAGTACACTGAAAGGGATATTTAGGCCACTCTACACCACTCTGGCATTCCTACACCTGGGTACCATCTACCACAGTATCACTAAAAGGGGCCCTGTGCCCTTGTTGCTTCACTGTAACTGGAGTCATGAAAAACCATGTACTTTAAGGGACCCCCTTGCTATGCACCCGACTGCATTGGTACTACATAAAAGCGCTTCCTTCCACAGGTTTATATGAACCACTAATTAAAGGGGCTGCCCACTGTTTATATTGATGACCTATCCTGAGGATAGGTCATCAAAATCCAAAATCAGATCGGTGAACCTATTCGCCTATCAGCCGTTTGAAATGAATGTAGCGCTCATACGACTGCTGCCTTCTCTTCTCACCTGCTATCCATACCAACTGCAGCAGCAAACAGGTGCAATTCCAACTCTGCCATCCCCTTTCACTTCAACAGGAAGGTACCATCCCATTGAAGTGAAATGGGACAGCAGAGATTGCAACGATGAGCAGGTAAATTGAGAACACAGCACACATACAAGCCCTGCATTCTCTTCAGACAGCTGATCGACGGATGGGTCATCAATATAAAACCAGTGGGGTCTCCAAGTTAAATGGCCAGAGAATCACAATTTAGGGATACAGGATATTAATATTGGTTATCAGTTATAACAATGAAAAATAAAAACAAAAAGGTTGCAAATCAGTGATGGCAATTAAACCAGAGACTCCGAGAGTTACTAAGTTGTGAACAGATTTTTTTTTTATCGTCACTACAGAGCATGGTACTGGCTGGTTTAGATGCCATAAGAGCTAGGGGACTGACTGGTTCTTAGGGACTCAGAGGGTGTATGAAAATGGACGTTAGCAAATCTGAATACTACATTCCCATGGAGCACTGGCTGAAAAAAAAAGTCTCAAGACTGGAGGGTCTCGTAAAGGAGAAATATGAGAAACAGTACCCCCACCCCAAGGATGCATTTCATCCGGCCAACCAGTTGCCTGATCTGTACCGAATAGAGGCAAAACCCTCCCAAAACAACTGTCTACAGAGACTACTAAGTAACCCTAAATTAGAGCATTTGAGATGCACTCTGGTGCTCCTAATCAATGTACCCCCAAGGGGTTAATATCCACGCGTGGTTGAGAGACTAGACACTGACACAGAAGTTGGTCAAAGCAATCTCTAACTTTTATTACAGAGTAAGTGGTATATGTATCTTCAGAACAGGGCAGTACTTTGAGGCCCAGGCATTATTTCATTGGCTCAAAAGGAAGAAGAGATGAGCTAGCACCCTGGCTTCTGCGCACTACTTTGGAATGTGAACTAATGAAAACATCTGGTTATCGTCGCCATTTTGTATTGGAGTTTATCCTAACAAGAATACTGCATACGTCATGTGTGACACTTTAAGGAGGTGCTTCTCTATAGGCAGTGAATAATAGGTATATATCATCAACCCATATGATTGGCTTATGCATTCCTCCACAGTCTATATGACTACCTTGGGACACCTGTACAAAGATGAGAAAACAGACACTTCTCACAGCACAGCCCTTTGCTGCCCCCCCCCCCCTCTTCGCCAGTCTTGTAACAAAAAGGGGGGTGGGAGGCACTTGAACAAGAAAAAAAATTAACTCATTACAATCCTAGAGATACAAAAATATAGAATAAAATTCACACATCTTTAACACTACTCCAAAAGGAAGAGCAAACTAATTTGGGAGTCTAGTTCTGGAAGAGTTAATTTGCATACCTCCTCCGCATACAACCAATCTGAAAATAAGTCTACATACTTCCGCCAATGAGAGCCAGCGCCTCTCCCCAGAAATGCATTAAAGTCCAAATTCAGAGGGTCGTAATCTTGGCGTATTTTGGAGATTGTATTAGGGCTGTTTCACACGAGCGGATGCCGTGCGTGGCATCCGCTCCGTGAAAGTGCCAAGACCCGATGCAGACTGCAGAGGCACGGAGCATTAACATGATTGATAATGCTCCGTGCCTCTCTGTGATCTCTTTACTACAAAATCACAGTGACAACTTTATCTCACTGTGATTTCGTAGTAAAGAGATCACAGAGAAGCATGGAGCATTATCAGTCATGTTAATGCTCCGTGCCTCTGCAGTCTGCATCGGGTCTTGGCACTCTTTCACGGAGCGGATGCCACGCACGGCATCCGCTCGTGTGAAACAGCCCTTACAGAAGCAAATCCCTGCCCAAGCACACGTCTAGTGACCCAAAACTAACAGCATAATTAGGATCTATTCAAATTAAACAATGTGTTAAATGATTCCTTAGAAATTAATTTATTTACAAAGTAAATCAATAAGATGTTTGCCCCATTTCAGCATGTGCGCTAAAAGGTTTCCTTTTTCAGTAGAAGTGAATTAAGTCTCCAGCTCGAGCCCCATCACAGCCTTCTACATATCGTGTATTCTATAGGAGAGTACTCCAGGCTGCATTAGCCTTCATTTAATTAATGATGTAGTATACTATAGTCCTGTGTGGCTTTCCCATAGATTCAGGACGCTGCTGGCGGAAAGGCACACTGCATAATCGGCTGCTATCCCTGTAATTACAATACTGCAGACCTACAATGATGTGCCTACACTGCTGCCTATGTCAGAGAAAAAAACGCTGTAACGCTGCAATTACTGTAAAGCTCTAAAGATTGTTTTTATAGTGAATGTGGCCTTTTTTGTAAAGCACAATCATCTGTTTACCCAACTGTGAAGAGTACAAGGCGCGCGCAGTTGTATGCCACCTAATGATCAATACTGCATTTAAATAGGGGGGATAAAAAGCTAAAAAAATAAACACGACATGTAGCAATATTGTCATCTGACAATTTCTCAGGCTGAATCTGAGCTCTATAGTCCTCTTCTTTCTGCTGATGTCATATTTGATTATATCACTGGAGAGATGACACCGCTAAAAGATGCAAATACAGATGTCGATTTCTTTCATAGAAAAGCAAAAAAAAAAAGCTTAATTAGCAGAAGTTTACTTCTCAGTGTGACCCACTGTGTCCCGATTATCGGGTTACACTGCCACCAGTTCAGAAGATGCTTAAGAGTATTGTTTGCTTGATTAAAGGAGTTTTCTGAGATTTATTTATTTTTTTAAACTAATGACCTATCCTCAGGATAGGTCACCAGTATCTGATCAGTGGGGGTCCAACACCCGGGACCTCCGCTGACCAGCTGTTTGAGAAGGCAGCAGAGCTCCGCCTTTCCTAGGCCAGTGCATGTTCATCGATCACGTGGCCTAGGAGCATTCAAGTCAATAGGGCTGAGCTACAAGCATCCAGCTCCACCATCAATTTAATACATGTGGTATTTGCAACAAATTTTGGCCATCCAGGTATCTGTGTAATCAGCAGGTCCAACCCTACTAGGCAGCATGCCCGTTAGGGTTGATCCTGCAGACAGGTGCTCTTTAAGCCCATAGTACACATATTGCTTTAGATAAAAAGGAAAATGGGGAAGGGGTAATATTACTATTAAGCTGGGTAAAGAACATGCCATTCTTCCTTGTGATGGGGCCTACCAAGTGCATCCTAGAGTCGTGTTCAGTAACTGGTAATTTCCCTCAATTTGGTGTCCATCTTGGCTCTGTACGGGCAGCATGTGTATGGCTTTATCCACACAGATTTTCTTTTCACACAAATGCAGCTCACAATGTTCATATAATTCAATTCCCTACAAACATCTCTCTCCCCTCAGGTGCAGTCTGTAGCCGTCTTCATGTCGGCCCTGTTAACCCAATTCAGCTAGGGAGGTGAATGATCTGTTCCCTTTATACATGCATAGGAGGTTTTGTTTTTTTATAGCAACTTTAATGTAAAGGCCCATTACACAGGAAAAGGATTGGGGCAATTATGGGGAACCAAGGAACGAATCCTCATAAATGCCTGCAGTGTCAACTTGCCTCTGCCACTAAGAACTCTTTCACACAAGCGAGTTTTCCACGCTGGTGCAATGCGTGAGGGGAACGCATTGCACCCACACTGAATCCGGACCCATTCATTTCTATGGGGCTGTGCACATGAGCAGTGATTTTCACGCATCACTTGTGCGTTGCGTGAAAATCACAGCAAGCTCTATATTGTGCGTTTTTCACGCAACGCAGGCCCCATAGAAGTGAATGGGGCTGCGTGAAAATCGCAAGCAGCCGCGGATTTTCACGCACGATTGCTAGGAGGCGATCGGAATGGGGAACCGATCTTTATTATTTTCCCTTATAACATGACTATAAGGGAAAATAGCATTCTTAATACAGAATGGCAAGTAAAAAAAAAAGAAATTTCAAAAATTTAACTTGCCTTATCCATTTGTTCGCGCAGCCCGGCTTCTTTCTCCTTTTATCCTGGGAGGAAAAGGACCTTTGGTGACGTCACTGCGCTCATCACATGATCCATCACCATGGTGATGATCATGTGATAGACCATGTGATGAGCGCAGTGACAAAGGTCCTTTTCCTTCCAGGTCTTCAAAGAAAAAGAAAGAAGCCAGGCTGTGCGAACAAGTGGATAAGGAGAGTTACATTTTTTTATTTTTTATTTTTAACCCCTCCATCCCTAATTTACTAAGCATTTAGTATTAAGAATGCTATTATTTTCCCTAATCACCATGTTATAAGGGAAAATAATAAAATCGACACAACACCTAACCCAAACCCAAACTTCTGTGAAGAAATCAGGGTTCAGATCTGGGTACCAAACATGCAGATTTTTCTCACGTGCTTGCAGAACGCATTTTCCCACGACGCACCCCATCTGGCCCTCACACGCGACGCCCATGTGAAAGAGGCCTAATGGGTAAACGCAAATCCCTTCTGTTGACTAGAGGTAAAGGTGACTTCACGATGTGGCGTTTGTTGCAAAAATTTCTGGCACTGAAAATCAGTCACAAAAAGTGAGACAAGTGCAGAAATCCATGTGCTTGCTGGAACAAATTTTCAGTCGCGGAAATTTCTGTGACAAAATCTTCAGTGTGAAGGCACCCTTAAGGCTTTACTACATACAGCGATGTAGAAAGCAGTTGTCGAGAGGGAAGCATTCCTTCCCGGCAATCACCTGCTCATTAACAGAGGAGACCGCTGCTATTACATGCAGAGATCTTCTCCACGGTATAGGGAGGACCAATCTGTAATGCAATCGCTCTTCCCCTGACTAGTTGTTTTCTGGCAACAGATCGTTAGATCATTAAATGGCCTGATCTACCGCCGGCAAAAGATTAAGCCAGTTTAAAAATTTGGATTGCCCAATTAACGAGCATTTAGTGTTCATCGGGTAATTATCGGCGGTGTTACACTGCCGGATCATAGCTAAAGAATGTTACTACGAACGCTCATTAGCGATGATCTGGCAGACTAATGCTTGCTCCTCGAAAAATGAAAATCAAAGCAGTTGACATTTAGAGGATATAATTAGATTTAGATTTTTAACCTCATTTAGTTCTTTAGTATACCAAGCAAACGCATACGTTAAACGGATGCCATACAGTGGTATCTGTTCATCACAGAGTTCCACTGCAAAAATAAAAGGAATAATTTTCTTTACCTGCAGGATATAAAACGTGATGAGCTGCGTTTTTATATGTATATATATTTTTACGTATAAATGTCAAATGGAGGAATTAACCATTATGTAAACCCACCCTAAGGGCTCATGCACCCGATCGTATTTATTTTGCGATATGCAAAAAATACAGATAACGTCCACATGCATTCCATATTTTGAAGAAAGGAACAGCAAGCCCCTAATAGAACAGTCCTATCCTTTTCCGTAATGCGGACAATCATAGAACATGTTCTATTCTTTTGTGGAACGGAAACAGAATGCGGAACGGACACTGAAAGAAAATAAGTGTGTGCATGAACCCTAAGGGCTTATGCACATGAGCATATGTATTTTGCGGTCTGCAAAACACAGATCTGAGAAAAAAAAAAAAAAGAAAGAAAAAAAAAAAAAAACACCACACAGGTGCCATCCGTGTGAGGTCTGTGTTGCATCTTTTTTGCGGATCTATTGCAACTGTCCTTGTCTGCAAAACAGAATAGGACATTTTTTGCGGAACTGACTTATTTCAGTTCTTTTCAAGCCCCATTGAAATAAAGGGTTCTGCATACAGACCCATAAAAAAAAAAAAAAAAAAAAAAAAAAAGGATAAATGTTTGTGTGCATGAGCCTTAAGAGTGGTAAAAAGATTCAATTCTAGGTACAGCGCTATTGATCGTCCAATATCAATTCTGTGCTTGACTATTGCAGAAGAGCCAATCAGCTCACTTTATTATAGTCCTCAATCAATTACTCTGCAAGATTGACTTCAAGTCCAGTAAAACTCGTAAAGTATTCCCTTACAAACCATTTGCTGAGTCCAGCCGGTCTCATAACAGAATATAGCCTGTGAGCCTTTTCTTCAGGTGTCAAAATATTACCTCTCGGTTCTCTCGTGGTTAGTTATCAAGATGGCCGTGATTCCTGGGCTAGCCTCACACTGTATAATTATTCTCATCAGAAGATTGTTAGTCCGTGGAAATTGCAGAAGACGGGCAATTGTCTCACTTTTTATAAGTATTACATGAAGAATGTATAAAGGAGCATTTGCACGCAGAAACCAGTGGCAGATTATCAGGACGGAGGCGGCTCGCTCGGTGGAGGAGACCACTACATTTACATGCAGAGACCACCTCCACAGTATTGTCCCCATATAGCTGCATTGTTTCTGGGCAGCAGATTGCCGTTTAGACAGCACAATCTGCTTCTCAGAAATGATAATTTGGGTGCCTGCATGGACGACTAGATCACCCGATGAATGGGTATTTCTCTCAATCGGGTGATCGGCACCTTTACACTGGCAGATTGTTAGGAACGAGCGTTCACCGGAATGTCTGTTCCCGATAATCTGTCCATGTAAATCCATCTTAAGGCTCAGCTTATATTTACGTTAAAAATGTCTGCCATGTCACAGGAGCAGAACACCGAAAATAGAATTTTAGATCCATCATACAACAGACATCGGCAGGGTCCAATGGATCCCAGTGTCTTATAATGGGAGTGCGGGGGTTCAGTTTTGGTGGGCATTGTTTCAATCAGAGTTTCCTCGTCAATATAATGAAGTCTCCGATGGCAGGTCCTAACGGAGTGGAAATGGCTTTAGGCTCTTATCAGATCTGCCAGGAATGGATCCCATTAGAAAGAGGTGTATTGTGCTGCATTCCCTTCAAACTTCAGTGACCCGCTAGCTCGGATCCCCCTTCCTCATCCACACAATACCATTCTAGTTTGAACAGCACAGACAAGAATATGACCTTTAGGCCTATTGCACACGAACGTGTGCTGGGGTCCGCAACGCATGGGCACTGACCGTGGGCCAGCCACATTCGGATCGCAACCCCATTCACTTGAATGGGGTCCGCGATCCGTCCGTTCTGCACAAAGATAGAACTTGTCCCATCTTTTTGCTGAACAAGAGCACGGAACGGAACCCCACAAAAGCACTCCGTAGTGCTTACGTTCCGCACCTCAGGATTTGCACACGGCCACGGGGGACACGCGGTTGTGTGCAAGAGGCCTTAATAGTAGATAAAATACACACAAATGCAGTTCTGAGTTTCATGACCGCCCTTCTGTAGCGGTTGCCACTATCTTATCCCGTTTGTCCCTTTTTAACATTCACAAATAAAAAATAAAATAAAAATCTAGATGAAACCTATGACCTTTGCTTCCTAAACCTAGACAAGACAACGAGCTCTGGTTCTATATTACCTTTAATAAGAAACGTATTTTTATTTTGTACCAGACTAGTCCTGTAAAACAGACAAAACGCATACCGAGCAATCCTTCCCAAATTCCACCTAATTATTTTAGTCAGGTTTATATTGCAAGTAGACAACCAAAGTACTTATGGGTCTACAGTCCTACGATTATGCTCCATTTTTACTGGTTATTGCTGTGGAATAATTACAATGTGCCTAAGGGAATTTTAACTTCATTTTATAGGCACTGGTAAGCTGAAGGGAAGCATATTATATCATGAGAAAATTGGTTTCAATGGGCAAAACTGCAGTTTAATAGTCTCTCTATATACACTGTCTAAAGACAGGAAAGCCACAAGACGGCTTTCAAATACAACCTAATATCTATGCACAGAAAACAAAGTACTTAGCAGAACCCACCCCGATCATGGTCACACTGTGTACAGAGTGGTGCTTGTCTTTCATCACTGCCTGTCACTGGCAAGCACTGCAGTGCAGGCAAAATACTATTCTTCACATATTCTGATCCAGCCAGCTCTTTATTTCATGTAGTAATATATCTCCTTAAGGGCTCATGCTCCAATTTTTTTTTTTTCCATTTCCAGTATTCAGATCCATTCGTTTCAATGGGTCCACAAAGTATACTCCGTATGCATTCCGTTTCCGTATGTCCATTCCGCAAAAAAACAAAACCAAAAACAAACATGTCTTATTATTCTAGGACAGTTCTACTATAGGTCGGACGCACACGGTCTGCATCAGTGTTTTGTGGACCGCAAGAGGCAACGGTTGTATGCATGAGCCCTAAACCTGGTAGAATCCGACAGGAGAACAAAAAAAGTGCCAGACAGGTATGGTTGTTTAGACTCCTCTAGAGCAGCGGTCTGCAGTGACTACTGAAGAATAGGGGTCCCTCCATCCAAATAAAGCATGGGGATAGGTGTGGGTTGTCTTTACAGGAAACATTTTAAGAAAAAAAGAAAAGCTGACTTCTCTCAATATCCTATTCCCCCATGATAGTAGTTTGAGAAATATATGCAGAGTTTGTCTAATGGGAGATGTTAATGGCAATTCAACAGTGCAGGTGCAGTGTACTCAAATAGAGCAGCCAGCACAGAAGATTTAGCATACCTGGGGTATAGCTTATGAAATGTGCAAAACCACAGAATTTCAACAAAGGCTATATTAGTACGTGCCCTTTAGGTATTTTACACACATTGGTTAACAATACCTAGAGAGTGGCCAACCGCTTCAATACTACTAAGACAAGAAAATTTAAGAGGCTCTGTCACCAGGATCAACCCTATTAAACCAGGTATACTGCCTGGTAGGGCTTATGATGCTGATTAAAACAATACCTTACTTTTGTCTGCCTATTCACATGCAAATGAGAGGTTTGAGCACCAGGAGGTGGGCTGAATCCTTTGAGCACTGCTTTCTAACACCCCACACTCTCCCCCTTGCCTTGATTGACAGAGCGAGACATCAGCCTAGAGGGCAGAGATGTGTCCTAGCATCTACATATACTATGTACTATGTACTTCAGCCTCACTACACTATGCTCAGAAAGCTAATATACATATTCCTACTTTATTTCACAAGCACAACATATGATTATAAAAAACAAATGTGTTAGCTTCTAAGCATAGATAAAAGAAAATAAAAAAAATCTCTATGTAGAAAGGCTATAGCTCAGTAAAAACTAGCTGATTTTGCATGTCGAAATCCCAGGTTCAAATCTTAGCAGAAACTTCAAAGTTTTTTCATTAGCTATTTTTTTCTTACACATCAAACCCATAATAAAAGACTATAATTTTCATATTGAGAATAATGTTTTTAGTCTTAAAACGCTAATATTGCTGGTTACTTTATGATCATATATTGTGCCTGCAAATAAACCAGTAATGGGTTTCTAACAAAAAAACTATGCTCAATATAGTAAGGCAGTTTATTGGTATTGTATAATATTTATTATAGTATAGCCCTTTATTATGGGTTAGATAAAAAAAAAAATATATATATATATATATATATATATATATATATACATACACACACATACATATATATATATAATTTATTTCCAGGGACTTTGAGACTAAGCACTTACCACACAGCTTATAAGCATAGAGGGAAAAAAAATAAAAATAAAAATAAAAAAACAACGTTTCTCTAACACATTGCTGATGTCTTTACAAGGAACTCCACCAAACTCTTCGGGCGAGTGAACAGCCTGTCTGATCCGTGCTGCCGCTAGTGCACACGTGCCCCCGGGACTACCGCTCCGGCGCCATTGACTATAGTGGGGGCGGGCTGGAGTTCTGGCGGCAGCATGGCAAACATGCCGAGAGGCGGCCAGAATAAAAGTATGACATGCTCATTAGCTTTCTGAGCAGATCTCAGTGTGGTGAACCTATAGTGCATATGGTATACGATACGTACTTTAGGGCACAGGTCTAGAACACAGCTTTTCCCTCAGTAAGCTGGTGTCTAGCCTTGTAAATCATAGGGAGGTGGGAGTGTGCAGATCACAGGGGGCATCACAAAGCAGTGCTCAAAGGATTCAGCCAGCCTCCTGGTGCTCAAATGTCTCATTTGCATATCAATAAAAACACATACCGTATTTACAACAGTTTGGTATACCGAAAAAAGTAAAAGGTATTGTTTTAATCAGCATGATGAGCCCTACCAGGCAGTATGCTTGGTTTAATAGGGTTGATCCTGGTGATTGAATCTCTTTAAATTAAATTCTAAAACACAAGTTACTGTAAAGATCAAGCCAGGAGAAGGTGTACACAGCCCATGCATTTTTACCAATCATCTGATATCAGCATCTTTATACTGCCAATACTGATAGAATTCTTCATTTATTTTGTCCACAAACAAAAGTACATTAGCAAATACACAAGTCTACAAAAATAGGAATAAATATATTACTTTTAAAGAGAAAAATTATCAATTTAATTTCATGCCTTTAAGGGCATATATACATGGTTTGTCTAAGGACTGTTTTCTTAGACATGTTTATAATTTACTTAAAGAAAGAGCTTGTGGCAACTGGTAAGAAGTATATAAAATGTGACAACTTACTGGCCCTAGAGCTTTACAAACCTCAAAAAACCTCTTCAACATTGAGGTGCTGACAGAAAAAAAATAAAGTGTACACAAATTAGAATTCTATAACGGAGAGAAAGAATCAACTTTGTCACACGAGACAGAGGTTTATGAATATTTCACTTTGCAAAGTGACTGTGGGACGGTAACACTGAATACATAAATGTTTGATATGAAACAAGCTACTTCGTTTGTATACAAATATATGTTCTTGGAATAAGAAAAAAAGATGTTAAAAATCTGGCAAATAATGTACTCATCACTAAAGAAAAAATAAAAGCATTTGTAAACCACATTGAGACCATGGACAAAGAGGGAACAGCTAAACTGCTTGAATGACATACAGTATATAAAATGCTTGTATATAAAGCATTTCTGAGATGTTTGCATCATAGAGGCAGCCCATTTAGTACATACAAGGCAGTGAAATAGAGGGGCGCAAAGAGCTTGTTGACCCAATGCTCCTACCCAACTCCGCTCCTAGGTCCCTAGTTATTTAGATGGTTATTGTTCAGATCTATAACCTGAGAGACTACATGAGAGCGGGAGATTCCCCTCACATAGGTGTGCCACTGAAGACTGGGTTAAATCTCAGATCGTTAGAAACCCTGAGAGACCACGTGTGAGAGGGAGACTCCGCTCAAACAGGTGTGCGGCTGAAGACCAGGTTATCTCAGATCGTTAGAAACCCTGAGAGACCACGTGTGAGGGAGACTCCGCTCAAACAGGTGTGCGGCTGAAGACCGGGTTCTTCAGATCGTTAGAAACCCTGAGAGACCACGTGTGAGAGGGAGACTCCGCTCAAACAGGTGTGCGGCTGAAGACCGGGTTCTCTCAGATCGTTAGAAACCCTGAGAGACCACGTGTGAGGGAGACTCCGTTCAAACAGGTGTGCGGCTGAAGACCGGGTTATCTCAGATCGTTAGAAACCCCAAGAGACCACGTGTGAGAGGGAGACTCCGCTCAAACAGGTGTGCGGCTGAAGACAGGGTTATCTCAGATAGTTAGAAACCCCAAGAGACCACGTGTGAGAGGGAGACTCCGCTCAAACAGGTGTGCGGCTGAAGACAGGGTTATCTCAGATAGTTAGAAACCCCAAGAGACCACGTGTGAGAGGGAGACTCCACTCAAACAGGTGTGCGGCTGAAGACCGGGTTATCTCAGAATTGCTTGCTGAATTTTACTTTCTTCTGTTCTAAGCTTTGTTCAGTGTTTACTGCTGGATGCACAGTAAAGTCTTAAAGGGAACCTGTCACCGGGCGGGACGAGACGCTGCCTGCAACAGTTTTTGGGCCGGCCGACAGTCAGCATTTGCGTTGTATCTCCAAAATGGAAATTTGAACTCAGCCTTAGGGGTCAGCCGTGAGACGAAGCAGATGTCTTCCACATTACTTTAGGGTTTGATAGCCATATTGTGCTGCACAGGAGGATGAGAAAAGAAAGAACCGAGCACTAAAAAAGGAAGATATATGAAGGTGAAACATGAGAGAAAGAGGAGCTGCGATAATGTTAACAGATCATGCTTACCCACTTGCCATACTAGAATTTGTAAAAAATTTACAAAAGGGCCTTTTACACATGCTGATGCCAGCTGTTCAGGAAAAGAACAAAATCATAAGTGGGGTCATTCATCCCCAAATATTTAGCATCTTCCCAGCAGCACAGCCTTTGATTACATGGGGAGATATGTAACCGAGAACATTGATGTAGACCCACATAAAAGATGCCCTCAGCTGACGAGTGTTTGCTACTCTGTCAGGTGAATGAGTCTTCCTAGGTCCCTTGTAAAAGGGCTTTTAGGGCCTCTTTAAGCGGTCAATGAAACAAGCAAGGAGATTAATGACACTTAGGATAAATCTGGTTTATTTCCTGCAGAATGTCAATGCAAGCAGAGATTATATTAATAGCACGGTACGGGCTCTTTTTCTGAAAAGCCAGCATGATACACATGCCTAAGAAATAAAAAGGCATAATAGCAAAGACACCACTTGCGAACAAGATTTTGAAATCTTAAATTGAAAGCAAGTCTGCATAAACTGAAAGGAGACACAGATGTGAACTACATAACCGCGCATAAACTTTACAGATTTCCAGAATGCTAAAGATGCTGGGTATAAAAGAACCCAAGAAGCCCGGTATCAAGCTCATTTTTGAGAGCCCTCTTATTCAGCTGTGAAGTCTACAGATATGTATAATCCATACTAGCTTCCAAGGAACAGCATGTTATCCTTTATCAAGATTTGTTTGGCAATACATCCAGTAAAGCGCCGTCTGGTGAACTTTCAGGAAATAGGACTTCGGCACACAGCTGTACAAGCTATTTACCTGGGCTCCAGACAGTAAATAATTTACAGCATCCATTGTTTGTTCAGTTAGCAAGGTAATCATTGTTTGGGGAAAAGCAAAAATGCTAGATTGTAACTGTGGGATGCTTAGAAAAAGTCTCAGCCGATGCGCAAGAAACTGTAAAATACTAACAGTAGCATCTACAGGCTATAATCCTCCAACAAAAGGAACTTTATAGCCTGGTAATATATCTCTAAAAATAAGGCATATTAAAGTTATTTTTACAGTAAATATTGCATTAAAGGTATTGTACTAAGGCACATTGTGCTGACAATATATTGCTAGAGCTGCCCTGGGCCTAATTACCATAAAAACATTGCCGGTCTTGTTGGACTGGAAAAAACTAATTCAGCCATAAGAGCGAGAATAGAGGGTTACCTACATACTCCAAACAATAGAAAACTGGAAGGTAGGAAAAATCTTCCCTGCAGAAAAAAGCTGGAGACAACCAAGTTAGAACCTTCTGCTAAAGGGTAATTGATGAATGGGAATGAAAACAATAAAATCATACTGCGCTAACCCCTTCAAGAGCCACGAGATTTACATTTTTCTGTCGAACTAGCCATATGAAGGCTTGTTTTTGTGGGGCACCGCTTGTTTTTGTGGCTAGTCCTCTTGTACTGAGAAACTTTGCAGAGGTAGTTCACCTTTGGGGCCTTTCAGCCTGACCCCATCATACAGGAAGTTTACCAACAGGGACCAAAAGGTGCCAAAATCCAGGAGTGGGGAGCAGGCAAGTATGCTTCTGTCCGCAGGTCTGGCCGAATGTTTGGGATTTTCTTATAACATTAACCATGCAGTATAAATAAGTCACCTTTATTCTGCAGGTTAGTACAATTATGGCAACACCAAATTAATATGGTAAGTAAAAAAACACTGCTAGAAAACTGTTTTGTATCATGTCCTGAGAGTCATAACTATTATTTAGTCGGCAGAGCTGTGCGAGGTCTTGTTTTGGTGAGAAGAGTTGACACAGCCTTTAGATCATTTTTATTCTATTTTATTATTATTTTTTGAGAGGCTGCATGAACAGCAATTCTGTCATTTGTATCTATTTTTTTTACAGCATTTTGCAATACCATTATGTGCAAGTTTTTTTTTATTACAATATTTTTATGACTAAGAAACACCGGTCCATAAGAATCACTAGGCTTTATAGGAGGAAAATAAGACCCCAAAGAAGAGTCAGACCTCAGATCAGACCCCCCCCCCCCCCCCCAAGCACCATCAAACCTCTGTATCAGACTCCCATTCCTTCTAAGACCTCAGATCGGTCCCCCCTTCACACTCCCAGGCTCCATCAGTCCTCCCAGCTCCATCAAACCTCTGTATCAGACTCCCATTCCTTCTTAGACCTTAGATCACACCACCAAGCTCCATCAGACCTGCATATACCCACAGACTTCAGATCAGAAAGAAAATAAAAAAATTTAAGTGAACTTCCCTCTGCTGCTCCGGACCATGCTGACACACTGTTCCCTGGTCTTTTGATGTAGTGCTGCAATGTGACAGCACATGTGCAGTATGGTACCCAAAAGAATAGGAAGCAGCAAGTACAGTCTTACACTTTTTTTTTTAGTATTCCCACTAGGTATCGACTGATGACAACCCATCAGCACTCCTCAGATCGTCTCCCTCTGTTTATATGCCACATTCACTATTGACCAGGACATCTAAGGAGTTCTCTCTAATGCAGTCAGTTACAGGATGAGCCCAGCTGTGTATTTCAGTCATGCTCCTGCCGCTGACTCGTGGGTACAATGGCAGTACGGACAAGTTTATTATGGTATATTTATACATTACAAACCATGAAGCACTTGCTTGTGACTGAAATACTAGCGTGTATATGGTTACAGGGATTTTCTGGGAATTTACCATTCATGACGCAATGGGTAATCAATAGTGTAATGGCTGGGGTCCAACTCTTGGCATATCAGTCATCCATCAGTTTGAAAGGCTAATGTGCATGGTCACTACACTGTACAGAGATGGAGTTTCGGTGCCCGATTCCTGAGCACAATGGCCCTTCAAAAAGCTAATCAGCGCTGTGCTGGGAGTCAGACCCTGTTGACCCGATCTTCATGACCTACCCAGTTTGTTGCCTGCCACTGTTGATCTATGCTTTACAATATTATTCTTGAAACTGTCCAGTCAACCCTACTACAAGTCCTGGGGTTTTCGAGTACCAAGACACACCATTAGTTCCCAGGAAAAGTAACCGCTATTGGTTGAGTCCTGTTCTGTAGTTTTGTACCTGACCTCCGCTGAGTTGTCTGGCCATAAGCTATGGCAGTCACACTTGAAAAAGTGGATGTTAGGTAACACTAACTGAAAATAAATAAAAATGGAAAACTACCGAAAATAGCTAATGACATGGCCTAAAAATGCAAAGTACAAAAAAAAAAGTGTGGGATCCCTTTAAGTATGATATATATATATATATATATATATATATATATATATTTTTTTTTATTTTTTTTTTTTAACTAGATCTATTTCAAATACCACTGCCAACAAGTTCTAGCCACTGCTGATTTGATAGCACAAACAGTCGACATCAGCTCTAAAGACAAGACATTTAAAGTGACATGAACAGCACTCTTCTGGAAATATGGGCAGTATTTTAAAGCAATATCTACTTTATTTTGCTGCGAATTTCAAGTAAAGTGAAAAGTGTAAGGTTTTATTACGATACTTTCTAGCAGCTTAAAACAAACATTAGCAAATAAACTTTGTTCTGCCACATAAAGTGGGAGATATTTGTATTCCCGTTCTGCTTTATCCATTACTCTACTAGTAAAAGTGCAGAATAAATGCAGATCCTAAACTGGTTATATATCCTACTCCAATACTGGCTAAAGCTCAGCTTTACTATCTCACTAAAAACAGTCACTGAAACAGTGTTCATTTTATAGGATCTCCGGCATCAAACGGATATCTGCATTTTAGGACAAATAATATCCCCCAAAAATTACGTATTTCTGTAAGGAAGAAGACTGCCAGGTATTTTTACTTTGCCAAGCAAAAAGATGGAAGCATTGTTTGAAAACCACAGGGAAAACGTGATTGTGCCTAGACTTTGTCATTGAAAACACAAATTTGTCGCATTTCAGACATTCAGCATGGTTGAAGCACATGTGATCAATTTCCAAGTTCCTAAAGTCAGTTCCAGAATTTAGTCTTCCCAGTTCTGCCATGTCTGAACACTGTCTAAGTTCCTGAAGTCTGTGTCCATGAAATCCATATGTCTGTTCCTGATCCAGTCATCTACCAGTGCTCCTTGTCTTGTCTTTTGCCTGCAGTCGCGTTTGCCTTAGATTTGCCTGTATTCTCCTGGTTCTGTATTGGACCCGTCCCTCTGGTGTTTTCATTAGTGTCTCAGACCTCAGTAGGTCAGCGACCAGGAAACTGGGACCTTCTCATGAGGTAGCGGTCTGGACACTAACCGGCAGAGAAGGTCACGTCCCTGTATAGGGGGGATTAAAGGGTGGTGAATATCAGGGTGGTGACAAATAACACCCTTAGGGTTTAGCCCAACAGCAAATTAGTTACTTGGCACATAACCACTGTCCGTATCAGCAAGATATAACAACCACTGATACTATCAATGAATTTTCATGCAGTAATATTTCACTAAGTGGACTAGGGCGGCAGCTATTTTAGTAATCAAGTATTGTACCAATTAATAGAGTACTCTAATAAGAAAAAACTGCCATCAGTCTCCCCCTCCCCAGTGCCACCAGCTCCCCCTCCAGTGCCACCAGCCTCCCTGTGTCAGTTGCTTTTCCTCCCAGTGCCATCCGCTACCCCTCCAATGCCACCAGCTCCCCCCACTGCCCAGCCGCAGCGCCAGTGAACTAAAATACTTACCTTTCCTGTAGGGGCGCTGCAGACACTCCAGAGATCTTCCATCCTCTTTCACTCAGTGCACTGGGACCTGACGTCACACAGTGACTGGCCACAGTGGGAGCTTACGTGCGCTACATAGTGATGGTGTGCAAGTCAGGATCCAGTGCAGCACGGTGCCGGCTGGTGACCATGGAGTGCGAGTAATAGCAAGCTCTTCACTCACACTCCATGGTCACATGGCACAAACGAATCACCGATGCAGGATTTTTTTGTGTGTCAAGTTAATTGATTAATTTGAGTAATCGTTTCAGCCCTAAAAAGTGGACCATAGCATATACGAAGATTCAACTACTACTTGCTGAGAATGAAGAGGTTTTAGGTCCACACATTGCAGATTTTCATTCGGCAAGTCTACAGCAAACTCATAGCAACACAAGGAATTTGCAGCGGATTCACAACAAATTCCATCCTGCTACATTGAAAGGGGAAACTAACTGAAACCCAATCACAGAAAACTGCAAAACAGGCCCCGATTTGTGCAGAAAAACTGCAGCATGTGGACGTTAGTGGTTTAATTCCTATGCACATGGCTGGTACTGTAATCTGCTGTGGATTTTATCCAAGTGTGCAGGAGGTGGTCCTATCAGTCAATGACAGCCTTCCCTCTGACTGTATACAGAGATAGCTGTCACTGATAGGACCGTCTCCTGGACTTCAAAATCCAGAATGAGTAGGAATATAAAAATACAAGTTTTACTGAAACTTTTCCCATAAAACGATATTTCAATCGGCTCAACTCCTCCTGCTCTATAACATGCTGCATGTAGCTTGTATTACACTTTCACAGTTACAGGTTCCCTTTAAGTAAAAAGACCTAATGCTCATAGACGTTCTCCATGTACATCTAATATACTGGATGCAGACATGAAAGTCAGCAATGACATTCACTCAATTATTGAGACCTAAACTACAGTTCTGACGTACGAGATAATAAAAGTGAACTGGCATAAAAAGGTGGAAGTTGAAAACAAGAGCAAACGATCTTCATGTGGACATAGACATCCGAAGAAGAGTCCATTGATTATGGACATGATTGAAGACAATTCTAATGTGGCTTGATTGTTCTCCAATTATAATGTAAACTGTCAAGTCACATTTCTTAAGAATTTAGGAATTCAGCCAGATGGGAAAGGAGGGTGAAAGACTTCTTGTCCGAGCCAATTTTCTGTTTTGCCTGCAGACTTGCACTATTACCAGAGAAGCTCAAGCTGGCTACCCATGGCTGATGTCCCCAAGTGACAAAGCGATGTCTCATCTGAAGAGTGACATTTTCTGGACAAAAAACAAACACGGCTACACTTTGCTTAACTTCACACTGTACACAACAGGGATGAAGGGGCTTTTCATAGAGAGACCAGTGCCAAGGGATTTATGCACAACTCATTCTTTGAGTCGGCAAATATCTTTTACAGGCTTAACGCAAGAAAATCAATTCGGCAATGGTAATTTTCTACATCATCCTCAATGCCATAGGAGACCATAGGTTCTCTTTTCCTCCAAGTAGAATACCCAGTACACATCTATAGAAGTTAATCTAAGGCAAGAGAACAAGGGCGAATCATTGCGACATAATCCAATAATAGTATTATTCCTAAATCTTTTTCTAAACAAAGTTTTTTACATTTTAACCTGTAGGAGACCAGCGTCGTACATGTAGGGATCCCTGCCAATCACGAGAATGTGGGCCTGCGTTTCCCCATTTGACTAGAGCTGTAGACATGCATGGGTGCTGCCACTGCAATCAACCATATGGGGCTGCGGCTCTGGGATTGCTGGATTACTGCTGACTAACACGCATGCGTCTGTTGCTCCATTCAAATGTGGTACATGTAAATGAGTTTGCGTAATTGGCAGGGGTCCGAGATGTCAGACTCCTGCCGATCAGCCTTTTATCTCCCATCTTGTGGATAGCAGATGCGTTCTTCTAATGGGGTAACCCCTTTAAAGAGGACCGAGACTGTTCATAAAGTTAAAAGGGGTTGTCCCACCAAAAAAAACAACGCCACCTGCTGTTGACTCCAAATTTATTTGTCCAGTTTATTGAGATGGAAGCAAGCACATGCTCCGTTCCATCCTTCAACTGCCACCAGCTGCAGCAAAAAGGACATGCCCGATGTGAAAGGACCTGTCCCCTGTGCTGCCAACATGAAACACAGCTAGCAGAGCAATTGGAGCACTGAATGGGGAGATCTCTGGATCCAGGTGAGGTCCATGGCTGGTTCCAAGTTGGTTAGAAAGAGACTCATGCACTATATGATCGGATTTTCTTTTTTTACAATAATCATGGGATAACTCCTTTCAGTCAACTTACAAATTCTTTAAGTTTTTACCCTCAGTTGCAACATACTACAGAACGGCGAAGAGCAACTGAAAGCTACATGAGCAGTCAGACAGAACCTAGAATTTTACATATACTGCCTCCCTTTCATATTTTCATCTATTATGATAGATTAGATCATTTTGCAATTCGTTAATTGCATCCATCCAGACCAGAGAGTAGCAGTACAGTGGCAGGCTTAGGCCCCTTTCACACTTGCGTTGTCCGGATCCGGCGTGTCCTCCACTTGCCGGAGGTACACGCCGGATCCGGAAAAACGCAAGTGTACGGAAAGCATTTGAAGACGGATCCGTCTTCAAAATGCTTTCAGTGTTACTATGGCAGCCAGGACGCTATTAAAGTCCTGGTTGCCATAGTAGGAGCGGGGGAGCGGCATACTTACAGTCCGTGCGTCTCCCGGGGCGCTCCAGAATGACGTCAGAGCGCCCCAGGCGCATGGAGGACGTGTACATGCGATCACGTCATCTATGCGCCTGGGGCGCCCTGACGTCACTCTGGAGCGCCCCGGGAGCCGCACGGACTGTAAGTATGCTGCTCCCCCGCTCCCCGCTACACTTTACCATGGCTGCCAGGACTTTAGCGTCCCGGCAGCCATGGTAACCATTCAGAAAAAGCTAAACGTCGTATCCAGCAATGCGTCAAAACGACGTTTAGCTTAAGGCCGGAACCGGATCAATGCCTTTCAAAGGGCATTCATTCCGGATCCGGCCTTGCGGCAAGTGTTCAGGATTTTTAGCCGGAGCAAAAAGTACTGCATGCTGCGGTATTTTCTCCGGCCAAAAAACGTTCCGTTCCGGAACGGAAGACATCCTGATGCATCCTGAACGGATTTCTCTCCATTCAGAATGCATTAGGATAATCCTGATCAGGATTGTTCCGGCATAGAGCCCCGACGACGGAACTCTATGCCGGAACCGGCCAACGCAAGTGTGAAAGGGCCCTTACTGCGCATGTTCAACAGTAGCCGGGTAACGCAGAGTATTATGCAGCTGACAGTGGGTAGAGGTTTCTCTTGCCGAGAGCGGACATTCGGTAACTGGCGTCCCACTTGTCACTGAATGGTAGGCAGCATATTCAGAGCTGATCCTTCTGCGCACATAAAAACAAACCTGAAGTAAATTAGTATATTGTCTAGTTACTGTGAACAAGTGGAGCGATGCGTTACCGAATCTGGAATGCCCAGATCACTAATGGTAATTTAACTAATTTATGTGCCGATTAACACTCGTTCTGTCAGGAATTATGGGACCTGGGTGAAATTTATATATGAAAAATATTAGATGATATAGATTGACTTTTTTATATTTCTTTTAGATATCAGAATAGACATTTATTGAGGCTCCAATATTATATCGACTATGTGGATACATTAAATGGGGTTATTGGAGGCTGGAAATGGCCCCCTGATTCTAATTACCTGGCTCCCTGCACAGCCGCAGCTGCTGCTCCCTATTCACAGATGAAAACATCTAGTGTCCGGGGGGTAGCCCAGTAACTAGAATTAGTGTGAGGGGCCTGGGTGTATGGGGGGCCCATTTCCAGCCTTGGATAACCCCTTTAACTATGAACACTTAAAGGGGTTAACCCGCTAAAGATAATGATGACCTATTCTGAGGATAGACACAAATATGAGAGCAGCACCACAGTTCCCTACAGACTTCCACAAGGAATGCACATGCCAGTCAGCATTGGCAGATCTACAATGACCGCTCCACATCAATAGCTCAAAACAGTCGATGGCAGCATATTCTCCATGGTTCGCAGTGGGTCCATCAAAAAGAACAAAGTGCAAAAATTGTGCAACGTTTCGACTAACAGATTTTCTCAAGCATCCTCAGGATAGTTCTTCATCATCACATTGGCAGGGGTCCAAGTCCCAGCAACCCCTGTCAATCAGCTGTTTCAGGGAGCTGCTAAGCCCACTGAAGCTCTGGTGTGCATAGCCAGTTCCTGAAAGCTTTCCTAGCACAGCACCATATATTTTATAGTGGTTGTGCTTGGTATTGCAGCTAAGCCCCGCTGACTTAAATGGGGCCCAGCTGCAACAAAGCCATGTGACAGATATACAGTGATGTCACGGCTGTGTCTCGGTTCCAGTGTAGTTTCCAGAGACACGTCTTCCGTGCATGCAGTTGCCTTTGGCAACGAGTTTCTGCATGTGTGTGCAATACTCATGTTTCCTGGCCTCTCCCCAGTCTGGTGGTTATGGGGTTATGGTGTGGATCTGGGAGTGGTCTCATGGCTCTACTTATCCTGTTGCTGTGAGCTTGAGGTCAGCTGTAGTCCTGCTTGGTTGCTAGACATTTCCAGTGTCTGTTCCTTCGCCTTTATCGAGAGGGTTCCTGGGTCCCCCCGGATGGGGAATTACAAGTCAGTGAGTAGCTCTGCCTGGTGCCACCATGCATCCAGTCTGCATGGGGGTCCAGGTAGTTATTGGTGTTCCACCCTGTTGCAGCAGCAGGTAAGTGCTTGTTATTCCAGTGTGTTGTTGTATCACTGGGTTCTTACCTGTAGATCCAGTTGCTGTTCACCATCTTCCCCCATCTCTGCTGCTAGGCCTGTGGAGACTCCTGTTAGTCCGTGTTGTGGAGGAACAGGTCATCTCTAGTTCTTGACCTTAATTTCAGGGATCATCAAGGAGAGTCAGGGTCCAAGGTTCCTGTGTATGAGCCCTCCTACAATCTGGATCCGCTCACACGGTTAAAAGTCAGAGCGAGGTTTAAGGATGCATTAGGAGCTTCCCTGCTCCCTTTTCCCAGTGTTTAGGCCTAGTTACTATTCCCACTTCCCATCGGTGTGGAGTTCCCCCACACCGCTCCGTGACACATGACCTAGGAAGAGGCTGTGGTGCTCACAGATAACCACCCTCTAATGGCAGGGGTTGAGCCGAATTCTGGCATATTTGCCGGGTAGCAGCCGGATCTCAGCATAGTCAACGGGGCCGGCGTGCATGTGATAACAGTCAATTCCAGATCCGAAGGGCTCCAGCAGGCTGTTCTCTGAGCTCTCACGCAGATGTGAAAAAGGCCTAAAAACTTACTGCAATCTTAAGGCAACACATTTACAGTGGATTCAAGGAAAGGAAAATATCAGGTGAGCATATTAGAATACATTTCATTTTCAAAAAATATTAAAATGGAAGATTTATCAAAACTGGTATAAAAAGGAAAATCTGATTAATTGCCCATATAAACCAGATTCAACCTTTCATTTTCCTTTGGTTTCTATGGGCTACCAAGCCAGTTTTCCCTTACACCAGTTTTGATAAATCTCCCCCATTGTAAAAATAATTGAATAAAAGACAATTCTATATACACCAAGTACGTGAAGACATTGATTTTGTCAGACAGCATCGCTAATATTCTACAACATAGACCATCTTGAAATTACCATTCATTTGTAATTCATTTTAGTGGAATTTAATACAGTTCATACCATTGCAAAAAGATGTTTAATACATAAGAAAGCTCAAAGATTAAAAACGCAATTGGCAGCCTGATTGGGCTAAGAGGTTTTTAACCTGCTGTAGAGCATGGCATTCCTACATAGTTATATGTACATACAGAGAAGGAAAATAAATAAAAATCAATAGAATCTTTGAAATAAGATTGAAACCACTTCTAAACTCTTAAGAGATTAAAACATTGTGATTACATTACTTGAGGCAATACTTTATGGGCAGATCTCAATCCATGTGAGGTACAGGGCTGGTTCTACTGATTTGTTAGACTGCCATGTAATATATGATGTCTGATTTTTATTTCTTACATCAGTCTTAATGAGTAAAGTTGCAATATGCGGTATGCAATAGACAACAGGTTGTTGCAGCTCGCCAGACCCCAGATTTCCATCACCGCAATCATCCTCATCAGTCCCCAGAGCAGTGGTACATCAGGTACACTCTTCACCGTACAAACATCTACAATCAATATTCCAAGTTTTTTGAAAATCCACACCGCACTGGTGATGCATAAAAAACCCTGCATGTTTCAGATAACTATACACGCTTCCTTACTCATGGTATACTAACTAAAACACAAGCAATTGTGGGAAGCTTCACATGGATGCTTCTCTACACGCGTTTTTTAGCAGTAGCTGGGTCTGTGTGAAGCTTTTTTTCCCCCCATACGTGAACACAACCTTTAGTGTACCATGATGGATGCATGTGTAGTGAAATGTACATTTATTTTATGCATCAATGCGGTATGGATTTTAAATCAATACAGATTGAAGTTGTTTTAGGCCCCAATCACACTTCCGGGTTTTTTGGTCCACATCTGACCCGCATTTGTTGCAGATTGGATGCGGACCCATTAATTTCAACAGGGCCGCAAAAAAATGCAGACAGAACATCACGAGAAGTCCACATGCTTATGTCTGTCCCGCTGCCCCACGAGAAAAAGATACAACATGCGCTATTCTTGTTGGTTTTGAGGACAAAAATAAGTATTACAATCCGTCCACACAAAAAAAAAAAAAAAAAAAAAAAAAAAAAAAAAGCAACAAAGACGTCATATATATCTTTTGCAAACCACGAAAAAAAATGGTCGTGTGCATGTGCCCCTATACAGAGAAGAGTGCTGGAAATATATTTTATTTAGAATGTGTGGAATATATTGGGTTGCAAGTAGACGCAAATTTAATGAGATTTTCACGTGGCCGCAAAGTGGACGCCTATACATCATTTTACTGCAGCTGTAGGATAGCAAAAATCTCAGGCTGCAGGATTTCATTTGCAAGTACATCTCTAATGATTGCACCGTAATGAGTATATTTCATAGATTGTCAGGTGTTGATTTGCTGAACTTGCAAACAGCATAGGTTTTTATATTTAGTGCTTACGTCCCCTTCGTGCCAGCACAAGCAGCGCAGAGCAGCTGCCAATTAACAACGCTTCCATCTGAAGCCGATAGATCAGTCAACACTGACTCAGGGATCCCAATTAGTGACTGAGTGGATACAAGGACCGGCACAGTGAACGCTCTTCTTTTTAAGTTTGTTTCAAATAGAAATCATTTTTGCTTTTACTGGCTAAATCTTGAATAATACTACAGCAGGATTTCACACAGCGGAGGAAAATGATAAGAACCAGTCATTTTTATGGGATACTTTGCAAACTTTACACAGATCTTAAATTTACCAAACAGTGATATTATACTGCGATTGTACAAGGATAAGGCAAATTAGGCCAGATCTATTTCATCCCGTGCAGTTACAATATGCAGAGGTGCACCACCAATGAGGCAAGGCAATCGCCTCAGGCAGCACCAGGTAGGGGCAAGAGGGGGCAGCGGAAGGGCCATGGGCAATGAGCGCTTTCATTGTGGCAAAATGGTAAGGTTAAGAAATGGTCATTACGGGTGGCGCCATCTCAGTTTTTGCCTCAGGCAGCATAAAAGATAGGTGCACCCCTGCCAATATGGTGTCCAATCTAACTTTATCTAAAGGTTTCTTTACGGTAACAGTGTAGAAACCATACTAGAGCATGTCCACACTGGATGTACTATATTTTGCCACAGAAGATACACATCATGGTCCGCATGAGTTACACGTGGATCTTTCTGCAGATTTGCCATCATTCACCCTATGCCACTGTATAACCAGGTATTTTAGTTTAGATTCATTGTAATGTAGTTGGTTAATGGTACCTGGTTTAGTTCCTTCAGTCTGCACACCTTTAGGAAGGGCTAGGAGCCTAGAGAACATCTAGCTATGTAAAAAAATAAAAAAAAAATAAACAAACCTCAGCTCCATTGAGGACATCAGGGCAAGATTAGCCTTGCTACCACCACCTCTATGCATCATATAGAGTCAGCCAGGTGCCATGTTGGAAACTGGTTAATGAGAAGTTCGAAGGTGCCATGTTGGAAACTGGTCGATGGGAGTTTGATCATTTGTTTGTGGCTGGTGACTGTTGCTTTACTCTATTATTTTACTCACTTATATAGCACTCAATTATTGCGCAGAGGTTTATAGACACCACCACTTGTGGTCTCCAATGCGCCTCACATTCTAGGCTCCCTATTAGTATGTCTTTGGAGTGCGGGAGGAACCCGTAGTACCCGAAAGGGATACTAATGCAAACACAGGAAGAACATCCAAACTCCATGCAGATGTTGTCCTTTGTCAGATTCAAACCTAGGAGCCCAGCGACGCAAGGCACCAGTGCCAACCACCGAGTCACTGTGCTGCTCTCTGTACATGTTCTCTTTTGTATATATCTGATAACTGCCACTGCAGACAGCTACACAGATTTTCTACCCACAAATATGAATCCACATGAACATACCCTAGGGGAGCAAAAAGTTTTGAACACCATGCAATAAGAATAATTTATAATTCTTTTCAAAGGGGATAATTTAAAATAGTTTCCAACGAAATCCTGCACTTTATGGACAGCCATGTATGTCTTCACCATACTGCACTGTCCTGAGGAATTTATTTCCCCCCCCCCCCCCCTTATAAGAGGTATCAGAAACGCCTGTGATATGGCATAAATATGTACCCGACAAGAAACTAGGAAGGCCTTCTGATGGATGAGCCATAAGTTAGTAGTGGCTGCTCTCCAGGGGAAGAAGAAAAAAAAAAAAAAAAAAAAAAAAATGTAGTAAAGGACCAGATAGGAAATTTAAGAAAACCTATCAATTTTATGTCTGAGGTGAAAGGTTTGCATGTAGAAAACCCAGAGTACAAGACGACTTTTTCTGTTATATTTTACCATGGTCATTAATCACAACACCTCTGAGCTGTCATACAGAACTGATCTGTGTGGATGTTAAAGTATTTAACTACTGAAATTGGATTTGTGACTTTTCTTCATGAAACATGAGATATTTAATAAAAGCGCCTCATGCATAACATCTCAAGTCAAATGTCCTTTAGTAACACTTTGAAAAGGTTTCAATCATAACAGCAGTTACCGAGTTACAATGCACAAGAACTCCCATCACTGAATTCTGATCTAATTTCCCCCTACATACCTTTATTTTTTTTTCAAACTGCCAAATTGTAATTTACAATGCGGAGATGCAGAAAGACTCAAATGTAATCTACAAAATGTAAATTGTAATGTCACCGCATGTTTAATAAATGAAAAAAAAATATTGTTTTTTCAGTGCGTTTGGTAAGAATTTACCAATTTGGGACAACTCCTTTTCAACCTTTTCTCTAAGGGCTCCTGCACACATCCGTATGCATTCCGTATTTTGCGGAACAGAACAGCTGGCTCTTCATAGAACACAGTAACTGCCTTTTTTTTGCTGACCCATTGAAGTGAATGGTTCCACATATGGTCCGCAAAAAAAAACCTGAAAGGACACTGAAAGAAAATATGTTCGTGTGCATGCGTCCTAACAAAGACATCTCATACATCCCGGTTACATCTCAGGATGCTTAGTAGCTAGAAATGTTATTTTAAAGCCGACAATCTAAGCTTTAAAACAAGACCACAATGAGTCAGAGCTGCAGCTCTCACTTTGAAAAGGCTGCATCTCTGGTTGTATGGTAGCTATAGCCACAATCCTGGTTTTGATTTACAGATTAGAATATCAGCTTTAAAACAAGACCTGGCTCATACTTCTGAGATCTCAGCCAGTGTTGAGAAGAATTGGGCAAGTGGGGGATGTGCTGAAGTTTTGCGGTTGTACTTGTCAAGGAGTAATCTCTGTATTCTATTTGTTCTGTGTTCTTACTCTTACAATTTCCAGCCTAAAAACTAATTTTGATTTTATAAAAGATGCACAAAGTTTGTATATATACACCACTTAAGTCAAAATTGCATATGTTGACCTTTTATTTCTAGAAAGTACAGTGCATACAACTTTGATAGGGTCACGATTTTAAAAGGGAACCTGTCATCAACTTTATGCTAACCTCACTGAGGGCAGCATCAATTAGTGACAAAAATGTTGATGGCAGCGGTGTGTCACTCATGAGCTAAAACTAAATGGTTGCTGAGAACCAACATCATAATTAGGGATGAGCGAACTCGAACTGTATAGTTCGGGTTCGTACCGAATTTTGGGGTGTCCGTGACACGGACCCGGACATTTTCGTAAAAGTCCGGGTTCGGGTTCGGTGTTCGTCGCTTTCTTGGCGCTTTTGTGACGCTTTCTTGGCGCTTTTTGAAAGGCTGCAAAGCAGCCAATCAACAAGCGTCATACTACTTGCCCCAAGAGGCCATCACAGCCATGCCTACTATTGGCATGGCTGTGATTGGCCAGAGCACCATGTGACCCAGCCTCTATTTAAGCTGGAGTCACATAGCGCCGCCCGTCGCTCTGCTCTGATTAGCGTAGGGAGAGGTTGCGGCTGCGACAGTAGGGCGAGATTAGGCAGATTAACTCCTCCAAAGGACTTGATTAACTGATCGATCTGCAGCTGTGGATCATTGAGCTGCTGATCCTCAATTGCTCACTGTTTTTAGGCTGCCCAGACCGTTTGTCAGTCACATTTTTCTGGGGTGATCGGCGGCCATTTTGTGTCTTGTGGTGCGCCAGCACAAGCTGCGACCAAGTGCATTTAACCCTCAATGGTGTGGTTGTTTTTTGGCTAAAGCCTACATCAGGGTGAAGCTGTCACACCAAGTGCATTTAACCAGCAATAGTCTGTTCATTTTTTGGCCATATACAAAATCAGGGGCAAGCTGCGCCTGTCACCAAGTGCATTTAACCCTCAATGGTGTGGTTGTTTTTGGCTAAAGCCTACATCAGGGTGAAGCTGTCACACCAAGTGCATTTAACCAGCAATAGTCTGTTCATTTTTTGGCCATATACAAAATCAGGGGCAAGCTGCGCCTGTCACCAAGTGCATTTAACCCTCAATGGTGTGGTTGTTTTTTGGCTAAAGCCTACATCAGGGTGAAGCTGTCACACCAAGTGCATTTAACCAGCAATAGTCTGTTCATTTTTTGGCCATATACAAAATCAGGGGCAAGCTGCGCCTGTCACCAAGTGCATTTAACCCTCAATGGTGTGGTTGTTTTTTGGCTAAAGCCTACATCAGGGTGAAGCTGTCACACCAAGTGCATTTAACCAGCAATAGTCTGTTCATTTTTTGGCCATATACAAAATCAGGGGCAAGCTGCGCCTGTCACCAAGTGCATTTAACCCTCAATGGTGTGGTTGTTTTCTGGCTAAAGCCTACATCAGGGTGAAGCTGTCACACCAAGTGCATTTAACCAGCAATAGTCTGTTTATTTTTTGGCCATATACTACATCAGGGGCAAGCTGCGCCCGTCACCAAGTGCATTTAACCAGCAATAGTGTGGTTATTTTTTGGCCATATCCCAGTCTAATTCTGTCACTAAATCCATACCGGTCACCCAGCGCCTAAATACTAGGCCTCAAATTTAAATCCCGCTAAATCTCTCGTTACCGCTGTCCTGTTGTAGCTGGGAAAGTTATTTAGTGTCCGTCAAAGCACATTTTTTGTTCTGGGTTGAAGTACAATTCCCAATTTAGCAATTTCATAATTTAGTGGTTTCTGCTATATCAGAGCTATTTGAAATCTATCCCTAAAAGGGTATATAATATTCAAGGTGCACATTGGGTCATTCAGAATAACTTCACACACACCCGCTACTGTGTATTTTCAAGTCTAATTCTGTCACTAAACCCATACCTGTCACCCAGCGCCTAAATACTAGGCCTCAAATTTATATCCTGCTAAATCTCTCGTTACCGCTGTCCTGTTGTAGCTGGGAAAGTTATTTAGTGTCCGTCAAAGCACATTTTTTGTTCTGGGTTGAAGTACAATTCCCAATTTAGCAATTTCATAATTTAGTGGTTTCTGCTATATCAGAGCTATTTGAAATCTATCCCTAAAAGGGTATATAATATTCAAGGTGCACATTGGGTCATTCAGAATAACTTCACACACACACCCGCTACTGTGTATTTTCAAGTCTAATTCTGTCACTAAACCCATACCTGTCACCCAGCGCCTAAATACTAGGCCTCAAATTTATATCCTGCTAAATCTCTCGTTACCGCTGTCCTGTTGTAGCTGGGAAAGTTATTTAGTGTCCGTCAAAGCACATTTTTTCTTCTGGGTTGAAATACAATTCCCAATTTAGCAATTTCATAATTTAGTGGTTTCTGCTATATCAGAGCTATTTGAAATCTATCCCTAAAAGGGTATATAATATTCAAGGTGCACATTGGGTCATTCAGAATAACTTCACACACACCCGCTACTGTGTATTTCCAAGTCTAATTCTGTCACTAAACCCATACCTGTCACCCAGCGCCTAAATACTAGGCCTCAAATTTATATCCTGCTAAATCTCTCGTTACCGCTGTACTGTTGTTGCTTGGAAAGATATTTAGTGTCCGTCAAAGCACATTTTTTGTTCTGGGTTGAAGTACAATTCCCAATTTAGCAATTTCATAATTTAGTGGTTTCTGCTATATCAGAGCTATTTGAAATCTATCCCTAAAAGGGTATATAATATTCAAGGTGCACATTGGGTCATTCAGAATAACTTCACACACACCCGCTACTGTGTATTTTCAAGTCTAATTCTGTCACTAAACCCATACCTGTCACCCAGCGCCTAAATACTAGGCCTCAAATTTATATCCTGCTAAATCTCTCGTTACCGCTGTCCTGTTGTAGCTGGGAAAGTTATTTAGTGTCCGTCAAAGCACATTTTTTGTTCTGGGTTGAAGTACAATTCCCAATTTAGCAATTTCATAATTTAGTGGTTTCTGCTATATCAGAGCTATTTGAAATCTATCCCTAAAAGGGTATATAATATTCAAGGTGCACATTGGGTCATTCAGAATAACTTCACACACACGCTTCTGTGCATTTCCAAGTCTAATTCTGTCACTAAATCCATACCGGTCACCCAGCGCCTAAATACTAGGCCTCAAATTTATATCCCGCTGAATTTGAATACAATACATTGGGCCAAATAATATATTTGTTGTTGTGGTGAACCATAACAATGAGAAAAACATCTAGTAAGGGACGCGGACGTGGACATGGTCGTGGTGGTGTTAGTGGACCCTCTGGTGCTGGGAGAGGACGTGGCCGTTCTGCCACATCCACACGTCCTAGTGTACCAACTACCTCAGGTCCCAGTAGCCGCCAGAATTTACAGCGATATATGGTGGGGCCCAATGCCGTTCTAAGGATGGTAAGGCCTGAGCAGGTACAGGCATTAGTCAATTGGGTGGCCGACAGTGGATCCAGCACGTTCACATTATCTCCCACCCAGTCTTCTGCAGAAAGCGCACAGATGGCGCCTGAAAACCAACCCCATCAGTCTGTCACATCACCCCCATGCATACCAGGGAAACTGTCTCAGCCTCAAGTTATGCAGCAGTCTCTTATGCTGTTTGAAGACTCCGCTGGCAGGGTTTCCCAAGGGCATCCACCTAGCCCTTCCCCAGCGGTGAAAGACATAGAATGCACTGACGCACAACCACTTATGTTTCCTGATGATGAGGACATGGGAATACCACCTCAGCATGTCTCTGATGATGACGAAACACAGGTGCCAACTGCTGCGTCTTTCTGCAGTGTGCAGACTGAACAGGAGGTCAGGGATCAAGACTGGGTGGAAGACGATGCAGGGGACGATGAGGTCCTAGACCCCACATGGAATGAAGGTCGTGCCACTGACTTTCACAGTTCGGAGGAAGAGGCAGTGGTGAGACCGAGCCAACAGCGTAGCAAAAGAGGGAGCAGTGGGCAAAAGCAGAACACCCGCCGCCAAGAGACTCCGCCTGCTACTGACCGCCGCCATCTGGGACCGAGCACCCCAAAGGCAGCTTCAAGGAGTTCCCTGGCATGGCACTTCTTCAAACAATGTGCTGACGACAAGACCCGAGTGGTTTGCACGCTGTGCCATCAGAGCCTGAAGCGAGGCATTAACGTTCTGAACCTGAGCACAACCTGCATGACCAGGCACCTGCATGCAAAGCATGAACTGCAGTGGAGTAAACACCTTAAAACCAAGGAAGTCACTCAGGCTCCCCCTGCTACCTCTTCTGCTGCTGCCGCCTCGGCCTATTCTGCTGCTGCCGCCTCGGCCTCTTCCTCCGCCTCTGGAGGAACGTTGGCACCTGCCGCCCAGCAAACAGGGGATGTACCACCAACACCACCACCACCACCTCCGTCACCAAGCGTCTCAACCATGTCACACGCCAGCGTTCAGCTCTCCATCTCACAAACATTTGATAGAAAGCGTAAATTCCCACCTAGCCACCCTCGATCCCTGGCCCTGAATGCCAGCATTTCTAAACTACTGGCCTATGAAATGCTGTCATTTAGGCTGGTGGACACAGACAGCTTCAAACAGCTCATGTCGCTTGCTGTCCCACAGTATGTTGTTCCCAGCCGGCACTACTTCTCCAAGAGAGCCGTGCCTTCCCTGCACAACCAAGTATCCGATAAAATCAAGTGTGCACTGCGCAACGCCATCTGTAGCAAGGTCCACCTAACCACAGATACGTGGACCAGTAAGCACGGCCAGGGACGCTATATCTCCCTAACTGCACACTGGGTAAATGTAGTGGCAGCTGGGCCCCAGGCGGAGAGCTGTTTGGCGCACGTCCTTCCGCCGCCAAGGATCGCAGGGCAACATTCTTTGCCTCCTGTTGCCACCTCCTCCTTCTCGGCTTCCTCCTCCTCTTCTTCCACCTGCTCATCCAGTCAGCCACACACCTTCACCACCAACTTCAGCACAGCCCGGGGTAAACGTCAGCAGGCCATTCTGAAACTCATATGTTTGGGGGACAGGCCCCACACCGCACAGGAGTTGTGGCGGGGTATTGAACAACAGACCGACGAGTGGTTGCTGCCGGTGAGCCTCAAGCCCGGCCTGGTGGTGTGTGATAATGGGCGAAATCTCGTTGCAGCTCTGGGACTAGCCAATTTGACGCACATCCCTTGCTTGGCGCATGTGCTGAATTTGGTGGTGCAGAAGTTCATTCACAACTACCCCGACATGTCAGAGCTGCTGCATAAAGTGCGGGCCGTCTGTTCGCGCTTCCGGCGTTCACATCCTGCCGCTGCTCGCCTGTCTGCGCTACAGCGTAACTTCGGCCTTCCCGCTCACCGCCTCATATGCGACGTGCCCACCAGGTGGAACTCCACCTTGCACATGCTGGACAGACTGTGCGAGCAGCAGCAGGCCATAGTGGAGTTTCAGCTGCAGCACGCACGGGTCAGTCGCACTACAGAACAGCACCACTTCACCACCAATGACTGGGCCTCCATGCGAGACCTGTGTGCCCTGTTGCGCTGTTTCGAGTACTCCACCAACATGGCCAGTGGCGATGACACCGTTATAAGCGTTACAATACCACTTCTATGTCTCCTTGAGAAAACACTTAGGGCGATGATGGAAGAGGAGGTGGCCCAGGAGGAGGAGGAGGAGGAGGAAGAGGGGTCATTTTTAGCACTTTCAGGCCAGTCTCTTCGAAGTGACTCAGAGGGAGGTTTTTGGCAACAGCAGAGGCCAGGTACAAATGTGGCCAGCCAGGGCCCACTACTGGAGGACGAGGAGGACGAGGATGAGGAGGAGGTGGAGGAGGAGGATGAGGATGAAGCATGGTCACAGCGGGGTGGCACCCAACGCAGCTCGGGTCCATCACTGGTGCGTGGCTGGGGGGAAAGGCAGGACGATGACGATACGCCTCCCACAGAGGACAGCTTGTCCTTACCCCTGGGCAGCCTGGCACACATGAGCGACTACATGCTGCAGTGCCTGCGCAACGACAGCAGAGTTGCCCACATTTTAACCTGTGCGGACTACTGGGTTGCCACCCTGCTGGATCCACGCTACAAAGACAATGTGCCCACCTTACTTCCTGCACTGGAGCGTGATAGGAAGATGCGCGAGTACAAGCGCACGTTGGTAGACGCGCTACTGAGAGCATTCCCAAATGTCACAGGGGAACAAGTGGAAGCCCAAGGCCAAGGCAGAGGAGGAGCAAGAGGTCGCCAAGGCAGCTGTGTCACGGCCAGCTCCTCTGAGGGCAGGGTTAGCATGGCAGAGATGTGGAAAACTTTTGTCAACACGCCACAGCTAACTGCACCACCACCTGATACGCAACGTGTTAGCAGGAGGCAACATTTCACTAACATGGTGGAACAGTACGTGTGCACACCCCTCCACGTACTGACTGATGGTTCGGCCCCATTCAACTTCTGGGTCTCTAAATTGTCCACGTGGCCAGAGCTAGCCTTTTATGCCTTGGAGGTGCTGGCCTGCCCGGCAGCCAGCGTTTTGTCTGAACGTGTATTCAGCACGGCAGGGGGCGTCATTACAGACAAACGCAGCCGCCTGTCTACAGCCAATGTGGACAAGCTGACGTTCATAAAAATGAACCAGGCATGGATCCCACAGGACCTGTCCGTCCCTTGTCCAGATTAGACATTAACTACCTCCCCATAACCATATATTATTGGACTCCAGGGCACTTCCTCATTCAATCCTATTTTTATTTTCATTTTACCATTATATTGCGATGCTACCCAAAGTTGAATGAACCTCTCCTCTGCCTGTGTGCTAGGCCTAAATATATGCCAATGGACTGTTGCAGTGGTGGCTGACGTGAAGCCTCATTCTCTGCTATGACATGCAGACTGATTCTCTGCTGACATGAAGACAGATTCTCTGTTACGGGACCTCTCTCCTCTGCCTGTGTGCTAGGCCTAAATATATGCCAATGGACTGTTGCAGTGGTGGCTGACATGAAGCCTGATTCTCTGCTATGACATGCAGACTAATTCTCTGCTGACATGAAGCCAGATTGTCTGTTACGGGACCTCCCTCCTCTGCCTGGGTGCTGGGCCTAAATTTATGACAATGGACTGTTGCAGTGGTGGCTGACGTGAAGCCTCATTCTCTGCTATGACATGCAGACTGATTCTCTGCTGACATGAAGCCAGATTGTCTGTTACGGGACCTCTCTCCTCTGCCTGTGTGCTAGGCCTAAATATATGCCAATGGACTGTTGCAGTGGTGGCTGACGTGAAGCCTGATTCTCTGCTATGACATGCAGACTGATTCTCTGCTGACATGAAGCCAGATCCTCTGTTACGGGACCTCTCTCCTCTGCCTGTGTGTGCGCTGGGCCTAAATATATGCCAATGGACTGTTGCAGTGGTGGCTGACGTGAAGCCTCATTCTCTGCTATGACATGCAGACTAATTCTCTGCTGACATGAAGCCAGATTGTCTGTTACGGGACCTCTCTCCTCTGCCTGTGTGTGTGCTGGGCCTAAATATATGCCAATGGACTGTTGCAGTGGTGGCTGACGTGAAGCCTCATTCTCTGCTATGACATGCAGACTAATTCTCTGCTGACATGAAGACAGATTCTCTGTTACGGGACCTCTCTCCTCTGCCTGTGTGTGTGCTGGGCCTAAATATATGCCAATGGACTGTTGCAGTGGTGGCTGACGTGAAGCCTCATTCTCTGCTATGACATGCAGACTAATTCTCTGCTGACATGAAGACAGATTCTCTGTTACGGGACCTCCCTCCTCTGCCTGGGTGCTGGGCCTAAATATATGCCAATGGACTGTTGCAGTGGTGGCTGACGTGAAGCCTCATTCTCTGCTATGACATGCAGACTGATTCTCTGCTGACATGAAGCCAGATCGTCTGTTACGGGACCTCTCTGCTCTGCCTGTGTGCTAGGCCTAAATATATGCCAATGGACTGTTGCAGTGGTGGGTGACGTGAAGCCTCATTCTCTGCTATGACATGCAGACTGATTCTCTGCTGTCATGAAGCCAGATTGTCTGTTACGGGACCTCTCTGCTCTGCCTGTGTGCTAGGCCTAAATATATGCCAATGGACTGTTGCAGTGGTGGGTGACGTGAAGCCTCATTCTCTGCTATGACATGCAGACTGATTCTCTGCTGTCATGAAGCCAGATTGTCTGTTACGGGACCTCTCTGCTCTGCCTGTGTGCTAGGCCTAAATATATGCCAATGGACTGTTGCAGTGGTGGGTGACGTGAAGCCTCATTCTCTGCTATGACATGCAGACTGATTCTCTGCTGACATGAAGCCAGATTGTCTGTTACGGGACCTCTCTCCTCTGCCTGTGTGCTAGGCCTAAATATATGCCAATGGACTGTTGCAGTGGTGGCTGACGTGAAGCCTCATTCTCTGCTATGACATGCAGACTAATTCTCTGCTGACATGAAGCCAGATTGTCTGTTACGGGACCTCTCTCCTCTGCCTGGGTGCTGGGCCTAAATTTATGACAATGGACTGTTGCAGTGGTGGCTGACGTGAAGCCTGATTCTCTGCTATGACATGCAGACTGATTCTCTGCTGACATGAAGCCAGATCCTCTGTTACGGGACCTCTCTCCTCTGCCTGTGTGTGTGCTGGGCCTAAATATATGCCAATGGACTGTTGCAGTGGTGGCTGACGTGAAGCCTCATTCTCTGCTATGACATGCAGACTAATTCTCTGCTGACATGAAGACAGATTCTCTGTTACGGGACCTCTCTCCTCTGCCTGGGTGCCGGGGCCTAAATATCTGAGAATGGACTGTTCCAGTGGTGGGTGACGGGAAGCCAGATTCTCTGCTATGGAACCTCTCTCCAATTGATTTTGGTTAATTTTTATTTATTTAATTTTTAATTTAATTCATTTCCCTATCCACATTTGTTTGCAGGGGATTTACCTACATGTTGCTGCCTTTTGCAGCCCTCTAGCTCTTTCCTGGGCTGTTTTACAGCCTTTTTAGTGCCGAAAAGTTCGGGTCCCCATTGACTTCAATGGGGTTCGGGTTCGGGACGAAGTTCGGATCGGGTTCGGATCCCGAACCCGAACATTTCCGGGATGTTCGGCCGAACTTCTCGAACCCGAACATCCAGGTGTTCGCTCAACTCTAATCATAATCATTGCAGCACAGGCCTTGAAAAGAGTCAAATCTACCCAAGTCATGGTTATCCATAATCTCCTGCTCTCCCTGTCTATTTGCTGATGATTGGCAGTTCTCTCCTAGAGAGAAAGGGAGAAAACTAGGTAGAAGACTGTCACTCATCAGCAGGTGGGCAGGAGAGCAGGAAGTCATGAATAACCATGACTCTTATCAGGTGGCCGGGACTCTTTTCCAGGCCCAGTCTGCAATGATTGTGATGTTGGTTCTCGGTTTAGTTGGTGATGTTGGTTTAGTCGCTGAAACTGCCTGCCGGATCCGTCAAAATGCATGCAAACTGATGGCATTTGTCAGACTGATCAGGACCCTGATCCGTATGACAAATGCATTGAAATGCCGAATCAGTCTCTCCGGTGTCATCCGGAAAAATGGATCCGGCATTTATTTGCCGGTGATGCCGGATCTGTTTTGCCAGAACACTTGGGGCCGGATCAGGCATTAATGCATATCAATGGGAAAAAATTCCGGAGCCGGCATTCCGGAAAATGTTCTGGAATTTTGGATGGAAATAAAACCACAGCATGCTGAGGTATTCTCAGTCTGAAAAGTCAAAGACTGAACTGAAGACATCCTGATGCATCCTGAACGGATTGCTCTCCATTCAAAATGCATTAGGATAAATTTTTGAGCCCCTAGGACGGAACTCAATGTCGGAAAAGAATAACGCTAGTGTGAAAGTACCCTTACTTTTAACTTAAATGACAGACCACTAAAATCAACTCACCTGTCTCTACTTTATGCTGCAGTTAGTATGGGTAGCATAAAGTTGGACCACTAACCACTAACTTTTTTATGACGCAAAATGGCAACAACACTGGATGAACTGTAATAGGAAGACTATCGTCAAGAGCAGTCATTCATTTGTACCTCAAAATTTGTAGGGATAATTCATTAAGAAAAATGAAAAAGTTAATATGAAAATACAAAATTATAACAATTAACACGGACAATTTTACCACTAGACTGACTGGAGATGGTGCAGTAACAAGTATAAAAATGTACCTGATCTACTGTGGTGACATCAGTCGCAACAACATCTGGGGGGCGATTGGGCGCATTAGCAGTGGCCTAAAACAAAGTAAATAAAAATGTAAGATTCACAGGAGACACAAATAAAAGGAGAAAACATGCTGTTAAACCTTTCACTTGCAAGCAGAAGTCTTCCCAGTTCTGTGCAAAAGTGTTTCATTTTGGTCCAATTCCCTTAAGTAATATGTTAAACCTTATCTAAGGCAAGTAGCACATCTGCCATACGGTATATCTCCTCAGGTCTGCAGCATTAACATTAAAATACAGCAAGAGCCTTCTTCCCAATTTTAGCTCCCAGCGAGATTTTTCTCCTCCTTAATGGTCAGGCAAGAAGATGGCAATACACAAGAACATGAAAAATAGGAAAATAAATACATTTTCCAAGAAACTCAGGACGGCTGAAAAAAATATGATCTAGCAGCAAAATAAATGATTATAACCCTGATACTGAGCCAGAAAATGGATGTGCCCTAAATTTCACCAATATGGTTTATGCACGTCTAAATGGTTAACAAAAAATAAACATGTTCCTACAGAATTTGTATGACCGATCACCTGCATTATACTAAAATAGCAAAATTATAAACACATACACAGCATTACTATGTACTAAAGGGTGTAAACTGTTGCAAAGTTTACATTTTTTAGGCCTCTTTCACACTTGCGTTGTCCGGATCCGGCGTGTACTCCACTTGCCGGAATTACAAGCCGGATCCGGAAAAACGCAAGTGTACTCAAAGCATTTGAAGACTGATCCGTCTTCAAAATGCTTTCAGTGTTACTATGGCAGCCAGGACGCTATTAAAGTCCTGGGTGCCATAGTAGGAGCGGGGGAGCGGTATACTTACAGTCCGTGCGGCTCCCGGGGCGCTCCAGAGTGACGTCAGAGCGCCCCATGTGCATAGATGACGTGCCATGCGAACACGTCATCCATGCGCCTGGGGCGCCCTGACGTCACTCTGGAGCGCCCCGGGAGCCGCACGGATGGTAAGTATGCTGCTCCCCGCTACACTTTACCATGGCTGCATTAGCGTCCTGGCAGCCATGGTAACCATTCAGAAAAAGCTAAACGTCGTATCCGGCAATGCGCCGAAACAACGTTTAGCTTAAGGCCGGATCCTGATCAATGCCTTTCAATGGGCATTAATTCCGGATCCGGCCTTGCGGCAAGTCTCCAGGATTTTTGGCCGGAGCAAAAAGCGCAGCATGCTGCAGTATTTTCTCCGGCCAAAAAACGTTCCGTTCCGGAACTGAAGACATCCTGATGCATCCTGAACGGATTTCACTCCATTCAGAATGCATTAGGATAAAACTATGCCGGAAGAATCCTGATCAGAGCCCCGACGACGGAACTCTATGCCTGAAGAAAAGAACGCAAGTGTGAAAGAGCCCTTAGGCTACTTTCACATTAGCGTTTTTCTTTTCCGGCATAGAGTTCCGTCACAGGGGCTCTATACCGGAAAAGAACTGATCAGGCATATCCCCATGCATTCTGAATGGAGAGCAATCCATTCAGGATGTCTTCAGTTCAGTCATTTTGACTAATCAGGCAAAAGAGAAAACCGTAGCATGCTACGGTTTTATCTCCGGCGGAAAAAACTGAAGACTTGCCTGAATGCCCGATCCGGCATTTTTTTTTTCATAGGAATGTATTGGTGCTGGATCCGGCATTTAAAATACTGGAATGCTGGATCAGTCCTTCCGGTCTGCGCAGACCTTTAAAAATGAGAAAAAAATAAATAAAATGATCAGTTTTGCCTGATGACACTGGAAAAACAGATCCGGTATTGCAATGCATTTTTCTTAATGATCAGGCATTTTTCAGACTGATCAGGATCCTAAATCAGTCTGAAAAATGCCTGATCAGTCAGAAAAAATGACATCCGTTTGCATACAGTTTGTCTGATTAGGCAGTCAGTTCAGGCAACGGAACTGCCTGCCGGAATCAAACAACGCAAGTGTGAAAGTACCCTTAGCTTCTTACATTCTCAATATGAGGAACCCTGCTGACTCCAAGTCAGATAAAACCCTGTGTAAAGCTTTTTAGAAAATACAGTGTAGGTCAACTACTTGTCTAGTGGAAGAAAATAAAAATCATTCACAGATTATCTGTGCAGTCACCATGCAGTACAATGTGTTCTCCAAAGTGATGGTATCCGCAGAAGTGGGGTCACTGCTAGAGGTAGACACGGTCAACTGTATTTGATCGGAGGGGGTCTCAATCATGGGCTACCCACCGAACAGATGATGCAAGAGACTGCGTCTTCATTGATCACATGATCTAGGCGCAGCTCGGCTGCATTCAGGAGAATGGTGCCAAACTGCAATACCAGCGGCTAATCCAATGGACGGTGCTGTGCTTTTTAGGGTGCAAGGAGGCTGGGGCACTCACTGGAGCACCCCAGCCTCTTCAAACAGTTGATCAGCAGGGGTGCCAGAAGTTAGACCCCACCAAATCACATACTGAGGACAAGTCATCAGCATTAAACAATAGGAAAACTCCTTTAAACGAATTGAGTATGGATCACTCTCCACTAATAGGGCAGCATAAAACTGGTGACCGATTCCCTTTAAGGCCTAGTTCAGATCTAGAGTCGTGTTTATCTGAATGAATGAGACTTTTCAAATGGCTTACTGCCCTGCCATAAAGGCACGTACCACTTGTCATATAGAAACCAGGCTGTGCTCCTCTCCGACGCAGGAAGGGGCATACATCGGTCAGCAAGAGTGTTCATCTCCAGCACTGGTGGGTTCACATCATGTTTTCCCATTCGTTTAATGTATACATTAAACAAATGCCTCAGACTGATGCCGTACAGTGGCTTCCATTCACCATAGAGTTCCATTGTAAAAATAAATAAATACTTTTACCATTGTAAAAAAACACGTACACTTTACTGGACTCTGCAGGATACAAGAACGTAGTGTGCTGCTTTTTTGTATCTTTTTTTCTAACGTATGCATGAAGTGGAGGCATAAAACGTGATGTGAATTTAAAGTGAACCTACACTTGTTCACAAAATATGTCAGTTTAAATCAGAATATAAGTTAAGCCAATTGTTGGATTTGTTGTTTTTTGCACCGATCTTAGAAGGGGTTGTCCGCTTAACCTACATTGATGACCTATCCACAGGATAGGTCATTAATATCAGATCGGTGGGACCCAACTGCCGGCATCAGCTGTATGAAGAGCATGCAGCGCTTGTACAGGCACCGTGTTCTCGGTGGGACCCAACTGCCGGCATCAGCTGTATGAAGAGCATGCAGCGCTTGTACAGGCACCGTGTTCTCGGTGGGACCCAACTGCCGGCATCAGCTGTATGAAGAGCATGCAGCGCTTGTACAGGCACAGTGTTCTCGGTGGGACCCAACAGCCGGCATCAGCTGTATTTAGAGCATGCAACGCTTGTACAGGCACCGTGTTCTCAGTTTACCCGCTCACCTTCCTGACTGCACTGGTGAGCAGGTAGTCCCATTCACTTCAATGGGATAAGTGTACCCTAATCAAGTGAATAGGAAGGAGCCCATTTAGGTGAATGGCACAGAGGAGCCACTGCAATGAGGAAGGCGAGCAGGTAAACAGCTGATTAGTGGGGGTGCTGGCAGTCGGGCCCCCACCGATCAGATACTGATTAACTGTCCTGAGGATAGGTCATCAATATAGGACAAGAGGACAACTCCTTACAGGCATGAGCTGCAGGTTAGGTTTTGAACCAGACAGGCACACTGGTTGATTTATGACAGCCCAGCACCACTATTTGAAGCAGTTCTAAAAGTGGCAATGCTTGAGATGAAAAAACAAACAAAAAAAACACTAAGAGCCAACCCGGATAACCGCCAGTTCATTCAGCTGCAATCACCGATCTATGGGGATGAATGATCATTCACCCCCCAAAGAGTTTCAGTGTTTGTCAGCACCAAATCCCTGTTCATCCAGTACGATGGGCCGGAAAAAAATAAAATAAATAGCACTTCATGTACCACATCGTATCAACCCACAAACTAGTGGAAGGGGGGGGGGGGGGGGTCTATGCTGCTGATTGTCAGTTTTGCAGCACGCACAGGAATCTGCAATAGAGAAACCTGATAAATGTGAATAACTTCTAAACACCATTCACATTTATTTATTGGACTGCACATTTTTTCAGATTTTTGGTGTGGAATATGCCCCAAAAATCTGCTACCAAAAGTCACATAAGGTTTCTTCTTTCACAACTTTCAATTCCGAATATACCTTTTACATCAAAAGCCAGATAAATTCCAGGCAAATGAAAGTTTGTTCCTTTTTCTATTGTACCATTAATGACGCTATTTAAATAGTGGATGTGAAAGATGATTTTTCAGCGGAAGTACAAATAAATGCTGGTTAATAAAGCAATTAGCACGTTTCTCAAACCAAGTTTGAGAAACTAATGAGCTGCTAGCAGTATGAGCACCCACCTCCTGTTATCCGTGAAGGTCCAGTATATGGTATTCATCAGGAGGACAACTGCTAGAAGTACTTTATATTAAGGATAGGGACACATGGGGCATATTTAAAAGGAAAAACGCACTGGATTTTTAAAGTGGATCCGCAGGAAAATTCGTGACAAATGCAAGAAAAAAAAATCGGCAGGAGTCACAGGCGATTATTGCTGCTATTACGAAATGCTATAAATTCTCCACACAAAACTCTGCTGAGGAATATTGACAGCGTGTCCCCATGGGATGTATGGAGGAAAAGTCTGCGGATATTACTGTGGATCCATGTCAAAATCTGCACGATTTACATGCGGTTGTCAGATTTTACCCCTGCATTGCAAAAGGCGAATTAGATTGAAAAAAAAAATAAAAAATCTACACTCTAGGTCAATTTATAGTGCATTTTTTTCTGCAGCGTGGGGGATGGGATTTAAAATCTTACGCACTATGCTGGTACAGTAAAATCCTGTGGATTTGCCCCATGAACATCCGCTACAGCAAATCCAGAGTATGTCCCTCCCATGTAGATTTAACCCAAGGATACCTGTAAACCGTGCAGCAGTAAACACATGTGGATCACCTCTAACTGCCGGGCTGCATCCGTGCTTGCATCGTAAAGGGGTTGTCCACCTTCGAGTAGGCCTCTCTGCCAGACCAGCAGAGGTAAGCATGCTTAACGGCATCAAAACAGACACCGGAGTGAGCCATAGGGGACCTGAAGGAGCCAGAACAGCAGGGCGGGAAGCAGGCAAGTATGCTTACGTGGGACTCTGGCAGAAAGGTCCCCGAAGGTGAACAACCCCTTTAAATCATGGAAAAGTACAGGTTAAAATGACAACCGGCAAGTGGAGTCTAGAGTAGATTTTAGGTTAGAGGACAGGAATTTTAGGGTGGTAGGATAAATAAAAATAAAAAAGATGAAGTGTACAAAAGGTCCTCCAGCCTCTGAAGACTTGAAATGCTATCTGTAAGTAATCAACAGGCCACTTACCACCAAGCAGACTTCCACTGGCAAGAGTTCTAGGTTATGGCAGTGCTTCAAGCATCAAGCTTGGTGTAAAGAACAACCCTAGAAATTACACCATTTTATTACCCAATTTAACTGGGATAAATGAACCAGTAACCAGAGAATTCAGCCTGGAGGTAAAGCAGTTTTAGAGATCCATATCGGCTTCGTGAGCCTCAGATTGGGGCCACTTTATGTTTATATGACCTGGAATAAGCTTTTGCTGGCATGTTAATAACAGATGGAAAGACAATTATCTGGAATAACTTTGGCACTCAGCTTTACGATGCAAAAATACCGTTCTTGAGTAGCTAAACTATTTAAATAAAGACTACATATTGAAGTTTAATTAGGGAATCTTTGTTCATTTGCCCATAAAATCACGAGGTGTTGGTAAAATGAATTTTGCTATTCTCTTAGTCAAGAAAATAAAACCTGCTGAAGCGTATTTCTTGTAAATGGGTCAATTTTGGGCCATGAACTGCTAAATTAAGTTCTGCATATACCCGGAGGGAATACCAATTTAAAAATGGAAAGCGTGCTAGCAGACTAACTGCACAGCTAGAATATACTGAATATATTTACACTCATCCAGAAAATTATTCTTCAGTTTACAACAGGAAATAATTACGCATTTACAGAATTATATTGAAAATTCAATAGCGAAGCTGAATCTACACCACCAGGCTCCAGTCACATTCTAGCCTTTGGCCTTGCTGCCCATCTAACAGTCCTTAAAGTTATGCCTATTTTGGTAAGGACTGGACTGCTGGCCTCCAGACAAGAAAAAAACGTGTCTCTGCTAATTCTGGAGGTGAAGGAGCCTCTTCGCTTTTTTTGGGACTATTTCACAGGTTATAGTGAATGCTATGATTAAAAGGGTTTTACGGTTTACATCAGCATCCTTCAATGTATATGTAATTTTGTAATGTATTTCCTTTCATTTTATTGCTCCTATATTCCATTCTAGGCTGTGGTCACATGATCATGTCCATGCAGCTCCTCATTTCTTGTGAGTTTATGTCCATGGGCGTGTCAAAGCAGCAACAGAGTCAGTGATGGGGGAGTGTCTATATAACTAGCTGTGTGGGAGGAGCTGTAAACTAGTTGGGCGTTAGGGGCAGCGTTGGAGCTGCGGCAGAGAGGAGAAGTGCATCATGGGTCTGGTTGGATACAGGAACAGGAAGTGCTTCATACAGAATGGAAAGAGCCACTTGAGCTCTGCATACATTTTTCCATTACACATGACCGCCATCATATACAGTAGCTATGGTCAATCCATTGAAAAACAGAAACGCCTATTTGCTAATTTCAATGCCAAGTGTGGGCCCCTCAATAGAAGACTTAAGTTAACAGAGCAGATTGACCACCTAGAAACTTGATTTTGCAAAAGTCAATTCACTGTTTGTTGAATTCAGGTTATACAATGTGTGTGGTGTATATACAGTGTGTCTGAATTCCCTTTAATTAGGTTGTCTAGAGATAACATTGGGGGGGGGGGGTTATGTTTTAGCACCAACTATTTGGCATAAAAAGGTTGCAAGGTATGGTGCATATTGGAGACTTCTACCTTCTTTTACTACTTACTAAAAAGTGTTCATAAAATTGTTGTTAAAGAGGTAATTTGGTAAAGGCATCCCCCATCCACTGGGAGGTCTTGTCCCCTGACCCTTTTAAATAGAGTGCCGGTCAAGTAAACCGACTATGGGATTGTTAGAGACGGTTGAGTGCTGTACTCTGCCATCTTTGGCAGTCCCATAAATTTTTTTCATAAAGGGGATGTGGGACCCCCCACGCTGGTCACAGGCATCAAACACCAATATAACAGTTATCCCCTATCAAGTGGAAAGGGGATGACTTCTTGGTACTGAAATAACTCATGTTGGTGGGAGAGGAAGGGGGGGGATGATCATTAATGTTGTGACAAATGTATTAGTTCTAAAAGACAGAAAATGGTTCAATAAGTTGTGGAAACGTACACCCGTTCATAGCAGTTGTAGATTTAATATATCTGAAGACAGAAAATACAATTTATTAAAAGGCATATGACTCAAGGGGGTTCTCCCCCTTTTTTTTACAAATCACCCCCCCCCCCCCCCCACCATCCCTATCGGACCGGTGGCAGTAAACAATTACCTGACCCCCGCCACTGGGTTCCTACTCCTTTGGACCACCGCTGCATTCGCTGCGCTCCAGTCCCCTCTTGTAAACTTCCAGGATGGACAGGGGTCACGTGTGCGGTTGCAGTCAACGAATGATCACAACATGCATCACTTGTATGGCTGGTGCAGCCAGTCATTGTTTGGAGCATAGAAGGAAACCATTTACCACCGCGGCCTTTTGTTTCAGGCTGGCGTATGAAATGCCAGTGAGCCCCTGAGGATAGTCTTTTTTCACGGCAGAGATGAATTCCCTGCTAGTTGTTACCCGACAAGCAGGGAAATGCTCCTCCCTGGCAGAGACTCCTTCGAACATGATTTGTTTAAAGAGCACTAAAGATCAAGAACCTAAATGAAGAGGGAACCTATGTGGTAAGTATATACTTACCTCTAGTTATTTAATACTAATTAAAAGGTAAATGTAAGCCATAGGCAGCATGTTACAGAGCTGCAGGAGCTGAGCAGATTGATTTATAGTTTTATTGGAAAAGATTCAGTAAAACATGTATTTCAGTCATTGAAATCCCAGCTCATACTGGGATTCGAAGTCAAGGATGCGTTCCCATCAGTGTGTATATACAAAGATAGCGGTCATCATCAATAAGACGCCGCCTGGACTCCGAAGCCTAGAACCAGCAGCAATTTAAATTTCTAAATTATGTTTTACCGAATCTTATCAAAATTATACATCAGTCTGCTCAGCTCCTTCTGCTATACATATGCTGCCTGCAGCTCTGACACAGTGTTCAATGTGACCGGTTATCTTTAAAGAGGCGCTATAGTCACTTCCCCATCTTTAACATTAAAACTAATAAAAATATCACTAACTCTGTCCACCCCCTCGTCAGCATTCAGGCATGAAAAGATGCAGGAAGCACACTGGCTAGTAAAGCTGCCAAGGAAAACATGGGACACCTGAAGAGTCTTATGAAGGTTTTCTATTAATTAAAATGGGATCCAATTCCAGACTCTTTGGGGCTCAAAACGTTACCTCAGTAACTGCACCGCCCTGCGTGTTCTGTGTAATTAACCCGTACATGTACAGCGCTGGTGGACATCACTTAAGGACCATCGCCGTACATGTACGGCGCGCTGATTGGGCAGGTGCAGCTCCCGATCAGTGGCAAGGACTGGGCAGTCACTGACAGCCAGGCTCCTGCTGCATATGCCGGCATCGGTGAAAACACAGATCCTGGCATATAAACTCCTTGTATGCCGCTGTCAAAGCTGACTGGCCGGGCAGTCACTATGCTAAAAGGGGTTATTCCATTACGAAAACTTAGACACTTATCCCCCTGTGAACATGGCATGACCTTAGCGGTCATAACAGGAACCCTTGTTCCTCATTTGATTGGACCAGTGGTCATGCATGTGCGCTTCTGCTCCATTCAACTCTATAGAGGTAGTTGAGTGCTTGTACTTTTATCTCCAGCAGTTTCATAGAGTCAAATGGAGTGGAGGACATGTACAAGTGCTCCTGCTCGATTCGAATGGGCCTCTGTTCTTGAGATGGGCAAGGGCTCCAGTAGTTAGACAACCGCAGATCAGAACAACTGGAGGCCCGTGTTATCCAAATCAATGGAGTGGTGGTCGCAAATTTGCACTGCCACTTTAGTCAACTCGATGGGGCTGCTGGAGTCGGCCAAGTGCTTGATCTTGGCCATTTCTGACCGATGCATAGTGTTTGAATGGAGCCGTGGACACAATGTATGTCACTCTGTTAAACAAGGAGCACAAGCCCCTATTCTTGTGATCAGCAGGGGCTCCAGCAGTCAGACCCCCCACTGGTCAATCCCTTTAAGACATGGCGGCTCAAGGGCAAAAATCTGCTAATTCCAATTCCTTTAAATACCCTCCGGACAAGAAATCTTCTCCCCTACTTCCATCACCCATCTAAAACGTCTGACACCTTTGAAATATGAAGTTTCATAAATGGAGCTGAATCACTCTTGTGGGGAAAACGGCACTCACGGGCTCTGAGGTCTCGGGGGTGGGGGTTTACATGAAAATCCTAAATTACATCAGAGGAGGAAAAATAAATATACATACACACAAACCCCCAAACCCAGCACATCTGTCTTATACTGCCCTCGAATAAAGAAGCCTAGGAGAAAAACCTGCTTTAAAAAGCAAAATGGTCAAGGTTTTGCTGTAAAAATTAACATTACATTTTTAGATAAGGAGGATACAGTTTAGATTTAAAAAAAAACTAGGAACCTAGATTCTAGCACTAATAAAGCTCACTGTGAATAGGTCACGTAGAGTTTAACATTTTGAATTAGTCTACATCCACATACTCAAGCATGAGTGGTATGAATTCATAATGCTCGATATAGGTGCTGAAAAGGGACACTCAGTACTTAGCGCTCACACAGTAAGGAGCGCGCTGTACATTATACAAACCTTGATCTTAGTGGATGACCTTTTCCCTCCAAATCCACCACCGCCAACCAGGAACAGGGAAAACTGATTATAGCAGATCAGTTCTTTATCACAGTAGGTGTGTACTAGGAAAAGAGAAAAATAAAGTCAAGAGTCAGGACACAACCAGGAGAGCACACAGACCGGTAGGGAGAAGAGGAGGATGAAGTAACATGCTACAGGCAAGTCTGCAACTGCCTGATGGGAATTACCCTTTAAATCCACCATTAGGTTCACCGTAAACATTTCACTATAAATGCAGGATATACAGTTAATGGGGTTGTCCAAGAAAACATTAAAATTTGGCCCATGCCATCTAATGGATTATATACTCCACTCTGTTCTGTGCTGCTGGACCGGTCCTCATCCTGCTGGTTATCTAGGCTGCAGCAGTGACGTAGGAATAGGTCTCTGTCCGGAGAGGGGTACAGCACAGGACCACAGAGTATAGCGATTGGCTGCTGCAGCTCACATGCCGTATACCTACAAACCACAGCTGCAACCTTATGTACAAATAGCTAGAGGAGGACCAGAGCTGCGAATTGCATAGGAGAAAAAAGGAGGAGAGGAGTATACAATCCTTTTTAAGGTTTCTGCTGTGATTTGTCCCATTCCTCTCTTCAGGTATGTAATACTCTCCCCCCTACTCATGGACCTGAAGAGGAAGATAGAGAACGGAAAAATGGTACCTAAATCAAACGATTAGCCTGGTGCCATTTTACAAGGGATAGGTTATGGGCTGGACTGTGGCAGCATCAAGGAAAATGAGGGCACTAGGTGGGTTAAAATGATTTTCCGAGGTCAGGTCATCAGTATCTGATCAGTGGGGGGCCGACAACCCAGGACCCTGCCGATCAGCTGTTTGCGTCACTGCCTTCTCACAGCCTACCAAGAAAAGCGCCGTACATTGTATTGTGGCTGCGCTTGGTATCGCACTCAGACCGACTCCCTTCTATGGGGCTGAGCTGCGCCTAGGCCATGTGACGGATGAATGGATCATCACTCAGCCTCACATTTGCACCGCTGCTCTCTCAAACAGCTGATCGACAAGGGTTCCAGGTGTCGGACCCCACCGATCGGATACTGATGACCTGTTGCGAGTAAAGGTCTTCAGTGTAGAAATCTTGGAAAACCCCTTTAAGGGATCATTCACACAGCCGTGCAGTTTCTGCAGACCCATTCAACTTGAATGTAAATGGGTCTGTGATTTGTCCACACCGCAAAAATATAGAACATGTTCTTGATTTAAGTAAATGGGCCTGCATCCATGATGCGGTTCACAAACGGACAGGGCCTGTATATTGTGGACACGCCGTTTGCGGGCTGCAATATAAAAAGCTAATGTACATTTGTAGAATGCATGATGCTTTTTTACATGCAATGTTTAAGATATTTCCCTGATGGTTTCCCCAATTCAAATCATTATGGGAAGCTGTACTTGTATTTTTTCACTCAATTTGAGAAAAGTCCAGTTAGAAACTAACAGGCCTTCAAATAAAAGCTATTCATCCTAGAGAATCCATTATTACAAAACAGCACAAAGGGGAAAACAGATGTATAAATGTGTCTTTATGCTAATAGAGTAATTTGTAGCACACTAAACACAAGAAAACATTTTATATAAAGCAGCCATTATTCCAATCATCATGGGAGTTGCCTACCTTAGGCCCGACATCTAATTAGTTATGGAGATTTATGGACTTCATTCATTGAATACCAAATGCTTGAATTGACTATTCAAATCACATCAGTGATCAGAAGAAAGTCTCAATATAGGGAGTCTGGTTAAGACCTGTAACTGATATTACTTTGCCTTTTCTAAAACTGAATATATATATATATATATATATATATATATATATATATATATATATATATATATATATATATATATATATATATATATGTAGATATATATATATATAGATATATATATATATATAGATATAGATATAGATAGATATAGATATAGATATAGATATAGATATAGATATAGATATAGATATATATATATATATATAGAGCGAGAGCGAGAGCGAGAGCGAGAGCGAGAGCGAGAGCGAGAGCGAGAGCGAGAGCGAGAGCGAGAGCGAGAGCGAGAGCGAGAGCGAGAGCGAGAGCGAGAGCGAGAGCTAGATAGTAGGACTGCACTCCGGAATAGTGGTAAAACAATAGTGGTTTATTCACCCATGATATGGCAAATCTTTGCCATATCATGGGTGAATAAACCACTATTCCGGAGTGCAGTCCTACTTCTTTTTCCTATGCTATTAGGGAATGCCGTTGCCCTACGTTGGACCTTGAACCCACTAGTGGCCCAAAAGTGTTAATAGGATCCAATGCTTGCCATAACCTTAAAAACACCAGCATAATATTGTGTAGGTCACCTTCACGTTGCGGTAAAGTAACTAAACCTTTGTTAAAGAAAAAAATAAAATTAATGCTCAGCTTTCATTGGCTTTGCTCTGTTTTTCCAGCATGTGGAATACAGATCCATAAAAAGTATATTGGATCGGTGCTCCAAACACTTGAAAAGCCAAGCATAGTTGTGGCAGAACATTGTTCTGTGGTATCTAGCACCAAGACCTTAGCAGCAGATTCTTGAAACCTTGTAAGTGTGCCTTCACACATGCCGGATTTTGCGGCAGAAAATTCCACAACTGGAAAAAAAAAAAAGTTCCATTCATCTGAATGGGGCAGCAAGCACATGCATCTCTGCAGGCCACATTAAATTCACACGTCTGCAAAATACTGACACCGGCCATGTGCACAGGACCGCCACTATAATAGAAAAATCCTATTCTATTTTCTTTTTGCAGGGCCGTGGATCGGAAGTTCGGGGCTGCGGAACAGAAGTGCGGATGCGAACAGCACACTATGCTGTCCACATGTTTCCCGACCCCATTAAAAATGAATGGGTCCGCACTCGTTCCGCATAATTGCAGAACGGATCCGGACCATACAGACGTCCGAATGGAGCCCAAGTTCAATGGAACTGATTTTCAGTCGCAGAATTTTCTGCCACAAAAGAGTGAAGGCACAAAATTTTTTTTTTCAGAAAATCTTACAGGTGTTCAACCAAATTAGGATCTTGGAAATTTGGAAGCCAAGTCAACTCCTTGAACTCTTTCACATGTTCCTCAAAATTCCTGAATTTTTGCATTGTGGGAGGGTGCAATATCCAGCTAAAAGGGCTGTACTTGGATTGCAACAATGTTTAGGCAAGGAGTACATGTCGAAGTTACATGCACATGAAAACCAGGAGCCAAGGGTTCCCAGCAGAACACTGCCAAGAGCATCACAGTGCCTTCATCAGCTGGCCTTCATTCCATAGAGCATCCTGGAGCCATGTCTTCACCAGTTTAAGAAACATGCATACACAAACAACCAATAGTCCACAAGACAAATGAAAATGTGATTCAGTAGACTAGACCTTCTAGTGCTCCAAGGTCCAGTTCTGATGCTCATTAGCCCATTGTAAGCATCTTCACTTTGGGACAGGAGTCAGCATTGCCACTTCAACCAGTCTGCAGAAACATGCACCGACACCATCCTATCATGTCCAGCATTTACTTTTCCACCAATTTTACTTACAGTACATAGCTCTTGGGCTAGTCTTTGTTCCCCCATGCACTAGTGAGTATTTGGAACTCAACCCTGACCTTCCCTTTCGGTCATGCTCTGATCCAGATGCCTAACTATTGCAATTTAGCCCTTATCCAAGTCAGATTCTAACAAAAAAAAAAAATTTACTGCGTCCAACACATCAACCTTAATAAGCAACTGTTCACGCACTGTCTAATTTATCCCACCAATTGAGAGGTGCTTTAGTGATTAGATAATCAAATGTTCTTCCCCTCACCCGTCAGTGAATTTGATGTTATTGGTGTATGTTCCCTTTATCCCTGCAGGGCATTAGCATAAAATAGTCATACAGCACGAGACAACTCAATACTACCAGTTTTTGGTGAAACACAGGACTTGTACACGTAGGAAAGCCACTACAATTCCATACAAACGACATGTCCCTCTAAGGTGCTTCAGTGCTCAGGACAATGTTATGTACCTGAAGGCCACTGGATTACACTGCACGGGTCAGAAGAACGTTGATTCAAGCGCACCCAGGAGCTGCAGAGCTGGCAGTGGAGCAATGAACCTGGAAACCAGCAGCCGGTCACATGCTGCGTGGGTGACATGTCACCACTGCAGACAGTGATTGGCTGAAGTGGTCACATGCCCTGCGTCAAAAGGATGTTGACGCCTGCGCACTTGGGGGCTGGAGGGCCATGAAACCGGGACCAGAAGCAGGGACAGGGAGCTTCATCACCATCACAGGTTTGGACACACTGTGGGGGCTGAAAAAAGGCTGGACAATCCTTTTGACCCCTTACATAATAGTACATCAGTGGCATGTGAAAGTTGAATAGAGCAGGATCCCGAATCTCACTCCATTAGTGGCAGGTGTCAGCTGTATAATACAGCTGGCACCTGGCCACAATGATTGGGACCGTCAATACTGCAGTTTCCAGTCGTTTAACCCCTCAGATACTGAGGTCAATAATAAGTGGTTAGACAGAGGGAAGCGGCTCCCTCTACAAAATTTCAGGGCTCCGATTGGTTGCTATAACAGTCTGGGAGTTTGTGAAAGTTCCCAGTGTTATCACAGCAAGCTGCCTGCAGAGCTATGCCCGAGGCTTGACAGGCAAACAAAAAACGAAAACTGGCTGGTCCTGAAGGGGTTAAATTCTTAATAAAGTGCACAATCCTGCATCTCAATATATACAAAGAGTTACTGTGCCATTAAGCTAGAGTGCATTACTCAATATGAATTGGGGACTTGGGTACTGGCGTACACCATCAGAACAGAGGATATGAAGACCTCTGATGTACAGATTACATCCCCATAGTCAGGGGAGTCTCCTCATTAGTAATTCTCAGCCACTGCTTTCTCTTCCGCCTGAAACGACCTTCACTTCCATCAGAAATGTGAATGGCTTCTACTCCTCTAGTAATTCTAACGGCAAATTGCTTTGGTGTGAAATGCTTTTGACAGGAGAGTTCTGTATTAGGGGCAACGTGAAGGCAAACTGTATGGAGATGTGTACACTGATAAAACTAACAAGTTTCCAATAAGTGAGAAGCACAATCTGCTCTCCTGGTCGGAGTCATTAACCATTTCATCACTACCTCCACAGATACTGTACCTACCGTCAAGCAGAATGACGGCACCAGAGCCTTTGTCCAGTATGTCTTCTACTGTAGCTTCCAAACGCATCTCTCCTGTAAAATAAACACATAGTAATGCAATTAGATATAAAACTGCCTGCAACAGGAAAATAATGCTATGCAGTCCAGAAGGCCCTGAACCTACAAAACTATTATGAAATAAAAGCTCAGAAAACTACAGGTTAGAAAAATAACTTCACAAAAATAATGTGTCAGATTTCTGCCTCTTCAACCACTAATGAAGTATAATTTCAGAGTAAAATTCCAAGATAGGAAACTAATAGCTTAATCAAAATCAAAGTTATTTCACCTCATTTGAGACTGTCTAAATCAGTCAAATTAACCATTAGTCATTCTGCATGTAACCTAGGTGAGTGGGTTTCGGTAGCAGGATTACCGTAAAAATGGTCTATGTTTAGCCAACGGGCATTAAAAAAAACTGAAAAGCAATTAATTTAAGTTAAACATTAAAATTTTGTGGAGAGAAAAAAAAAAAAAAAAGTATTCAATAAAGCTGGACCAGGAAAGTCTGCCTGTGCTACATGCACATTTCTATCACGGGCCAAATATGTTACCTTGAAACATAAAAGGGGTTATTCAAAAAAAGATTTTTATGACTTATCCTCAGGTTAAAATTACTTAGTCACATGGCCTAGCGGCAGCTCAGACCCATTCAAGTCAATGGAGCCGAGCTGCAATACCAAGCACTGCCACTATAGGATATATGGCGCTGTGGAAAGCTGCCGGGAGCCTGCATCACTCCAGAGCTCCGGTGAGCGCAACGGCTCCCTGAAACAGTTGATTGGCGATTGCCGGGACTTTGAGCCCTGCTGATGTGATAATGACCTATACCAAGGATAAGTGCCTTCCAAGTATTTTACACTGATGACCTATACTCAGGATAGGTCATCAGTATCTGATCGGTGGGGGTCTGACTCCCAACACCCCTGCTGGTCAGATCCCGGTAACCTGTACTAAGGATATATAACAGATTTTACCCAATATTAGGCTACACATCCGCGGCATGCTGTTCCAGCAAATAACGCCCGGGGGGGGGGGGGGGGGCAATCGGCCAGACAAAAAATGCTGCATCTAGAGTTTTTTGTTAAGCAATTCTTGGCATATTTGATGGGTAGCAGACGCATCTCTGTTGGACTCCATTATAGGCAAAGGGCAAAGGGGTCAGGCAGGCGGCAGTATGCAGCAATGATAACTCTGCTGCACTTGTGAAGCTAGCCTTCATGAATGGTTACCAAAGGATAGGTCTGCTATACTAAGGCTACTTTCACACCTGCAGCAGCATGGTTCGACGAAGGAACAGCCTGCTGGAATCTTGCCAACGCTAGCCCACGGCGCCGCCAGAGGTCTGCTCCGGCCCTGTTCACTATAATGGGGGAGGTCCAGTCACAGCATGGCAAGCAATTATAGTGAATGGGGCCGGAGCAGACTTCCAGCGGCACAGTGGGATAGCATTAGCACGGATCCGGCAGGCTGTTCCCCTCGCCAGAACAGCCTGCCAGACCCTGCTGCCCCAAGTGTGAAAGTAGCCTTATATAGCCTTCATCATTCCTTTTAAATTAACTTAAAAAAAAAAAAACTTGATATGACAAATGCCAATGGTTTTGATCAGTGAGGGAATAAGTGTCGAGACCCCCACCGATCGCTAGAATGAGTAGTGTCCCACATACACCGCGTACTCATCTTGCTGCAGGAGATGGCGTCAAGACAGGCCCATAGCCTTCTAATGAGCCGTCTCATACACCAAGGAGAGAAAGTGCTCTATGCAAGGGTTTTAGAGAACAGTGGGGTCTCGGCACTTAACCCCCAATTGATCGAAACCTTTGATATATCACTAGGACATCAATTTTTTTTTGAAAGCTACACAGTCAACAATTTAATGAAAAACTACATGAAAGAAAAAAAAAACTCCATCTTAAGAGAAAAGGTGTGCAACAATGTTAATAAGGTCACTTTAATACATCGCCGGGGACTGTGCGCACACCAAGCAACTACCGGTCACCCAGCGCAGTCTGACTCTAGGGAAAGGGAGACCTAAAGCAACTGCCTGATGCTAAATTTGTTTTCTGCCCAATTGTACGTGTAGGGTGGGTAATGTTTAAGGGGTTTCCTATTAAAATGTATCCCCTATAAACAAGATGGCGAGCAAGTGACTGATCAGCAGGAATCCATTGGCCAGATCCCCAGCAGGTCTCAAGAACAGGGGTCCAGTTTTTTCCGGTCTGAATGGAGCGGCAGTCATACTGCGCGCTGCCGCTTCTTATAACCGTACAAGTGGTCAAGCTATCCCAGGTAATCCCATAAAGCTCCATGTAGCTGCAACGTGTGACTGCTGCTCCATTCAAACAGAGGCACATAGGACTCCCATTCAAGTCATTAGTAATGGCCCCTCTAAAAGGCATTGCCTTGAACCATTCTGACTACTAAATACTAAAAATAATCAATTTGCTTTATTTCTACACGGTTAGACAGTGGAAGTAGCCATACATTTTTTATTTCCCTGATTGTACTGCCCCTGCGTGAGATTTCACATAGCGGAGGGGGGCGGCGGCAAAGAGTTCAGGTGTGGGCAGTTACTAATGCTGGAAGAGGCGTGCTTGGGCGCTAAAGGAAGGCGGGCTGGGCACTGTACGGGGCAGTTACTGGGCTCCAGAGAAGGATGATAACGCCCCTCTGGGCACCTTGGACACTCATTTGAATAACATAAAAAGGGGATTTTATCGCTAATGAAACAAAAAATTAAGACTACAGCAAGAAAGGAGGTATTTTATTGTACATGGCAGTAGTAACACCTTAATATGCTCAAACCAGGTGACTGATTACCTTTAATGGCATTTAGAGCAGCCATGTGAACCATAGACTGGTTTGGAAATCTCACTAACCCTCAAGGTATAAACTGTGACCATCACCTGTGTGAATGGTGGATCCTGGGTTAACAGTCATTGTAATCCAGCCTGTGAATTATGACTGCTAAGAAGTGATCTCTACAGTACATGGATTGCCCATATACTATTAGTCATGGCAGCTTGTGTGAAAAATGTAAAAAAAATAATTACATTATATATATTTAACAAGTCCCAGCACCATGCGATTTGATACATATGCAAATTAACCTGAGATGAGTCCTGTACGTGAGATGAGTCAGGGACAGGACTTCAGGTTAATCTGCATATGTATCACATGGTTTGTTTTTTTACACAATAAAAGCACACAGAGCTATGGGGACTGGGTATTGCGGATGTGCTAGCGGCCATCTAGCAACCCATGTCCTCAGCTCTATACACAAAATACCTGTGACAGGTTCCCTTTAAAGATAATGCCCACTTCTGAGCACAGTTGGCGCCATGGCTGATGTTTTACACAGCAGATACCCAAGAGCTATTGTCTGCAATTGCAGCCATTTAATTCCGCAGATGCCGTTGTCAAATGTGACCACGGCATCTAAGAACATTAAAAACTGAAGCCTGTGCTTGCCAGCCCAGGACACCTTCCCCTGACGATCAGGGCAGAAGACCCGTACTAGTAATAGTCCTGACTCAGGACTCCTGACCCTGTATAAGGGTACCAGGCCAATTACTAGTCTATTCCAATGCTGGCAGGACTGCATTGGAATTTACTGAATCCTGTATTTTTTTTTTATGGAACGATATCCAAGTTGCAATCTAATGACTGCATGTTGTAGTAACCAAGGGTGGCTTAAAACGTAAGAAAAAATTTGAAAAAATAATATGTTTTCAAAAATATAAAAAAAGATATACAAAAATTCAAACCATGCCCCTTTCCCTCAAAATGCAAACTGCTATCTCAACATGCTTTACATAAATATATGTTCAGCATAAACGAGCCTGCATGTTTAGGGGCATTCACACGACTGTACCCATTTTGTGGATCCCAGCCGTGTGCATTCTGCATATCCGGCTCTTTGTTAGAAAGGCCTATTTATAATTGTATTTTTAGGTTTACTGAGAGTGACGTTACTCTCATGTTCGTATTCTTAAAACTTTGCAAAATAAAAGAATTTACAAGAAAGGCCTATTGTCTGAAAAACTGACAAGAATAGGACATGTTCAATTTTTTTGCGGGGCTGCAGAATGAAACACGTTATGCTGCTGTCCCCCCACCTTTTACAGCCCCATTGAAATAAATGGGTCCATATCCAATCCGCAAAAAATGCAGATCGGATGTAGATCAAAAATATGGATCGTGTGAATACCCCCTTACTGTCAGGCATCTAAGGCCATTAAAAACTGAAGCCCTTGATTGCCAGCCCAGGACACCTTCCCCTGGCGGAGATAAAAACGGTCAGGGATAAGCTGCTGGCAGACACCAAAGATGGGGCAGGGTGAAATCCAACAACAATCTTAGTTTTCCGCCTACATCTGTTTAGCAAAAAAAAAAAAAAAAAAACAACACACACACGGAGTGAATACCAATCAATTCAATCATTTGAGCATCAGTGAGGTTATTAAAACGAGTCCATTCCAATAGATTTATGGAAGTTGAGCTGCGGATGCCATCCAACCCGGCTCTGCATACATTTTTATTCAAGTGTTGATTAATCAATGCAATTTTTTTTCTTCAAAAAGTGTAATTAAAACTACTTTCATTTTTGACCTCATAATGAAGCCAACATAAAATAAATTCACAAGAGACTGGTGAACCATGAACTGAACTGGCAGGAAATTCAATATCGCACATAAGGGTGGATGCAATTATATCAGAAACAGATTGCAGACTGTCACCAGCCTGTATTTATACCACAGATCAGGCTGGTTATTAGCAGTGATTGAGGTGACAGAATAAAAACGTATAGGAAAAGACTTCCAGACCAGGCTTGAAAATGAACTTCAAAAATACATAAATGCATCAAAAAGCACAAGGAAGCAGCCAAAATATTGAAGGTCGCTTACAGTGGCTATCGAGATGTGGACATGCACGGCTAGATCGCCGCTAGCATGTCCGCAATATACCGGTCCTATAGGGCTGTGTGCTTTTATTTTCTTTAAAAAAGGATTTTAGAGATATGCAAATTAGTCTTGTAAGGTGACCAAGGGGCTGTACGAACCCTCCTGGTGCCCAGCCATGCCCGCCTGTGAAGGAGCCCAGCACTGTATGTCCTCCGAATCTCCTCCTTTAGTCACCGTTAGATAGCCGTAATCTCGCAACGCGAGCTCGCGCATGCGCAGTGCCGGTATAGTGTTCCTTCCCTGTGCTGGCATCAGCCTCAGGGAAGGAACTGCGCAAGCTCACGCGTCGCGAGATTACGGCTATCTATCTAATGGTGACGAAAGGAGGAGATTCGGAGGACATCGACGGTGCTGGGCTCCTTCACAGGCGGGCATGGCTGGGCACCAGGAGGGTTCGTACAGCCCCTTGGGCACCTACAAGACTAATTTGCATCTCTAAAATCCTTATTTAAAGAAAATAAAAGCACACAGCCCTATAGGACAGGTATATTGCGGACATGCTAGCGGCGATCGAGCCCTGCATGTCCATATCTCTATAGCCTAAAACTTGGTCACAGAATCCCTTTAAGTATACAATGAACTGTGGAAGAAAACTGTACGGCTTTTACATGGATATTATCTATATAAAATGGTAAGTAACTTGGTAAACTCATTACGTGCCTGAGGCTACTTTCACATTTGCGTTCGGGGCTCCGCTTGTGGGCTCCGTTTGAAGGCTCTCAAAAGCTTCCCCGAACGGATCCGTCCAGCCCTCATGCATTCTGAGTGGATAAGGATCCGCTCAGAATGCATCAGTCTGGCACCGTTTGGGCTCCGCTCCGCAGCATTCGGGTGTCCGCCTGGCCGTGCGGAGGCAAACGGATCCGTCCAGACTTACAATGGAAGTCAACGGGGACGGATCAGTTTGAATTTGACACTATATGGCTCAATTTTCAAACGGATCCGTCCCCCATTGACTTTCAATGTAAAGTCAAAACGGATCCGTTTGCATTACCAGGAAAAGAAAAAAAAATATTTTTCTCTTCTTTTTTCATGGTAATGCAAACGGATCAGTTCTGAACGGATCTAAGCGTTTGCATTATAGGAGCGGATCCGTCTGTGCAGATACCAGACGGATCCGCACCGAACGCAAGTGTGAAAGTAGCCTGACTCTGTATTGACCATAAAGCTGGCCATTAGAGGAGCGAATTTATGAAGAGTTCGATTCTGCAAATTCACTGATTTTTACAAAAAAATAAAAAAATAAAAATCGCTTTGCAGTAACTTAGTCACGAACCACTTTTTTTTTTTTTAGTAGCAGGTGCATTGACAGGGAGCGGTGATAGTGCCGCCCCCAGTCACTGTACTGCTCAGATGACACATTCATACATGATCGCAGCATCCGAGTGTAAAAACAGTGACATTAACATTAGATAAAAAAAAAAAAAAAATAAAAAAAAAAAAAAAAAATTCAAACTTACTGCCTCCAGATCTTCAATCAAGATGGAGGCTGGCGGCCCGTTGTGAGCAAAAGGAGGCAAGTAGGATATTTTTTTAATTATTTTTTTTACACTACTTCAGGTTAAATTGATTCGCTGACACCAAGCACGAGGAAATTCCGCTTCGAGGCGTATTGAATTTATCCTGACATTCGAATCGAATAAAACTTTGTGGGATTCGATTCGCTCATCTCTACTGGCCATACAATAGCTGTTGGCTCTACCACCATGTGTATTGAAGGGGGAGTGGGGAATAAAGGCAGTTGAAAGCCAAACACCCAACCTTACCACCCCCTACATCTGCTATCAATGGAGAGTTGAGACACCACCATGCACATTCCATGCCCACCAATGCTCCCTGCAAGCACAGACAGCGCACTACTCCCTCCGCTCCCCCACTTTGCCAGGTGGCGCTCCCAGCATCTCTGCAGGCTGCGACCTATGGTTTCATAGGATTCCTGGCCCTAGGAGCTCACTCAGCCCCTTAAAGGGCCAGCAGGCACACAGCCAAATGTATCCTTTACAAATGGCTGGATAATCTGTGGTATATAAGACAGTCACCCCAAGGGGAGGGTGCAGGAGCTTAGGTTCCTAATCTCTAGTTTGCAAGTGAAGGTGCAGCGACAACTGTGATTTCGTAGTAAAGCGATCACAGAGAGGCACGGAGCATTATCAGTCATGTTACTGCTCCGTGCCTCTGCAGTCTGCATCGGGTCTTGGCACTCTTTCACGGAGCGGATGTCACGCACGGCATCCACTCGTGTGAAACAGCCCTAAAGGTCCTAATCCTCTCTGCTCATTTATATCCATATTTTACAAGATACAGAACAGGAACATGGACAAAGGACAATTCAATGTAAATTTTGTCAAGTGATGCTGCTGTCCGTCATGATGGATCTACTCCTACAGTTTCTTTTTTTTTCTCAGTTCAAAAACACAGCCACATAGCCTTACCAACAAAGTATTCTGGAGATAAATACAATCTACACCATTTGCTTTAGAATCAGATCAAGTCCGAGAAATCTAGCTAGCAAAATGGGGGAGCTGGAGGCTATGGTACTAGAACACCACATAGATGTAGCTGGTGTGGCTGAGACATGGTTGGATTCTTCACATAACTGGGCTGTAAATATTGAGGGTTTTACACTATTTAGGAAAGACTGGGTCAATATATAAGGAGGTGGAGTGTGCCTATATGTGAGGAGTGATCTGAAGACAAGTGCAAAAGAGGCAATTGTGGGTGAGGATGGTGAGGATGTGGAAACCTTATGGGTGGAAGTTAAAGGGATATAAACACTGAAAAAAAAATACTTTGTGTAATCTATAGACCCCCCAACATCACAGAAGAGATAGAAACGCAACTGTATAACCAAATAGAGCGGGCTGCACAGGCTGGTACAGTAGTCATAATGGGAGATTTTAACTTCCCAGACATTGACTGGGGTCATGGTTCTGCCTCAACTGCAAAGGGGAGAAGATTCCTCAACTTGCTGCAGGACCACTTTATGGGCCTGTTTGTAGAAGCACCCACTAGGGGCGATGCTCTGTTGGATCTGGCAATTTCTAATGATTCAGAGCTTGTTGGAAAGGTTACTGTTCAAAAAACACTAGGTAATAGTGACCACACCATACAGTGGATTTAAAAAAAAGTCTACATGCCCCTGTTAAAATATCAGCTTTCTGTGCTGTAAAAATAAAATAAAAATGAGACAAATCATTTCAGAACATTTTCCACCTTTATTGTGACCTATAAACTGTACCACTCAATTGAAAAAACAAAACCAACCTTTATAAGTAGAAGGAAAAAAATTAATGTGGTTGCATAAGTGTGCACACCCTCGTATAACTGGAGATGTAGCTGTGTTCAGAATTAAGCAATCACAATCAAAATCATGTTAAATAGGAGTCAGCATACACCCGATATTTAAAATGCCTCTGATTAACCCCAAATAAAGTTCAGCTGCGGTTTTTCCTGAAATTTTCTTAGTCGCATCCCACAGCAAAAGCCATGGTCCACAGAAAGCTTCCAAAGCATCAGAGGGATCTCATTGTTAAAAGGTATTAGTCATGAGAAGGGTACAAAAGAATTCCCAAGGCATTAGATATACCATGGAACACAGTGAAGACATCATCAAGGGGAGAAAATATGGCACAGCAGTGACATTACCAAGAACTGGACATCCCTCCAAAATTGATGAAAAGACAAGAAAACTGGTCTGGGAGGCTACCAAGAGGCCTACAGCAACATTAAAGGAGCTTCAGGAGTATCTGGCAAGTACTGGCTGTGTGGTACATGTGACAATCTCCTGTATTCTTCATATGTCTGGGCTATGGGGAAGAGTGGCAAGACAAAAGCCTTTTAAGAAAAACAGCCAAGCCAGGCTACATTTTGCAAACACACATCTGAAGTTTTCCAAAAGCCTGTGTGAAAAGGTGTTCTGGTCTGATGAAACCAAGGTTGAACTTTTTGGCCATAATTCCAGGATATGTTTGGACCAAAAACACCACTGCACACCACCATACCCACAGTGAAGCATGGTGGTGGCAGCATCATGCTTTCGGGCTGTTTTTCTTCAGCTGCAACTGGGGCCTTAGTTAAGTTAGAGGGAATTATGAACCGTTCCAAATACCAGTCAATATTGGCACAAAACCTTCAGGCTTCTGCTAGAAAGCTGAACATGAAGAGGAACTTTATCTTTTAGCATTACAACGACCCAAAGCATACATCCAAAAATCAACAAAGGAATGGATGGCTTCACCAGAAGATAAAAGTTTTGGAACGGCCCAGCCAGAGCCCAGACCTGAATCAGATTGAAAATCTGTGGGGTGATTTGAAGAGGGCTGTACACAGGAGATGCCCTCGCAATCTGACAGATTTGGAGTGTTTTTGCAAAGAGTGGGCAAATCTTGCCAAGTCAAAATATGCCATGCTGGTAGACTAAGGCCCCTTTCACACGGCGTTGCCGATTGGGGTCGGATGCGTTCAGGGAAAATGGTGTGATTTTGACACTAAAACAAGTCAGTTTTCACTGCGATTGCATTCCATGTTTGCATTTTTTTCTGCGCGGGTGCAAAACATTTGAATGAGTTTTGCACGCACGTGAGAAAAATAATCATGTTTGGTACCCAGACCCGGAGTTCACAGAAGTTTGGGTTAGGTATTGTGTAGATTGTATTAGTTTCCTTTATAACATGGTTATAAGGGAAAATAGCATTATTAATACAGAATGCATAGTACAATAGGGTTGGAGGGGTTAAAAAAAAATATTTAACTCCCCTTAATCCACTTGATCGCGCAGCCCGGCATCTCTCGTCTGAGGAATAGGACCTTTGATGACGTCACTGCGATCACATGGTCCATCACATGATCTTTTACCATGGTGATGGATCATGTGACAGACCATGTGATGAGCGCAGTGACATCAAAAGGTTATTTTTCCTGTGCACAGCTAAGACGACAGAAGAGAAGCAGAGCTGCGCAATCACGTGGATTAAGGCAAGTTATTTTTTTTAACCCCTCCAGCCCCATTGTACTATGCATTCTGTATTAAGAATGCTATTTTCCCTTATAACCATGTTATAAGGGAAAAGTAATAATGATCGGGTCTCCATCCCGCAATAAATGGCACCGCATCTGCACTTGCAATATAGAACATTCAGTGATTTTCACGCAACGCAAAAGTGATGCATGAAAATCACTGCTCATGTGCACAGCCCACTAGAAATTAATGGGTCCAGATTCAGTGCAGGTGCAATGCGTTCACGGCACGCATTGCACCTGCGCGGGAAATTTTTTAAAATAAATCACTTGTGTGAAAGAGGCCTAATACCCAAAAAGACTGAGTGCTGTAATAAAATCAAAAGGCGCTTCAACAAAGTATTAGTTTAATGGTGTGCGCACTAATGCAACCAAATTTTATTTTTATATTTTTTCTTTCCTCCACCTAAAAGATTTCAGATTGTTTTTCAATTGAGTGGTACCGTTTATAGATCACATTAAAAGGTGGAAAAAGTTCTGAAATGATTTATCTTGGTCTCATTTTTTTACATCACAGAAACCTCACATTTTAACAGGGGTGTGTAGACTTTTTATATCTATATAAGAAACTATAAGAAGCAAACTGTCAGGCAGAGCAAAGAAACAGAATTTTAAGGCTAATTTCCCTGGGTTGAGGGAAACCTTTCAGAGCGTAGACTGGGAGCAGCTATTGTCACATAATACTGAGCTTTAAATTCACGTTGAGTAATTGCAATAAAAAAAAAAAAAAAAGTATTCCTTTGGGTAACAAGTATAAACGGCTAACACTAACCCCCTAAAAGATACTTTAAAAAATACTAATCTGAGGGGTCAGCTGTAGCGTTTGAAGATTACAAAGGCCTTAATAAAATCTGTATAAAAAAAAAAAAAAAAAAATAGCAAAAATACAAACAGCAGGTGGCAAAAGAGCAAAACAAATCCCCAAAAACTAAATATATAAATGTATTCTTGTCAGGAACACATGGGAGCCCTTTTGCACCACTTTTTCTCTGATGTGTTCCTGACAGGAATACATTGGCTAAAGTCTCAGTTCTTAACATCAGCTGGAGGGGTTGTCAGTTGCATATCCTTGTGGTGCACCATTCGCAGTGATTTATACATCCTCCAGCAGGCCAGTCTCCAAAGGAGAAATCTATGGCAGCTCAGCTGCCACAGATGTCTGGCTTCATTTGCACCAGAAAACTGGCATAAATGAATATAAAGTATTGCAAGGGCACGAAAAAAGTGGGAGATGCAGCAATTTAACAACTCAAAACACGGGGGGGGCATTTATTAAGCTGAAATACACCTATCTGAGTAAATCTATGACTTCTCCACGCTGATGCTGGGTCTAAAATTGTGGGCTGGGAAGGGGACGGGACGCTCCCCATCATTGTACCCCTCAGATATCATGTTCATACATGATTGCGGGATCTGAGTGTAATACAGTATAAAATTAACAAAAAAATAAAAATAAAAAAATCATACATACTGCCTCCATTTGCTAGAGACTGGCTGGCCGCCATCTTGCTTGAAGATCTTTCAGGTTAAAAAGATCTATTCGATACCACGAAGCACTAGGAAATTCGGCTTCGTGGCAAATTGAATTTATCCCGAAATTCAGAATGAATTCCACTTTATTGGATTGGACTAGCTCATCTCTAATTGCCATTGTTAGTCCTCATGCAGCTGGATTGTTTCTGGGCAGTTACATCATTTCAGTCCTTGTAGTAGGACCTGCAACTGTGCAAGTCATTAAGTATGTAAACTGCAGAGTAATGAATTACATCTCAAGGTCATAAATAGAACATTTTAAAGTGGAGTGTGAGTATTTAACACATAAACATCACTTGGGAAGCCTGTGAAAACTGCTGCAGCCCTGCAATAACACCAATGGCTTCCTAAGTAGGGCTCTTCACAGGAGACTTCCATGCATTTTATTTTTAAAGGCTTCTAAAAAAATAAAATGATGAATTTAGTTTATGTCTCATAAGGCACCATATGACACGTGGAGAAAATCCATTTACCCACAGTAAGACCACCACAACGCCCACAGAGAATCAGCCGGAAATAAAGCATTTCATTCCTTGACCGTTTCGGGGCAAGAGGAAAAATCTGTGTGGAGTCCATCAGAATATGCCGTCATCCCAAACCAAATATTTCCAAGGAAAAATTATCACTTACATGTTAAACGTCTCCCTCTGCTAAATCTACTAGAAGACCAAGTCCCTTGGCCTAGTTTTTATATTCTTTAATTCCGGCAATAAACTGTCTTTGGCTTTTTTTCTTTATGGTTCATTCTTAAATATAATTTTTTTATGTATGGGTATAATACATACCATGAGAGTCATTTACCCTCCATTTTTAAGTGACTACAGTAGAGCGAACCTGAACTGCTCCAATACACAAGTACATTAGATTCAAAACCTTCATATTCCTATATTTTAGAGACGTCAACTAATACACTTGTCACCAGGATTAACTGATTAGACCAGCGATGTCCAACCTACAGCCCTTCAGCTGTTGCAAAACTACAACTCATGCCCAGAGAGCCTACAGTCATCAGTCTACAGCTGAGCATGGCGAGACTCTCACAATTTCACCCTTTTCAATCGAAGGGAGAGATCTGCAGTAAAACTGAACCAAATCCACTCCAAAAACCGCAACCAGTTTTTGGTGCAGATTTGGTACAGAAGTCTGCGTGGAATTTCGGTTTTGAAATCTGCACTCATATGCAGGGTACCCTTAGGGCTCATGCAGACGGCAGTGCCCGCATTGTGGCCCACAATATACTGGCACCATATTTGTGCACAGCATATTCACTCCTCCCATTGGGACTGGCTGCACTGGTAAATGTTGCACATCATAAATGCACCTTAAAAGTGATCTATTTAAAAAAAAAAAAAAAAAAATACACAGGAAGCCTAGAGACACAAAATTTTGCCCAAATTGTTGTATGCACCAAAACATGACAATTCAACACCACAAAACTGGCTTGGCATTCATAAATGTGCTCCCTTGTGTTTTAGTACAGTTCTAGCTGTCTGCCTGAATATTTAAGGGAACATTCACATGGTGGGTTTCACAGCGTCATTTTGGAGCTGAAATTCTGCAGAAAATCTGCCCATGGCAGAGTCCTTTCTGCTCCACATTCATCACAATGGGAGGCAACGTATAGCAAAGGACATAGAAGGGACGTGTGTGATCTTGGTGTGGCCAAGTGTTTAAGCCGCCACTCCATGATCCTCAGTGCTGCCTCCCATTGAAAAGAATGGAAGGCAGAAACAGCATGGCTGCTGGGGGTTTTTGGCAAAATTTTACGTGGCTGTCCGCACTGAAATTGCGTTTTTTTTTTTTAAACTGCTGTGTGTACATCCCTTAATGGCATGCATCTTATGTACCTACCTGGACTTAGTGGACTATATAAAACACCTTACAGTTTTGCCTGAACTCTGCTTGGGTTTTAGGGAAAAAAAAAAATTAAATACAAATAAAAACAGTTCAGCCCAAGCAGAGCTAGGGCAGCAGGGAGAGGGCAACCCCTTGTAACTCAGGCTTGATAATTGGAAAGCTTACAGTCTAGGGCAGGCATGCTCAACCTGTGGCCCTCCAGCTGTTGTAAAACTACAACTCCCACCATGCCCTGCTGTAGGCTGATAAATGTAGGATGTTCAGGCATGCTGGGAGTTGTAGTTTTGCAACAGCTGGAGGGCCGCAGGTTGAGCATGCCTGGTCTAGGGTTTAAAAATAAGATCCTCTACATCAGGAGATATGGCTGTTAGAAATCAGTCGGGGAGTTCTAGTAGTTGAAAGTGAAAGTAGGTTTCTGCTGCTTTCACTCCAGACCCGATCTCTAACAGCTACATCTCTGGATGCAGAGGAGATAATGCTGCCCTTCTGTCAATCTTGTTACAAAGCCTAAAGCCAGTTTAAAGACTGTCAGCTTTCAAAGACGACACGACCAAGCCCTCGCTATGAAGAGTTAAAGCAGTCCTCCACCCTCTTGCTCACTGTGATCTCAGCCAGCCTGAAGAAAGGGGGGGGGGGGGGGGGGGGGGGGGGGCAGTGAGGGGACAGAGCCTGCATTATAGGAGAGGAAAAAAAAAAAAAAAGGGATATATTTTCTTTTTGCAACATACTTCGTGACCCACAGAACATAGTTATTTATACCACATAATGAACACCATAAATATAAATCTCAAAAATATTGCATATTTTCCATCTTCTTACCTAAAAATAGAATAAGTTATTTAATACACTATTATTCATAAAAATAATTATTAAATAATTAAAACTTGTATGAGACCTTGAATTTTGTGAGACATTTAAATTGAAGCTGAACAAAAAAAAAAAAAAAAAGAATTGCAAGAAAAAAAAATTACAATAAAAAAGTAACATTTTAATGTGGCTGTTGAGATGTTGAGGGGCTTCACTACTGCAATGTGGTAGAAACAGCCTCATAATATTAATGTTCTTCCTCGTAAAGTTTCTATTCATGTCAAAGGAGGGCAATGCTTGACTGAAAGGACTTTAGTCTACCAAGCATTTTTTAATAAAAGGATAGCATTTTAACAATCTAAATCTGAGACGGACACTGAACAAATGACTGAAAATACAAGTTAAACGTGCAGATCATCTAACTATGAACTATACAGACTGCGAGGTCAATAGCATCATCTTTTCATTTCATTACAAAAACTAGTTGTGCCGCAAAACATCTGAAATCAATAGTTAAAACATCCATATTTTATATGTGGCACGGAGCCAGCAGACAGCAAGCCAGTGATGAAAAGAAGAACAGTTGGAGGATACCGAATCAAAAATAAACACTAGACATTAAACATGAAGAAACAACCAAAGCAAATGAAGATATCCATTTTCAAAGCCTTTTAGCATTGTTTGGGCAAAACTAAATAGCTGATAAAATCAAAAGCAATGTTTTTTTTTTATCCCAAAACCAATTAGAAGAAACCTAAAAGGCTACAAAATGTACCTTATTTTTCACTGTTTAAGTCGTACTTTCCCCCCTCCCCCTGCTATTCACCAGCACACTTAGTGCAGGGAGAGACGTGTCTGCAGGCGATGGGGACAGTGATAGAAAAATCATTCTACTCAAAAAATGTTCTTTTTTTTACAAATGCAGGGAAAGATTATTCAAGGTGTAGGGAAAGGATAGGAAGGAATCATTCCACAGCGTTTATGTTGAACAGGGTTCAGTAGGGTAGGTTACAGCCTGGGTAATAGGAACAATCCTATTACACCTTGCTGCACTGACTGGGGATCCAAATTGCCATTATACAGCTCTAATTCGAGCAAACTGTTCTTATTAGGGTGCAAGTGTGTGATACAGGCATTAAATTGAGAAATCATGCCACATTCTAACAGTCAAACATAACCCAGTCCTATATATAAGATAAAGGGCAATGCCATGTTTGGCTGTTCTGCTCATCAAGCGTGACATCAAGGTAATGTCAGGGGTTGGAGAACTGTCATCGGGGCACTGTGGTTTTACTTAAAAGGTGATATCCTGGGAAAAAGATTTGTGTTAAAAATAGACAGAATGGGCAAAACAAATAAAAGAAGCATTAATCGCCCATCACTAATCCATACTGCAGATCCGTGCTGATGTCCATGCTGTTCTCCAGTTCCTGGTTCAGCACAGAGGAAATGGCTGAGCAGGACCAGGAAATGGATAGCAGTGGGGACAGAGGCAGCGTGTCAGCTAGGGCGAGTAATAATTCTATTTTATTTTTAAAGGGATTTCCCAGGAGTTCAATGCTAATGACCTACAGGTCCTTCTCAAAAAATTAGCATATTGTGATAAAGTTCAATATTTTCTGTAATGTACTGATAAACATTAGACTCTCATATATTTTAGATTCATTACACACCAACTGAAGTAGTTCAAGCCTTTTATTGTTTTAATATTGATGATTTTGGCATACAGCTCATGAAAACCCAAAATTCCTATCTCAAAAAATTAGCATATCATGAAAAGGTTCTCTAAACGAGCTATTAACCTAATCATCTGAATCAACTAATTAACTCTAAACACCTGAAAAAGATTTCTGAGGCTTTTAAAAACTCCCAGCCTGGTTCATTACTCAAAACCCCAATCATGGGTAAGACTGACGACCTGACTGCTGTCCAGAAGGCCATCATTGACACCCTCAAGCAAGAGGGTAAGACACAAAGAAATTTCTGAACGAATAGGCTGTTCCCAGAGTGCTGTATCAAGGCACCTCAGTGGGAAGTCTGTGGGAAGGAAAAAGTGTGGCAGAAAACGCTGCACAACGAGAAGAGGTGACCGGACCCTGAGGAAGATTGTGGAGAAGGACCGATTCCAGACCTTGGGGGACCTGCGGAAGCAGTGGACTGAGTCTGGAGTAGAAACATCCAGAGCCACCGTGTACAGGCGTGTGCAGGAAATGGGCTACAGGTGCCGCATTCCCCAGGTCAAGCCACTTTTGAACCAGAAACAGCGGCAGAAGCGCCTGACCTGGGCTACAGAGAAGCAGCACTGGACTGTTGCATGTCATTCGGAAATCAAGGTGCCAGAGTCTGGAGGAAGACTGGGGAGAGGGAAATGCCAAAAGTCCTGAAGTCCAGTGTCAAGTACCCACAGTCAGTGATGGTCTGGGGTGCCATGTCAGCTGCTGGTGTTGGTCCACTGTGTTTTATCAAGGGCAGGGTCAATGCAGCTAGCTATCAGGAGATTTTGGAGCACTTCATGCTTCCATCTGCTGAAAAGCTTTATGGAGATGAAGATTTCATTTTTCAGCACGACCTGGCACCTGCTCACAGTGCCAAAACCACTGGTAAATGGTTTACTGACCATGGTATTACTGTGCTCAATTGGCCTGCCAACTCTCCTGACCTGAACCCCATAGAGAATCTGTGGGATATTGGGAAGAGAAAGTTGAGACGCAAGACCCAACACTCTGGATGAGCTTAAGGCCGCTATCGAAGCATCCTGGGCCTCCATAACACCTCAGCAATGCCACAGGCTGATTGCCTCCATGCCACGCCGCATTGAAGCAGTCATTTCTGCAGAAGGATTCCCGACCAAGTATTGAGTGCATAACTGAACATCATTATTTGACTTTGACTTTTTTGTATTAAAAACACTTTTCTTTTATTGGTCGGCTGAAATATGCTAATTTTTTGAGATAGGAAATTTGGGTTTTCATGAGCTGTATGCCAAAATCATCAATATTAAAACAATAAAAGGCTTGAACTACTTCAGTTGGTGTGTAATGAATCTAAAATATATGAAAGTCTAATGTTTATCAGTACATTACAGAAAATAATGAACTTTATCACAATATGCTAATTTTTTGAGAAGGACCTGTATACTCAGGACAGACCATCACCAAGATATCACTGGGGGTCCAACTCCTGGCATCCCTGTCGATAAGCTGATAAAAAGGAGGCCAAAACCCTCACCAGAGAACCATTGCCTCCTCAAAGCCCACTATGCACTGACTGGTACCCAGATCCGAACTTCTTCACTGAAGTTTGGGTTTGGTGTGAAAATAGCATTCTTAATACAGAATGCTCACCAAAAATGTGGCTTTAGGGGTTAAAAAATAAACTCACCTCATCCTGTTCGCACAGGCAGCATCTTCTTTCATGACCTGCCAAAGTACCTTTGACGTAATAGCGCTCGCCACGTGGTGAGCGCAGTGACGTCAGCTCAGGTCCTGCTGAATGAAAATGGAAATCTATCTTGATTCAGCAGGACCTGCACTGACGTGGAGCGCGATAATGTCAGAGGTCCATAGGCAGGTCCTGAAAGATGAAGAAAGAAGACCATGTCGGCTGCACGAACGACAGGATGAGGAGAGTTAATTATTTATTTCTTTTTTATCCCTCAAGGCACATTTTAGTAAGCACTCTGTATTAAGAATGCTATTATTTTCCCTTATAACCATGTTATAATGGAAAATACAGTAAATTGACTTTAATCAATTTACTTACATCATCTCCTAGCAACCATGCGTGAAAAATCGCACCGCATCCGCACTTTCTTGCGATTTTCTTGCAGACCCTTTGAAAAAACGCAGAATATAGAACATACTGTGATTTTCATGCAACGCGCAAGTGATGCGTGAAAATCACCGCTCATCTGAACAGCCTCATTGAAGCGAATGGGTCCGGATTCAATGCGGGTGTAATGCGTTCACCTCACACATTGCACCCGTACAGAAATCTCACCTGTGTGAAAGGGGCCTAAACAACTGACCGGTGGGTTGTCGAACCCCCACCGATTTACCCATCTCTCCTGAGGATAGATCATCAATATCTAACTCCAAGAAAACCCTTTAAACCCAAAAGGCCATTGCACTAGCATATTACCATTAATGGCAGTTAGATGGGTGAACTTCTGTCTGAATTGTTTGAACATAGCAATTCGTGGTAAATTTGTAATGAATCGAAATTCTGGTCAAACATTGGCGAAGCTGACAAATCGAATTCTTCAAAACTTCGCTCATCTCCAATTAGGTTAGATTTGTGAAACTTTGAAAATGCTGTTACAGTTTAGTTTGCAAAATACAACATTTTTTATTCTATTACAGTTTATATAGAAATTAGAAGGTTAAATGAGAATTCAAATGAGCTACTTTACGGAATATAAAAACTCAGACAGCGCAACAATCTCTGATCAGTTTCCCTCCACAGATTCTATAGACCTACATCACAAAAAGTTCCCACACAATAACTTCCTTATTATTGTTTTAAGGTAGAACTTAATTTAAAGCTGACTTGCAAAGATACCGAAAATTGGCAAACCGCAGGAAGACTTCTCCTGTGGAGCTGAAATAAATTAAGTCAACCAATAATGAAAACCTGCTAATTCAGTGGGACTTGATAAACTGCGCAGGCCGTCAAACTGCATGCAGAGCGACCGCAACATTTTTCTATTATACATAGTCATATTTGTATGCTGTTCTTCTGTGCCCAGTCCTTTAGTAAAGATGCTGAATGGAAGTATTGTACAATTAATATCAAAACTAGACTCTTACCTGAAGTCGGAATAGGTTTGTACACTTCCAGATACTGTTCTCCATGAAGCATCTAGGTATAAAACAGAATAAAGAAGTTGCATACTGATCAGGTTTAGGTGATCAAGACAGATCGTTTTTGGGTTTAATGCCCGTTAATGAGCATAAAAAAAGTATTTTAAGTGTCTTGAAGCCCCAGTAAACATTGATAGAAGAGGTATTATGTCTGTCTCAAAGTCGTTGGGCGTCCAAAATAAAAGGTTATGCTAAATTAGTACTGAAGAACTCGAATGTAATTTTTGTAGTATTGCTCCATTGGGAGGAGACACTATACTATTCTGTAAGACTAGCTAAACTGCTCAGATGGCAAGTACAATGAGATTTCTGGCCCCTTGGTAGAGCTTAGATTTCCTTCTCCCTCTCCATCGTGTTGTCAGCCCATCCCTATGCGTCTTCCCTACATCAGCAAATACCGCAGTGCAGACAATTAAGGAACCATGCACAGAACCTGACACCACAAAGTCTACAGCAGAGGAACGGGAATACATAAGAAATATCCAGGATGTAAACATCCGATCCTTGTTCTGGAAGGTACTATGCCGTCAGCACCTTGCTATTCTGGTTTAGTGAAAATCATTCCTTATAATACTGGCTGATTCATATCATCTCATCGGGGAGCACATAGAAAACTTTAGGGCTCATGCTCACAACCAGATGAGTTTTGTGGTCCACAAACCACAGATCCAGGTCATGTGAATACCACCATTTTATTTTTCCCTTCTATAGAAAAATCCTACTCTTGTCCACCAAATGGACAAGTATAGGACACGTTCTAATTTTTTTATTTTGCTGGAGTGTGGCATGGACAAACTGATGAAGGCAGCACACTGTGCTATTTGCGTTTTCTGTAGCCCCATTGAAATGACTGGTTCTGCATCCAATCTGCAAAAAATGCGGATTTGATGCTGCACTGTGCATGAGTCCTTATTTAAAAAAGGTAAATATCCGGGTACATTGACTGACAAGTCAGACAATTATAGAGAACTGTTCCTATGAAAGCTAGTTACCAATACCCACCCTGTTTAAAAGGTGCCACCAAATCAACCAATGAACAAGCAAATGCTCATTTCTGGTTAACAGATGGTCCTGGCCAGCAACAAATCCCTATAGGGACGAGCAATCGCTCAGCGCCAAACAGATGACTGCTGCATGTAAATGCAGCTTCCCCTATGCCGATGAGGAATCAGTTATCGAGAGCATTTGGTTTGTCGCCAATAACTGCCTGTAAAATTGGCTCGTGAGAAAGGACCTCTCCGGAGACAATGATCGAGCAGTTATCAGGAACTAGTGATGTGGATCTCAGCTCTGCTCAATACGTAGCCAATGATCATTTCCAATCACTGCCTAAAAGGAACCTTAAAGGGAGTCTGGTAGTTGCATTAGTGAAGTGTATGGGATAGACTCGAGGAGGAGCTCGTTACAGGCAAAACACTTCTGTAACTAAAGATTGATCTGTCAAAAGAAACATGCAAGCCCAGAACAAGATCTTTCTGATGCCTGAAAGATGCGCATGAAAAAGTTGCACAGAAAGGCCATGATTAAACAATTTGTAATTCAAACCATTATAAGTTATATCACTTCATTAGTGTGTGAGGTAAACGTACTGAAATCAGATCTATACATGAAATAAGATAGGTATTCACAGCCACATATCTATGGGCAGAGTTCACAATAAGTTCACGCCAGCGACCTCCGGCGCTCCAGCTGTTAAACTACAATTTCTTGTCTGCACCATTCGTTTCAAGAGCAACTCCGATGGTGTGCATGCCGGGAACTGTAGTTTCACAGCTGGAGCCGGAAGTTGCTGGCCTCTGGTTTACGTTGTACACAAGTACATAGAAACAAAGTAACTAACAGTGCCATCACCAACTACTCTGAGGAATCGTTGGTAGCACCTACTGATGTGAAACCAGCATCTTCATCTCCTGCAAGTCTCAGAAAACGTTGTCTGCTAAACTCCAATGCTGGCCAGAGGACTTTCAATTAGTAACTACCTACAGGATAGATAAATAACTGAATGCTGATGGTCTGACACCTGGAACTCCAATTGATCCCAAAGAGGGCTACCAGAGCCACTTTGAATGGAATGGTACTGCACGTCAGTCCAACAGGCCATACATTCCCATGACTAGTGGATAACTGTCCACGTTAATCCACCATTTGGAAAGGGATCTCGTGGCCCCTTACCCCTTATTCTTTAGATCCATGGAGGATTGAGCCAGAGTCAGAGCCCCCAGGATCTGTTATGCATCACCTATCCTGTGGATAGCCTTTTAAACACCTGATAGTGTCCTGTTTGAGATTTAAAAAAAAAAAAAAAAAAAAAAAAAAAAAAAAAAAAAAAACAGAAGAAACACTCAGTTTTCAAGAATGGGCCTTTAGGCTAGAGAACCCTTTGATTGTCAAGGTCCCAATTTTGTTTCCCTTCAGTCTTTGTTTCTAGTACAATAAGTAAATGCAAAGAAGGAACTCATTCCATTGGCATTCCCAAAGTTTAACCCAATATGACAAGGCAATTGTACAGTGATCATAAAGCCTTTAAGTAACATTTCTATTGACTACTGAATGAATCATTTCTGGGGTAAACAAAAAACACAGAAACCATCGTCAAACATGAGAAATTTCAGGGCACAAATCCACCAGTTGTGTTAAGATGTCACCACTTCAAACAATGATCTATAGACTATATATTGTCCCTGCAACCCTTGTTAAAAGGAATCCACCAGGAAACTGACCGGTAATCCAGGTACAATGTATTGTAGTGACACCTTTCACAGTTAAGTGCACCAGGGGCAGACCCAAGCCACTCAGTCGCTCCTCCTGCTTTCTCTACCAGCCCCTCCCTCACAGATTCAAAAGGCCAGGCTAAATGACTATGCAGGAACCTGGTCCTACCAATCAAAAAAGGAGGCTGGTATAGGAAATAGAAGGAGCAAATGTCCAGAGTGACTTGAGCCTACCCTCGGTGCACTTAGCTGCCGCTCAATGCTCATTTGCATATAGATTACAAGTATAATTTTTATCTAGATTGAAGCAATGGATTGCTAAATTAAAGGCATCATTACATTCAGCTGAGCTAGCCAACAGCGAAATTCACCAAATCGAAAACCAAGGTACAGTAGCTCAGAGACTAACAGTGTATGTTGCATCAAATCTACTACAAACCTTATGATGACTTACCTGTGTAAGATCAATATTAAGGCCTGGAACTGAAGCAAGTCCTCCGCCCATAGTGGCAGCCTGAGCAGGAATGACTCCGAAAGTTGGTAAACAGCTATAGTCGTCACTCATTTCATAAAGGAACTTCAGGTGATCTGGATCCTTGGTGGACATGCCCACGCCAAGAGCATATAGAATAGGATGTATACTGCTGTACTGGTACGTGGCTGTAGGTAGCTTCTTTCCAACTGCCTGAGCCTACAAGCAACAAGAACAGAACACGTAATATAAATGATTTTCCACATGCAAAACACCTGAAAACACTATCTAAAACCTGTCACCATGAAAACACAATGAAGCAATGTCATGTCCTAGAGCAGATTGATGTATAGTTTTGATGGCTAAAGATTTAAACAAATATTAATTTATTTAAATCTATGCTCATTGTGATTTTAGCAGTCATTTAGGTGATCTTATCAGTGATCGGCAGCATTCCCTGCAGAGATATCCAGCCATCAAGGATTGGGACCATCCACATGGTTCGTGCACAGAGCTGAAATTGAAATTTACATGAATTATTTCCAATAAAACTATAAAATAAAAAAATAAAAATCAATCAATCTGCTCAGCTTCTCCTGCTCTATGCCAGGATGTCTGCAGAATGCTCTGCATAATGGTGGTTTACTTCTAGTGGTTTACCAACCTTGAAATGACTGTGTAAACCGTTTAAATGCTGTGTGATTGGTCTGTAGCTTAGATGCCGCTGTACGGCTAGAATCACATCTGTGCCAGGGGCTGTCAGCTGCCTCCATTGCAGATTCTGTCAGCAGCTGAGGCAGGGTGCTGACCCTCCTTAAAGAGGCCAGTCCTGTATGGAGACTTCGTGGAAGTACTCTATGGTATGAAGACTTTAGGCAATGCTCCATGGGAAACTGAATATGCAAAGAGGCATCTCTCTCTTCTTCCCCCCCCCCCAAAAAAAACATCCCGCCAGCACCACCTATTGGAAGTGGCTCCCTAGGAGTAAAGATCTGAATTTCCAACAAGCCTTTGGATTTGACAAAGCAATATAGAAAGACAAAAAGCTATTTTTTCTGACACCATGCTTGACACCATGAGAGAAACCAAACAAACCCCATTATAGTCCCCGTAATGGGGTCCATCAGGCAATGTTGATGTACATCTGACAATTTATTTTTCTGATCTTTAAACCCCTTAAGGAACCCCGCCATACATGTACAGCGCTGGTGGACGTCCCTTAAGGACCGGCACGGTACATGTATGGCAGGCTGATAGGGATGGTGCAGGAGCTGCGCCCGTCTGATCAGCGGCACGGACCCGGCGGTCACTGACAACCAGGCCCCTGCTGCATAGGCAGACATCGGTGAAAACACAGATGCTGGCCTATTAACCCCTTGAATGCATGGGCAAAGCTGACCGCGGCATGCAGAGGGTACAGGTGCCCTCCGCATCTCCATCGGGTCCCCGATGGCAGAGAAGGCAAGCCCGATGCCTTCCTTAGGCTGGGTCTCAGACAGGCTGTCAGCATACAAAGCGCAACACCAAGCAATCAAAGATCAAAAAAGCCTTATGCTCCCCCAAAATAGTACAAAACAAAAATGAGCCCCTACATAAAACTATTGGGCAAAAAAATAAATTATATGGCTTTCAGAATATGGAGACTCCCCAAAAAATCTTTCAAAATACTTCCATTATGTAAAAACTGAAACAACCAAAAAAAGTCAGTCATTCTGTATTGTTGAGTCCATAACAACCTGCTCTATAGAAGGAGCACATGATCTAACCTGTCAGATGAACACTGTAAAAAACAAAAGTGCCAAAAAACTGCTATTTTTTGTTACCTTGCCTCACAAAAAATGTAATAGAGCAACCAAAAATCATATGTACCCTAAAATAGTACCAACAAAACTGCCACCTTATCCCATAGTTTCCAAAATGTGGTCACTTTTATGGAGTTTATACTCTAGGGGTGCATCAAGGAGGGGGGGGGGGGGGGGCAGTCTTCAAAACGTGAAATGGCAACCTAAAATTATCCCAGTGAAATCTGCACTCCCAAAACCATATCACAGCAGTTTACGACCACATATGGGGCGTTTCTGTAAAGTACATAATCAGGGCAATAAATATTGTTTTGTTTGACTGTTAACCCTTGCTTTATTACCGGGGAAAAAAATTGATTAAAATTGAAAATCTGCCAAAAAAGTGAAATTCTGAAATTTAATCTACATTTTCCTTTCATTCTTGTGGGTTAACCAAGTTTGTAAAAATCAGTTCTGAACAGCTTGAGGGGTGTAGTTTCTAAAGTGGGGCCATTTATGGCTAGTTTCAAATTTTTAAGCCCCACAGTAACTTCAGACCTGAACGGGTCTTTAAACATTGGGTTTTGGACATTTTCGTAAATTTTAAGATTTGCTTCTAAGCCTTCCAACAACCCAAAAAAGAAAATGTAATATACAAAAAGATCCAAACAAACTAGACATATGGGAAATGTAAAGTAATGACTATTTTAGGAGGTATCACTATCTGTTTTAAAAGCAGAGAAAATTAGCTAATTTTTCAATTTTTATTTTTTTTTATTCGGCATTTATAAATAAAAATGAAATATTTTGCCTCAAATTTACAACCGTCATGAAGTACAATATGTGATGAGAAAACAAGCGTTAAAGTTACCACAAAGTGACATGTCAGATTTAAAAAAAAATGGCCTGGTCCTTAAGATTTAGGGTCCTAAAGGGGTTAAGGGAACAGAAAAAACAAATGAGAGATGTGAATCTAGCCAAAGTCAGTCTCAGAGTCACATAGCCACATCCCTGGCGTTTATCTCATACTTATGCGAGATTCCTATAGGGACCTTACAAATCCTGTCCACTTCTCGCACTGCTATGTCCACTGGTCACTAACTATCCTCTCTCCCTGTCTTTAGAGGCAGCATATTTCAGATGCTGGGCAGCAGACTGTCCACTGCCAGTAGCAGAGCAGCAATCACAGCAGTACTAAAAGGGGTTTTCAGAGATTGGGGCCGTATGCACACGGCCGTTGTGCGGCCGTTCCGTGCATTGGGGACCGCAATTGTGGTCCACAATACACGGGCAACGGGTCGGGCCCATTCAACTTGAATGGGTCCGTGGTCAGTCTGCACCACAAAAAATGATGGCGTCATTTATTTGCGGTGCAGAACGGAAAGAAACACCACGGAAGCACTCCATAGTGGTTCTGGTGTTCCATTCCACATCTCCGTGGAATTGGGGTCTGCATCTGTGATGCGTGGTGCACGCGGCCGGCGGCCATGGATTGTCAACCCGCAATACAGCCACAGCCGCAGTGTGCATGAGGCCTTTTACTGATTTACCAATCCCTTGGATAGTTTCAGTATCTAATCTGAGGTCCAACACCCAGGACCCCACCGATCAGCTGTGTGATTAGACACCTGCGCAAGCAGTAGAGCCCCAGCATTCTTTGCTCACCAAGCACAGCACTGTACACTATAGCGGCTGTGCTTGGTATCGCAGCTAAGCCCCATTCAATTCAGTGGGGATGAGCTAAAACTAGGCCATGCGACATGGCCTGGGTTAAGGTGAGAGAAAGCTGCAGCACTATTGCAAGTGCCGATGCCTTCTGAAATATAAGATCGGGTCATCAATATAAGAGCCTCTGAAGACCCCTTTAATACATTGAATAAATGGTGCATGCATGCAGGCAGACTGGGGAGAAGAATGATGGAAACTAGTTTGTTTTTACATTAGTAACCCCACAACAAGCCCTAGCAGCATGGAAACTACTGTGCTGCACTGCGCTATGCAAGATAATGAAAATGAAAAATACACACTCCGCTATAGTGGCATCACCTGGTAAGCATTCAGCATGTCTGGTGAACAGCGCCATATTATACTCCTATATTATCTCACAACTACAAGTGCAGAACTTTTTTCTGGACAGCGCTAAACAAAACATTGACCCTCAAAGCTTGTCATCTCCTGAGTGACACTAAACAGCTTCATACAACACAGGTCATCGTCTATAGCACGCGGCATGTTGCTTTTATGTCCAGCACAGTCTTCAGTGACCCGTCAGCTACAGCGAGTGCTCCACAACCCATTCTAGACACAAGTTCATGACAGAATAACGAACGTGACGAGCCTGTTCTGCAGCGCGGCGGATGGGCATGGAAACATTAGAGGAGGGTGCTGTGTAACAAAGACAAGCAGCAAGCATTAAGCTGAAATGGGACAGCAGGATGGTGGCATATATCACCAGAATGAGAGACATTAGAAACAGATGTCCGCAGTGACAGATTTTAAAGGGCTGAACATTTCTTCTCTCCTGAAAAGTAATACAACTTAAGTAGGAGGCATTTCATTTATATAGACACTCAGCACCGGATCTGCTGTAATGCTTGTCTGAAATACCCATGTATTTCTTGCAGACAGGTACAGCTGAGATTTTGTAATAATTCTTATTTATACCCTTCTGAGGATTTTGTATCTCAGCGCTAGGTGTACAGAAAAGACTATAGACTCTGCACAACGTCATGTCCATACAGCTTACCAATGGGGAAATAACTAAAGTGAATTTACACATTTATTTGCAATTTGCTGATAAGGACAGCAAAGATGGAGAAAGCAGTCTGCTCCGTATTCTTTCCAGTGGCAGACTGATAGGGAAAGGCTAGAACAGCGGTACGTACTGGTAGCAGTGAGCAAAATAATTAAGCAAATCTTCTTCCAGGATACGCATACTGGGACGGGAAATTGCTTGGAGGTTGCGAGTCACCTTTATTTAGACAAAAGGATGTCTGAATGAGTTCTTTGCATGTTCGACAGCAAAAACCTCCAGGGACAGAATGGACCTTTATCTAGAGGCCATTCTATCAGTGAACAGGAAAGAAAAACCGGAAAAATAATTAACATTCTCTTTCTGAAGCTGAACCTGCGGAGTCTGCTCTGCAGCCTTCACAGCGCGCATCTCTTATACTAAATCATGTATTCAGTTATGTTACATATGTGTATATTTTATCCATCACATGTTTAACAAGAGGCCTGAAGCATATGTCACTTTTCATTGTATTCAGTAGAAATCATAAAGGCAGGGAAACCATATTGGAATGCAACGAGACAGCAGTTCTGCCTCAGACGAATGCATAAAGCCATATACAAATGCAGAATTTTACGGAGTAAACTAGAACATAGAACAGAATTTTAGGATCCATTTAGACCATTCCAAGATCCAACTAACTTCTGTTTAGCATCTTCAGACATACATGGAAGACAAAGGGAAATTGTGGTCGACATAAAAGTTTGAGCCCAAAAACTCATAGCCTTTTACATATATGAATTACCAAGGCTCTGGAGAATATTCCTTGGAGAACATAAGACAGCGGCTAATGAATTTAAAAATCTAATGCAGAAGATAAATGAAGGTGAAATTACCCTCTATGGAGTGTTGATAGATCTGACTGAAATATGATGGGGGTTTTCCAGAATTACTATAGTTATCAGGTGTGCTCATGTAGTCGCTTGCCTCATGTACATCTTCCCTATGCTTTCTCTTCTTCTGTTGAACTATCCTGACCCATTTTCACCATGTAAACAAATCTTTCTGGTTTCTTTCCATCCTGTAAGAAACCCTTCCTGTTGCTGTATCCAACCAAACCCATGATGCACGCCTTTCTCTTCCAAATCTCCAGCACCACCCCCTAAGAACGCACATCTAGTTCATGGCTCCTCCCACCCAGTTATAGACATTCCAACATTACAGACCCGCCCATGAACACATCATAGGAAATAAGAACTAGCTCCATGGACATGGCCAGAATGGAAGATATGAGCAATAAAAGATAAAAGTACATTACAATATTATAGCTACCTTCAGAAATGATTTTAAAGGATGTTTATGCAAACTGGAAAACCCCTTCAAAAGTCAAATCGGATAATACAACCCCCTTGATGCAGATCCTCAGAATCCAGATGCTGCTCACACAACAGCCAAGTCCACATTTCCCTTGAGGAAGTAGCGCAACAGAGGACTCATTTAATGCAACGAGTAGTCACGAATTCCAATGTTACACTAAGCCTACCTTTCTAGATAACGCAGTAAAAGTGGGGGTGGTAACCCCTACAAAGAATTCATAAGGAGACATGAAAAACAAACTACTTTGATGACCAAACTCACCGGGTCAACAGAAGAAGTCCGCTGGCTTGTGGGATTCATAGAAATGCCTTCCTCAGAGTCAATGGATGACAGGACTGCATACAGAGAGCCGGTGGACTCTAAATCAGGATAAGAAAATAAAACAGATTATAAATATTTCTGCATTTATTCAGGTAGAACACACCAATGTGATTGCAACTGTATTATGGCTTGTGATACTACTGTACACCCTTTAGTAAGCCCCCAGCCAACCACTTAAAATGACGCTGTGGAGAGAACCTCCTGCAATAAGTTTCATCAACTTACCATAAGAGAGCTACAATAATGGGATCTAGAGAGCTCTCCTGAATCAAGCAGGTTTTATACTCAGACACTAAGCCAATTTTAGGTAGAAGTAAAATGCACATAATTTCAATGTTTGTCCAATGCATGTGTCAACATTATAGTTAAATCAATGACCGTGAAAGTATCAAGACACTGGCATAAAGACTACTGCAAGGTAATTACGAATATGCACCCCTGAGGACTTCAATTGCCTACAGTATACATGGGTGCCTTTTAACAACATTTGTACAGGTGTAGCATTTCTAAACATGAGTGATATCACTTCACATTGTAAAACAAAAACCATTGACAACTTCAATTAAAAATGCCCTGCCACTATTTACTTTCTTACAGACTTCCCAGCAAGGGCGATTCATGGCGGCAATCATTTTCCTGATCCCCACGGCTGGGTTGCAGCTCCATCGCTGCCCAGCTGGATCTGCAGGCCCAGAGAGTCTCCCTAAGTCAACAGCTGGGTGGTGACAGGTCATTCATCAGTGTGCTTTCTGCATCTCTAAGTCTATTCTGCAAAGGATGGAACATGTCCTGTTCTTGGCCATAAATACAGACCACAGACTCATTGAAGTCAATGCAGATGTCACTTGGACGTATCTACATTTTTCAGATATGTTTTGTTGAATGCAAAATACAGAGTTATTTGAATGTACCCATAGGTTGCAGGTCCACCATATAACCCAACAAAAACCACCTATAATTGGCTTGAACAATCCACTAGGAAAGACTGACCACACTTGAGTCATTGCTTCTGTTCTTAACTGAAGTCACACATCTCTGTTGCATCCATCATAAAAATGGATACCAGAGTTGCCTAAATGTCTTATAATGGGGTCCATAAGGTTCTGGGATGGTGTCCAAATGTGGTCCATCAGTGTTTCAGAGTGGTGTAAAAACATGATGGGATCTGTAAGACAGCCTCCAACTCAGATGGGAATAGAGCCCAACCTATACTTTGTACAACAGAGCAGGCACAGATTATCTTCTAATACAGGATATTCTCTAAGGTAATTACGGTACATCATGGTCAATCTGTCTGGTAGAAGCCCTATGGACTTAACTTGGCTCAGAATGTCTGCTAGTGTGGCTGACTATAGAAACTCCTTACAGTACCTTAGAGATCTACAAGTTGGTCCTAGGGATGGATCTACCATGGTGACACAACTTTCCCCCTACTAATGCCACTGAACATTTTCATCCCAAGGAAGAGACCCAATGGCGGCACCAAATTTTAGACCTAGTTACTTTCAATACTGTACAAGCACATTTTACCATTCCTTTTTTCTTCAGAGAGCAAAAATCACCAACAAGGGGAAGCGACTGTTTAGCTGCAATCAGCATAGCATCCTACGAGACAGCAAATAGGATTTCCTTGGTTTGATGTTCTTTGCATTTTTCCTTAAGGTTAAAAAAAAGGCTTAAACGGGCGCCTCCAAGACAATATTTCATAGATCAATTTGCAGAGTGAAATATTTTTTCACATGAGGCCTGCAGAGTCAATCAATGGCTGAAAAAGCAATTAAACTCTGCACAATTTCCTGTAATCTTTAATACTTCCAACGGAGCATTACTCTTCTAGAAAGAGTATAATCCGAGCGCAAATTGTTCCAAACTTGTGAATGCCAGCTATTGCTTTCCAATGGTAGCAGGGTCAGGAATCATTCCGTCTCCGCACCTCAGATATCCGCCAAGCATGTGCACACTTGTAGACACCAAGTCAGAATTGATTTCTCATTTAAAACATAATAAAAAGGTGCTTTTCAAATGTACATCCATCCGTGCGCCAACAGCAACGTAACGATTTCATTACCGCCTCCTGGACTGCACGTGGTGGAAGAGGGAATAAAATCGTTCTATTGTATATCTGCCCCATATGATTTATCAGCTGGAGGAATAGTAATATTGTATCTGACAAACCTAAGACTTGCATAACAAAGATGAGATGTTGAGAATAGTGTTTTCAGAAAGCATTCAGAATGCTCAGCATTGGAAACAGCAGGAACATGGCGAGTCAACATAATACACCCCCCCATTTTAAATAGTTCCTCCACAAGCTTATTTCTTAACAGACAACAACAATTATTGCAATTCATGACCATCATCAGCAAGAGAAAAACTGAATGTGCAGCACACCCTGCTGTGACGAGAGGAGGTAATGAAAGCATGCAATGAGGAGAAATTAAATCACCTCCATTGTTTTGCAAAGTAGCATGGCAAGGGCAGGAGTACGAGGGACAGACCGCTACATCAAATGGAAAAAGGCTGCCACCCTGTAGAACGCTGCTTAACGGTAGAGCGGCCAGGGAAAGAAATACACAATTGGAATATTTTTTTTTTTTCTTAAGAAAATGTGTTATCGAAGCATCAGGAAAAGGTTTTCCACATAATGAACTGTAACTCATTTGCATAGGATTATAAATGAACTAAACTCCCTTATAAGAGGAGATAAAACATGGATCATCAAATCACCATGCACAGATGAAGCAAAGTTAAAATGGTTATGCAGTTCTGTGGTACTGGATTAAGACGAAATACAGTAGGCCAACCGGCAATTAGACATTACAGCATAGTATCTGAAAGGCAAACCCTGCTCTGCTGCATCTGTAGCCTCTCCTGATCAGTCTGGTTTTTGTAACTAAAAGTACAGTACATAATCTGTCATAATGCAGATAGGGGAGTATAGCAACCTTCTAAAATCAATTCACCATTTCCAACCTCATGGGGGGAGGGGGGGGGGGAATTGTTCAGCATTCAGTTATTTTGTCTGTAAATAAATGTCCTGCATTTGTCAACATTTGGATTTGGTTTTACTATCCACAAAAGAGACTGTGTGAAAGGAGACATACAGCTCTTTCACTGGTGTCATGCCTTTATTATAACAGAAGAAATAACGAAGGATCAAAACAGCGCCCCGCGAACCCTGGTCACTTATAATGGGGTCCATCGACGTTTCCATCACTTTAAACAGAAAGAATAACACTGCACATACAGCTATTCTTTCAAATGTGGAGGAAGCCCTGATGGATTCCATGCATGGAGGTCTAGGAGGAGGCAAGAACTTTTCTACACACTCCCTAGACAGACTTTCCCCGCCCTGCCTTCCCCCTCCACATGAAACAACAAAGCATGACATTTGTAACTGCACCAGACAAGCCACAAATTAGACAAGGGAAGAAATATCAATGACAATGAGAAGAACAAACCATTAAAGTTAGAACATCAGGTGTCCGGGAAGGTTTTAGACTGCGTCTCAGCTCCCTAAGACTTACTGTTCCTGGGATATTCCCCAAAAAATAACTAGCATTAGCCAATAGAGGCCAGCAAGCCTTTCACTTAAATCCGAACTGCCATTTACATGGTCACATGTCCCTTATTAGCCAATAGAAGCTCGCAGGTCCTACTCGCAGGTTTTAGCAGTTAGCCATGCCGGCACAACTACAATGCTATATGCAGGGGAGCAGAGGCCACTGTTAAAGGGGGGGGCCCTGTGGAGGTCACCGTTGTTGACATTTTTACGACACACGGAAACATAAAATGAAAGATGAAATATGCCTGTGCGAAGCTGGGTCCTTCTGCTAGTAGTTTATAAGGCTGAAAAAAAGATATGTCCATTCAGTTCAGTCGACTATCCTGCAAGTTGATCTAGAGGAAGGCAAAAACCCCTGTGAGGTAGAAGCCAATTTTCCTCACTTTAGGGGAAAAATTCCTTTCCCGACTCCAATCAAATTAACTCCCTGTATTAACAACCCATCTCTATTAGCTATAGCCTGTAATATTATTACAGTCACGGTGGGGAGTAGGGAAAACTCCCCACCTTAAAATGTGGACCCGGTGGGAAAGGCAACTAGGCCAGGGGCTGGGATAAGGGAGCAGGTCACCTATTACATCCCTAATCCTCACCATATGAGCAGACCTGGATGGTAGGATGGCTCATACCCAGGAAACCTAGGACCCCTAGTTGCCCTGAAAATCCTTCAAAGGGCAGAGACAACCTGTTCATTACAGACACGGATGAACAGGAGTCTCCACTGGTCTAGCTGCAAGAAAACAGTGGAGACTGAACACAGTAAATGGTTCGGCAGGTAAGCACACCATACAACACATTTACCTGCCGCAGCAACACAGACTGGAACCTGAGCATGAGTACTGGTGTCCACACACCATACAGGACACAGTACAAACAACCACATCCACGTATCCAGCACACCAGTTACTGCCTGGAAACCCCCATGCAAAACAGACATGGCGGCCCCAGGCAGAGCAGCATCCAAGACTTTTAGTTCACCCTCTGGGGAACCCCGGGACCCCCTTACAGAGGCACAACAATCAGGGAAAATGTCTAGCAACATGCTGTACTACAGACACCAATACACCAGACATGTAACACTAGACAAGACAATACCCACCATATGAACACCACACAAATAAGATGGGTAGAGAAGGGAAGGTGACACCGGGAAAACAAAGACCATGATGTTTCACAAGGTGGCCCTCAAGCACTGGGCAGATGGTAGAGGCCGGGCAGGAGCACAGCTCCAGCACACAGCAAGGGTGGAGGAACACTGCACTCAGCCAACAGGCCACAGGCAATATAAACCTTGTGGCCACACCAAGGAAACCCCTAAATCCCCACCAGCTAATTAACCCCTCTAGCACCAGACAGGAAAGACCTGAGGAGAAAAGGAGGAGGCACCTACATGCTGCAACCACAACACGTTGCCGCTGGCAACAGCATGCACAGCAACAGTGTCACGGCACACCCCACAGAGGCCGTGACAGTTACACTCCAGAAACACATACAGGCTCACCATCACCTCAGGATAAGTTCCATAGTCTCACTGCTCTTACCGTAAAAAAAAAAACCTTCTATGTTTGTCTACAAACCTTCTTTCCTCCAGACGAAGAGGATGTCCCCTAGTCACAGTCACAGGGATAAATAGATGGGAGAGATCTCTGTACTGACCCCTGATATATTTATACATAGTAATTAGATCTCGTTGTCTTTTTTTCTAAAGTGAATAACCCTAATTGATCATCTTTCTGGGTACTGTAGTCCACCAATTCCAGTTATTACTTTAGTTGCCCTCCTTTGAAACCTCTCCAACTCTGCCATATCAGTTTGTTCACAGGAGCCCAGAACGCTACACAGTACTCCATGTGTGGTCTGACTAGTGATTTGTAAAGTGGTAGGACTATGTTCTCATCATAGGCATCTATGCCCTTTTGAGGCAACCCATTATCTTATTGGCCTTGGCAGCAGCTGCCTGACACTGGTTTATACAGCTTAGTTTGCGGTTCACAAATTCTTAGGTCCTTTTCCATGTCAGTGTTACCAAGTGTTTTACCATTTAGTATGTACGGGTGACTTGAATTATTCCTTCAAATGTGCATAACCTTACATTTCTCAGGTGGTAAACCTCATCTGCCACTACTCTACCCAAGCATCCACTCTATCCAGATCCATCTATAGCAGTATATGGTCCTCTTCTGTGTCAATTACTTTAAACAATTTTGGGTCATCTGCAAAAATTTATATTTACTACATGAGCCTTCTACAAGACCATTAATATATTGAAGATCATGGGGACCAATACTGACCCCTGTGGTACCCCACTAATGACAGTGACCCAATCCGAGTGTGTACCATTATTAACCCTTTGTTTTCTATCACTGAACTGTTACTTAACCACATACAGTTTCTCCCAGTCCAAGCATTCTCATTTTATATACTAACCTTTTATGTGGTACAGTGTCAAATGCTTTGGAAAAGTCCAGACATACAATATCCATTGATTTGCCACGGTCAAGTCTAGAACTTACCTCCTCACAGAAACTGATTAAATTAGTTTGCCATGACTGATCCTTTATGAAGCCATGCTAATATGGCGTTATTTGCTCATTTTCATTAAGGTACGTACTCCAAGATAGCATCTCTTAGAAAGCCTTTAAACAGTTTACCCAAGGCAGATGTTAAACTTACCGGCCTATAGTTTATGGGCTCTGTTTTTAGACTCTTTGAATATTGGCACCACATTTGCCATGCACCAATCCTGTGGAACGCTCCCTGTCAGTATAGAAGCCTTAAATATCATAAATAAGTGTCTGGCTATGACATTACTTCTCTTAGGATACGGGGGTGTATGCCATTTGGTCCTGGCGATTTGTCTTTTTTAATCTATTTAAGACGCTGCTGTACTTCTTCCGGGGTCAGATAGGGCACTTAATTGGGAATTTACATTTACATTCTGCATTTCATCTGACAGTTTATTTTCTTCAGTGAATACAGTGGAGAAAAAAAAATAAAAATTTAATAGCTGCTTTCTCCTCATTGCTGTCTGCAACTCATCCCTCATTACTCTGTAGAGGGCCGACACCTTCAAATTTATACTTTTTACCATATATAATTGAACATTCTAGGGTTAGTTTCACTCTGGCAATTAATCTTTCGGTCTCTAGTTTGGCTGCTTTTATTTGTATTTTACAAATATTTTTTTTCCCCTTATATAGTGTGTCAATGGTTTCTCGCTCCCTCCCAGTTTTAGCGATTTAAATGCTTTTTTTTTTTGTCATTTATTGCTTTCTTTACCTTTAACCACATTGTTTTTTTTCTTGTTCCTCAACCTTTTATTCCAATAAGGCAAGTACCTCAATTTTTTTTTAGGATGGTTTTAAAAATATCCAATTTTGTGGCTGTATTTTTTTGAGGACTTTGTCCCAGTTCGTTATGGCCATGACCTCTCAGTTGGCTAAATGTAGCTTTTTTTGACGTATGGTATTTTTGTTCCTCCCTGTCCTCCAACCTGCACATCTGTTCTGTCAGGTCTATTGGTTAATACCAAGTAAAGTGTGGCCGTCTCCCTAGTTGGGTCCTGAACCAGTTGGGAAAAAAAGGGATTTTTTTTGGCTATTGCCAAGAACCTGTTTCCTTTAAGAGATGACCAGGTTTCAGTTTCCCAGTCTATATCTGGGTAGTTGAAGTCCCCCATAATGACAACCTTATGATTAGCCACCTTGTCCATTTCGTTTAGAAGTAGATTTTCTGTGGACTCTGGTATATTAGGTGGTTTATAATAAACTCCTATTAGTAATTTATTCTCATTTTTCCCTCCATGTATTTCTACCCACAGTGACTTCACATGTTCACGTCCCTCACTTAAATCTTCCTGGAGTGTGGGCTTTAAACAGGTTTTGGCGATCCTTTCTAAACAGACTGTAACCCTGTACGTTAACCTCCCAGTAAAAGCTATCATCCTGCCATGTCTCAGTTATTTCCACTATGTCATAGTCCTCCTCACACATCACTAATTCCAGTTCCCCAGTTTTATTAGTCAGGCTTCTGGCATTAGTATACATACAATTAAGTGGTTTATGTATATTTTTTACCCTACACCTTTCCTTCTGAACTGTTCTAGTCCCTCCCTCCATTCCTACCCAGTTTCATTACCTTGCCCCAGGTCTCTATCTGCACTATCTTCCCCTCCTATAACATAATTACCCTCCCCCAGTCCCTAGTTTAAAACACTCCAACCTTCTAGCCATCTTCTCCCCTAACACCGCTACCCCTTCACCATTGAGGTGCAGCCCATCCCTACGATAGAGCCTGTAGCCAACAGAGAAGTCAGACCAGATCTCCAGGAACCCAAACCTCTTCTTCCTACACCGGTTCTTGAGCCACTTGTTTACCTCCCTAATCTCCTGCTGCCTTTATGTGGCTTGTGGTACAGACAGTATTTCGGAAAAGACTACCTTCGAGGTACTTTTCCTAAGCTTGCGACCTAAATCCCTAAAATCATTTTTAAGTAGGCTCCACCTACCTCCAACTTTGTCATTGGTTTCAATATGGACCATGACTGCAGGAACTTCTCCAGCCCCTCCCAGTAATCTGTCAATTTTATCCGTGAGGTGTCGAATTCAAGCACCAGGAAGACAACATACCGTTCGACGATCCCGGTCTTTGTGACAGATTGCCCTATCTGTACCCCTAATAACCGAGTCTCTCACTACCAGCACCTGTCTGGCCTGCCCTGCTCACTGGAGCTGACATTCCCCTGACTGGCAGAGGAAGTGTCTGGCTGCAGCAGTGCTCTCCCTTAAACTGACACCCCCCTCACCTGCCAACCCTGCAAACTTGTTGGGGCGTGTCAAATGAGGGCTAGCCTCCCTGGCACTCTTCCCTCTACCCCGCTTTCTGTTATCCAGCTAGCTACCTCACTTTCCTGAGCCTCCATACTAACACCCTCCCCCACATCTACCCCATAGAATGCCTGCTCAGTGACCAGCAAACTCTGTTCCTAATTACCAACGCTTCTCAGTGTTGAAACCTGCCGGTTAGATGTGCGATTCCAAACAGGCAATTTGCTTCCATTTTGAACAAAGATATGCACCCTGAAACGGCTTTTCCAGGACTGCATACATTAAACAAAATGTGCACTGGACTGCGCTGTCAATAATGGAACACATACTAAGTGGGGATTATGCAAGAAAAGAAAAATACAATATTGTGCAGTGATTAGAATCTAACTTACTGTAGTCCTCTCCTAAGGTCCCTGAATCTCAAGTCACGTAATCTAAAGTCACACACTTAATACAAACACGTGAATGCTCACAAACTCACAAAGTTCTGCTCCCAAAAAGCTTTAAACCAGACTGCTTTTTTCCTCTATCATTTATTCTTATGACTATGTTGTGCCATTCCTCTATTACTCCTGCTAGACTTTTATAAACTAGGCTGGTGCTGTGAACAGCAAGTTCAGGACAAAAAATAAAAATAAAAAATACGCGCCATTTCTTTGCAACTTGCTTTCATGCAACTGTTCTACAGGTAAGATATGGCTGTAAAAAACACGGCCATGTCACAGAAGAGTCACCAATTGAGTAAAAGTAAAATGTTTTTCTCAGCAATGTGGGCAGATGCGGCTTGCTACACAAAATCCATCATGTCTGGATTTTCTGCAATAAACACACCAGTTGTGGCCACACCATTAGCCAAACGTTACATGGCTTTCATTTTAAGGGGGGCGGTGGGGGAGGTACAGATCTCAGTTTAGCCAATTGGTGGTGTGTCTCTGCACAGGCCAACACTGGCAGCACTGTGCAGGGACCCCCCCCCCCCCAAAACTAACACCCAGCTGTACTTTAACTTCTTGCAGGAATAATAGAATAAAGGTGCCCCAAAACTGCTGATTTGTCAGGAGAGGTGACAGGTCCTCTTTAAGAGATGTAAAATTAGCATTTAGAGACAGAAGGATCATGTCAGGAAACGAGTCGACATGTCAATTGGGATTCATGCGAGAACGTTCATTAGTGAAGCCAATTGTAATAGAAAGGTCCATTCTCTGTTCCCAGGAAACAACATTTGATTTAACAGTGTTTAAATATAAAAGGTTTTCATACAATTAGGAGGAAAAATAAAAAAGATGAAATTACAAATCAGATGCTGACTCAAGAGCACAGTGACCGAGCGCTCCTTAGACGTCCATTGCTCTGTTTATGCCTTAAATGTCAGGATGTGAAATCTCTCCTGGGGGAGATATGTGCAACTATAGAAAGAGATTTCAATCTTTTTTTAACAAGGAATTTTCATCAAAGAGGAAGCAGATAACACATTTTCAACAGTGCCACTGGGATAAGAAAGATCTTACGGAGCATAACTGTAGCTTGTTTACCGTCTCAAGGACTTCCATGCATTTTGCAGTGGGAAGATGTTGCAGCAAACGCTCATCCTCTACACCATAAGCCTTGTTAATGGCAGCTGGCTCCCCAGTCACACGTGTCAAGGACACTGCGGACATATTATGGCCTAGGGCCCAATTAAAGTGCAAGCAGCTTTTTCCTTGTGTGTCCAATTTAAAAATTCTTTTACAGAATCAATGATTTGTATACATTTGTTAATACAGCGCCAGATTGGCTGTGGCGCCAGATCATCAGGGCAATTCTTATAATTAAACTATGTAAATTTGCTGCCAATCACCAAACACGAGCAAATCATATGACAAGAAAAACAAAATGCTCAACGGAGATGTACACAAAGCCTTAGGGCTGTGATGCCTATCCTCCAGCACTCCAAATGTAGTAAAACTACGACTCCCAACATGTACACTTGCTTGGCTGTTCTCAGAACGCCATAGAAAGACTGGAGCATGCTGGGCGTCGTTTCACCACTGGAGTGCTGGAGGTTAGCCATCACTGCCTTAGGGTAAGGGCTACATATGGTGGGTCAATAGTGCATCAACTATCAGAATTCCGCATCAGCAACGTCTGAGCCAATTTGGAGTTTGTTGCGGAACTCGCTGCAGAATTTGTTACACTACATCTCCAGATCTGCAATTCAAAAAGGTGAAATTTGTGGCAGAAATGCAAAAATAAAGCAGATATTCTGCAGATTTAAAAACTGCAGTGCAGGCCAAGTCATATGCAGATTTTGTTGATTAAACTTTCTAGTGCGAGGATGAAAGTTGCTAAAATCTCACCAAGTTTGTTGCTTTTCTGCTATAAGCGCAGCAGATTTTTCACACAAAGTTCCACTTGAGAAAATCTGCAGAATTTACGCTATGTGGTCATACCTTCAAATCAGTGGAAAATATTTACAACAAAATGAAGTCTTACATTTTTTCGCTCATCCCTAGTGCAGACCATCAGGTGAAGAAACTTTGATACTTCTATAACTTGTGGTTTGAAAACCTATTTGGAAAGGCACCAGTGCTTGCAGTAGCACACCACCTTCTCACAGCTTTTCCTAGGCCAGCGACTACATCTTCACCGGTCACTTGGCCTAGGAACAGCTCAGCGTCAGACGTGAATGGGGCTGAGCTGTGATACCGCGCACAGCTGCTATACAATGTACAGCACCGTTTGGTAAGCTGCGAGAAGGCTGTGGCGCTCGCAGGGGCCCCAATATCTTCTCAAACAGCCGATATGCAAGGGTACAAGGTGTCGAACCCCCGCCGATCAGATGACATATCTCGAGGACAGGTCAGTTAAGTCCTGGAAAACCCTTTTAAAATACAGCGAAATTATAAGTTTTTAGAAATATGCTGCATAGATCAATGTCAACCCGGTCACTCCCCAGTGTCGAGATCAGCATCAAAAAGTCTTGAGCACCTAAATCTATGCACATGGGAGTTCAGAAAGCTGCAACTTAGGCCTCATGCACACGGCCGTGTTCCGCGGCCGAGAGCGGACCATGGAAACCCGGCCGGGATTCCTGCTGACAGCATGAGCGCACGGTGTCATAGCAACCAATGACGCAGTGCGCTCATGCTGTCAGCAGGAATCCCGGCCGGGTTTCCATGGTCCGCTCTCGGCCGCGTGCATGAGGCCTTAGGCTATATGACTTTCTTACACCAGGTCATAATAAAAGACCCCCAATGTCTTTTCAACCACGGCTCCATATCTAAAAGAATTTCGGGAGGGTTCTAAAACCAGACAGTTCCCAGTAAACACTGCTAATTTCTTAGTATCTGATCTATACGTATATTTCAAATATAATCTTTTATTAATTTTTCGTTCTCCAATTTCCCCGTCAGCCTGCCGACAATACTAGGGACAAATTATTGTATTCAATACTTGCTGTGCATATCTGAATACAAGAATGTTCTTTAAGATTTTATGACATAGGAGATGAATGAAGTCTGAAGAAGCTATACAAAGCATAACAATACTAATTTAAATCGGCACAAGGTCCACTGACGTGATTAACCCACGTCACTGCCAACTTATTGCACCCTACAGACGCAGCAGTGAACGAGTGATAATTTTTTATACAACACGCAGATGTGCCTTCGCGCGCACAGTGGGAGCAAGTTATTGTATGCCCACCCTAGACCATCAGGAACATTATAAGCAATACATTCAACCAGTAAACCACCCTATGCAGATATTGCAGCTGTACAACGCTGGAACGTCTTTAAAGGGAACCGGTCACCATGAAAAACACAAATTAAGCTACAGGCAGCATGTTATAGAGCAGGAGGAGCAGAGCTGACTACTATATAGTTTTAGGGGAATACATTTACTGTAACTTGTATTTTCATTTAAGTTCCTCATCACTCTAAGCTTTGAAGTCCAGGAGTTAAACCCATCAGTGATCATTATGCTATTCATTCCATAGCGCTGTACATATGAGAAGAGGTATACATACATACAGACAACTGCAACAAGCATGAACAAGACGAGTTACAAACTGGCACAGAAGGAGAGGGCCCTTCCCGCGAGGGCTTACAATCTACATGTTATGGGAGAAGGACACAGTATGAGAGGGTAAAATTGGTCTCTGTGGTATAGAGGCAGCAGGGAAAGTAGCTCAGATGTAGGGAGGGGACAGGTTGTGGACAGCCTTGTATGAATTTGCTAGTATTTTGAACTGAATTCGCTGGGCAATGGGGAGCGAGTGAAAGGATTGGCAGAGGGGAGAGGCAGAGGAGTAACTGAGTGAGAAGTGGATTAGTCGGGTAGCAGAGTTGAGGATAGATTGGAGGGGTGCGAGCGTACTAGATGGAAGCCCACAGAGGAGAATGTTGCAGTAGTCTAGGTGGGAGATGAGGGCATGTACAAGCATTTTCGCAGACTCAAAGTTGAGGAAAGTGCAGATGTGGGAGACAAGTTTGAAGCAGCAGGTGGTGGAAAAGGCTTGGATGTGCGGTTGGAAGGAGAGGGCAGAATCCAAGGTCACTCCAAGGCAGCAGACGTGCTTGACCATGGAGTGTGCAGCCATTGATGGTTGGGGGGGGGGGAGGTGAGCAAGATGGGGAAAAGATTATTAATTCTGTTTTATCCATGTTGGTAAGTTTTATAAAGTGAGAGGAGAACGAGGATATGGAAGATGGGCATTGTGGGATTCTGGATAGTAAGGTGGTACTGTCTGCACCAGAGAGGTAGATTGGTGTATCCTCAGCATAAAAGTGATACTGAAAGCCATGGGACTATGAGCGGTCACAGGCCAAAAGTCTTGACAGAGAAGAGCAGGGGTCCTAGGGGGGAATAAATGTTGCTCCAAGCAATTAAAACACAGATTAAAGAAAATAAAAATATATAGAAACCGTAACCTCACATAGCCTTATATAGGCAGAATAAATATATTACAGACAGGGGTATAAATTAAACAAACAGATTTAATTGGATTTAGGAACATTTTGAAACCTGATTAATACGCTTACCTTGAATTGTTTGTGGCTTAGTAGCATTATCAAAGTCACAAATCTTTGACCACTCATCACGAACGGCTTCTGGTGTCATCGGGCGATTCTTCTGCCTGATAATGGCACCGAGAGTTCTCTCCCAACGCACTAATTACAAGGGAATAGAAAATATTGATCAGAATCCTCAAGGTGATGCCAAAGAGTATGAGGCAACACAAAATAAAAAAAACTTTCTAAAGGCTACATTCTAAAGAATTCTCAAAACCATCTCAACCCAACTGCATTTTGTTTGCGAGCAGCTTTATAAAAGGGTCTCTGCACTCCTCCACCACAAAGCTGCCCAGCACAGGAGGGAAGAGACCTTTCAGAGGAAAACTTATACAGTCGCTGAGGGTTTTTGTTTGCTTCTGTCGAGCACATCCACAGCTTCCAAAAAGAAAAATGACTTTTCATGCTGAAATGCCTGGCCCCTGAAACAGTGGCAGAAAAGGCGCAAAATGCAGCGCGGGTGAGAACAATACTAAGGAGCATTCTGTGTTACCGGCAATTTGTGAACCTTCTGTGAGTTGTTCAATCACATGTTATTCGAAAAAGAGTTTTCAGAAGAACACAAGACTGATGGAACAGACTTAAAATACACAATACAAGCGACCCAACTAGGACAGGGTGCCCCACTTTCATTAATCAGATTGTGGCATAAATTGAACCACAAAAAATAAAAGTTACAATTTGTGCAAAATATGCAAATGTAACAAAATGGCAAGAAGTAGAAAATCCTGGCATAAATCTATGCCTGCTCAAAAGTCCCCTTTTTTTGTTTTTCATTGTGTCTGCACTACTTCCATTCAACCCATGTGTTTTTACTTAGTAGACTTCGTCCTTCGCGAGTGTTACAGGGTTAGGTTACATGCACACAAACATTAGGGCTCAGTGCCTGTGCTGCGGACCGCAAATTGCTGCCCGCAATGCACGGGCACAGACTGTGGGGCAGCCTCATGCGGATCGTTGACCCATTAACTTGAATGGGGTCCGCGATTCACATCGTAAAAAAGTAGTGCATGCGCTACTTTTTTGCAGTGCGGAGACACAGTCAGAAACACCACGGACGCACTCTGTAGTGCTTCCAATCCATGCCTCCGTTCCGCATCTCAGGGATTGTGGACCCATTCAAGCGATCTGTGATGCGGAATGCACGCGGCTGGTGCCTGTGTATTGCGGACCCGCTGGGGGAAAGTGTGCAGGAGGCCTTAACATGCTCCCTCCTACTAGGTTTCAGAGTCCATTCAGAAAGGCGAGCTTATGAGCTAGGGACCCACTCATAAGCGGGCATCTTCATGTGGCGAGTGGTCGATGCATTTTCATCAAAAAAGTATACAAAATGTCTCAATGGAGTTTATAAATTATGCTGAGAATCAACAGATCAATGCATGGCATGTGAGGTCCATGGGGGCCATTTTAGACTAGGTTTTAAGCCAATTTCTGGCGTATGTGTCAGAATCGGTTGCAAACAAAATTTGCGTCCGAATCTACGACTTCCCCATCCACGCCAGTTTTAAGATGGGGGCGGACCTATGCTGCGCTTAGAGGTATACGGTATAGACAAAGGAGGCTTAAGGTCACAATTCTTGGTAAAGAAAATTCAATGATGCACAAGTCAAGTGTTCAAGGGAAAGTATTCTAATAGTTATAGGGGTTGTCTCACTTCAGTAAGTTGCATTTATCATGTAGAGAAAGTTAATACAAGCCACTTCCTAATGTATTGTGATTGTCCATATTGCTTCCTTTGCTGGCTGGATTCATTTTTCCATCACATTATACACTGCTCGTTTCCATGGTTACGACAACCCTGTAAGCCATCAGTGGTGGCTGTGCTTGCACACTATAGGAAAAAGCACTGGCCTATGTGCATGATAGATGCCACTTACTGAAGCGAGACAACATCTTTAAAAAAAAAAATGTATTCTCATTTAGGACTTCGGATATAGCCTATACCATAAAGGTCTGTTAAGTACCGGTCCCACCTCTGAAACCAACTCCTCTCTCTAAAATGGTTCTGAAATCAACAGAGAGCAAGCCGCGCACGCATGACCATCCTCCGTTCATCACGGAGACTTCTGAAAACACTCCCATAGCAGTGAAGTGAGAGCAGGTCACACGTGTGGCGTGCCGTCCATCAACTTCAGAGCCAAGTTCTGAACACAGGAACAGGTCTCAAAAGTGGTAGCCAAAGCTATCAGACCTTTAGGGCATAGCCTATCGATCTGCCAGACATGTTCCAGATGGAGTACCCCTTTAATCCTGCATTTTTTTTTTGCTTACGATTCTTATTCTTCTGAGTAAAACTCGTTCACTTTGCTGGTACTGTAAAATGCCTGCGGATAACTACAAGCTTTAGTATGAATACGTGCCTACCTCTAGTTCAAACATACTGTATATAGTATAAATATACATTGTATTAGAGGATACTCACACTTTCCAGCCCATCCAGCTCCAACCTGAAAGAAAGAACACACATTTACTTCTGCTAGAATGATATTTGTTTTGTTTGCATTTTTGACACTTCTTATAGAATTTAAAAGCAGTTGTCCGGTCTAACTGAAGGCCTATCCTCGGCAACCCCACGATCAGCTGGTCTGTGCAGGTCTATGGACTGAAGTCAGCGCCACAGCTACAAAGCACCAGCAAAACTGTAGGAGAGGTTCTATTAAAGCCAGTGGGAGCAGTATTGTAGTAGGGAGCTCCTGCTGCAGCAACGTCAATGGTGCTGTGTAGCTCTAGCACCGAAATGAGTCCACAGACCTACACAGACCAGCTGATCAGAGGAGGTGCATTGTCTCAGACCCCCCCCCCCCCCCCCTTCCCAACTAGTGAAGGCCTATCCAGAGTAAGGAAATAGTGACCACCATTAGGGGACGTCCATATAGGAAAGATCATTGTTACACTTACATTGTTGCATTATGGGTAGAGGGAGAGGTGTTCAATGAAGGGGGTGCTCCCGAACTTAATGTTCAAGATCTCGGATCTCCTGACCTCAAACACTTAAAAAGAACCTGTCACCTGGATTTTGTGTATATAGAGCTGAGGACATGGGTTGCTAGATGGCCGCTAGTACATCTGCAATACCCAGTCCCCATAGCTCTGTGTGCTTTTATTGTGTAAAAAAAAAAAAAGGGTAAATTACTCTTACCGGTAATTGGATTTTCCAATAGCCTCCACAACGGCATTCACAGGAGGAGGGTGTCCCCGCCTCCAGGACAGGAAACAACGAGGAAGCACAGGATTTAAGGAGCCTCCTCCCCTTACCTTACCAGTCAATAAGAGAGGACACAGAAGTGATGCATAACAAATTATATATTATAGTAAACAAATTACATCATTCATTTACATTTAAAGCTTGGGAGGGAACCCAATGCCGTTGTGGAGGCTATTGGAAAATCCAATTACCGGTAAGAGTAATTTACCCTTTTCCCCGGCGCCTCCACAACGGCATTCACAGGAGGATTAACAGAGTAATCAATATTAGGGGGGGGGCACACTAGATAGGACCTCACGACCAAAGGACAAGTCCTGATCCCTTACTACATCTAGCTTATAGTGCCGAAAAAAAGTCATAGGGTTGGCCCATGTGGCGGCCCTGCAGATCTGTTCCAGAGGGACTGCCTTAGTTTCTGCCCAGGATGAGGCTACTGCCCTTGTAGAATGAGCCTTTAGTACCTCCGGCGGCTGACAGTTCTTGGTAACATAGGCAGAGGATATTATGTTCCTAATCCACCTAGCTATGGTTGACTTGCTAGCCGCTTGCCCCTTATTAGGGCCCTGGAATTGTAAAAAGAGGTGGTCCGATTTTCTAAGCGGTTTAGTGGCCTGAAGGTAAGAAAGGACTGATCTCCTGACGTCCAGATTATGGAGAGTATCTTCCGAATCATTAGAAGGAGACTGGAAAAAGGAGGGTAGGGAGACTTCCTGCTCACGATGAAATCTGGATATCACCTTTGGGAGAAAGGCTGGACAGTGCCTGAGTATTATACGATCATCCAGAATTGTAAGATAGGGAGGCTTGCAAGAGAAAGCTTGAATTTCCCCCACTCTTCTGGCAGAGGTTATGGCAACTAAAAAAAACCGTCTTCATGGTGAGGAGCCTTAGAGGGATCTCATCAATTGGCTCAAACGGAGGAGTAGTGAGAGCAGAAAGAACCAGGCCCAAATCCCAGGGAGGAACCACTGGACGAGGGAGGATCGAAGTTCTTCCTGCCCCCCTCAAAAACCGTTTGATCAGAGGGGAATCTGCTAGTTTTACGTCCAGGAAGGCGCTGAGCGCGGAAATCTGAACCTTCAGAGTTGATGGACGGAGGCCTTTTTCTAGTCCCGCTTGCAGGAACTGGAGGACCTGAGGAACATCAGGAGAATATACACTTCCCAAGAAGGACAAAAAGGCATTCCAGGTTCTCAGGTAGATCCGGGAAGTTACCGGTTTCCGGCTTTTGAGCATCGTGGAGATGACTGCGTCCGACAGACCCTTCTGTTTTAGCAGGAGGCGTTCAGATTCCAGGCCGTCAAACTGAGTTGATTTACACTGGGGTGATTTATTGGTCCCTGGTGGAGTAGGTCCGGGATTGATGGCAGTGTCCAATAAACACCGGCTGACAGTCTGAGCAGGAGTGGAAACCATAATTACGTGGACCCCTTCTTCCTGAGCCTTTACCAGGACCCTTGAAATGAGGCTGAATGGAGGGAAGGCATAAAGGCGCTGTCTTGGCCACGGCCTGGAGAGGGCGTCTAGCCATACCGGGTGATCCATTTGCGAGAGGGAACAGAACTTTCTGACCTGATTGTTGCTTTTGGTGGCGAGCAGATCTAACACTGGGATCCCCCACATTCGGCAGATCTGGCTGAAGACGCGGTGATTTAAAGACCATTCGGCCTCCCTTAAGAGGTGTCGACTGAGATAATCGGCCACCACATTTTTTTCCCCCTTGATATGCACCGCCGAAAGGGACAGAAGGTTTCTTTCTGCCCAACAAAAAATGCCCTTTGACACTTCCGCCAGTGAGCGACTTCTGGTTCCCCCCTGTTTGTTTATGTACGCCACGACTGTAGTGTTGTCTGTTAATATTCTTACGTGTCTTGGAGAGGGAATTTTGTAAAGGGAAAGGAGAACTCTGTGGACAGCTGACAGCGCTCTTAAATTTGAGGAGGCGTCCTGCATGTCTCTTCCCCAGGATCCTTGAACTACCGCTCCTGAAGAGTGACCTCCCCACCCTGAGTTGCTGGCGTCTGTTGTAATGACCATGACATCTCTTGGGCGCCAGTGAACTCCTATGCTCAGGTTCCCTTTTACTCTCCACCAGGTTAGTGACTGTTTTACCTGTCTGGGAACGTGAACCTTTCTGTCTAGAGACTAGTTCTTTCCGTCCCATGAAGATAGGAGAAAGGTCTGAAGGACTCTTGTGTGACTCTGGGCCCACCTTACTGACGAGATTGCGGCTGTTAGCAGTCCCAGTACCGCCATGATGTCTCTTATCGAGGACCGATCTTTGCTGGAAAAAAGAGACACTGTCTGGATTAAGTGAGACTGTTTGTCTTGAGGAAGAAAGGACATTAGACGCCTTGAGTCCAACAGCACCCCTAAAAACACTTTTTCCTGACTGGGGATAAGGTCTGATTTTTTGGGATTTATTATCCACCCTAGAGTTGTAAGACAGTCCTGGATTTGTTTGAGGCGTGAATGTAGAAGTTGGCGCGACTCCGCAAACACCAGAAAGTCGTCCAGGTACGGGGGACGATCTGTACCCCCTGAAGGTGAAGGAACTTCATGACATCTGACATTATTTTTGAAAAAACTCTGGGGACAGAGGATAGGCCGAAAGGAAGGGCTGTGAACTGAAAATGGGACAATCTTCCCTGATAATAAATTGCGATCCTCAGAAAACGCTGGTGCCTGTGGTATATTGGGACGTGGTAGTAAGCGTCCTGAAGGTCGACGGTAGCCATAAAGCAGTCCTGCGGAAGGATCTGAGTGGTAGATTTTATGGTCTCCATTTTGAATCTTTTGTAAACGATGGACTTGTTTAAGGACTTCAAATTTATTATCAGGTGAAAGGAGCCATTTGGTTTTTTTATCAAAAATATAGGGGAATAGAAGCCTTTGCCGTGTTGTTCTTCCGGAACAGGGATGAGCACTCCTTTGAGGATTAAGGTAGTTATTTCTGACTCTAGGGATGCCTGTTTGTCGGGCTGTTGCCTTTGGTTGATACAAAAAAGACTTGGGGGTGGGGAAACAAACTCTAGCTTTAGGCCCTCTTTTACGGTACGAGTGACCCAAGGTTTTGTCCCACAAATCAGAGTCAGATTCCGAAAAGGGGTACTTGCGTTTAAAGGCGGCCGAGACAGTCCACCTTTTATCAGGATCCCTCCATTCCCTGGAAATAAGGGCTTTGAGGTTATTGTGGATGGGGAAGGATCTCTTCTTTTTCTCCCCCAAGCCCTGAAAGATTTGATCGTGAAGGGACTGAGTCTCTTTGACATCTTCTAATCCCAGCGTAGATTTAATATCCTTCAGTAGGGACTGTGTTTCCTCGGGAAAGCACATAGGCCTCCCTGCGGCCTCCTCAAAGGATTCTGAGACAATGGGTCTGAGACAATGCACCTCCTCTGATCAGCTGGTCTGTGTAGGTCTGTGGACTCATTTCGGTGCCAGAGGAGGTGCATTGTCTCAGACCCCCCCCCCCTTCCCAACTAGTGAAGGCCTATCCAGAGTAAGGAAATAGTGACCACCATTAGGGGACGTCCATATAGGAAAGATCATTGTTACACTTACATTGTTGCATTATGGGTAGAGGGAGAGGTGTTCAATGAAGGGGGTGCTCCCGAACTTAATGTTCAAGATCTCAGATCTCCTGACCTCAAACACTTAAAAAGAACCTGTCACCTGGATTTTGTGTATATAGAGCTGAGGACATGGGTTGCTAGATGGCCGCTAGTACATCTGCAATACCCAGTCTCCATAGCTCTGTGCTTTTATTATGTAAAAAAAAAACGATTTGATGCATATGCAAATTAACTTGAGATGAGTCCTGTATGTGAGAAGAGTCAGGGACTGGACTCACCTCAGGTTAATTTGCATATAAGTATTTTTTTTTTACACAATAAAAGCACACAGAGCTATGGGGACTGGGTATTGGGGATGTGCTAGTGGCCATCTAGAAACCCATGTGTTCAGCTCTATACACAAAATCCTGGTGACAGGTTCCCTTTAAAGGTGCATTTAGGCATCCATATTATGGCAAACAGTCGTTACCGATCAACTGGTCATCTAAGGCCCCTTTCACACGGGCGAGTATTCCGTGTGGATGTGATGCGCGAGTTGAACGCATTGCACCCGCACTGAATCCGGACCCATTCATTTCTATGGGGCTGTGCACATGAGCGGCGATTTAAACGCATCACTTGTGAGTTGAGTGAAAAATCGCAGCATGCTCTATATTGTGCAATTTTCACGCGACGCAGGCCCCATAGAAGTGAATGGGGTGCGTGAAAATCGCATAGCATCCTCAAGCAAGTGCGGATGCGGTGCGATTTTCACGCACGGTTGCTAGGATGACGATCGCAATAGAGACCCGATCATTATTTTCCCTTATAACATGGTTAAGGGAAAATAGCATTCTGAATACAGAATGCATAGTAAAACAGCGCTGGAGGGGTTAAAAAAATAAAATAATTTAACTCACCTTAGTCCACTTGATCGCGAAGCCCGGCATCTCCTTCTGTCTCCTTTGTTGAATAGGACCTGTGGTGAGCATTAAATACAGGTAAAGGACCTTTGATGACGTCACTCCGGTCATCACATGGTACGTCACATGATTTTACCATGGTGATTCACCATGGTAAAAGATCATGTGACGTACCATGTGATGACTGGAGTGACGTCATCAAAGGTCCTTTACCTGTATTTAATGCTCACCACAGGTCCTATTCAACAAAGGAGACAGGAGATGCCGGGCTTCGCGATCAAGTGGACTAAGGCGAGTTAAATTATTATATTTTTTTAACCCCTCCAGCGCTGTTTTACTATGCATTCTGTATTCAGAATGCTATTATTTTCCCTTATAACCATGTTATAAGGGAAAATAATATAATCTACAGAACACTGATCCCAAACCTGAACTTCTGTGAAGTTCGGATTTGGGTACCAAACATGCGCAATTTTCTTCATGCGAGTGCAAAGCGCAATGCAATGTTTTGCACTCGTGCAGAAAAATCGTGGGTGTTCCCGTAACGCACCCGCACATTTTCCCGCAATGCCCGTGTGAAAGGGGCCTAAATGTGCCACTGCTCACCGGATCGAGTGAAACTGTTGTTCCTCGAGTGATCCTGTTGCTTGTGCAGGCACCACCAATCATGGCTTCTGAGCAGCAGATCGTGCTGTCTAAACTCAGAAGCCATCAATCTGTACGAGGACAAGATATCACTATACCATCTCCCATCCTCATACAGTGAAGGAGATCACTGCATGTAAATGCAGCAGTGTCCTACACTGAACGAGAAGCCGGTCAAGGAGGAACACTTCATTCCCGTCAAAATTCACATTAACCCATATTCTTATTAGTTTGATAATAGATTTATAGAGTGTCAGCAGATCAGAGTTAAGAGGTATACATGAGCCATCAGATGACAGGATATATAAAAAAAAACAAAAAAAAAAAAAAACAGACTAACCCTTGTAACTCAAAAGGCTGAACACTGATAACATTTTAATAAAATTGAGCAATTAGTAACTATAACTGTATGAGATCACTGAAATGTATGCATTTTACCAATAGAACAGAAGCGAAAACCGCATTGTGGAAAGGCATTTTATTTGATTCCACAGCTATAAAGCAAAGCATATAATACATTTTTTTTTGCTTTGTTAATCAGGTGAGTTTTACGGTTGCTGAAATGGGTGCGTCAGTATCATGTTCTCAGATGATCACCCATTCCAAGTAATGATCAGAGAAGAGCTCCTTAAAAGCGTGCACGTGACATTCTGGAATAGGAGACTAAAACCAGCCGCCTCCTGCCATTCAAGTTACCTGCCGTCATCTTATTCCTCTGCAGTTATTCCACAGAAGAGAGCAATTTCCTAAAACAAAAAAATAATTGGCCATTCTTGACAACATAAGAAAAATCTCACCTCAAACAAACTACCGTTTTCTTGACAGCTTTCATGACACAGCCACAGCACGATGGGAGCCACATACTCCGGCTTTAGTGCGTCTACAAAATCTAAAAATAAAAAATAAAATAAAAAAACTGGCTTAGTACAAAAAAGAAAATATATATTCATGTCGTTGAATGTATCAGATTTCTATCCCATTAATTTTAGGGCACGGTCAGCATGTTCAACTTGGATTTCCTAGTGTATTCCACTTAAAAATGGTATGGATTCTCTTGCAGAAGAATGAAAATGGACATGGAGGCCACTGGTGGATAGATGCAGAGCCGCAGCAGTGGAAGCTGCAAACCTGCAACAGAAGTCTGAGGTTCAGCCTGGGATTTCTGCCATTGATTTCCTTACAAATCAGCAGCCTTCAGCGCTCCAGCGTAAGTGTGCATGATGGGAGCTGTAGTGCCAAAGGTTGCTGATCCCTGCCCTATATTGTTTATGACTAAAAGGGTTGTTCACCCCTGGGGACCTTTTTGGCAGACCTTCCCAACGTGACTAAACCTGTGGTGGAAAACATGCTAACCTGATCCCTGGAGCTGGGTTCCAGCTTCATCAATCCCCCTCGGGCACCACAGGCCTGGGTTTCCCCCACAAACATCCTGGTTGATGTGGCCAATGCAGCCAATGTCTGGCCACAGTACTGATGCATTACCCATGCGTCATGTCAACGGGTCACCTGATGCAAGGCCAACACATTAGCAGTAGAGTCTAGGGATGTCGGAACATTAGCGCAAGCTCCAGAGAAGAAAACAAACCACGTAAATTGCACCACTGCTTGAGGACTGTACCAGGGGCAACAACATATCTGACATATGGAGTGGAAGTTAATACTGAAGATACATCTATATTATACAGATCAGTCAATGGCCTTAGCGTTGAGGTGCTCAGGAATGCCACATGACCACTGAAAGTCTTGACAGTCCAGTAACGGTCATGTGTAAGTACAGGTCCTTCTAAAAAAAATTAGCATATTGTGATAAAGTTCGTTATTTTCTGTAATGTACTGATAAACATTAGACTTTCATATATTTTAGATTCATTACACACCAACTGAAGTAGTTCAAGCCTTTTATTGTTTTAATATTGATGATTTTGGCATACAGCTCATGAAAACCCCAAATTCCTATCTAAAAAAATTAGCATATCATGAAAAGGTTCTCTAAACGAGCTATTAACCTAATCATCTGAATCAACTAATTAACTCTAAACACCTGCAAAAGATTCCTGAGGCTTTTAAAAACTCCCAGCCTGGTTTATTACTCAAAACCGCAATCATGGGTAAGACTGCCGACCTGACTGCTGTCCAGAAGGCCATCATTGACACCCTCAAGCAAGAGGGTAAGACACAGAAAGAAATTTCTGAACGAATAGGCTGTTCCCAGAGTGCTGTATCAAGGCACCTCAGTGGGAAGGAAAAAGTGTGGCAGAAAACGCTGCACAACGAGAAGAGGTGACCGGACCCTGAGGAAGATTGTGGAGAAGGACCGATTCCAGACCTTGGGGGACCTGCGGAAGCAGTGGACTGAGTCTAGAGTAGAAACATCCAGAGCCACCGTGTACAGGCGTGTGCAGGAAATGGGCTACAGGTGCCGCATTCCCCAGGTCAAGCCACTTTTGAACCAGAAACAGCGGCAGAAGCGCCTGACCTGGGCTACAGAGAAGCAGCACTGGACTGTTGCATGTCATTCGGAAATCAAGGTGCCAGAGTCTGGAGGAAGACTGGGAGAGGGAAATGCCAAAATGCCTGAAGTCCAGTGTCAAGTACCCACAGTCAGTGATGGTCTGGGGTGCCATGTCAGCTGCTGGTGTTGGTCCACTGTGTTTTATCAAGGGCAGGGTCAATGCAGCTAGCTATCAGGAGATTTTGGAGCACTTCATGCTTCCATCTGCTGAAAAGCTTTATGGAGATGAAGATTTCATTTTTCAGTACGACCTGGCACCTGCTCACAGTGCCAAAACCACTGGTAAATGGTTTACTGACCATGGTATTACTGTGCTCAATTGGCCTGCCAACTCTCCTGACCTGAACCCCATAGAGAATCTGTGGGATATTGGGAAGAGAAAGTTGAGAGACGCAAGACCCAACACTCTGGATGAGCTTAAGGCCGCTATCGAAGCATCCTGGGCCTCCATAACACCTCAGCAGTGCCACAGGCTGATTGCCTCCATGCCACGCCGCATTGAAGCAGTCATTTCTGCAAAAGGATTCCCGACCAAGTATTGAGTGCATAACTGAACATAATTATTTGAAGGTTGACTTTTTTTTGTATTAAAAACACTTTTCTTTTATTGGTCGGATGAAATATGCTAATTTTTTGAGATAGGAATTTTGGGTTTTCATGAGCTGTATGCCAAAATCATCAATAGTAAAACAATAAAAGGCTTGAACTACTTCAGTTGGTGTGTAATGAATCTAAAATATATGAAAGTCTAATGTTTATCAGTACATTACAGAAAATAATGAACTTTATCACAATATGCTAATTTTTTGAGAAGGACCTGTATACAGCACACCACACTTGCGCTCATAGGACAGGAGCTGTGGAACTAAAACCAGGATAGTCTGAAAAGGCTTCTTTCGGTTACACCAGGTCCGGCCCCCTGGGGATTTTTGAACCACCATTTGAAACAAAATAAAGAAACTGAAAAATATTTTAAGGTGAAATTACCATCTGCTCCTAAAGAAATGGAATAAAATAAAACCAACAAATTCGAGACGGTCCTCAGATGTGAACCAACACACTGCATAAAGCTCTCATGCAGAAGTCTTCTCACAGTAGTAGCTGGTTTCTTTCTCACAGAATAAAAACCCAAGTAAAACAGCTCCGTATTCTGTGCTCTTGATAAGCCATGCAAGCTCCAAACATACCTTCTCTCATCCAGCGCTGCTTAAAGATTTAACCTGCCTGGCGCTGTGGAGGTGTCTGTTTAAATATTTAGAGTCAAGCTGGCACGTGCCGCTCCTGCTATCTAGGTCACAAATTCTACCTTCCGGGAGAATTCACAGTCATTCTGTCTGCCGGACAAATCGGACATGTCCAGACTTAATTCTTGGCCGTCTGCAAACCAGATGCATCTGAACGTTCTCGCTCGACGAATCAAAGGCTCTTTCAACATCTACACAGTGCATCAATCTGATATATGCAGTGCTACCCATCACCATGACTTTGGGTGGAGACCGCTAGAAATTCACTTTGCGCAATAAAAGGATAAACAATCTTGGTTAGCAGTAGACACATTTGTGAAATACCTTGAGGCATGATATCCTGTGTGAGTCGGGAACCAGCAGTTGGTGCAATTGAATTGCTATGGATGTTGTACTTGGCTCCCTCAAGAGCAAGTGTATTGGACATACCCAAAAGGCCAAGTTTGGCAGCACTGTAGTTGGCTTGCCCAAAGTTCCCATAGATTCCAGAAGCTGAAGTGGTCATTATTATCCTATGGATACAGAAAGCGATTAAACATGCAATCCAATAAAGAGACATCATTAACTCTGCATGAGTCTTTCACCAAATATGACCATTACAGACCACTCAGATCAGGTTCTCCATTACTTTCCCCAGATTACTCTGGTACTTTTGATATTGCAGTCCATCGCCGATTTGCTCCCAAAAACTTATACCATATGGTAATTAGGTTCCATTAGTTGCCCCAGCCCCTCTGCGCTTTGCTTACCAAACCCCTCCTCTTACACCCCTCTGGCCAGCCCTTGTTTAATCTGATTACCTCCTCTGTCTGAAATCCCGTGCCCTCACCACTCCACACATTCCCAGCACGTGCGCACTGCATTGCCCATTATGGGCAGAGGAACAGGGACTGTCAATGCATTCCGTGTGTGAGGGTCCCTCACATTCTGGACTTGCAGGATTATAATTACAAAGCTGTCTGTATTTGTTGGCATTTATTAGTATAAAAATAAATAAAAAAAATTATAATTATAATCTGCTACAAACCAAATAAAAATCGACATATTTAGATAATGCTGAAACTTATGTTCAGGGTATCCCACTGCTCTAAGCCTCATTCACGCGTTAGTGTTCGGTCAGTGATTTCCATCAGTGATTTTGAGCCAAAACCAGGTGCGGCTCTAAACAGGTGCAGATCTTTCCCTTATACCTTATGGCTATGGAGGCTCCACACTTGTCTTTGGCTCATAACACAGGCATGGTTTTGGTCCATGTTTGACCTGCATACTCTGTGGATCACATGTGGACCCACTCATTTCCATGGGTCTTCAAGAAAATGTGGACAGCATCCGGATGTCATCTGTGTGCTGTCCACAAATTATAGAACATGTCCTTTTTTGTCCACTTTGTGAATTTCTATTGATGGGAGTTAGAAAATTGCAGGGTGCACACGGACAATATCAGTGGTTTCTAGGGCTGCACGATATGGGAATTTTGTGCGATTGCGATTAGGGCCCTAAAAATTGCGATAACGATATGCGATACGATATTGTAAAGGAATTGTGCTAGAGGTCTATTTGCTTGGATTTTCCCATATGAGCCGTATTGGGGGGACCTGGGGAGGGCACTGTTATAGGGGGACTGGGGACGGCACTGTTATAGGGGGACCTGGGGAGGGCACATAGGGCCATGAAGGGGGCCAGCATAAGACATATAGCATCTTATGCTGGTCCCCCTCATGTGTCCTAAACTGGGCACATAACTGCCTTTGCGTGTAAAGTGTTTTACTAGTGTGTGTGTGTAGGTGAAACAATCTCTCTCCTAACAGGTCCGGCCTCTGTACTCACTATGAATGCAATGCACTGCAGCGAGCGGCAGCGAGGTGACCGGCCGGCGTGTGACTGACGTCACTTAGTAACGCTCCTCCCACTTCAGGAAGCAGGAGCGTTACTAAGTGACGCCGGCCGGCCCGCTACCGCTCGCTGCAGTGCATTGCATTCATAGTGAGTACAGAGGCCGGACCTGTTAGGAGAGAGATTGTTTCACCCACACACACACACTAGTAAAACACTTTACACGCAAAGGCAGTTATGTGCGCAGGGCCCCTTTATATATAATCGCAGCATTTTCGGGTCGGCCAAATTGCCATATCGCATTTGCAGATTATCGCGATTCGATTATTTTTTTCGATTTATCGTGCAGCCCTAGTGGTTTCCGAATCCGCGGTTTGCAGACCGCAAAATGAATACAGTCATGTGCAAGAGGCCTTAGGGAGAAAACAAAAAAACAGCAGCAAAAGTCTATAATAGTTTGCTGTAGTTGGAATCTACCCAGATGCTAAAAGATGTGTATGCGCTTCTATCAATGCCCAGTGGGCAAAACAGCTGTGGGCACCATATATGCTTCATTGTTGGTTATTAAGTCCTGTGTGGCAGAGGCTAAATGAAAAGGTCTACTACACATTGAACAATGGCAATAGATACCCTTTATTAGCGACAGCCTATGTAACGAGCATGAGCTCTTCGCCCCCACACATCCCAGTAGTCCCCCCTAATGCTGTTCAGCACTCCTACAAGACCACTGACTCGTCTTATATCCTAGCAGTCACTGGGATAAGACCAAGTGGAGACCTGGACTTAAATATGGATATGAAGAATCAATCTACTGACAAATTAGAAGACCAAGATCCAAGTGTTACACCTTCATCATAATTGGTAGCACACAAGTAGCATGTAAACAGCATGTCTCCAAAAACACTGTACCGACAACAGTATGTACAACATGAAGATTTACTCAAGTTTATAATTTATTTCATCTCAGTCCCAAACAGTGACAAGTGTTCCTACACGGAAGTGTCATTTATAAAACTAGTGTAAAGTAGAACTGGCATAGTTGCCCATAGCAACCAGATTCCACCTTTCATTTTGAACAGGTACTTTGGAAAATGAAAGGTGGAATCTGATTGGTTGTTATGGGCAACTAAGCCAGGTTCTACTTTACACCAGATTGATAAGTGACCCCAGCAGCCGTTTTCCAGACTATACTACTGGGGAGAAAACGCAGGTCCCACCAATCCACCCCTTCAGTGTCGCAATCACTAGGAACGGAGAAATCCTGTAGTGGTGGTGGTCAGTCCCCGCAGCATAATCATGTTATCCCCATGGGTGTCACCAGGGGTGTCTTATGTGTACAAGGCCTCATGCACACGACCATTGTGTGTTTAGCAGAGCCGCAAAACACAGATTGTGTCTGTTCCGCAATTTGCGTAACGGCACAGACAGCCATTGATATAAAACTGCCTATTCTTATCCACAAAACAGACAAGAGGACAGGTTATATATTTTTTTCAGACCACGGAACAGAGCAACGAATGCAGACAGCACACTGAGTGCTGTCCGCATTTTTTGCAGCCCCTTTGAAGTGAATGTGTCGGCATCCAAGCTGCAAAAACTGCGGCTCGGATGTGGACCAAAACAGTCATGTGCATGAGGCCTAACCTGTTAGGCCATACGACAAATAACCTAATAGTCACCTGTGGATATGCCTATGGCTGACTGGTCACAGCCCTAAGATAATGTAATAGAAAGTGATCAAATGTACCCCAAAATAGTACCAATAAACACTACACTTTACCCCATAAAAAGCCCTCGCACTGCTCCGTTGACAGAAAAATTATGGGTCTCAGAATTTGGTGATACACAAGCATATTTTTTTATTTTGCAAAAAGTAAAACTAAACTTCTATATATTAGGCCATAAACTGTACTGACCAGCAGAATAAAAAAATTAAAAATAAAACACACACACGGCAAAAAATGACAATGAAAAGGCAAAAACTCTGCAGTAGTAAGAGTAGGGGAATAGTAACCTGATTTTTTCAAACAAAACGTAATGTATTAAAATGCAGATTTAGACCTGGATTAGAGAAAGCCATCTTAAAATCTGCAACGCATGTTGATTTATGCACAGAATTTCCATGGCGCGTAGAGATTTGTTAAAATGTCATCTACTTTGCTGGCACCGTATTATGCTGGAGATTTCAGTCGGTAAATCCAAGGTAATACGCGACATGCGCATGTAGCCCGAGGGTTACAGCTGGATAGAATACAGACGTAAAGTTCAGTTCATGCAGATTTCCGTACAGTTAGAAGTGTGTTTGCCAGGAGTGATGCTGGCAAACGAGAATCATTATGGCATTGACTACGAACACTGGTTACATTTAAAGGACTACTGCTCAAAAACACCAGAGCAACATAAGCAGATTGAAAAGGTTGCGTTAATTCCTAGTCTGCGGCCACATTTCAGGGATTACATCAAAGCCAGCCCTTTCTTTGACTGTGGCTTCAAATGGAAGGTTTGCAGTTGAAGATGCAGCTCTTTGTACTGAAGAAAGCTGCAAAGCTCAAGGTCACGGACAAGAAATGTAAAAAGATGTTCAATTCCAGAAAGTTTTTCTTCCCGGTAAGGAAGACAATTGACCAGTAGCTTCTGAAATGAGCACAATCTTACACTCTGCTGTGCTGCAGTCCTTTCAATACAAATTTACAGACCATCATGCTCTCCTAGGGTCTGCAGGCCTGAACTGTATTGCTTTTGAGTAGCTTTTTTTAAACTTCTTGCAAATTATAGAACGCTCCAAAAAAAGTACCACGTGGTGTTGGTTTTTTTCCAAGGGCAACTACATAAAACATGATCTTGTGTAGCCCTCTAGAGGGAGCAGCACTTTCCAGTGGTCTTCAGCTTTGCTTACTACAGTAGGGTTCAGGAGGGAAACCCCTTATGATGTCCATATGCCCAAAAAGTGCATCCGAATAAAGGAATTTCCTGAACACCTTTTTCTTTCCACTAGTTTTCATCAAATCAGACTTTTCACATTGCTCGAGGTGGGGACATTATGACCACCATCCAACGATGTAGCAAGCACATTATCGCTCGTTTAAACTTCTTTAACAAGATTGTTTGTCAGCTGTACAAGTTACATTATGTCTGAAGCACAGCCTAAGTTTAAACTGGAAGATTAACTGCCGACCAGCAAGTATTATGTTTGCGCAAAAGATGCGATTGGGTAAATAATGAGCTTTTGCGCGTTTGTTGATTGGGAGCAAGGATTTGTAGAAACCTTCATTCAGCCAATGGTCCCATATAAAAATGGACCCTGAAGAGGTAAATCCAGCTTTTTGACACCGATGACCAATTATTTGGATAGGACTTTAATATCAGACAGGAAAACTGAACCATGGACAGACCCGGAAGCAGAAGGATCTGTCCACTTTGCTGGCATACTGCAGCACAAGTGAATTGAGAGTTCAGCTTTTTAATTTCTAGCACCAGCCCGAATCAGCTGATTGTGCAGGAATAAGGTTACATTTTCCCATCATACTAGATCACAAGAAAGCACAGATAACAGATCAACTTGAAAAATGTAATTCAGTTCCCAAGCTAACCCTACTGGGGGGCAGGTAGCATGTGCTAGAGCTTCTCGGAGCACAGAACTCTTTATATATTACAGGTTCATACACTGTACTTTCAGATGCATAGGCACAAGCAAGCAGACAGCTGTACAAAGTCAAGAGGATCTCAACTCTGAGCAAATTGGTGCAAGAACTGAATTTAGCACTTTCTGTACAGAAACAAGACAAGCTGAAACTTATCAGTCTGTTGCATTGTTACCAACATTGCTCTGAAGTTTTGACAGTTGTTTGTTCTCAGTGGATAACTTGGTGCTATACAACTGGAGGATATTAGCACAAATAAGGGCATCTATGACACAGGAGAGAAGAACGAAGGACCAGTTTCCTACCTTCCAAATTTTTGATTCTTCATGTGATCCCATGCTGCTCGAGTGACCAGAAACGACCCTCTCAAGTGAACTCTATGAATAACATCTATAGAAAAAAAAGAAGAAATTAACAAGTACCTGACAGAAGGCACTCACTCTAGAAGTATTTTCAAATATGCCTAAGAGGTGCCCTGGCTTGTAGCCGTCCGTATACCATTATATCAAGACTCAATCAGCAGCAAAAGATACTAAATCACTGCACGTTTCTTCTAGGTGGAAGAAGAAGAGTATGTAATGTGTCCAACAACCACTGCAAATAGAAACCATTGTAAACCACGACTCCATGGAAAACTAGTAATTGGTTTAGAAGCCTCCAAAACGGGAGTAAGGCTACTTTCACACTGGCGTTACTGGGTCCGCTTGCAAGATCCATTTCAGGGATCTCACAAACAGCCCAAAACAGATCAGTTCAGCCCCAACGCATTGTGAATGGATAAGGATCTGTTCAGAATGCATCAATTTGGCTGCGTTTGGTCTCCATTCCGCTTTTGAGGCAGACACCAAATCGCTGCTTGCAGCGTTTGTCCGCCTGACTATGCAGAGCCAAACGGATCCGTCCTGACTTACAATGAAAGTCAGGACGGATCCGTTTTGACTTGGACTTGAAGCTGCTATAGCATGTGCGTGCTTAAGTGTCACCTCTCTAAGGAAAGCCAATAAAGAGCATGCCAAGGAAAGTTATTTGGTCATAAAAGCTGTAGGGGAAATTTGGTAATTGAAGAATCGCGCACTGTTTGAATATGGCATTTAGCAAGTGTTGTGGCAGCCTCGTAGGACTACGTTGGGGGATGTCCAGTAGCATAACCGATACTGACATGCGACCTATACAAGTAGCTTTGTTTTATATAAGAGGCACATGGTCAAGATGGACTTTTAGGCTAAATGCACACGATCAGGAAAAGCCACACCGTATGTCATGTACATTGCATTCTATGAGAATTAGAAGTTCTCATTTCACACAGGTGCAGATTTTGACCTGCGTTGCGGATTTTTAAAATCTGCAGCATGTCATTTTTCCTGACCGGATTTTCTTCACTTAGTAAAATCTGCACCAAATCCACACCAATTGATGCGGATTGACTGCGAACACCTGCTGATTTCAGTGCGGATTCTCGGCACATGAATCCTAAATGTGCGCATGTACCCTTAGGGTGCCTTCACGCACAGTAGACTGTGGCTGAAAATTCCATGACAGAAAATCTTTTATTTATTTAACCAATAAATGGAAAAAGTGAATAAGAGCGGCACTGCCGAATGTTGGTACCTGCAACGGTGACTTTTGTCCTGTCTCAAACAGCACTATGGGTGTTCCGTCAATAGTAGAAGGCAATACGTTAACTCTTCTAAGTATAGGCAATACGACAGCACTTACCAATGCTGTAATAAAAATCCTTTATTTCATCCTAAAAATACAGGGCTGGGGCGCACCACAATATTCCACGGGACGTTAGAGGTGGCGACAGCAGTTTCGCGCTGCTGAGCTTCCTCTGGCCACTTATTTTGAGGAAGAAAAAGATTGTTATTACAGCATTGGCGAGTGTGATCTTCTTGCCTATACTTACAAGAGTTCAGTTTTATTCACCTTAATGGAGCTTGCAGAAATCCATGTGCTTGCTGCCCCATTCAAATGAATGGAGCTAATTTTCAGCACAACACAGAACAGAAATTCCTCTAAAAACAGAAATTATACCTCTATTAGATATACAGAACATTCTGAGTGCCTTGAAGGGACAGCCTACATGGATTGGGGGCACCTTCTTAGGGCAGCACCCCCACAGTATGTAATACAAGGATGCTATAGGGTGAAATAACCACTTAATCCCGCTCCACAAGTATACCACATGGATTGTGTACATTTAATATATAGGTTGATTTTGTTTAATGTACTGCCAATTAAAAGGGAACCTCACTTTAGAAGCTCCTCAAACTGCACTAGTTGATGAATAGTACACAGGATGTTAAGCTCAAATGAGTCATTCTTTCCCTGCAAGCTTGGCGTGCAATACACAGGACTCCAGAGCGCGCATATGTGATGGTGAGGACTCCAGGACTAGTTCTCTATGCATCACATGGCTGATTTGCAGGCACACCGCAGGGAAACTGCAGTGGATATAATATCTGATTTTAGCTCTGTATTCTTTATACCAGAGCTAAAGTCCATTATAGTAGTTTATACGGGTGGATAAAAACTATAGCGGGAAAAAGAAAAAAAAAAAGAAAAAAAATTTACACTTTTGGAATGAGAAAAAGTGAAAAAGTTCACATTTTGAGATGTGCTTTAAAGTACACCTATTAGAAAGGGGTATTTTTCTTTAAAGGGGTTGTCTGTACGTGACAGTGAGGTCTAGCTGATCACCAGGGTCTGACATCCTGCACCCCCACCAATCAGCTGCTCTGGTTTAGTTTTGTCACTAGCTGAGACTACATGGCTCCGTCAACCTTGTGGTGAATAGTGTTCACTTACTAAGTCTGGCCAAACCCTTTAAACCCAATGGGGGAGATCTATCAAACTGGTGTAAAGTAGAACTGGCTTCATTGCCCATAGCAACCAGATGCCACCTTTCATTTTCTAAAGAAGCTGTGAAAAATTAGAAGGTGGAATCAAATATCCAAAAGCAGAAGGTTCTGTCCACTGTGTAGTGGCCCTTGCAGCAAACTGCAATTCATGTGAATGGGAGCCCAGCTGCTGTATGCTGGTACTGGAAACAGTGGATGGTGGCTTTGGTCTACTGTATGGTTTCCGAAACAGCCAATTAGTGTGTGGGGGGGGTGTCAGCAATCTCATTAGTTCTGTACTGATACTTCTATTTGCTTGTGGACTCTAGTGGATCTCCATGCCATAGATGTTGCCTCTCCAGAAGAACCTCTACAGGCTAGTCTAAGAACTTTCAGACAGAGGAATGCAAGGAGGAGTCCTGAAGGCCAAATTAAATTGGTCCCTCTGTTCACCTAGCAATTAATGTACTACTGCCCTACCAATCTACTGCTGCTTCCAACACTGATAAACCGCACCTAAATCTTTGCTAACCTGTGGAAAGAACTGCACACTTAAGCATCACAGCAAATAGACTTTTAAGAGAAGTATGGTGAATGGACCCAAGGCTACTTTCACACTTGCGGCAGTGGGATCCGGCAAGAAGTTCAGTCGTCTGAACTGCCCGCCGGATCAGCCGATTTAGAGGTGACTGAAAGCATTTGAGAGACGGATCCGGATGCTCATCAGTCTCACAAATGCATTGCAAGAACGGATCCGTCTCTCCGCTTGTCATGCGGACAGACAGATCCGTCTTGTATTTTTTTTTCACATTTTTACCGGCCAGAAAAACAGATCAGGTATTTTGAATGCCTGATCCGGCACTAATACATTCCTGAGGGGAAAAATGCCGGATCTGGCATTCAGGCAAGTCTTCCGTTTTTTTGCCAGAGATAATACTGTAGCATGCTACGGTTTTATCTTTTGCCTGATCAGTCAAAACTACTGAACTGAAGGCATACTGATGCAAACTGAACAGATTACTCTCCATTCAGAATGCATGGGGATATGCCTGATCAGTTCTTTTCCACTATAGAGCCCCTGTGACGGAACTCTATGACGGAAAAGAAAAACGCAAGTGTGAAAGTACCCTAAAGCACTTGCATGCTCTAACTGTATAGTAGGTGCCAAAAGAACAAACATTGTATTGAGACGAAAGCTGCTAATACAATAGTGCACACAAATACAACATACACATGCTATTATAGAGCAGTGCTACATTCCATCATCTGTCATAACTAGAATGGAAGTCCGATCGTGATAACTATTAATATTAAGCAAAACCTCAGAAACAGATGACCATTTCCACAAGAATAAACATCTAAGCAGAGATCTTTACTTACCCCAGTCCTCGTCACTTATTCTTGCAAAAGTGCGATCCCTCAAAATTCTGCAAAAATTAAGAAACAAAGTATGAAAGGCGGATCATAGAAATAGATGAAAACATGCATTCAGTAAGGAAACAATCAAATCCATTTGAAGGTAGTTTTCCTGCACAGTCTCAGTTATAGAACCAAGAGAGACAAGGCCATGCACTAGAGAGGATTGACTGATCTGCCAAAATTGGCAGGCTCCTCTGCCACAATGCACATTATTGTGTACGGCCTACTTAAGCAAAAAGGAAAGCCGTTCTATCTGCTGTCAACAAGACAAAACAATCCGCTACATCCAGTAATGGAGAAAGCGTAGATCTGGTAAATGGCGCAGAACATTTATTCATGGGCGATGGATAATTTCTGGTATATAGAAAGGCCGACTCGAACAGGAAAGGTTACACACTGCTGAGAGAGGTCACAGAATTTCATTTGTTCAGTTTAAAATACAAAAAAATAAAATACACCCAGGAAAAGTTGACAATAGGCAACCCTGTCACATTAGGTTACAGTAATTATTCAAGAATACTAATTCTGCAAAGTAAACCTTTTTATTATACAATATCTGGAACTCAACAGCAACTGTACTTGCAAAAAAATAAGTATAAAATTAATAGGACAGGGGAATGCAGGAAGCTTTGTAATATATCTCTTAAAAAAAATATAATAAAAATATAATATAATATAATATATATATATATATATATATATATATATATATATATATATATATATATATATATATATATATATATATATATATATATATATATATATATATTATGCAGCTCACCTCCCTTCACCTGTCCCCCATTCCATATACTTCTGTGGACAGTGGGTGTCTCTGCACCTCTTTCCCTCCACTCTTTAAAGACTTTCTCCAGAAAAGGTGTTAAAATGGCTGCATGCACTCTCCTAGAATGTGAGTAGGACTGGTTGCCTCCACTTTCAGAGCTGTCTAGCGGGGTTAAAGGAGTAAGGCCACCCTACATATTGATACTTACATATACTGCGTACTGGTGGGTTTTTCTGCATGGTCACTCGCCATGATATCAGAGGCAGGAGCATGTCATTATCTATGGTGTGTAGTGAGGCCCTGTCCCCCCCCCCCTCAAACCCCTGCAAATAAAGACAACCAGTCCTGCTCACATTCTAGGATAGGTAGCTGGCGGCCATTTTAAATAATTACAGGCGAACAGCTTAAAATATTTTTATAAGCAGTCTGTAATCTGATCCGCAAGTCAGTCATTTCCCTCAACTCCAGTCCTCGGGACCCACCTACCGGTCATGGTTTCAGGATTTCCTTAGTATTGAGCAGGTGATATAATTAGTGCCCATGCATAAGGACTTTACACCACAGGTATTCATTCTGTGGGATACTCCAATCCTGACTGGTAGTGGGTCCCTAGGACCGGAGATGAGAAACCCTGCTCTAGATGGATTCAGATCAGAGTGTTCGTTTAGGAGAAGTAAGAAAGGCATTTTCACGAAAAAGATCAAAAATCTGCCAGTTAAAACCAGATAGTAACCGGACTCCTTTTTTCTAATCTTGTTTATTTTCTGATTGTAGATTTTTTATTTATTTCCTGAACATAATTATGGGGGGTGGCCATCTTTCCTGAGCTGTTCTTAACAGCATTTTCAAAGCATTAAGAAAATAGCTTTATGACAGCCCCATGGGCCATAGACAATGGGCAGTAGGGGACAATGACTTCTATGGAGAGTTTTCTCGGTATGTCGAGACCTGTGCATTGTCACTGTACAAGAAAACAGATAAGCTGAGACAATCACCTATTGTGAATGGAGGATCCTGTCTTATCTATACACAGAGGTGATATCATTACAGGCAGTACAATGCGTTCACTGCAGTAAAGTGATTTGTAGAAACCAAGAAGTGGCGCCAATTATTAGACAGTGGCCAGTGCGAAGAATGCATTTTTATTTTTTATTTATTTAAACTAAAAAAGGGACCCTAAAATGGTATCACTACAGATCACCCTGCAAAAATGAGCTCAAACTGTTTTGTATACTATCAAAAGGTTATGAGGGTTAAAAATATGGCAGTGCAAAAAGGAGGTAAAACATTTCTGCAAAGTTTTTTTTAGTATTTAAACAAGCTATAAAAATGTGGCATTGCTGTAATCATACAAACCCAGAGAATAAAGTGAACATGTCATTTTTACCCCAAGGTAATAAGGAGAATAAAAATAAAAAATAAAAAAAATAGCTGGAATTTCCAGTTTACAGAGTATGTTCTATTAAATGGTGCCACTAGAAAGACCTCAATGCTATGGCTGCAGGAAGTTTGACAGTTCAAAAAAATAAATTTTAAAAAAAATGTAAAATAAAATAAAACTCCTGCGTCAGAAAGAGGTGAAAGGGGTTTTCTATGATCTAATAATTGCCAATCCTTAGGCTAGGCCACCGACATCTCCCCTGTCTCAATTGATTTGGTAAAGTCCTGAAAATCACAGCTAAAAGCTGAAACTATGAGCAGCTGCTTAAATTACGCAGCATCTGGAGAGTAAAAATTGAAAAGGATGTCTTCATAGAGCAATTTAACTCTGCTATGGTAACAATTAAAAGCGTCTTAGAAAGAACCAAAAGGCGTGTTAAGTGAAGAATTACGGTTATAAAAATAGTGCAGCGAGGAGGTGAATGAAATGCTAGGTGGAATTCTTCACACCATAGATTTCTTTAATTTTGCTTACAAGCCCCTCGTTAACTAGTCAGCTTATGGTACCGAGGCCGATCTTTACAGAAGTTAGTGGTTAGGAGGGTGTGTCACAGGATGCATATACCACACTATATATGCAGCTTTAAAGGGGTTCTGCAGTCATTTTAAACTGATGATCTATCCTCTGGATAGATCAGCATCTGATCGGCATGGGTACGACACCCGGGACCCCTGCCAATCAGCTGTTTGAGAAGGCAGCAGCACTGGCAGTAGCGCTGCGGCCTTCTCACTCTTACCGCTGGCCCAGTGACATCACGACTAGCATCAGTGGCCTGGGTGGGGCCAAGCTCCATTCAAGTGAACAGAACTTAGCCCCGCCCAGGCCATTGACACTAGTCGTGACATCACTGGGCCTGCGGTAAACAGCAAGAAGGCCGCGGCGCTACTGCCAGCACCGCTACCTTCTGAAACAGCTGATCGGCAGGGGTCCTGGGTGTCGGACCCCTACCGATTAGATGCTGATGATCTATCCAGAGGATAGATCAGTTTAAAAATAACTGTAGAACCCCTTTAAGCATTAGGGACAAGTCTTATTAATAGACTGCCATTTGTCTATGCAACACATGTTGCTTTATAAAAATACAATTAAAAGGGGGTTGTCCCTCCAAAACTATTCTACAGCACCTGGACCTGAATACTTTTGGAATTGCATGTAATTAAAAGTTTTGGATAGCCCACCGAGATGGAAGCACATGCTCCGTTCCATCCTTCAACTGCCACCAGCTGCAGTAGAAAGGACATGCCCCCTGAGCTGCCAGCTTGAAATACATCTAGCAGAGTAAATTGAAGCAATGAATGTGGAGATCTCTGGATCCATGGGAGGTACAGGGCTGGTTCTAGCTTCGTTAGAGATTGTCATGTACTCTGATATCAGATTTATAATCCTTTTAATGTCATGCATCTTACATGGCAAAACATTAAAACCATAAATTCTTATGCCCAAGTGACAGTGGTAGAAACAGAAATAGCTAGTAAAAATGTAGGCAGACCTACCGTACCATGCCAAGGGCGTTGTGGAAGAAGCCATATATTCAAGCTCTGTCGGAAGGGTAATGCTTATGTCTAAACTATTAAATTTAATTATTCATGTAAATGCGTTACCAAAAATTCTATCTGCCAGTTAAAACCAGAAACGCTTATCGTTTCTTTCTAATCCGTTTTTATTTTCCGATTGTAGATTCATCCTCTTCCTTGAACATCATCATGGGGCGACCATCTTACCCGAGCCGTTTAGAAAGCATTGAGAAAAGTGCTTTATGGCAGCCCCATGGCCCATAGACACCATGTAGAGAAATCCGCAGCACTCGTTAGGCAGCATACATGGCTATAGCCATGTACCGTATTGCTGCCCAACTACTGAATAAAACACCACTGATTGAATTGGACGAGTGCTGTGGATTTCTCTACATTGCTGTGCCTACTGGGAGCCCGAGCCAGGATCCCACACCGCATTGCCCTGGATGCATTCCATATTCAATGTTCAAGTCACCTGGATTTATCCCACTAAGGGGCTTGGAGTGGCACTTATCTTTTTTGTACCATAGACAGTGGTCAGGAGGGGACCTCATTGACTTACATAGGAGATTTTTCTAGGCATGCTCTAACCTGTGCAGAGTCCTTGTACAAGGAAAGAATAGATAAGCTCTGACAATCAGCTATTGTGAATAGAGGATCCGTTCTTCTATATACACTGAGGTGATATCGGTACAGGCAGGTTTAGTATGACATAAGCAGATAGCAGCAGTAAAGTTATCTGTACAGACCATGAAGTGGCGCCTCCTATTTGGCTTAGTGGCCGGTGCGAAAACTGTAGGATTTTGACATGGAAAAGTAAACAACAACAAAACTATTAAAAAGAAAATGTTAAAATTAAGTGTGACTTCAATAGGTCATTTTCTGATGACACTTTCCCTTTAAAGTGCATCTCTCATTAACCAAAATCAACTCTTCCTGCAAAAAAAACAAGCCCCTGCACAAGACGATCAGCAGAAAAATAAAATGGATAAAAAAAAAGAAATCTAAAATGCTTTATTATGTAAAACTAAAACAAAGAAAGTAGACATTTGACATCATTGCGTCCGTAACAGCCTGCTCTATAAAAAAATAGCACATGATCTACCCTGTCAGATTAATCTTGGGGGGGGGGGGGGGGGGGGGAAGTGCTAAACAGCCATTTTTGGGTACCTTTCTTTACAAAAAACTTAATTTAGAGCAATTAAAAAAAAAATCATATGTACCCCAAAATACCAATAAAGCTGGCACCTTATCCCCTAGTTTCCAAAATAGGGTCACTTTTTTAGGAGTTTCTACTTCAGGGGGGCTTCAAATGGGATAGTGTCTAAAAAGCAGTCCAGCAAAATCTGCCTTCCAAAAACCATATGGTGCTTCTTTTCTTCTGCCGTGTGCCCTTATATCGGTTTACGACCACATGTGGGGTGTTTCTGTAAACTGCAGAATCAGGGTAATACAAAGTTTTGTTTGGCTGTTAAACCTCGATGTGTTGTGGCACACCTAAAGGGTTAACAAAGTTTGTAAAATCAGTTTGAATTAATTTGAGGGGTGTGAGGGGTGTAGTTTCTTCAAAGGGGTCATTTATGGGGGGGTTCCACTATGTAAGCCCCACAAAGTGACTTCAGACCTAAACTTGTCCTTAAAAAGTGGGTTTTGGAAATTCTTAAACATTTATAGAATTGCTTTTAAAATTCTAAGCCTTCTGAAGTCCTAAAAAAAAAAAAAAATGACCTTTACAAAATGGTGCCAAAATACATACATATGGGGAATGTTAAGTAATAAATATTTTATGAGCCATGACTTTCGGTTTTAAAAACAGATTGAAATTCAGAAAATTGCTAATTTTTCTATATGTTTGGCAAATATGGGATTTTTTTCATAAATAAAAAAGGTGAAATATATAGACTCAAATTTATGACCATCATGAAGTACAACATGTCACGAGAAAACAATCTTAGAATGTCTTGGATAAGTAAAAGGCGTTCAAGTTATTACCACAAAGTGACGCGCCAGATTTGCAAAATTAGACTTGTCAATGACCCTTGGTCATGAAAGTATTAAAATGGATCCTCAATAATCATTTTCAGCCCAGCTGCAACTAGTGGGCATGCAGTCCTCATACCTAATGTGTTGCTCCCAGGATAAGGCAAAATCCTATTGTGTTGCTGCCTTCCCCAGTCTGATCATTAGCTCTTGTACAGTTTCCTCCTCTGGTTGAGGCTGTGGCACCTTTCCCATTTGAAAAGTCAGTGCTTGGTGTAGGTCAAATACAGGTCCTTCTAAAAAAATTAGCATATTGTGATAAAGTTCATTATTTTCTGTAATGTACTGATAAACATTAGACTTTCATATATTTTAGATTCATTACACACAACTGAAGTAGTTCAAGCCTTTTATTGTTTTAATATTGATGATTTTGGCATACAGCTCATGAAAACCCAAATTTCCTATCTAAAAAAATTAGCATATTTCATCCGACCAATAAAAGAAAAGTGTTTTTAATACAAAAAAAGTCAACCTTCAAATAATTATGTTCAGTTATGCACTCAATACTTGGTCGGGAATCCTTTTGCAGAAATGACTGCTTCAATGCGGCGTGGCATGGAGGCAATCAGCCTGTGGCACTGCTGAGGTGTTATGGAGGCCCAGGATGCTTCGATAGCGGCCTTAAGCTCATCCAGAGTGTTGGGACTTGCGTCTCTCAACTTTCTCTTCCCAATATCCCACAGATTCTCTATGGGGTTCAGGTCAGGAGAGTTGGCAGGCCAATTGAGCACAGTAATACCATGGTCAGTAAACCATTTACCAGTGGTTTTGGCACTGTGAGCAGGTGCCAGGTCGTGCTTAAAAATGAAATTTCTTCATCTCCATAAAGCTTTTCAGCAGATGGAAGCATGAAGTGCTCCAAAATCTCCTGATAGCTAGCTGCATTGACCCTGCCCTTGATAAAACACAGTGGACCAACACCAGCAGCTGACATGGCACCCCAGACCATCACTGACTGTGGGTACTTGACACTGGACCTCAGACATTTTGGCATTTCCCTCTCCCCAGTCTTCCTCCAGACTCTGGCACCTTGATTTCCGAATGACATGCAAAATTTGCTTTCATCCGAAAAAAGTACTTTGGACCACTGAGCAACAGTCCAGTGCTGCTTCTCTGTAGCCCAGGTCAGGCGCTTCTGCCGCTGTTTCTGGATCAAAAGTGGCTTGACCTGGGGAATGCGGCACCTGTAGCCCATTTCCTGCACACGCCTGTACACGGTGGCTCTGGATGTTTCTACTCCAGACTCGGTCCACTGCTTCCGCAGGTCCCCCAAGGTCTGGAGTCCTTCTCCACAATCTTCCTCAGGGCCCGGTCACCTCTTCTCGTTGTGCAGCGTTTTCTGCCACACTTTTTCCTTCCCACAGACTTCCCACTGAGGTGCCTTGATACAGCACTCTGGGAACAGCCTATTTGTTAAGAAATTTCTTTCTGTGTCTTACCCTCTTGCTTGAGGGTGTCAATGATGGCCTTCTGGACAGCAGTCAGGTCGGCAGTCTTACCCATGATTGCGGTTTTGAGTAATGAACCAGGCTGGGAGTTTTTAAAAGCTTCAGGAATCTTTTGCAGGTGTTGAGTTAATTAGTTGATTCAGATGATTAGGTTAATAGCTCGTTTAGGGAACCTTTTCATGATATGCTAATTTTTTGAGATAGGAATTTTGGGTTTTCTTGAGCTGTATGCCAAAATCATCAATATTAAAATAAAAGGCTTGAACTACTTCAGTTGTGTGTAATGAATCTAAAATATATGAAAGTCTAATGTTTATCAGTACATTACAGAAAATAATGAACTTTATCATAATATGCAAATTTTTTTAGAAGGACCTGTATATACAGTAACTAGGGTGCAGGAAAGAGCATGAGCAAGGCAAGTGACAGAACTTTGGAAAACTAAATTATGTGGCAGGTATCCAGCTGAAAAGGACTTTGGGAAGAACATGGAGGAGAGATTCCTATATTAGCTAAAATCGAGAAAACCACAGACAATGGGGACTGGATGACCACAGCATTTCACAAAGCCCCCAATCTATAGACTCTCCTGGCCTTATGACTGCGCACTCAGAATCTTAGGACATTACTGTACAAGTCAACCCCTGTAGTACTGAATTTCTGTAATATTAACAGTCCCTTCAGAAACCGCTAAATAGACAACCACAAACTTCAATTTCAAGTCATTTAACCCCCACTTTTATTATAAGGGGGAATCGGTCCATCCCTTCTGCCCATTAAACTAAATTCTAGCACCAGCTAGTAAAAAACAGCAGTTGTGCAAGCATGGATAGGGTCCCCTGACCAAGGTCTATTGCCGAGAAAATTAGGTTTTATCCTACATGCAAACTAACTAACAAGTGCCCAGTGGATGGTCCCAAGCCTGGCAAGTGCACAGGTTCCAGTTACTACACCCTGCCCCACAACTCCCCATTGTTATTTATTGAGAGCCCCCAATGTTCAAGGTCACACTCCCCAGTATTGAAATAAACAAAGGGGTTGTGCAGGCAGGGGCTATTGAGGACAAAATAATAAATATTTCGTGAAATAATAATTTGTATATATTGGATCAACCTTCATTTTCTTGGCAATTGGACACGCGTCCAAGGACACAAAGCTGTGACTGTACAAGAGTCCACTAACTGGCACTTTGTTTTCTCCTCAGAAAGGAGCAGATTGACTAATTTTAATGGGAGCAGCATTATCCTGCACTGCGCACAAGCTCAATGAGCGTTTGGAGCACAGCAAATAGGTTGCCTGAGAATTAAAAATTCTACTAATGCAACCTGTCCAAGGAAAAAAGAAAAAAAGAAAAAACACAAACCTACTCCTGTCTACAGCACTGTTTTCTGCCATATATGTGCATGTCACTGCTGCAGTCTAAAAAGGACCAGACCAGCGACGCAGAGAACGGCGGTCTTGTTAGTTGCATCAGTCATCTCCTGCCTGTGAGATTGAGGGTTTGTTCACTCCATTTTTTTGCCTTTCACCACTTAATACAACATAGGTTTTCTGATGAATACATCCTTCTGCATCACTGGTGAGAGACTAGCCACGAGTCCTCAAAATTGGTGGGGTCACGAAGTAGGATAAAGCTACATTGAAGGTTTATCAGATACAATGTAGTGTTTTCTACTATAGGCTTAAACTAAATGAATCTGAGGAAAGACTGTCAAAGTATTACACTTGGAGTTTTGAAAAGATCATAGTGTTCCTGAATCTTGAAACCCACAGTAAATCTGCAAGCAATATTCCAGATCTGATTTCTCAGAAAACTCCCAACACAATGCAAAATCCTGCAGTAAATGTGTCCAATCAAGTGTGGCTGCTGGAGTCAGGGGAAAGTAAAAATCTGGTGTGCGTAAAGATTCGTTTATTTCCAGCTCTTTGCTGCATTTGGTAGGGTTGGCTGTGGACCCCTGTGGAATGCATTCCTACATATCAGAAGATCAAGACCAACATAAAAATAAAGCTTAGATTGTCAGCTTTCAAGCAAGACCAGACAAAAATGGCTAGCTGCTACACAGCCTGAGATATGAAGGGCTAAAGCAGTATATACACACACACCAGAAAAGTGAATGAGGTCTCATAAAATTCATGTACAGTTTGTGCATTTTCACTAAACTGATTTTCTGTACAGATTTTTAAATCTCAAGAATGTCGACCGTTTCTGCAGATTTGGAGGTAAGACCACACACACAAATCTGCAACAATATCTGCAACTAATGTTCATGTTTAGTGCGGAAACTGAGAAATCCTCGTGGAGATTCTGTTTGGAAGCTCGCACCTTCGGGTTGGTAGCCTAAGGCTGCATTCACACGTCTGTGGAACATGGACCGCGAGATACCGGACTGGCATCCTGCTTAGTGCAGGAGCGCATGGAGTCATTGGTTGATATGATGCCATGCGCTCCTGCACTAAGTAGGATGCCAGTCCAGTATCTCATGGTCCGTGTTCTACTTTTAGGGGCCCATTATCTGCAATTAAGATGGGTTTGTGGGAGTCGCTGGGTCAGAAAATCCCTTTAGGCGGCTTTCAGTATGTAGTTTAAGGGAGTTTATCTGGACTTCTGCGTTCTTCGTGACAGGTTTTGGTGCAACTGATCTCGAGTCCTCAAATCTAAAACACTATACTTATAAATAAATAAATAAAACCAGACTTCAGTAATAAGTTTTATACCAATGGAATAACAGTCATCTACACCAGAAACGCTTCCATATATATTACACACACAAAAACTAGTAACCAATCAAACTTATGAAGAACATTTCTAGTTCATTAGCCTTCCAGGATGGTAAGGGAACACCATTTGCTCAGCTAACTTTTTGCTGCATTCTTCGGGGAAATAAAAATGCATTGTGTATGGAACAAGACCAGAAGCAAAATTAAAATGTATATTATATGTCTTCCAGACACAACAAATATGCTGCAGATGTAAAAGGAAACTAATGAGCTCTGCATCTGTGTGGAAACGCACTTCTTAGAGAAATCGGGTTCAGAGTGGTGCACAGGTGTTGTCTTACATTAGCCGTTACGCCACTACAAAGATGACAACCGGACGCGAGGCCGATCTGTGAACACTGGAGACGGCACAAACTCCATCTAAGCATCCCTGGGAGCGCGCCGGTTATTTACTAAAAAGACATTTGGCAGAGAACACTTAATCCCATATGGCCCTGGTTACTTACCCTGCATTGTTTATTACAATATCTGAAAAATGAAATGAGAATATGTTACAAAGGTTATAAAATAAGATTAAACCAGTTAGCTATATGGTTTAATGAAGAACTCATTGAAGTCACACCCACCCAACACCAGTATTGTCCCTATATAAAAAGGTTCTCTTTTATTTCCAGTCATTGGAAGTCCCTGCTATGCCTGATGCTCACAAAAATTAAATAGTGTGGCAAATCATGGTGCCCTACATAGCGGGGCAATTCAGCAATTTGACAGTGATGATAACCGTTCCTTATCTGCACACTTCCAACAGGGGATTACCGGCCCATTCTCTGCCAAGGACGTATGTAATAGGTCATGCCTTTAAAGGAATTTTCTGAGTGCTTTATACTGACGACCTGTCCTCAGGGGCCACAGATATTGTCATTTCTGAACTAATTTTCACGAGTTGTTGGGCATAAGTCAAACTTTTTTGCATCTTTCTAAAGAAATGCACCCTGTGGGTGCAGAGTGATAGGAGACCTTCTCACAGTGCCAAACGTCTTTCACAAAATATATATATGGGATGGAGCTAAGATTTTCTTTTTTTGGAATTCAGGTTGTATGTCAAAAGTCTCCTATGTCTAGAGGAAAGGTTTCTCCAGTAACAGAGGATTCTTTACAGTAAGAGCAGTGAGACTATGGAACTCTGCCCGATGAGCTGGTGATGGAGGGTTTGCTAAAAGTTCAGGACGAGTCCGGATGTATTTCTGAGTGTGACATCACAGGTTATAGCTACTGGATTTCTGTAGAAGGGTCGTTGATCCAGGGACAATAAGTAATAAATCACCTGATGTGTTGGAGAAGGAGTGAGCAGCATTTCATGCAATTCCTATAAGTGCTGAGAAAGCCACCATAAAATGGTCATATCCAGTCTGACCGGACACTTAGGAGGCGACTTTGTAATTGATACAAACATGTGGTTTACATTTGTTACCTATTCTCCCAAATGCATCCAGGGCTGTTTGAATAAGTTTCCCTCCTGCTTCCACTGAATCTGCAGATAAGAACAGAAAACATTAGAAAACCATTTACAAGTGAAGCAATCCGATTTTTTTTAAATCTACAGATGTTTAAATTTTTATTTATTTTTTCCACTGACTGGGTTCAAGGCAGTTCACATTGCTACATAACATACAGGAACTATGAGGACTGCTCCAGGGATGTCAGAAAAAGCAAATGTTCTTGCAATAAAAATGATATTTAAAATGAGGCCAATTCCAGGCAGTGAATGGCAGGGCCACATACTGGGTAGACCGTTTACAGCACACAATTATCTTAGTCTAGACTTAAGCAGTGTTCACATCACTTTTTTGTTCTGACCCGTCAGAAGAGCAGAAAAATAAATAGGATTCTGTATTTTAAGCATGTGCGGTACATGAAGAACTTTTTCGGCTAAAATAACGGATCTCAAATGGAAATGGCTAAAATGGATGCCAAATGTGCACAAATAAGCAGAATGGATGCTTAAAATACAGGATTTTTCATTGGGAGGCTGAATACCACTGCAGTACTCCCAAAACCTTAGAGGGGTTCTCTGGGCTTTTAATATTGATGACCTATCCTCGGGATAGGTCATCAATATCAGATCGGTGGAGGTCTGACACCCGGCACACCCACTGATCAGCTGTATGAAGGGAAGGCACGCGCATAGTGTCTCCGTCTCTCTTCCTGGTCGCCATAGACATTGCAGAAGCAAGCAGGAAGAGATGGCAAGTGCGCATTGTGCGCGCCTTTACTTCATACAGCCGACCAGTGGGGGTGCTGGGTGTCGGACCTCCAGCGATCAGCTGTATGAAAGTGCGTGCCGTCTCCCTTCTCACCATACACATAGCAGCAGACTCCCGATCGGATATTGAAGCAGAGCAGATTGATACATAGATTTGTTGGAAAAGATTCAATAGAATCTTGATTTAAATCTCTGCTCTTTTCCCACTTAGGAGTCAAGTGGGCAGTGCCACTGAGCGATTGACGGCTAACACTACAAGACCAAGCATACAGGGAAGGCAGTCAATCACCGACGAGAACCACATGACTCCTAAAAAGCAGAGATTTAAATGTATAAATTACAAGTTATATTAACTCTTCCACATCTATATTTCTGCTCTGTACCTCCTGCTCTACAACATGCTGTCTGCAGAGTGCACTGCATTTTCAAGGCGACAGGTCCTCTTTAAGGAGTTTTCCTTCCTAAATTGTACACTTCATATTTTAAGATAATTAGAAATTTCCATTAGAAAGACGGTGGCACATATTACTTGTGATCGCTCCTGTAGCATTAATCCGAGAAGTCAACGATGACTGACAGGAAACTCCTTTGTGCCGCACTCCTCTAATGCCATGTAATTCTGTCAATGCATCCATCAACTTAAGGTGCAGGAACGCATCGCATACCTAAGAGCCAAAACGCTTGTGTCCGGAGGAAGAATGGATAGCAAATGTAATTCTATAAAGCTAAATGTATAGCAAAACATCGGAGAATGCCACCGCGAGAAAAGACAGACCGCCATGCACTCAGTGGCCAATCACTAATAATGTGAAAGTCCGTTACTTAGGCTCAGCAGGAACCTAGTGGCCAATTTCAGACGCTGAGGATGGCATTAAGACTGCAATGATTCGACACTTCTCAAGAAGCCGACCCTTGAGAGTAAGGGCATTCTACTGCAGTGTCTTTAATGGAAAATAAATCCACTTGTATGAAACACAAGCCTTTACTAATCCTGAATAAACGCAGAGTACAAGTTATAGGCAAGCTTTGCAAAAGCACAAAAAAAATAGACATCTGTGGCACATACATAAAATGAGCCAACAGTCTGAACTGTGAGAACAGCCGATTGTAAAGGGAGTAAGTGTTTCAGATGCTTGCGCGGTCAATTACTACATATTCCAATACAAAGGAAAAATAAATTATATATATATATATATATATATATATATATATATATATATATATATATATATATATATATATATATATATATATATATATATATATATTTTAAACCTCTCCATTGATTTAGTATAGCATATGAGCACTATGTGGCTTCCTGTCAATTGGGGGGGGGGGGGGGGGGGGGTTTGACGCTGTTTGGGAGCAGCACCATGGCTACTTTCACACTAGCGTTTTTGCTGGATCTGGCAGGGTTCAGCAAAAACACTTCCGTTACTCATAATACAACTGGATCCGTTCATAACCGATGCAGATGGTTGTATTATCTTTAACATAGCCAAGACAAATCAGTCATGAATTTCATTGAAGGTCAATGGGGGATGGATCAGCTTTCTATTGTGCCAAATTGTGTCAGAAAACTGATCTGTCCCCATTGACTTGCATTGGGGGTCATGCCGGATCAGTCTTGCTCCGCATCCCAGGATGGAAAGCAAACTACAACATGTTGCGGTTTGCTCTCCGGTATGGGAAAGGAACAGAATGCATTGGAGCATTCCATTCAGTCCCAATTGAAAATGAATGGTGACAAAACTGTTTGTATTAAGTGTGTGACTTTAGATTATGCAACAGATTCAGGGACTTTAGGAGGGAACTACAGTAAGTCATTTGCTCATCACTGCACTGTATTGCATTTCTCTTTTCTTGAGAAATCCACATTAGTATGTGTTCCATTATGGACAGCGCAGTCCAGTGCACATCTCGTCCAATGTATGCAGTCCTGGAACAGCCGTTTGACGGTGCATATCTTTGTTTTAAAATGTGAGCAAATTGCCCATTTGGAATCGTACATTGTGTAATAAAATGAGCAAGTTGACACTGAGAAGCGTTGACAATCACGGATAAGGTACTATAGGGTAAATGTAGGGGAGGGTGGTAGCATGGAGGCTCAGGGAGGGGAGGTAGCTAGCTGGATAACATTTAGAAAGCGGGGTAGTGGGAGGAGTGCCAGGGAGGCTAGCCCTGATCTGACACAAGTTTGCAAGGTTGGCAGTTGGGGGGTCAGTTCAGGGAGAGCACTGCTGCAGCCAGACATTTCCTCTGCCAGTCAAGGGAATGTCCGCTCTAGTAAGCTGGAGACTATTAGGGGTACAGATAGGGCGATCTGTCACAAAGACCAGTCAAACGGTGTGTTGTGTTTCTGGTGCTAGAGCTCAGCGCAATAAAACACAGACCGGGTTGACAGATTACTGGGAGGGGCTGGAGAAGATCCAGCAGTCATGTCCATATTGGAACCAATGACAAAGTTAGAGGTAGGTGGCGCGTCCTTAAAAAGGATTCTAGGGATTTAGATGATAAGCTTAGGGCAAGGACCTCAAAAAGGTAGTGTTTTCCGAAATACTGTCTGCACCATGAGCCACACAAGAAAGGCAGCGGGAGATTAGGAAGGTTAACAAGTGGTTCAGAAACTGGTGTAGGAAGGAGGGTATGGGTTCCTGGAGAATTGGGCCGACTTATGTCGGCTAGAGGCTCTATGGTAGGAATATGAATCTACTATATCCCATATAGTACAAAGCCTTTGTAGTAAAACGTGCATCAAGGTGCCAGTGCCTGGGCCAGTGTTCCGGATCAGTAGTGAGCCTCGTCACAGGGCATGTTCCATTAGGATGCTCATTTGTTTCCTGTGTCATGTATGGGATATAGTAGATTCATACCCTCTGATATTAGGCTTGCATCCCCGATTACATGGATCTTTTTTATTTGCAGTTCTATTTTGTAGTCAAGTATATTGGATGTTTATGGCATTCCTCCGTGATATACTGAGGGATTGATATTTATTTATCTATACATGAATTGGGCGATCTATTCAGTAGCACTGCCGAAATATTTTAAGGATATCTGATGGTCATTTTTCGGAACATCGACCGATGTCATGTTCTCTGCATCACTTCCATCGTTCTACTCTTTTCTTCTGATTATTTTTACACATTAATAAAGTCTAAGATATTTTTATATACTTTGAGTCTAATTAGCCTTCTCTTGGATGCATGTGGTGATGCGCCATAGGCTTTTGACATCGATCAATAGGATGGCGAGGTTTTTTTAGGTTATCTTAGGGATAGGCTGCACCTCAGTGGAGAAGATGCAGCTGTTTTGGGGAGGACTGTTTAAACTAGGGACCGTGGGGGTGGGGGTAGAAACAACATTATAGGAGGGGAAGACCTGGTGACACTAAAGGAACTGGGGGAGGAATCGAAGGAGGGACTAAAACAGTTCAGAAGGAAAGGTGTAGGGTAAAAATAAAAATAAAATTATATATACACACTTTTGAACAGTATGGCTTCAGACCGATAAATTGTAAGTGTGACAGTAACTGAATGCCTAGAAGTCGTGGATGTGACAACAACTGCACAGGAACTCTTACCGTAATTAGCCACCGCTTTTCCGCCTTTCGCTCTGATTTCTTCTACAACCTTGTCTGCAGCGGATGAATTTTTTCCATCGCCTTTAGCATCACCTCCCAGGTCATTTACTGCAGAACATTATAAAAGCTTAGATTATTTTTAAATATGCAGAATCGTGACACAAAATGTATGTTCTAACAGCAAGAGACCATTAGATACAGAAAGGGAGGCAGTATTCTAAAATAAATGACAAAATAGCTGAGTTGTAGTCTTATGTTTATGTATAAGGGCTTAGAGGTTCCTTCTGTCAGATTCTATACAAATAGAACAAAAAAAAAAAAAAAAAAAAAAAAAAAAAAAAGAGCCCAACAGAGTCGGAACAGATCGGCATTAGAGAAGCAGTATAGGCTCCATACACATGTGCCATCTGCAGGATCCCTAAAACAGAGGCACAGCTACACTCTCCAGCCAATACACAGCTTCTGGGTGTACCTCCGGGTACCCAGTGCACAATCCCCACAGTCTATGCTTCTACATAAAAGTTTATATTGGTTTGCCTGCATTCAGTCCCAAATCTGTCAGTAAGCAGTCCTTGTTTTGTACTTGCACTATACACGGTTACACTTCATTGATTGCCATGTACAGGATATGGTTGTCCCATTGCCTAGGGATCAGCTGATTGCTCAGAGTCCTGTTCCAGGCACCTGTGGCAAAACAGATTTCGCAGGGAGCAGTCAGTTGGCCAGCCATATTCTTAGTAGTAATATCTGTGGCCATTCAAATAAAAAGCTGAACTCATGAGGGTGGAATTGCCCCCCCAGTGTTTGTGGCAGTTACAGTCTAAGGGGGAGATCAAAATGGTGAAAAGTAGAATTGGCTTATTTAACCATAGCAACCAGATTCCCCCTTTGATTTTCCAACAGACCTGTGAAAAATGAAAGGTGGAATCTGATTGGTTGCTATGGGCACCTAAGCCAGTTCTACTTTACACCAGTTTGACAACTCTCCCCATAAGTGCCTACTGGCATTAAAAAGGAATGGGAAATATTGGATTACACTTACAGGTAATAGGCTCAAAGAAACTATGACAGCACCCCTGGAGAGACCACAGGAAAGAACTAAAAGAGGGATCCTCCCCTTGACCTCCAGTCCTTTCTTAAGAAACATCTCAACCTCAAAAAATCGTTTTTAGGTTGTTTTTATTTATTTTTTTTGGGGGGGGGGGGGGGAATTAACAGGGTGCTCTCATAGGCTCAAAGAAAAACGATAATACAATATGTTTGTTTATGACAGCACCCCATCTAGGGCAGGGCCACAGCCTGCAGCACCTTATGGCCAAAGGAAAGAACTCCAGGTAGCTGCCCTACAAATCTGCTCAATTGAAGCTGAAGCTCTCTGCCAATGATGTGGAGACTGATCTTGTAGAGTGAGCACCAAACTCCAAGGGCAGAACTACTCCCTTAGAAGAGTAAGCTAAGGAAATGGCCTGCCTGATCCACCTAGTGATAGTCTGAGAAGAGGCAGCAGAACCGTTCCTAGCTCCCTAAAATAAAAGCAGCAGACAAGAAGAGGCCCAACAAAGGGAGAGTAAACTTCAGATAATGTAAAATACACCTCCTAACATCTAGGTAATGGAACTCCGATTCACTCTCTCATTCTTAGGGGACGCACAGAAGGAAGGTAGCACCATCGCCTGAGTGGCGAAACCAAGAAGAGACCTTTGGTAATCAAGAAGGATCAGGAGAAATCACTACCCGATCCTCCAAGATAACCAAATAGGGGGATCGGCAGAGAGCCCAAAGATCACTAACCCCTCTAGCCGAAGAAATGGCAAGCAGGAAGGCAAGCTTTAGAGAGATACTATCAATCGGCTCAAAGGGGTCAGAAGAGCGAGCAGAGAGGACCAAGTTTAAATCCTCAGGGGTTTTAGAGATCAGGGATAACTTGGACACCGCAGTAACAAACCTCTTGACCCAGAGATGTTCTGCTAGTCTAAACTAAAATAAGGCCCTTAAAGCAGATATCTGGACCTTTAAAGTACTAGGCCCGAATTCTAGCACGAGAGGAATATCAGGAACCTCTAACACATCCATAGGTCTATTGGCACATCTGAAAAAGGCCTTTCAGACTCTAAAGATAGATTTCAGAAGTAACCCTCTTTCAACTGGCCAACAGAGTGTTAACTACCACTTAAGACCTTTTTAAAATCTCCCTCAAGAGCCAAGCAGTCAGATGTAGATTTCTTACTTCTGGGTGAAAGACTGGACCCTGGGACAGAAGCTCCTGAAACTCCAGAAGCACCCATAGGGTTGCTATTGACATCCTGCGGAGCCAGGAGAACCAAACTCTTCTCGGCCAGAAGGGGGCTATAACTGTTAGCGGCTTTCTCCTCTCTGATCTTTTTGAGAACCGTTAACATTTTTAGGGAAGGGGGGGGGGGGTGAGGCATATAGAAGACCCTGCCCCCAAGATTGAGCCAATGCATCCACCGCTTTCGCATACTCCCCCAGAGATAGCGAATAGAAAACCTCTCTATTTTCGATCGGGTGGCAATGAGATCCATCTCCGGAATTCCCCATAATGCTGTGACCTGGTTGAAAACCTGATCTAGGGACCACTTACCCTGGCTTAGATGACTGAGAAGGTGCGCTTTCACATTGTCCGAGTCCTTTAGATGCACCGCAGAAAAAGATAGAGAAGCTTCTGCCAGATTGAATATCTGATGGGTGAGAGAGGGCGAGTCCTTGTACCTCCCTGCCGATTAATATAGGCTACAGCCATTGTGTTGTCAGAGTAAATATTTACATTTTTGCCCCTGATAATGGGTAGACTCTGTACCAGGGCTAGCCTGATCACATTTAACTCCCCGAAATTGAGAGACTGGGACAAAGCTCTGCTGTCCCAGCTTCCCTGTAACCAAAGGGACTCCACATGGGCTCCCCAACCAGATAGACTACTCGCATCCGTAGTCAAAGGAAGAACCGCTTTGATCCACGGGACTCTTTTTTGCAGATTCTTCAAATCCATCCACCACCTCAAGGAGCTCAGAGTCAGAGGTGATAGAGACCTCAGAGTCCAGTTAGTATAAATCTGTGCCATTCGTGTAGAATCTAAAGCTGGAGAGATCTTGAATGATATTGGGCCCATTCTACCCCAGGAATCCCAGCAGTCATGAGACCCAACACATTTTTCTAGTGACCAGAAAACAGCTTTGCTCTCTCCTTTCCCTTAAATCCTTTATTAAATCTAGGACGGAAAGATCTCCTGGGGGTTGACTAGCGGAGGGAAAGCCTTTTTTTCTTGTCGGAGGCCTTTTCTAGAAAGTTGTCAAGGACAGGCCTAGACAAACTCACCCCGACACAGGATAGCGCAAAGCTTTGCTTTAGAGGAAGTCTCCTCATTTTACCCAAATAGCCCTATGGGCAGAGTTAGACAAGTCCGAAGCCCAGAAGTAACCCTTTGGCATTGTTTTTAATGGGGAAGGAGGTAAGCAACTGTTCCCTAGGGGTACCTCCTTTAATGTGGGCCGCTAACATGGAAACATAGAATGTATTGGCAGATAACCATTTGGCCCATTTAGTCTGCCCAATATACTGAATACTATGAATAGCCCCCTGGCCCTATCTTATATGAAGGATGGCCTTATGCCTATCCCATGCATGCTTGAACTGCTAACTCCCCCATCCATACCTTTAAAGATCTAGCCACAAACTTAGCAGCAATAGCAGGTTTAAAAGCTGCTGCAGAGGCCTCCCAGTTTTTCTTTAGATAAACCACTGCCCTTCTGTCCATTTGAGTCCTTAAGGGAACACATCTTCAAAGGGGAGTGCATTTTTTTCTGGACATCTTAGCCACGGTAGCATCTAGCTTTGGGGCCCTATCCCAAGGGGGAGGAGACCTCTTCAAAACTGATATTTCCGTTTAACAGAGTAAGGAAGATGAAAATAAAAAATAACTAAAAAAGATGATCATACGAGTGTATTACTGTAGTGCAGCGGCGGCATGAAGCGCACGGCGTCCTAGCAACTAAGGACGCCGTGCGCTCCTGCTCTCAGCAGGATGCCAGGCCGGGATACCACGGACCGCTCACAGCAGTGTTCCACGGCCGTGTGCATGAGGCCTTATTGTTCGCCGTTTCGTGCCGAGATTTCCCTGCGACCTCATCCTAAAAAGAATAGTCAGATGACAAACTCTCCTTCCTCCAACAGATAGTATATAGCTGTCACTGGAGGGGGACTCTTTAGACGCAGCAGAAGTACCGGGGCGTCCTTTAAATCAATCCGCCAACTAACTGACTGACCTCCTCCCGGATCTACTTAATGCTGCTCAAAGATGGAGCTTCCTCCTCCTCCATTAACTTGCCGACACATCCTTAAGGGGTTTAGCCCACACAGAGGGTAGCTTCTCTTTACATACAGGTCCTTCTAAAAAAAAAAATTGCATATTGGGATAAAGTTTATTATTTTCTGTAATGTACTGAAACATTAGACTTTCATATATTTTAGATTCATTACACACAACTGAAGTAGTTCAAGCCTTTTATCGTTTTAATATTGATGATTTTGGCATACAGCTCATGAAAACCCAAAATTCCTATCTCAAAAAATTAGCATATCATGAAAAGGTTCTCTAAACGAGCTATTAACCTAATCATCTGAATCAACTAATTAACTCTAAACACCTGCAAAAGATTCCTGAGGCTTTTAAAAACTCCCAGCCTCGTTCATTACTCAAAACCGCAATCATGGGTAAGACTGCCGACCTGACTGCTGTCCAGAAGGCCATCATTGACACCCTCAAGCAAGAGGGTAAGACACAAAGAAATTTCTGAACGAATAGGCTGTTCCCAGAGTGCTGTATCAAGGCACCTCTGTGGGAAGGAAAAAGTGTGGCAGAAAACGCTGAACAACGAAAAGAGGTGACCGGACCCTGAGGAAGATTGTGGAGAAGGACCGATTCCAGACCTTGGGGGACCTGCGGAAGCAGTGGACCGAGTCTGGAGTAGAAACATCCAGAGCCACCGTGTACAGGCGTGTGCAGGAAATGGGCTACAGGTGCCGCATTCCCCAGGTCAACCAGAAACAGCGGCAGAAGCGCCTGACCTGGGCTACAGAGAAGCAGCACTGGACTGTTGCTCAGTGGTCCAAAGTACTTTTTTCGGATGAAAGCAAATTTTGCATGTCATTCGGAAATCAAGGTGCCAGAGTCTGGAGGAAGACTGGAGAGAGGGAAATGCCAAAATGCCTGAAGTCCAGTGTCAAGTACCCACAGTCCGTGATGGTCTGGGGTGCCATGTCAGCTGCTGGTGTTAGACAACTGTTTTATCAAGGGCAGGGTCAATGCAGCTAGCTATCAGGAGATTTTGGAGCACTTCATGCTTCCATCTGCTGAAAAGCTTTATGGAGATGAAGATTTCATTTTTTCAGCACGACCTGGCACCTGCTCACAGTGCCAAAACCACTGGTAAATGGTTTACTGACCATGGTATTACTGTGCTCAATTGGCCTGCCAACTCTCCTGACCTGAACCCCATAGAGAATCTGTGGGATATTGGGAAGAGAAAGTTGAGAGACGCAAGACCCAACACTCTGGATGAGCTTAAGGCCGCTATCGTAGCATCCTGGGCCTCCATAACACCTCAGCAGTGCCACAGGCTGATTGCCTCCATGCCACGCCGCATTGAAGCAGTCATTTCTGCAAAAGGATTCCCGACCAAGTATTGAGTGCATAACTGAACATAATTATTTGAAGGTTGACTTTTTTTGTATTAAAAACAGTTTTCTTTTATTGGTCGGATGAAATATGCTAATTTTTTGAGATAGGAAATTTGGGTTTTCATGAGCTGTATGCCAAAATCATCAATATTAAAACAATAAAAGGCTTGAACTACTTCAGTTGGTGTGTAATGAATCTAAAATATATGAAAGTCTAATGTTTATCAGTACATTACAGAAAATAATGAACTTCATCACAATATGCTATTTTTTTTTTTTAAAAGACCTGTACAGCACACCCCCTTTCTTTAGCTCTGGAGGTCTTCCTGGAAGACTGACACTTAGGCACAAACAAACATGACCCCATGAGCAAAACTAAAAATATAAATTCTGCCGGGGAATGACCCCTCTTACCCCACCCTGGTACCGATGCATCATTGGTGGTCTCAGTGCACTGAACCTGCTCCATTCATCCACACAGCACAACCAGCCAGAATGGGAAACTGCCAGCTCTTCAGTCGGCATGGCAGTGAGCCAGCTGGGCATTTTCTCCTCAGCGCGCACTGCCAGTATCCCCCCCTTCCGGTCCGCAATATCAGCTTCCTCCCACCACTGAACCCGGAAGTAGCTGCAGACACACGCGGGCTGGTGGCTGAACATGCAAACACGTCCGCAGGAGTCCCAGAGAGGTACAAACCCTGCAGGCCTGGGGAAGGGGAGCGGAAGGTGAGGGACAGACGAGCAGCGGCTCCCCATGGATACTTACGCTGCTCGGGTTAACCCTCCTCACTGCTGGGGCCCCCTGCAGCTCTAGAACTCTATAGGGCAGATCAGATTCCCTCCTGCCTCTTAGGACAGGAAACCAAACTGGAGGTAGAGGAGAGGATCCCTCTTAAGTCGGTTCTGGTTCCCGTTTCCTGTGCAGAGGAGGAGGCGGTCTCTCCAGGGGGTACAGTCATAGGCGAAAGAGAAAAATTATTTATAACTCTCCTTCCTGCTTCTGGTTTTGTCTTAAAAATCTGCATGCGTTTCCCAGCTTTACAAAAGGACAGCTTGAGTTGTTCCTAAAGAGGCACTCCATTCTGGCTCACAAGGAGTAGCCAGTGGGGTACACTTCTCTACAACATCCATACGCCCAAACTGTGTATATGGACAGGTTTTACCTTCAGGAGGCAACCCCTAAGGCCCCTTTCACACGAGAAAGTTTTCCACGCGGGTGCAATGCACAACGTGAACGCATAGCACCCGCACTGAATCCTGACCCATTCATTTCAATATGTCTGTGTACATGAGCGTTGTTTTTCACGCATCAGTTCTGCGTTGCGTGAAAATCACAGCATGTTCTATATTCTGCGTTTTTCACGCAGCCCTGGCTCCATAAAAGTGAATGGGGCTGCGTGAAAAACGTATTGCATCCGCAAGCAAGTGCGATGCGTTTTTCACTGATGGTTGCTAAGAGATGTTGTGTGAAAAAACGCATCAAAATGCATTGCACCCACGCGGAAAAAACTGAACGCAATCGCAGACAAAACTGACTGAACTTGCTTGCAAAATAGCACGAGTTTCACTGAACGTATCCGGACCTAAATCGGTCACGCACGTGTGAGAGGCCTACAATGGCAATACCACATTTTATGTTAGTATTTTATCCAGGGGATTCCTTAACCTATATTCCTAACTTGTACAAGAACCCAGAACATTTGATGATCTAGCAAGATTATGTTAATTCATGTCTGGCAAAAAGAACTTTACCGTACTGTCAAACAATACCCCACTCAGCAAACAAACTAAATGCAATTCACTAAAGAGATGAGCAAATTGGTTTGGTTTTGGTTTTATTGTGTACAAACATTACTAATTTCATTATCCTCCGAGTACAAGCACACAGGCTGTTCCACAATCTGCCGCCAAAATACCCACTAAGTTATTGTTCTATTTATGACAATTATAATGAACAATATAAACAACTGAAAATCTGTCAGAAGATAATCTTATTCTATTCATCCTGACGTTCGGAAATAAGTACTTTCTAAAACCAGGCAATTTAACACATGGAGCATTTTATTACAGTTTTTTCCTCAGAACATCACAATAAACAGACGAAGTAACCTAATTATAATTAAAGTTTTGCTAGGAAAGGAAGGGTGGACCAACATTGACATTAAAGGGAAGCCATCATGTGCAATATTTGAATTACTGTCATTGTGTCTTTTGCTCCCAAGGGAAATAATGAGGTTTCATGTGGCAGTGATATGGCTTTGCCACTATGTGCAGGCTAACAAACGCCACAATAAAGCCCTAGCCTAAAGGTTGGTCACCAACATCTGCCAACAGGGTAGAGAGTGAGGAAGTCATGCAGAGTCAGCTGGTCCTGCCTACATTCATCTAATCTAGATAGGCAAACTAGTAGATCAGGATCTGCTGGTAAATCTGACAGGTTCTGAATAGTTTTTAGTTTGATAATTTACCTTTCACAGTTGGTCTGAAGGTTTTGGCTGACGCCAAGGACAAACTGACAAGTTGAGCTTCTGTCAATAGGATGCAAATCTGTTCTCTAACATTTCATCCTGGTAGGATGTTTAGAAGCAAATCTTCCCATGTTCCTCAGTTTCCTGCTGGACTTGCTAACCAAACCCAGCATGATTTGGTCTAATGTTTTAGAGAGCTTGCTCCACCAGCTTTACTGTTCCCTCTGCAGAGGTCACACCTCCTACACCTCCACTCCATATCACTTAGACAGAACAAGGCTGCAACACATTACAGAGCAAAGCATGCTGAGTTTTTTCATAAACCCTGCAGGAAGCTGTGGAAAACAGGAAGTTCTGCACGTAAAAACCTTGCCTGAATGTAATAATGCAGAGAATGGAGTGGACTGGCCATAGACCTACAGGGTCCACTTGAGGAGCATACTACTGGGCACACTATATGATACATTTATTGGGGCAGTCCAGGCAGCATGCTGAAGGTAGGGCTGCCTTGTTACAGTGGCCTGCATCTCACCTTCTAAGCAACAACTGGAGGAGGAAAAAGACGACCATGGCAGCTGGTGCTAGCCACCACAGAAGGAAACTAGTCTATTGTGTCTCATAAATGGGTGACTATCAGCCGCAAGTGGTCAGCATTAGTCATTATGGATGAGAATTATCACTCGAGTATTGCTTTCCTTTGTTCAACTATGGGTAGAGACAGGGTTCCTCACTTTGCTTCAGTTATCAAACGGACTGAAATACTCTGTCTCTACACCAAATGAATAAGTTCTGTTACAAGTCATTAATACACTTCAGATATGTCACATATTTGCTCCCTTTTGGACTATATTAAAAAAAAAAATCCCAAAAAAAAAAAAATCACTGAAACTGGGAAATGGGAATGACCCCTTTACCTCCTGGCTCATTTCAACGACTGACAGTACTCAGCAAAAATCTAACAAAGTAACTGGAAAGCAGTTCATCCAAGCATTTTCCACCCAACAATCTTCATATATGATGGCCAAGTGAAATGTAAACTTGTTGTCACTAAGTTATCTGTTCAAATGATACATTAAAGCTACCTTCTAACACTTCTCATTCAAAACCTGGAAGATCTAAAGGCTCATTCAGATTGAATTAACCAGATTTGAGTTTTGAACTAATCAAATCCTTGCAAGACAAAAAAGTTGCAGGTTTCGCAACATGTGAAACACTGCCGTGCATTTATTCAAAAATGTGGATGAGGACAGAAATATATGGTCGTGTGAATAGGCCCTTAAGCAGAGCTTAACTACAGCAGTTATAGGGGACCTATCAGATTATACAGCAGGGGGAGCTGAGTAGATTAGTATATATTTTCATGGGAAAACATGCAGCAAAACTTGCATTTCAGTGATTTAAATTCCTGCTCATTCTGGGCTTTGAAGTCCAGGAGACGGTCCCATCAGTGATGACAGCCTTCCCTCCATGACTGTGTATACAGAGATAGCTGTCAATCACTGATGGGCCGCCTCCTTGACATCAAGGCCTAGAATGAGCAGGAATATAAATGAAGGAAATACAGGTTAGACTGAATATTTTCCAACAAAACTATATAAAAAAAAAAAAAAAAAAAAACAACTCAATCTGCTCAGCTCTTCCTGCTCTATAACATGCTGCCTGTAGCCTATATTGAATTTTCATGGCGACAAGGCTCCTTTTAAGGTCACCATCCATACAACTTTGATAGCTTTTGGCAAAATGCTTGTTCAGGCGACCTCTGAAGCTCCACATACATATGCTTGGTAAGCAAGCATGTGTTCTCAATAGTGAAAGTGGAATAAGCAACTGCCAGCATCTCTCTGGAACAAAAAAAAAAAAAAAAAAAAAAAAAAAAAAAAAAAAAAAAAAAAGGGATTGGGCATGTTAAAATTGTAAAAGCCTGACCAATTTGTCCTTACAATGGTAGATGTCGGTGGAGAGTCGGAGGTCCTCACGCACATTCGGTAGTCAGCCAGCCATGCCGAAACTGTTATGATAGTCAGCATTCATCTGATGTCTGTCCATTCAAGGGTTATTCCCAGCATTTACAGCATATCCAAGGAATATGCCTTAAACATCTGCTAGCTGTAGATCCCAAAGGTGGTCAGGACTATGGAAACTGCCAAGTAGGCTGTGCAATGCAGTTTTCAACCCCCCCCCCCCCCCCTTTCCCCATTTACTTGTATGAGAGGTTATGAAAACAGTAGCATAGCCCTCAGCTCGGCACTCCTGAATATTCCTGGTCACTGCATCCAGGTCAGAGAAAGGGCCCATTCTAGAGATGGTTGCCGCTGTAACTGGGACTGGAGGTTTCAATCAGCTATTTTGGAGCCTATAGACATCTGTTTTCGTTACACACACACACACACACCACCCCCCTTCCCCCTCCAAGTCCATCAACATTGCACACATTAAGCTGGGTTCCTACGCGCTGTAAAACGCTCAAGCAAAAACCAATGTTTCCCTATGGGCATGGTTCTCACCTGAGCGTTTAACAGCGCGTACAAATGCGCTGTAAACCGCCCTACGCCCCAAGAAGTACAGGAGCTTCTTTGGGGCGTACTGTCGCGCCTAACACCTCAGTTTTTCATTGTGGTCAATAGCAAGAACGCGCGTTTCCAAAATACGCCCGATAAAACGCCTGTAAACAGCGCTTATCAAATACACTCAGGTGTGAACCCAGCCTAAGTCTTATGGGCACACCTCTGTTTATTGGATTAGCATTGGGGGAGAAATAAAAAAATGTTATTCTATACCAAGGAATAAAGTGCAACTTGGCCCACCAAATGCATCCCTGAAGCTACCAATGCAAACCTCTTTGGGTGCAGTCATCCACAAATAACTAAAAATAATGAAGCTGAACATTTTTAATTTAAAAAAATAAAGCCTGGAAACATCTGATGCAAGTAACCTCGCCGCGTGTATAAAGCTTGTGAAGGCTATAAGGTATAATAGGGACTCACACATTAAAGTCTACATTTTTTAAATCCGAGTAACTCCAGTTGCTATTCACTACTGTACATTACTACATGCTCCCGGGAACTCCAGCATCACTGCGTAATGGGACGTTCACCACTCACGCCATCGCATCTGTAGAGTTCACGTTCTGCTGTATACCAAGGGCTGTCTTCCCGGCGAGCACATCATTACATAATTCATATGCATTTTTACAGAAGGTACAGCAGGCTGAAGAGGATCTCATTAGAACAATGAGGTGCTCAGTCAGCCATTCTGTGCTGAAGTGCTGGATCTGAATGCAGGAGAATTCATTTTGCCAAGCGCCCATGAAAAACACTGCAATTACCCGATTCTTTGAGCCAAAACAAACACATGCCATCTATTTCATACTATTAGATACTGCAGTAACACTAACCGGAGGAGCCACTATACCGGGGGGGCGTAGTTATTACTTTGTTCAATTATAGTTGAGCTAGAAGCACACAAGGCCAGTTTAACCATTACAGTGTCAACCTCCCTGCATTGTGCCCTGGCACTCTCTTTTCCAGGTAAAAAGAATAGCCTTATGTTTCAAGGTGATCCAGGAAAAAAGCGGCCTTCGTGCCTATAGCAACCAAAGTTTATAAACCAATAGATTGCTCTAGGACAGTTTAATACAATAGACCCAAATAATCCACGTTTTTCATCTGCTCCATGACCTCTACAAGCCACATTTCTAAATGCTCCTGCTGAAATACCTGAGGGTTTAAGGCTGGGTTCACACGGGCGAGATTTCCGCACGGGTGCAATGCGTGAGGTGAACGCATTGCACCTGCACTGAATCCGGACCCATTCACTTCAATGGGGCTGTGCACATGAGCAGTGATTTTCACACTTTTATACAGAATGCTTAGTAGAATAAAGCTAGAGGGGTTAAAAACATAAAATTTAACTCGCCTTAATCCACTTGTTCGCGCAGCCCGGCTTCTCCTCTTTGCTGTGCAGGAGGAAAAAGTACCTGTGGTGACATCACTGCGCTCATCACAGTGACATCACCACAGGTCCTTCACCCAGGTCCTGAAGAAAGAAGAAGCTGGGCTGCGCGAACAAGTGGATTAAGGAAAGTTAAATTAATTTTTTTAACCCCTCCAGCCCTATATATTACTAAGCATTCTGTATTAAGAAGGCTATTATTTTTCCCTTATAATCATGTTATAAGGGAAAATAATTACATCTACACGACCTTGAACACAAACCTGAACTTCAGTAAAGTTTGGGTCTGGGTACCACATTCAGTTTATCATGCGTGTGCAAAACGCATTGCACCCACGCGATAAACTGAACGGAACGCGATCGCAGTCAAAACTGACTGAAATTGCGTACCTACTCACGATGGTTTGCCGCAATGCACCCAGGATGCATACTGAGCAAATCCATCACGCCCGTGTGAACCCAGCTTGAGATGGACTGGGAATGCATTTCATACAGACAATGCACCTTGAATTTCGGATATAATACATTGAGCCAAGGCTTTGTACAGACTGGTGCCACTGTCAGTCTGTGGAAACTTCCGGTATTTGTATGGAAGCATTGTTGTAATTGAGCAAAATTACCCAAAATGGTAAGGCTACTTTCACACTTGCGGCAGGACTGATCCGGCAGGTTGGTCTCCCTGTCGTATCCGTCCTTCCGCTGTTTCGCCGGACCGCCGCTCTGTCCCCATTGACTATAATGGGGATGGGGGCTGAGCTCCAGCGCAGCACAGGCGAGAGCCGCCGGACTAAAAAAAGTCGGACATGCAGGACTTTTTAGTCCGGCGGCTTGAAAGTTCTACCCTAACTTAGAAGTTCTAGGTCAATTTGGGGCAGCAGACTATAAACCCTTTGGCTGAGTTCACAAGTGACTGCAGATTTTTGTTCAGCAAGTCTGCCATGTTCTACAGTACAAGGAAAGTGAGTTTTAGCAATTCTCATACATGGCAGATAAAAACAATATATATCTTTTCTACAATGAAGCCACTCGTGTTTTTTTTCTGCTTCAGATTAGAAGTAAAACACTGCAGATTTTATATATTTTTTTGCTGTGAATTAATCAGGCACTTGTGAACCCAGCCTTAATGTTTTTTGTTTTTTTTTTTGTTTTTTTTTTGAGGTATGGATATTGATGACCTTTTCTTACATCATATACCATTCTGGAGCGGCAGCAAGCTGGCACAGCCATTACACACAGGCATTTCTGGCACTGGTGGCTGACGTGAACAGCTGATGTTTGGAGATGAAAGGTATGGGCTCCCCATCAATCTGATATTGATAACCTATTGTAGGGATAGCTCAATATCTTAGACCAGAAAGCCCCTTTAAAAGGGGTTAGGCAGGTAAATGTTCCAGTCAGTGGTAACTAGAGAAATCTTACTCACCCGCTCCCCCAATTCCAGCTCTGTGGCTCTCGGGCCATTTGAAAGCACCATTAATTCCATGGAGCTGTACATCAAGAGGTGCTGCACATGAAGCTACTTTCACACTAGTGTTAATATTTTCCGGTATTGAGATCCATCATAAGGTCTCAATACTGGAAAAACGCTTCAGTTTTATCCCCATTCATTGTCAATAAGGGCAAAACGTAAAGCTCCAAAACACATTCCGTTCTCATACCGGAGAGCAAAGAAACCAGATCCGTCCCCCATTGACTTTAAATGGAGTTCATGACTGATCCATCTTGGCAATGTTAAAGATAATACAACCGGATCCGTTCATAACAGATACAGATGGTTTTATCATTAAGGGTCCATTCACACATTACGCAGTGTTTTGCGGATGCGCAAAACCCCGGGCCGGCAGCCCAATATAAAACACACACACCTATCCCTCTATCTCTAATTTTTTTTTTTTTTATTTTTTTTTTTTAACGGGGCCGCAGACCAGAAGTTCGGGACCGCGGACTGGAAAAGCGGATAGCACACTGCTGTCCACATCTTTTCCATCCCCATTGAAAAATTCTATGTGTCCACTCCCATTCAGCATAATTGCAGAATGGAGCCGGACCCAAAGTGCGGACATCAAGCGTTTTTTGCCGAGCCCTACCAGATCCAGCAAAAACACTAGTGTGAAAGTAGCCTTAGGGGTGAGGAAAGAGCAGCAGGCGGTGGCAAGGACAAATTCAAATGTTATCCCCAGGCAGTGGACCTGTGAGACTGGAGAAAGCATGGTGCTGTTAACTGTAATGCATAGGTCTGGTAGGGGGCTGAGTGACATAGGGGAAAGATTATGAATTCAGTTTTCTCAATTTTGAGTTTTAAAGAAGTAGGAGGAGAATGAAGTTATAACCAACAAGCTGGGATTCTGGATTGCAGTGAAGTGACTTCCGGGCCAGAGAGGTAGATTTGAGCATCATCAGCATAGAGGTGGTACTGGAAGCCATGGACTCCGCTGTTCCATGCCGAATGTATAAAAGTTAAGTAGGGAACCCTGGACAGAGCATTGAGGGACATTAACCGAGAGCGGGCATAATGAGGAAATGGCATATGAATGGCAAACACTGAATGTTCTGTTGGTGAGGTAAGAAGATCCAAGAAAGGGCCAAGTCTTTTATGAAAAGGGAAGAGGGTTTGTAACCAGAGAGTGGACAGTGCCAAAAGCAAAGGAAAGGTCAAAAAGGAGGAGCAACGTGTAATGACGTTTAGTAACTAGCAGATCATTGGCAACTTTGGTTTCAGTGGAGAGATTAGGTATGAAGCCAGATTGTAGTGGATCAAAAAGTGAGCTGGATGAGGGGAGGAAAGACCGTTCAAGATGGACACGTTCTAAGAGTTTTGATGCAAATGGGAGTAGCAAGATAGCTGGACCAAAAAAAAAAAAAAAAAAGGGTGTCCGGGAGAGGGCTTCTTGAGTATGGGGTGTGATGGTTCCATGTTTTAAAGAAGGAAATACACCAGTATATATAGGTGTAGTGTGATGTGGAGAGCTTTTCTGTAATAGTGGTAAACTTGGTTATGTAGGAAGACCACTTGTGGGGGGAGGTTGTTGCATAAAGCCCTCTCAGATTGACGATCTCATCTTTGAACTATGAGGCTATCTTCAGCTGAGATAGGGGTGAGGGAGCACTGGGGGGACAAAGTATTAACCCACCCCTTTGTGACCAGCCTGCTTTGGGCCTTACTGACCAAGCGGTTCTCTCTCCTCTCTCTCCTCTCCCCCCCCCATTGCATTCCAAGAGCTACAACTTTTTTATTTTTGTCTACATGGCTTTACAAGGGCTCGTTTTTTGCAGGACAAGTTATAGTTTTTAATGGCACCATTTTGGGGTACACAACTTTGATTAACTTTCATTAACTCTTTCTGGGAGGAAGATTGGAAAAGCAGCAAGACTGCTACTGCGTTTTTAAGTTATAAATTTTACGGTGTTATTTCAGTATAGATAATATTTTTATACTTTGGGTCATTACGATTACAGTGATACCAAATACATAGTTTATTTACATGTTACTACTTGCAATATAACTTTTTAAAGAAAAGACCCATATTTTTTAATTTTTCTTTCTATGGAGTTGTGCGAGGGCTTGATTTTGCAAGACTTGTATTTTTCATTGGTATAATTTTGGAGTAAATAGCGCTTTTTGAGCAAATTTTTTCGGTGGCAACTAAGAATTAACTCTTTTTACGGCGTTCACCGTAGGTGATAATTTACATAATATTTATGTAATTTAGCAATTTTCTCTTCATTGAAAAGCGCATTTTCAATTGAAAAAAAAACAAATTTTTTAATATTTTTTATTTTTATTGAATACATTAGTTTACCACTTTAGTCCCACAAGGGACAGCTTTTTGATTGCTTTCAAAATGCAATGCACTATCCCTATAGTGCATTGCATTTTAAGGGCAATGCTATTCTGACATCGACCAGCAGGCTGTAAATTACTCAAGGCTGGTCTGGGGCCTACATCAGACCTCAGGCAGCCTTCAAACACAGCACCCCGTGATCACATTTGCAGGGTGCCGATGGGACAGGGAGTCCGCTCCCTCTGTCAGCACTTTACATACAGTGGACGCCATTGCCCGTGGCATGAAAAGTGTTAAACAGCCCGGATCAGCACTCCTGGCAGTCCAGGCTGTTAGAGCAGGGCTGCGGCTCTCATGCGAGAGCAGAGTCCCGGCTTCCTGGGGAACTCTTGCAGCGCTTAGACTGGGCCGCCATAAAAAAAGCCGTGCCCAGCCTAAGGCCCCTTAGTGACCGCCGCAAAAACACATGGGTGGTCACTAAGGGGTTAAACAATTGTTTAGGGTTGCGAAACAAAGTTAAGGAAGCTTGTTTCTAATAGGCGAGTGCCGACTTGAAGTTGAGGACAACCAAGATTAGGTCTTGCTTGGAGGGCATTCTTCCAGCATCATTCTGCGACTCTGGAAGCCAGTCTCCGTTTTTTCTTTTTTTATCTAGAGAGAGTGCCAAAGTTGTGGATTGATTTGCTGGGTTCTAGTGTTTGATGGTGGAGACTGACTAGACGGCTGAAATAATTGTGATGTAAAAAGCAGCAGCTGTGTCATCGTTGTAAAGGGAAGATATAGTGGACAGCGGTGAGAGTCAGTGTGTGAATGAAGACATTTAAAGGCTTCCATTTACTGAACCTCCAGCCCCCATCTGACAACTTCTGCATGGGCGAGGTCAACTGTACCACTGCAACCAATGAGTGGTCGCAGTGGTGATGCATCACTGCTAGGAGTCACATTTCTTGTACATGTCCCTACTGGGGCCAGTCATCAACTGCTTCAGCACACATCCATGTAAATACACATTAGCACTAAAAAGGTGGATTGTTTATTTGATGATTGGTGAATCTCAGTATGTCATTTCATGTCCTTGTGTGAAGCCAGTGTTACAGCAAAGGGCATAGCTGATCAGATACAGCCGGTTTGCCCGTGCAGCATATTCCTCTTAAAATACCCCAACTACGTATTTCACAGAAATGAACATTTAAATTTGATTATACAATTCGCAAAAGAGCGATATGCGATTCAACAACTCAATAGAAAAAGCATTCAAATGTGTAAAAAGGATCACAAGGTTAATGAGCAGGGCTATTTGCTAAAGAAATGAAAGCGAGCAAGAGCCTGTGAAAATGAAAGGAAGGAAATCAAGCCTGTAAAATCAAGTTCCAGATCCAGGATGACAAAACTGCTATAATCATGAAACAATATGTTACGCTTACGCCAATGCTTAGCCTATGAACAATAAGATGGAAGTAATCGGAGCCGACAGAAGCCTTACAGTCATAGTGTACAGTCTTCTGACTGCTCATGATGCTGCACTGACGCGCTTCAATTCTGCAGAATTTTTTTTTTTCCCATCTGATGCAGAGCTCATTAAACTGTACAAAAAAAAAAAAAAGTCAATAACACCAACATACCAGTAAAACAAGGTCACAGTAACATGACGCATCACTGATTAAAGTTAGCATCACTGTATACAGTGTGTAGAGGGGTCTTCCAGGGCACAGCGGACAATGTGGCTGCCGGATGCGCTATTTAAGGCTTGTGCTCAACGGAGCAGATAGACATACTGTAGTAAAGCACGGTAATGTTCGAACTTAAAGGGGTTCTCTGGGAAAATGAAAATACTTTATTATAAACATATTCTCAAATACCTTTCATTATTTATAATGGCTTGCTTTGCTTTGTCTGGGGAGCAATGGCCACTGTCCCATTAGTTCACACAAAACCTGTCCTAATCACACGGGAGAACAAGTTACTTTACAACACTGAAGTAAAGGGCCGTCTCCTCCTCTCCTACTTGTCAGGAATTATGATCCTGAATACAGATAAGAACTTCAGCTGAATCTCTGTAGGAATGAAGTTCATGAGAAGACATGAAGTACAGAGAGGACGGACGGGACAGGACAAGCTGTGGTAATGGAGACTAAACAAGTGCTGCTTCACCCTCTGTCTCCTCATCTCCATTCCCACAGATTCATCATCATGATTTCTGACAAACAGAGTGGAGGATGAGGCAGCTCTATGGCTCATTGTGGTGAAGTAACTTGTCCTCCTGTGTTATTAGGACAGGTTTTGTGTTTACTGATAGGACAGCAGCCATTTTGTTATTTTGTTTGCCCTGATTATTGCACCTCAGACAAAACAAGTAATAAAAGGCATTTTTGAATCCAATATACAAAGGTGTGTGTGTCTCTCCACTAAAGGAATCCGCACCGCCGCATTTACAATCACAAAATTTGGCACACCGGTACATCAGGTGTCCGAGAAGGTTTTAGAGCAGGTCTCCGCTCTCTAGGACGTACCATTCGAGATATTCCAAAAAAATGCATTAGCCAATAGAAGCTTGGTCACATGACCCTTAACAGCCAATAGACGCTCGCAGGTCTTCCACATAGTTTTACTCCAGGTTACCATAACAACCCAGTCATTTATCTTCACTGCTGTAGGAGAGCTTTAAAAGGAAATCTGTCACCAGGATAATTGCTATTGAAGTAAATCCATGGCCTAATAGCACTTGGTATCTTATTTCCAGATGTGCCTTTGTTCCAGCAATAGATGTTTTAATCCTCTGAAAATCCAGTTTATTTGGTATGCAAATGAGCCAGTAAGGTGCCCAGAGGGGCATCACTCTTGCAGGAAGGAGCCCAGACACGCCCCCTACCACAATGTGTCCACCCTCAGAAGACTTCAAACCCCGCCCCCAGGTACTGCCAAGCCTCATCCCTGATACGGTTAGGCCACGCCCCCTTCAACTCCTGAGCCAACAGTAAAAAAAAAAAAAAAAAGTTCAAATCTACTTCTCAGCCGCAGGGGTGGGAGGGTGACTTTCTCCCTGCAGCTTACACTCACACAGCACAGTGCTGCTGTCTTAGAGTGAGCTGTTCAAAAGGAGACACCCCTGATCCAGTAAAGGGCACTGTTAAGGGGGCGGGCCCCTGTGGAGGTCACTGTCAAGGGGGTGGCATGCTGTGAAAGTCCCTGTTAAAGGAAAAGGCTGCTATAGAGGTCACTGCTATAGTGGATAGTGTTGATATCTTGACACAAACATTAAATGAAGTAGATTATAGATTAAATATACCCGAGCGAAGCCAGGTCTTTCAGCTAGTATATTTATAATAAAGTAATTTTTTTTTAAATTCCTAGAGAACCCATTTAACTGCCATTGCATCCCTGACTTATTGGACAGAACGGTGCAGACAGCTTATAAATAAACTATTACACAAGACGAATGGATTCATGAATTAGTAAATTGCTATTCTCTTCCGTCCATCTGTCGCTCCTCCCTTTGGCAATATTGCGGCCTCCTACAACAGACTTTTGCACTGCAACAGCTGAGTGCCATCTTCTGACCGCCAGATCTCATTTCTGCAGGAAAACCCTAGATATAGTTTCTTTTAAGGGGTTGTCTTCAGCAAATGACATTTATCATGTAGATGCAGTTAATACAAGGCACTTACTAACTTATTGCGATTGTCCACATTTCCTCTGATTCCTTTTTCCATTGCATTATACACTGCTTGTTTCCATTGTTACAACTACCCTGTAATGCAGCAGAGCCAGTCGTGCTTGCACACTATAGGCAAAAGCACCAGTTTACAGTTCTTGCTCAGTCCTGTGGTGCCAGCCACAAGACATGACAGCACTTTTAGTGTGCAAGCACGGCCACCACTGCTGGACTACAGGGTGGTGGTGGTAACTAGGGCTGGGGGGTTATGACAAAAGTGAAAATCATGATTAAATAGGTCTTGACTCAGATTACATAAGATTTAGGTGTGCGGCTTGGGGCATGGCTTGGAAGTGACTTAGGGCCCTTTCACACTTGCGTTATTGTCTTCCGGCATAGAGTTCCGTCGTCGGGGCTCTATGCCGGAAGAATCCTGATCAGGATTATCCCCATGCATTCTGAATGGAGTGAAATCCGTTCAGGATGCATCAGGATGTCTTCAGTTCTGGAACGGAACGTTTTTTGGCCGGAGAAAATACCGCAGCATGCTGCGCTTTTTTCTCCGGCCAAAAATCCTGAACACTTGCCGCAAGGCCGGATCCGGAATTAATGCCCATTGAAAGGCATTGATCCGGCCTTAAGCTAAACGTCGTTTCGGCACATTGCCGGATACGACGTTTAGCTTTTTCTCAATGGTTACCATGGCTGCCGGGACACTAAAGTCCTGGCAGCCATGGTAAAGTGTAGTGGGGAGCGGGGGAGCAGCATACTTACCGTCCGTGCGGCTCCCGGGGCGCTCCAGAGTGACGTCAGGGCGCCCCAAGCGCATGGATCACGTGATCACATGGCACGTCATCCATGCGCATGGGGCGCTCTGACGTCACTCTGGAGCACCCCGGGAGCCGCGCGGACTGTAAGCATGTTGCTCCCCCGCTCCCCACTACTACTATGGCAACCAGGACTTTAATAGCGTCCTGGCTGCCATAGTAACACTGAAAGCATTTTGAAGACGGATCCGTCTTCAAATGCTTTCAGTACACTTACGTTTTTCCGGATCCGGCGTGTACCTCCGGCAAGTGGAGTACACGCCGGATCCGGACAACGCAAGTGTGAAAGAGCCCTTAGCAGGGGTGTTATGGTTTGATCATATTTTGAGATCAGAGTTTAAAAAATAAATAAAAAATGAAAGCCAATTTTCTTCTCTATTGGGAATATTCCTGTGTGCTTAATGTACAAATGCTTAAGTATGAAATCTGGGATATTAAGAATGTTCTCTCCTAAGGGTACTTTCACACTAGCGCTTTTCTTTTCCGACAGAGTTCCATCACAGGGGTTCTATACTGGAAAATAACTGATCAGGCATATCCCATGCATTCTGAATGGAGGGTAATCCGTTCAGGATGCATCAGGATGTCTTCAGTTGAGTCGTTTTGACTGATCAGGCAAAAGAAAACCGTAGCATGCTACGGTTTTATCTCCGGCGGGAAAAAAAAAAAACCATAGGGGGCGTATTAGTGCCGGATCCAGCATTCAAAATACCAGAATGCCGGATACATCCTGCCTGCGCAGACCGGTAAAAATGTTAAAAAGGATATAAAAATATAAAAAAAAAAAAATAATACAAGACGGATCCGTTCTTGCAATGCATTTGAGAGACAGATCCGCATCCGGATCCGTCTCACCCGCCGATCTGGGTGTGACTAAGCATTTGCGAGACGGATCCGACAATGGAACTGCCCACCGGATCACACTGCCACAAGTGTGAAAGTAGCCCAAGTTACCCATTATGTCTCCCATTTAGGGCGCCTTACTACCTCTCAGGGTATATACAGGAGTACATAGCAATATAGTATATATAGGACTCATATCCCTGTGTATCTGTGTATTCTTTTATATGTACCCCTCTATATACTTCCCTGTATTGCTGTATTACCCATGTACTCTTGTTACAGGAGTACACGGATATACAGCAATATAGCAAATACATACAGGAGTACACAGCAATATAGAGGGGTATACACTGGGCCCCCATCGGCAGTCATGTACATGTCCAACAAGGGGTATACAGCAACGGCAAGTCCCTCACGTTGCATCCCCCCTTCCCAACACATTGCATGTCCCGGCCTGTAGCTTCTTAGGCTCAGAGCCTCTGCCTCAGACCATAGTGCTCGAACGGGCTTCTTGTTCCAGAAGGGGCAGCAATGAAGTGTCCGCACTTTAAAACAAGCCCACACAGCACTGGGCTGCCAGTAGACGGGTGTTAACTTTCTCTACATGATAAATTCCACTTACTGAAGAGAGACAAACCCTTTAAAAGAAGGGTGTCACATTGAAAATGCAGGCCGATCTGCAGACCGCACATTATACTGCAGGATAACCTGAGCAGATTAATATTAACCCTTGTGGGAAGGCTCAGTATGACATTTGTTGGTCTAGTCTGCGATTGGCAGCCTTCCATGTATGAGTGCGCACACAAAGCTGCCAATCTCTAATTAGGACCTCCCACTGGACTCCACACCAAAAAAATAAGTTATACTGAGACTCTTCCTACAGACGTCAATATAAATCTGCCCATCGTCTTTTACCAACATGCTGCTTATAGATCACGCTGCATTTTCAGTGTGAATGGTTTCCTTTAAAGGGGCTGTGCCATCATTAAATATATTAATACAATTAACTAAGAAAACAAAAATTACTTTCATGATTCACGGTTAGAAAATAAATCCAGTTGTGGTACACTCCTTCATAAATGGTTCCCCTGGGTGTTAAGGGTTGTCTCGTCACAGACAATGGGGGCATATCACTAGGATATGCCCCCATTGTCTTACAGGCGACGGTCCCGCATCTATATCGGGAACAGAGCCCACAAAGTAGCGGCAGGAGGCCTCGGGGTCAGCCACTGACAAGCGCACTCCCAATACAAGTGAATGGGAGTACAGCGCGCAATACCCCAGCCACCGCTCCCATTCACTTCAATGGGCTTAACGGAAACAGACGAGCCGGTGCTCTGCTATTTTCAGCAGCGCCATAGAAATGAATGGAGGGTGCCCTCCATCACTTTCAGGGTTCGTGGGACCTGCACCTATAAAAACAACCCCTTTAGTCTGTATGGCAAAATGCACATCCTCTTACTGACAAAGTCACACATGCTCCGCTCTCTCCAACTGCTACCAGCCACAAATCTATTGTTAGAAACGGACCGCAATATACAGAGCTGCAGCAGAAAAGAGATACCTCCTGAAAAAGGACAAGCCCCTGAGGAGTCAACCTAAAGAGAACGTTGCAGAGTAATGCGAGATCTCTGGACCCATGTGTTCTAGGTTCTAGTTTTGTTAGAAAGTTTGTCATTTACTAGGATGTCTGATTTTTATTTTCACACCAATCATGGCATATCCCCTTTAAAAAGGGAAATTACATCTTTCGCTATATAATCAAAGTAGTTGAGTCACAAAGACAACATTTTGCCAGTCAGGCATTATTCACTCGTCCAGGTTTGTTTGAAGCCAGTGAAAAGTTGAGTAGCATTTTAAATCGGTGAAGATGTTCATCAAGGTTCCATCTTTGGTCTGTGTGTCTGTTTTGTGTCCCCCATGTTGTATCCTTATTCAACATGCACTGCTAGCTTGAAAAAGCCATTTCCAGAGCATCTCCTACCAACAGTAGGTGAAAGACAGTGACAGAATATGTTCCATCTGTGTTCGGCCAGTTTATTTTTTTACAGACCCATAGACTTTAATAGACATGTTTGGTCCACACCACAGACCAAAGTGGTGCATGCCTCTACATAGGTGAAGGAATAGGGGCGGAATCCATATGCAGTTTGTCGAGAACATGGAGATTCCACTGTCAGGACCAGAGTCTATTAAAAAGGGTTCTCCAGGAATTAAGAAAATGAAAGTGCGAATATTACTTTACTATAAATATATTCCCAATGACTCCGTTATAACGGCTCATTTTGTCTAGGGAGCAATTAGGAGAAATAACATAGCCGCCGTCCTATTGGTGCACAAAAATACTGCCCTTACACAGGAGGACAAGTTACTTCACAATACTGAAGTATAGACCTGCCTCCATCCTCCTATCTTACTTGTCATGGATATGAATCCATGTGGGAATGGAGTTAATGTTTATGGAGGAGGGTGGGGGTGTGACATTACCTCAGTCTGTCCTGTCAGTCCTCTGTACTTAAGGTCTTCTCATGAACTCCATTCCTACAGAGTTTAATCTGAAGACCATCATCTGTATTATAATCCCCAACAAGGAGAAGGAGCGCTTCGGTTCAGAAGCGATTTGTCCTGTATGATTAGGACAGGTTGTGTGTACTAATAGGACGGCAGCCATTTTATTTCTCCTAATGATCGTTCCTTAGACAGAACAAGCCATTATAACTAATGAAGAGCATTTGGGAATATATTTATAAATCAAGTAATATTTTGGTATTTTTCATATTTCCCCAGAGAACCCCTTTAACCAGAACAAAAGATCACAAAACTACAGGATGGGCCACCTGTGTCCCTTGGAGTGTACAGGAGACTGCTTATCGGGGCCTCATTCATCAAAAAAAGTCTTCCAGTAAAAAGGTCTTGGTTGCCTAAAGCAACCAGAGCCAAGTCATTTTATCAAAAAAGTTTAGGCGAATGCGACTGTCGCATTGATCAGCAACCGCTGGCCCTCCAGCAGTTCTGAAACTACAATAAGCAAGTAAGTGAGAATGCTGGAGAAATGCTGGGGACGATTCCAAAAGACAGAAAAACCGCAATTAGACTTACCGGTAATTCCGTTTCCTTGAATCCACCATGACGGCCCACATTGAGATTGACCCTTGACCTCTGTAGGGGCAGGAACACAGTTTAAGAACCCCCCCACCCCTCCACCTCCTCAGTGCTTTACAATTACCCGAAAAGGTGGAACAAAAGTAAAAGGATATTGATCCATACCCTTAAACTCCTGCATGTATATGCAACATAAATCCAAAAATTCCTATTTTTTATTTATTATTTTTTTATATATTTTTATTTTATTTTTATTTTTTGGGAAGGGGAATAGTATGGACCGTCATGGTGGATTCAAGGAAACGGAATTACCGGTAAGTCTAATTGCGGTTTTTCCATTTCATCCACCATGACGGCCCACATTGAGACATATCAGATAACTAAATGGGTGGGGATATCGCCTGTAGAACCTTCCGGCCGAAAAGAGCTTCATTTGCGTCCGGAAGATTAAGACGATAGTGTCTTACAAAAGTATTAGTGCTAGACCAGGTTGCGGCTTTACAGATCTGGTCCAGCGAGACCCCTCCTTTCTCGGCCCAAGAAGAGGCCGTGGCCCTAGTAGAATGGGCTTTAACATTACCAGGACTGGTTTTGTTCTGGATCCTGTAGCAGCATTCAATAGTGGATTTGATCCATCTAGCTATGGAAGACCTGGCTAACTTCTTTCCTTTATTTTTCCCTGAAAACTGAATAAGAAGGTTGTCATCCACCCTGAAATCTCTGGTAGAATCCAGGTAATGGATAACTATGTCCCTAACATCCAGGAGATGTAACCTATCACTAGACCCTGAATGTTCGGACCTAGGGATAGAGGGTAGGAAGATCTCCTGCTCTAGATGGAAAGGAGAGACTACTTTAGGGAGAAAACCTGGGTCGAGAGCTAGACGGATGTGATCCTTGTTAATTTGGAGGTAGGGCTCTCTACACGATAAAGCCTGGATCTCCCCAATGCGTCTGGCTGAGGTGATAGCGATCAGAAAGGCAGTCTTAAGGGAAAGGTGTTTTAAAGAGATCTCCGACGAAGGTACAAATGGAGGTTTTGTTAAGCCCTCTAGTACGGTGTTAAGATCCCAGGTCGGAGTTCTGGATCTCAGGGAGGGTCTCAACCTTGCAACCGCTCTGAAGAACCTCCTGATCCATCTGTGGTTGGCCAGGCTGCAGTCATAGAAGGAGCTTAGGGCAGAAATTTGGACCTTCAAAGTACTAGGTCTAAGGCCTAACTCAAGGCCGCACTGTAGAAAGTCCAAAATTCTGTTGATGGGAGGAGAGGTGGTGTCTGGGCGCTCAACTCCTAACCAGGAACAGTATTTCTTCCAGATCTTAAGGTAGAAAGAAGGAGGTCACCTTTTTTCTACTTGCCCTCAGAGTACGTATCACCTTTTCCGAAAGTCCTCTGCTTCTTAGTGTCTCGCTCTCAGGATCCAGGCTGACAGTCTGAACATGCCTGGGTCTGGATGAAGAAGAGGGCCCTGGACTAGAATGTCCCTCTGGAAGGGAATCTCCCATGGATCCTCCAGCGATAGCTGTCTTAGAGTGGAGAACCAACTTCTTTGGCCATAGAGGGGCTATTAGGATGAGAGTAGTCGGTTCCTCCAGGAGCTTCTGGACGACCCGAGGTAGTAGTGGTATTGGGGGAAAGGCGTAGGCTAGTCTCCAATTCCATTGTATTGATAGAGCATCGATTGTCTCCTGGGTTTAGGGAGCAAAAACAGCTTACCTGCGCATTTTTTCTGGAGGCAAATAAGTCTACCTCTGGACAGCCCCATCTTTCCGAGATCTTTTGGAAGATATTTCTGTTCAGAGACCATTCTCCTGGGTCTACTATCTCTCTGCTCAGAAAGTCTGCTACTGTGTTTTCGCAGCCCCTTAGGTGGATGGCGGACAGAGATAGTGTTTACTTCTGCCCAGGAGAAAATTCTTTTTGCCATCTCGCCAAGAGGCCGTGATCTTGTTCCCCCCTGGTGACGCAGATAAGCCACCGTTGTGGTATTGTCTGACATTACCCTTAGATGTCGCCCTTTTAGAAGGCACTCTCCTTTTAATAAAGCTTCCAGGACTGCGTAAAGCTCTCGGTAGTTGGAGGATCTGTCTCTTATCTCGGCGGGCCAGGTACCCTGTAGAAGATGATCTCCTATCTTTGCTCCCCAGCCTCCGAGGCTTGCGTCCGTGATTACTTGAACGACGGGATGGTTCCGCCACTGAAGGCCTCCTAGCAGTCTTCTTTTTACTTTCCACCAATCCAAGTCTGTTTTTACAGACTGAGGGATCCGAAAGACCCTGTCTAGACTTAACTGTCTTCCGTCCCAAATAGTTAGGATCCAATTTTGTATTATTCTTGTGTGGCTTTGGCACCATGCCACCGAGGGAATGCAGGCGGTTAGGCTTCCCAGGAGACTCATGGCCTTCCTGATGGAGCAATTGCGAGCCCTCTGGAATGTTCTGACTTTCTCTGTCAGTGCAGTAGCTTTGTCCTGAGGGAGGAAGGTCATCAGCCGGGACGAATCTAATTCCACACCCAGGAACTTTATTCTCATGGACGGGGTTAGGGTGGATTTTTTTATATTTATAATCCATCCGAGGTTCTTTAAGAGTTCCGAGAATCTTTGGGTCGCCAGAAGGTTCTCTGATTCTGTCTTGCCCAGAATTAAAAAGTCGTCGAGATAAGGAATAATTGCGATTCCTTCCTGACGTAGGCAGGCCACCATCTCTACTACGATCTTTGTGAAGACCCTGGGGGCCGAGGAGATACCGAAAGGGAGGGCGACATATTGGAAGTGATGTATAGACCTGACTGGTCCTCTTAGAGCGAATCTTAGATACTTTTGGGAAAGATGATGGATGGGGACATGGTAGTAAGCGTCCTTTAGATCGATTGACGACATGAATGCCCCTTTTGGAATCAGAGGGATTGTGGATGGGATGGTCTCCATCCTGAACTTCCTGTATAAGATAGACCTGTTTAGGGGTTTTAAGTTTATTATCGTGCGAAAGGATTGGTCTGGTTTTTTTTACTAAAAAAAAAAGACTGGAATAGAAACCTCCTTTCCTCTGGGATAGGAACCTTTCGAATTACCCCTAGCTCTAAGAGGTCCTGGACGCCCTGCCAGATTTTCGGGAGATCTGATCTGCTCTGAGGTGTGATGCAGTATCTTCTTGGGGGGACTGATGTGAACTCTATCCTGTAACCCTGGGAGATTATATTTAGCACCCAGGGATTTGAAGTTACCTGACTCCAGGAGGATAGAAAACCCATCAGTCGCCCCCCTACCCTGGCGTCATTGCTGTTTAGGTTGCCTATTCTGGGGATTGAGGATAAAGCCTCTTCCTCTCCCCCCTTTTGGATAACTCCATCGGCCAGACTTCCCTTTCCCCCTGTAGGATCTCTGCTGAGGTTGGTACTGCCGAAAGGGCTTCTTTTTTGGTTCTTTGTCTTCTGGAAAACCCTTCTTCTTGTCTGCTGCTCCCTCTAGGATCTTATCCAGAGTGGGGCCGAAGACAAATTCCCCTGAAAAGGGGATAGAACAAAGCTTGGCCTTGGATGCCTTGTCTCCGGACCAGGCTTTCATCCATAAAGCCCGACGGGCAGCATTAGAAAGGGCAGCATCCTTGGCGGAAAATCTGATGGACTCTGCAGACGCATCGGCCAAAAATGCCGTGGCGGAGCGGAGAAGGGGGAGAGATTCCCTGATCTCTTCTCTTGGAGTCTTGTTTTTCAGATGTTCGTCCAGTTCTCCAAGCCATATATACATTGCTCTGGCAACGGATGTAGCGGAAATATTAGTTTTTACCCCAAACATCGCCGCTTCCCAGGATTTCTTTAGGAGGCCATCTGCCTTTCTATCCATGGGATCGCCTAGCTGAGAGGAATCCTCAAAGGGTAGGGCGGTCTTTTTTGCTACCTTGGTTACTTGCAAATCGACCTTAGGCGTCTGGTTATATATTTTGCTTTCAGACGGGTCAAAGCAGAGCCTATTCCTAAATTCTTTAGGAACGCCGAGTCTCTTTTCTGGATCTGACCATTCCTCCAATATCATTTCCTTTATATTTTCATTGATGGGGAAAACAATAGAAGACCTAGCTCTAAGGCCCCCAAACATTTCATCCTGAACCGTACGGGGTTTAGGAGTATCTTCAATGCCCATAGTGGACCTGACTGCACGGAGCAGCTCCTCCATTTCATTAGCGGAAAAAAAGTATCTTTTATCCTCCTCTATAATCTCTCCGTCCGACAAGGGTTCCTCATTAGGAAATTGTCTGGACGAGGCAGAGGCCACCTCAACCTCTTCGCCCTCAGAAGAAGAAGAAATAACGGATACTTTGCGTTTCTTAGAAGGGATGGGGTTGCTGGAAGGGGTAGTTAAGGAGGCTAAAGAGGACTTAATCTCGTCTGAAATAAAAGACTTCATCTCCGAGAGTATATCTGGTTGCGCCTCTTTCCAAATCTCCGAAGTGCAAGATTTGCATAATCTCTTTATAATTTTCGGGGAGACGCTTGGAACAAGCACAGCATTTTAAGGGTTTTGTCTTGGATTTTAACTCCTTGCTGCCCTGCAGAAGGAAGCAACCAGATATCCCAGCATTAGTAATTCAGGCTTACAAACTGAAATATACACCCCCCAGAAGGGGACTCACGGTACTGGAGGCAGAAGGATCAGGACCTTCCTGGCGGGGAGCAGGTGTCTCCGACATCGCGGTGTAGCAGGCGAAGGGCCGAAAGGAACCGCGGTCTTTTTTAAAAATCCCGGCGTCTGACGTCATCTAGCTGCGCCTTGCATGACGGCGTAGGCCTGCGCCGCACCAGCCTACTAAGAGAGGCGTGCATCGCCCGGCCCGCCCATAGAGACGCTCCATGCGTCGCACCTGCTCCCCCTGCCGGACGCTAGAGCTCGGTCCTCCAGAAGGAAAGGACGCCGAGCGCCGCGCGCGCCGAGAAGCCGGCACCTTCAACTGCTTCCACCAGGAGGGAAGGAAGTCTGAAGGTATGGGGAGGACCACAGGCCTCGGCATAAGCCAAGACGAGGGTCCTCGATGCTCCTAGCTGGCCAGCCTTAGCCCCTGCCGCGGGAGGCCAGCTGGAGAACCTGTAAAAAAGATAAGGCTATTTCATCCTCCATGAAGGAGGAACTCTCCACGTGTTGGCCCCTGTAGGGGCAGGAAAGCACTGAGGAGGTGGAGGGGTGGGGGGGTTCTTAAACTCTCTATGTGTTCCTGCCCCTACAGAGGTCAAGGGTCAATCTCAATGTGGGCCGTCATGGTGGATGAAATGGAAAACTTTTTTTTTTTTTTTTTTTTAGATACCCAGCAGCAGATTGTAAGAAGCCTAAGTAAAATCAACAAATTATCTGAGCAGGAGCATGTACTAAAAATGCTTCATCTGTAGCCCAAACCAAGTGTCAGATGTTTAAGAGATTAAGTGTCAGATGAAAAACAGAAGCATGGAGTATTGCAAGTGGCTACTGGATATAGTAGATAGATATTTGGATGGACTGCAAGATATGCAATATACTCTTCTGGGAATGGCACATGAACCTAGCAGAGGGACAAAGTGGGTAAAGGACGGTGCTCTCCAAACCCAACGGTGTGCCACTTGTGTGGGGTTACCTGAAGGGTTATGAAACTAATCCCCAGACATAGCACAAACTGAAAATTTAAAAATTCTCGGGTAAGAAGGTGTTCCTGCACACAAGACACGACTTTGCACAGCCGCTGGTGGGCATGTCCAAGTATCCTGTATAAACCACACAAGGGAAACAAGGCTGCTATGGAGGTTCTATGATTATGGGCACACCCCAACATATAGTTGGCTTCATTTTAAAAACAGGGTCGTCTTAAGACCACCTCTAACTCTTTCACTACCTATAAAACTTTCACTTACAAACAAATAAAGCCTGAATTCTACATTTAATATACTCAGGCACCTTGTATGAATTCCACCTATTGCACTCCTTGGTGCTTTATGCAACTTTGCATCAAACCATAATGTTTTTTAAAATACATAGAAACTCAAGTTTATTTTTCGCTAAATGTTTGACCCAAGAAAAGCATCAGATGCTCAATACTTAAAAATAAGATGATGAAGATGGGCAGAGGTCATACATTATTTATTGAACCCGGACATATGCCCTCCTTTGCCTTGCGCTGAATCGTGCAGGGCAAACGCATTTTGTGCAGTCGCGGTGACGTACCGGGCTCGACTTAGGGCTGCCAGGTGGAGGCTTCGGCCCAGCAGTGAGTGAAGTAACGTCACCGACACTGATGGGCAGGCTTTAGCGCTGCCCTAGCCTGTAAAACTGCTTGGGAAGTGCTAAATCCCACCCAGAGTCAGTGATTTCACCAAACACACTACTGGGCAGAAGCCTCTGCCCGGCAGAGTGTTACTGTAAATAAAAGAGCCCTTGCCCTGCGCAAGGCAAGGGAGAGCATTGGAGCATTAACTGCTATAATGCTCAAGTATGGGGGACTGCCTTTGTGAAATTATGGGTATGTGGGTTCAGCTCTGAACCCAGACAACCCCCTTAAAAAGGTCTACTTCGGTTTGAGGGCATTTCCTTTAGCTTTATTGCTCCCATCTTCCATTCTGGGCTGTGGTCACATGACCATGTCCACACAGCTCTATTTCCTGTGATGGAGGAGTGACTATGTAAGTGGTTGGGAGGAGCAATGCTAGAGGCACAGGAAGTGCTACATACAGGATGGAAAGAAACCAGAGCGATTTGTTTACATGGTGAAACCAGGTCAGGAGAGCCCAGATGGAGCAGATGTACATGAGGCAAGCGACCACATGAGCAGATCTGTTATTGACCATAGTAAAGCTCCATGCCTTTTACCTGGAAGCCCGAGTTTGGTTCAAAGCCTATGACGGCAGTAAACATTACAACCCAGCTAATTTCATGCAGGGCTCCGGAGATTTTTAATCTGCTTTTCATGCAAACAGAACATTCCCATAAAACAGACACTAAAATTAAATGCAAGACTTTCCGGCTCAGGCCTCAGACGGCTTGTCTACAGAGTCGTTCACAGGAGAACTAGATTCTCAAAAAGTTATTTGATGTCAGCAGCAACGTCCATGATATGATCACCTGCGCTACGAAGAGCCTCCTGCTGTAAAACGGAATCTAGCACATACCAACCTCTAAGGGCTCATTCAGACAGCCGTATGCTGTCCGCAAAAATGCGGAGGGGGGCATTTACCAATTAGGAAAAAAAATGAAGCGCGAAAAAATGGATGCTGCTGTTTGCATGTTTTATCGATTTCGCAGTGTGTAGTATGTACTAATATGGCAGGGGGTGAGCAAGTGTACATTCAATGAGTATTTGAGGAGATTGTCAAATCCATCATAAATTGGCGATGGTGCGGTATTGGTGCGTTATGTGGCGAATGTGAGATTTTTCTTGAAAAGTTGGGGTATGGGATGAAGAGTGATATTTTCAGGTGCCAAGTAAAAAAATGTGGTGGTAGGATTTATAATAAAAAATAAAAAAAACACTGAAAAATATTCCCAAAAAGGTTTTTTATATTACATTTTTGGGCAAAGATGGTGGTGTTGGGGGAACAGTTTCTAATTATGTGTTAATCTTTTATCTATTTTGTACCACTAGTTTCTGGAGGGATGCTTCGATGGAAAATGTGAAGCATCTGGGAGGAATAGATTGGTATGTGGAATGGATCAGAGAGCACCACACTACTGTTTCCTATAGGTGCAGCCACTAACCCTTCTATACCAAAAATCAGGACATGGCACTATTGAAGTCTATGTATCAGAAAAAAAAAAAACCTGAATGCAATCCTGAACTGTCCACAAAAAAAAACGTATCTGCATTTTTGCACACAGCATAGGACTGTCTGAATGAGCCCTTACAAAGATAGAACCCGTCCTGTACCTGACATGGATCCAAAGATCTGACTATTCATGGCTCTGCTAGATTTGTTTCAAGCTGGCAGCTCAGGGAGAGAGTGTCCTCTCAGCTGGCGGCAGGAGTGTCGAACGAACTTCTGCTTTCAAGTTCAGCGTACAAGGTTTGGGATATCCAAGAGTTCCATTATGGGTTCTGCTACCACGGACCATAACTAATGGCGTGGGATAACCTCTATATTTTGGTCTATGCCAGGTAGATGGCATCAAACTTCAGGAACAACATGCGCCAGGAATCTGATGCAAATGATCTTCAGGGGACGGCAGCACTAGAGACCGCAGCATGGACCCATTCACTTCAACATGACGGAAACGCATGTAATGTTCAAGTGGCCATACTTACTGTATATACACCAAAATTACTAGCCATTCATGAGATTTACTGGAAATGTGAATTCAGTTTAAAAACACACTAGGAACCAAGAAGTCTTTAGAGAAAGATGAGGACTGCAAGATGAGAACTTCAACAACCAGCGTTGTTTAGCGACACTAGAGCTCCCCCATGTGTCCATAAGGTGTACTACATTCTAATAACCTGTTCAGCAATTCATATGGATTGATGAAGAACATTACGTTTACCCAGGCTCTAATGCCCTGGAAAAAAGGCCTCCTGTTCTTTCACTAAAGGAACAAGATAACTTTCTTTGAACGTAATTGAAGAGGTGAACAAAGTATGAGTCAGGCCTTTAAAAAAAAAAAAAAAATCACCCTACAGTGACAGTTCTGGCCAATCACTTACCTGCATTTTAATGTGAGGGCCAGGAATACTGTGCCTGCACCTGGAATCCATCCAGAAATTATGTCTTGTTTTGCAAGTCTGCTAGACACTTTATGGCTGCCATTACAGACCGAGAATAGCGCGGCATTAATATTATTTATAAAGCGCTGACAGTTTAAGCAAAGGTGCATTTTCCACAAGTGAAGGATAATGAACTCTCCAGAAGAATTTCCTGCGGCAAGCGGCGCTGTCAATGTGCATCAATCTACACCTCTCATCAGCGTGGAGCGTACGCCGAGAACCCATAAGGCACAGTTATTTCCGTACATACATATGCCTAAACCTTGCTTAAAATAGGTTAACAGCGATTTAGCATCAGTAAGGGTACGGTCACACGTGGTTGACGCACTGACCACCATATTACAAACTCCTCCAAATGCTGCAGGAAATTCAGAATGGAGATTGACTTTCAGCGCACAATTTAAATCTGCAGCATGTCACTTTATGCTGTGGATTGTCACCATTGATTTCATCCTTTGCAATGGACAGGATGAAATTCATGGCAAGTCCGCATGTAATAAATCAGTAGGGATATGCTCGTGGCAAAATCGTGGTGGAAGTCTGCCCACCTGTGGCCATACAAAATAAATTTCAAATCTCTATTTTGTTTAGATTTGCCATTAGAACATTTTGATATCCAACTGGAATTCACATTAATTATTCAAGAGACTACCATGAAGAATGCAGATCAAAATGGGGAAGGGAGGGGGAAGACACTCCTACAGTCTCTGCTGGTCTATTACACCTTTCAGCAGCAAAAAAAAAAAAAAAAAAAAAAAAAAAAAAAAAAAAAGTTTCCCAAATTTTTTATTTCCCCATAAAACCCCTGTAATATCAAAGGATATTAAAGCAGATATTTTAGGGCTCTTATTAGGCCCACTATCATTTAAAGGTACATGTGAGACAGTGTTCCTCACCTCCAGCCTTCAGGGCCCACCTACCGGTCATGATCTGAACATGTCCCACAGAAAGAATACCTGTGACAAGTCCTGATGCATTGACAGCAACGACACCGGCTGCTCACTCCTGAAAACATGACCAGCAGGTGGGCCCGACTGGACTAGAGGGGAGGAACACAGATATAGGGTACAGGGGGAGATGCAAAGCTCTGGGATATATCATTTTTGACTTTTTTTTCATAAAAAAGGTCAATATATTTATTGAAAATTAAAGGAAATAAATGACAAAAAAAAAAAAAAAAAAAAAAAAAAAAAAAAAAAAAGGACTGACAAAGCGATATTCCCATCTCCACAACGGAACCTCTGAGGTGAACAGTGATGAGCCATGTGCAGCCACCCTCCATTTACAGCTATAGAAGTTCTGAAAATAGCCATGCGCAGGGTAGGCTATTTCTGACTGTCCCACAGTGGTAAATGGAGAGGTGGCCGCGCTTTCACTAGGGTTGTTTCGATACCAACATTTGGATTCGGTTTTGACACCATAAAAGAGTATTGCAACACTCGATACCATGCCAAAATAATATTAAAAAAAAGGTGCGTGCATTCCACATTTTATGGAACATCCAGCCCATAAATGACAGTCCTATGCTTTTTTGAGGGGCAAGGTGACAAAAAAAAATTTAAAAAATTTGAGAAACGTGCGGTTTTTATTTATTTTTCTGTTATGGTGTTCACCACATAGGAGTTTATATTTTAATAGTTTGGACTTTAGACGTGGAGATATGTAGTATGTTTATTTATTGTTTATATATTTTATATGTGAAATTGGGAAAGGGGGCGATTTATACTTAATTTGGTGTGTTTTTTATTTTTATTTTTTTTATTTAATAACTATTGCAATTCGGGGCTAGATCTTTTAATCCCTTGTCCTATTCACCCTAATAGATCTCCATTAGGGTGAATAGGACCTCACTCTCCCTGCTGCCCTGTGCATAGTACACAGCAGCAGTGAGCTTACCATGGCAGCCAAGGCTTCAGTAGCATCCTGGCTGCCATGGTAACCAATTGAAGCCCCAGGATTACACTGCTGGGGTTCCAATCACAAGTTGCCACTGCACCACCAATAAAGAGGGGACCCTGTGGCCACAGCCACCAATGATAATTAACCTTTAATACAGATACAGGAGATGGGTACCGCCGGCAGGAGGAGGAGGCGGCTGCTGAACGCCGAGCTCACTTGCTCAGATGGCACAGCAGTGTATTCCCTCCGTCCCGCCTCCTGCTTTAATAGCGGCACATTAATTGGCAGTGGTGCGGAAAGCTTCAGAGCCCACTCACTTCATTTGGCTCAGTGCGGCCGTGTCATAGGAGGGAGGGACTCCCTCCTTCTCAACTGTCTGCCCGGGCACCATAAGAGGAGGGTCTAGTTTGTATCGAAAAAAATAAAATTAGCATCCCGATACCAAATCGATACTGGCATAAAAGTATTGATTGGGTATTGATTGGGTATCGAAAGTTCCAACCCTAGTGTGCACTCCATTTAGTTCAGAGTTTGAAACTTGCATAGTGATAAATGGAGAGCACCCTGTGCATATGTAGTGCACTCAACCTTCGCTTCAGGGGCCCTAGTCTCAAAATGGGTACCACTACACCGCACTACGCGACGCTTGACATTGTTAGTAATGCTAGTCTACGGTGTCGCATTGCAACACTTCATCGCGTAGATGTGCCCTACGCTAGGCCAGGACATTGTGTATGTGTAATCTAAAGGACCCAGACTTTGTCCACCTGTATCTCATACAGAAGAATTAACTCTTCCCTCAGCCACAGATCTAGAAAGTTGGGGGATCTCCAACTGCAAAAGCGGTTGCTGATCAAGCAAAATCCACTTGAAAGATTTTGTACATCAATAATCTGAGGAGTCCCAATACTTTTGGAATCAAGGCCAAGTCTGCCATATGGAATGCCACCTCTAGGGCAAAGCAAAGGGCTGACACCTCAGGTTAAATATGATTGAGCTTGGTGGGACCCAGATATCCCTGAAGGTATTACTCAGGACCCGAGTCCATCAGGGCCACGAACTACCCTTAATGATCATAGTAAAACATTCTGCCATTGTGCTAGCAACAAAGGGGGTCATTTACTATCCTGAAATGTGCCCAAATTTGGTGCATTTTAGACGCAGATAGCAGTGCAACTACCTGCAACTTTGCCCTGCTCACGCCAGGTCTAAAGTTGTGGGAGTGGCAGGGAAAGGTCCAAATGCAAGACAGCATTTCCATAACTTCACTGCCAGGTATACGGCTTAGAGACCAGCATCTAAATGCCAGTCTTAATAAATGTAAGTGGAGGGGGGGGCCTGAAGAGTAAACAGTTCAATCCCCTAGAGCACCAGTGACGGGGAGAAAGCATTACACTTATCCTACTGTTTGGTCCACCAGAGCTGGAGACCTTCTTGGAGTAGTCCTCTCTATTGGATAATGTAACAGATTTGCTGTTTCCCCTATTAAAGTTTTATTTGAAAATAGTCTAATAAAGACGAGCAGGAGTTGTGCCAAATTATAAACTCCCCTAGAGTTGAACACTGAAAAGTAGGTCTTGTCTCCCCATATGAATGGGGCGATGGAGCATGCACTGCCACTCCATCTCTGTGGGATAACTAATCGGCCTCTTCTGCAGTCCCAGGGATGAAAGGAGTGGCAGTGCACATGATCCAGGACAGATCTTCAAGATTATCATCGAGTCTAACCCCTGGGACCCACACACTCCGCTTTACATACGCAGTCTGTGCGCACTTTTACAGTGTGCAGTATGTGATCACTACAGTGTAACGGAAAGTTCCTCACCTAGCCACCAGGCTGCTTCAGATTTTTACCACACGCAGTGGGTGAAACCACTAAGGCATTTTTTCAATGTGTTGAAATACGGTCAGCAAAGTATCAATTGCTTGACCTGTCCACATATTCTGCTGTTAACTTAGCTGTCAGCCTTTTTGTGGGATTAGCTGGCATTACCACCATTTAGGGGTACATACACAACAAATGTGGAGTCAAATTCTGTAAAAACCATGACCCCAGCACAATTTTTTGGTCACAATGTACTGCTGCAGGTAGAAGGTCTCAGCCTAGAAACAAGACTTAAATGCACAGAACATTGAAACCCAATATGCCAACTGTTCTTTCCTACCAAAGGCTACCCACATTCTTGGGCCCCATTCACACGGCTGAGGCCGATGTGCCAGTGTTGTGGACTGCAAACCAGGCACCGGCTATGTTCACTCTGCATTGCGGTGCAGACCCATTGAATTCAATAGGTGGCAAAAGATGGAAATGTCAGATTTTCGCGGCACAGACATGGAAGCCCCCCCCCCCATGTGTATCTGGGTCTATGCCTTCACGCCGCAAAAGATAGGACACGTCTTATCTTTCACAGCATCTTACATATCGTGGACCACACTGCAATGCAGAGTACACGGCTGGTGCTCGTGTTTTGTGGACCCTTGGATTGCAGTCCGCAGCACAGCAGCCCCGCGGTCGTATGAATGGGGCCCTATACTGTCAGAGAAGTGCATTGCTTCCCATGTATGGCCAGCTCAGGAGAGGACACATTTTTAGCATCTGCACATAAAAATGGGGTTTTGATCCACTGACAGCAAGCCAAGATTTTTAATATGGCAAGGAACTGAAAAAACATTAGAAATTTGAGAACCTTCCAGGCCACAATAGGTCTACAGCAGGGATCAGCAACCTCCAGCTGTTGTGAAACTACAACTCCCAGTGTGCAAACTTACTAGGCTGTACTTGGAGCATGCTGGGAGCTGTAGTTTTGTTGTGGACCCCTGATCTACAGTGCAGATCTGCATCTTCTAGAGTTCAAGAGTCTACAATACTGAATGAACAGCGCAGCGAAACCTGAAACTGCAATCTACTTTTATGGGGACATGCACTACAAAACCCATCAGATCTCTCTTCGTTAGGAGACAGTAATCATTGTGACCTCTCCAAACTGAAACTTTGAAGCAGGGAAGGAGTGGGCTATAGAAGAGATGTGATTACTTAATGAGCCGAACGATTATCATTCTGAAATGGCAGCCAAGAGTCAGACTGGAAATATGCACATTCATAAGAGGTAATGGGACCATTCTGCAGATTGCACTGAAGCATATTCATATAATATACCAGGACTCCATAGCAGAAAGGGTCGCGAGGGGTCATCGTAGTTAATGGAAAGCAAAACATTCAGCAGTTTCATCCATTATCTAAAAAGCCCTGCTTTTTATGAGAAGTGCTGGGTCCTCGGAGGGTTTCTCTGCCACACAGATGTTACATGTGATTGTCATGACGCACGTTACCAACATGTGTACCTTGTTCAGATCATCACTGAGCTGCAGGCTCCAAACATGGCAAAACTGCCGCTGCTTTGTGGTGTGGATGCCGCTGCAGTTCTCAGTTTAATACATTGGGAAGGGGCTTTCAAAACGCCATCCGCATGGAAATACAAACATGCTGCAGATGTGGCTGTCCAAGCTTGGATTCCACCCCTATGAAGCTTGAAGCAAACCGGCTGCAAAATATGCATGTGACGACTGGTCATGAGGTACGCAGGGGGGAAAAATCTGCCGCGTCTTAGGGGGCATTCACACGATTGATTTCACAGCGCAATTTTGAAATTCCACCAAAAACCTGCCAGACGTGTCCTTTCTGCTTCTCTTATATCTCAATCGGAGGCAGCGCTGAGGATCAGACAGACGGAAAATAGTCATGGCCACACCAAGAGACACGTTCTCAGGCACCCAGTTGACCAGAATACATCCTTTCAATACCATTCCCACATTGACAGGTAGCAAATATGGCAAGGGATGGGAGAGGTTCCATGTGGTACATTTATGGCATATCCACCTTAGGGACCAGCTCCTATTTCCGCAATGGGGCTCAGTCACACCTCACTGGAGATAGAGTGGCGGCCACACATGGGTGGCTCCCTTCGGAAGCGCTATTAAAGTGAACAGAGCTGTGCACAGGAGGGGATAAGGCAGAGTTCACAGCACCATTTTTGCTGGATCAGCAAAAACACTAATACAACCTTCTCCATCCATTATGAACGGTTCTATTATCTATAAAATAGCCATGACTGATCAGTCATGAACTCCATTGAAAGTCACAATGCATGTCAATGGAGGACGTATACATTTTTTTATTGTGTCCAAGAAAACGGATCCATCCCCATTGACTTACATTGTGAGTCAGGATGGATCCGTCTTGCTCCGCACCACATCGCAGACAGAAAAACCCTACACACACACACTATTGAGATCCTATGACGGATCTCAATAGAGGAAAGGTTAAGCGCAGATGTGAAAGTAGCCTTACACAACTGCTGCAGACTACACAGAACACTAGGAGATTTTTCGACAGCGATTATCTGACCACTTGTTTTCATTATTTTACCTGAAGCACTAACGTTCTGATCTGAACCTTTCCTGTGAGCAGATGCTTATTCATTATACGTCTTCTCTTGAATATTTTAGTTTTAAGTGGGAAAAGGTACATTATTCGCTGGATAAATTGCAAAATACACAGTGGATTTTCTACTAAAACTAATTATTCCCGATGTAGAAATGTCGCTGCTCTGCAGGTACCCAAGGCTATCCGCCAGCCTTTAAGTACAGAATCTTCTTTCCCAATTAGGTCTTCAGTCACAAAGCATCTGCCGTTCTCCAGAACTCGTCACATACAGAACCGCGCACAGGGCCGTTTTTTGTTCATTTACAGAATCTCCATGAGCGTTAGGATCACCTCTTACACTCCTCCTGTCCCTCTGGGATCTCTGCCTTTGTCATCTTTTTATTGTTGGCAGAACTGCAGAAGATCATTGTACAATGGGCGTGCGGTGTAAACGACCCATCCATTATTCAGCCAGTTCTTTAACGAGTATGAGAGCGATGCAGCTTGCCAGAAATGTGGCTTATTAATAATCCACCTCAATGAGGTCACTTTCGCCCACTAAGGAAACGACCATAAACTCTGCCAAAGTTAATGCAAAGCGAGCGTTTTAGATAAAGCTAGTGGGGGACATTTATGAAGAACAGATTTAGACGCCAGTCCTTGTCCCTACTGCACTGGCCTCGACACAACTTAGGCAGACTTTACACTTGTAAAATCTACGCCAACAAGGAAGCCAGCGTAGATTTAGACATCATTTTCTTCACCTAAAACAGGCGTAGAAAATAAGTGACATGTGCCGGCCAGCCCGTCCACTTCTTTAGCCCTGGTGTGAGGCAGAAAACAGGAAAAAGTTGCAGATTGTGGCGCAAATAACCTTTGCCATCTTTCATAAATGACCCCCAGTGTCTGTCCCTCAAACAGTAAATGCCAAAATAGCCCAAAAATTTTGTGGTGGTTTCTCCTGGCAATTTTTTTGCAAACAGTGTGTGTTTAAGGGGAAATTAAAATGGCTGAAAACATCAGCAGTTAAAGCACGCTGTGTTTTTTGAAAAGCAAGAAAGACAAATCCCACGTAATGAACAAATACGCCAGTACAGAAAAAAAAAAAAACACCCCCTCCCCCACTAAAGTCGCAAAAGTGCAGAAAAATGCCAGTAAAACCTGTGTGTGAACCCACTCATTCTGATAATTGTGCTGCAGTTAGTACCAGGGCTCTGGAGTCTGAGTCAAAGCTAGTTTTGGGCAGTCAGTAGAAATTTAACTCCAACTCCACATAAAAAAAAAAAAAAAAAAAAAAAAAAGTGTTATAAGTATTGAGTAATCCATTTATTAACCTTCATATAAATTTTGAAAATATTAGAAAGATCATAAATCTATTACGTTCTAATAATCTAAGGTCCTTATTTATCCAGCAAAGTGATAAGCAGGGTGTTCTAGTGGCGATAGACAATCAGTTCTCACTTCTCCCGTGTTCTCTTCTGTCCCCAGTACTATAGTGATAAGCAGGGGTTCTAGTGGCAATAAACAATCAGTTCTCACTTCTATTCTGTCCCAGTACTATAGTGTTAAGTTCTAGTGGCGATGGGCTGGATTGGTGAGTATCTCTTATACTAGGCATCTTCATGATGCTCCAAGGCCCTTAGTTACAATGCCTGAACCTTTCCTGCACATGCTCAGTATCAAGTTCCTCTTCTTAAGACCAAGCAGTAGTTCCCTACTGGACATGCCTGCCTTTTCAAAGGAGCGTGCCTCTGCTACGGCAAGAATTATACGTGCCTACTCTCTGCCACCCTGGTCCCGTGTGTCAATCTTCCAGTCGGTGACTTGCTTAATTCATTCCTGGCATGTGCATGACCATCGGCTCTATGCAGCCAATAACCGGCTTCAGTGGTGATACGTCTTATGGACACGTAACCGCCAAATCCAATCATCGGCTGCAGTGGAGCATATGATCAAGCTCATGGTAGAGAAATAAACAAGTCACGGAACAAATGATAGACAAATGGGTGCAAGCGCACAGGATCAGAGCCGAGGATAGCAAGTTTCACATCTGCGTTAGGGTGCATTCAGACGGCTGCCCTGTGTTTTGCGGTCCTCAAAACAGATGCCACGTGTGTGCATTCCACAATTTAGATTGAATAGAATAGGTAGCCCATTATAGAAATGCCTATTCTTGTTCGCAATTGTGGATAATAGGACATGATCTATATCTGCGAGGCTGCGGAACGGAACAAGGGATGCAGACAGCACATTGTGTGCTGTCAGCATCTTTTGCGACCCGATTGAAATTAATGGGTCTGCACCCAGTCCACAAAATTGCGGAACGGATGTGGACCCATTCATACAGTCATGTGAATGATCCCTTAGATACGGCAGGCTGTTCCAGCTGGGAACATCCTGCCGGATCAGTCACCAGTCCCATTCACTATAACGAGGATCGGTAGAGATCCAGCAAGGCCTAGGTATGAATCTTCTCATAAGGGCTCATTGACACAAACATTCCCCCCCCCCCCATGTCCGTTCCATTTTTCCATTCTGTGTCCATATGCCCACGCAAAAAAAAAAAAAAAAAAAATTGTAATATAGAACACTGTTCTATTGGGGCTGACCTTATGCCTGAATCAGTGTTTTGCAAATTGCAAACAACCAATGGTCGTGTCCATGAGCCCTAACAGGCAGGATGTGGGTTCCTGTACTTATCACAACCCTTTCAGGGCAGAACTGAATACAGCAGCCACACAATAAATGCTCCATTATACCCATTTAGACTTGCACAGGATTCCCTCCATTTCCAGGACATACACATGTAGCTTTTCTAATTTTCTGAGAACAAATTCCTAGATTTCTTAAAATTAAATGTATAACAGTATTCGCCAGCCAAATATATAGTGTATTGCATATTTACTTACATGAATTTAGAAAATATCAGGAATTTCAAAGACTGTACTCCAATAAATATGGTTTAAGTTCCATATAAGGCTACTTTCACACTTGCGGCAGAGTGATCCGGCAAGCAGTTCAGTCGCCAGAACTGCCTGCCGGATCAGTCAACACATATGCCAACTGATGCCATTTGTAAGACTGATCAGGATCCTGATCAGTCTTACAAATGCATTGAAATGCCAGATCAGTCTGGAAAAACGGATCCGGCATTTATTTATTTTTTTCACTTTTTTGGGGGTCTGTGCATGGACAGATTCTGCATTCAGGCAAGTGTTATCTCCTTCCTGATCAGTCAAAAAGGCTGAACTGAAGACATCCTGATGCATCTTAAAACGGATTTCTCTCCATTCAGAACGCATGGGGATAAAACCCATCAGTTCTTTTCCGGTATAGAGCCCCTAGGACAGAACTATGCCGGAAAAGAAAAATGCTAGTGTGAAAGTACCCCAAGTAGCTGATTACATAGATGCTAGTAAGAAAACACCCAATGCTACCATTTTACTATAGGAAATTTGCAATTACAAAATTGGCCATTTATGAAGGAGCTGGCGTTAACTTTACACATGGCTGTGACAAGATCTGCTGCACTGGATTCAGCACAGTGATTGACAACTGCAGAATAAATATAGCGCCCGTCACTCAGACAGCAGTTTCCCATAATAAATGTGTAAAAGCAGCAGAGCAATTTACTTAAAATTCATGTTATTACAGAAAAAGTCACTCATTTACATCTACTGAGAGATTTCAACGGCAAAATTATAATGGTCATGAAATAAAACACAGTCTGCACACCGCAATCTGCACACTCCATTATCAAGCACTTACTAAACCAAGCCAGAATAGCAGGGGTCCAACAAGACCCCCAGATACCCAAGTCCCCATTCTTAAAGGGATTATACCACAATTCCTTTATAAGGAAAAAAAAAAATATATGAATCCAGCACTTCCCCACTGATCGCTCTGCTAGATTCTCTTCTGGCTGTCAGCACAGATGGTGTGTCCTTTCCGATGCGGATCGCTTTCCATCACCGTTCATATTGTGTCCTTTCTGCTGCAGCTCATTCCTTGTAACCGACAGCTCCCAGCAGTAGATATGGCTGGTGGCAGTTGAAGGATGGAACTGAGCACATGCAACCACCTCAGTAAGTGGTCATGCACATTACTATAGAGATTAAACACCAGGGGGCACCATTATACCGTATAACAGAATGCCTCACAACTGGAGTATTTTGGTAACAATACTTCAGGAGTAACTAGCTGTATTACATTAAAGTGCATTATTTAATGGTGGCACAGGCACTTTAAAGGGTCCCCGCCCCCTCCAATGTTACAGCCCATCACTAAGATCCAAATAAAAAATAAAAAAACAAAAACGACAAAAGTCCATTAGACCTTCCTTGCACAGTGGCACTCACAGCCGTAGTAAGGAAACTGCAACAACTCAATTTACGTTATAGGCACCTAGAAATGAAGGCAGCTAGTAAAGCATGTCAGCTCTGTACAGAAAAAAGGATTCCATATTAAAAAATATATATATTTTTAGCTCTAAAATACTGCAAATATATTGCACAAAAAAAAAATTATAAAAAAATTATGCTGCATTTTAATCTCCGGCCAAAAATCCTGAACACTTGCCGGAATGCAATTTTTTTTTCCATTGGAATGTATTGGTGCCGGATCTGGCATTAAAATTGCTGCATTGACTGATGCTGATACTTTGCCTGTTTTTTTTTAAATATCGCTTCTGCTCCCCCTGTAGTTTTCCCAGTCAGTATGTTAATACTAAGCATCGGTACAGGGAGGAGGAGATGCCAGGGTTTCTCAATGGGCGTCTCCTTCTCCCTGGCTGTGCCGTGATCCAATAACAGCGGAGAGCGTCACAACCAGAGAGAAGGAGATGCCCATTGAGAACCCCTGGCATCTCCCCCCTCCCTGTACAGATGCTCAGTATTAACATACTGAGCGGGAAAACTACAGTGGGGCACAGCAGGATGCAGGAGCAAGAAAAAATAAAATAAAAAATTATAATGAAAGGTCCTCTTTAACCCCTTTAGGACACAGCCTTATTTCACCTTAAGGACCAGGCAAATCTGACCAGTGTCACTTTATGTGGTGATAACTTTAAAACACTGACTTATCCAGGCCGTTCTGAGATTGCTTTTTCGTCACATATGGTACTTCATGACACTGGTAAAATGAAATAAAAATTATTTTTGCCAAAAAATACCAAATTTACCAACAATTTGTAAATAATTGCAAATTTCCAAGTTTCAATTTCTCTACTTCTATAATGCATAGTAATACCTCCAAAAATAATTACTTTACATTCCCCATATGTCTACTTCATGTTTGGATTATTTTGGGAATGATATTTTATTTTTTGGGGATGTTACAAGGCTTAGAAGCAAATCTTGAAATTTTTTTAAAATTTTAGGGACCAGTTCAGGTCTGAAGTCACTTTGCGAGGCTTACATAATAGAAACCACCCAAAAATGACCCCATTCTATAAACTACACCCCTCAAGGTATTCAAAACTGATTTTACAAACGTCGTTAACCCTTTAGGTGTTCCACAAGAATTAATGGAAAATAGAGATACAATTTCAAAATTTCACTTTTTTGGCAGATTTTCCATTTTAATATTTTTTTTTACTTTTACAAAGCAAGGGTTAACAGCCAAACAAAACTCAATACTTATGGCCCTGATTCTGTAGTTTACAGAAACACCCCATATGTGGTCGTAAACTACTGTACGGGCACACAGCAGGGCGCAGAAGGAAAGTAATGCCATACGGTTTTTGGAAGGCAGATTTTGCTAGACTTTTTTTTACACCGTGTCCCATTTGAAGCCCCCCTGATGCACCCCTAGAGTAGAAACTGCATAAAAGTGACCCCATCTAAGAAACTACACCCCTCAAGGTATTCAAAACTGATTTTACAAACGTCGTTAATCCTTTGGTACTAGTTTAGGGTACATATGATTTTTGGTTGCTCTATATTACACTTTGTGAGGCAAGGTAACAAGAAATGGCTGTTTTGGCACAGTTTTTTTTTGTTATTTACAACATTCATCTGACAGGTTAGATCATGTGGTATTTTTATAGAGCAGGTTGTCACGGACGCGGTGATAATATACTTTTTTTTCTTTATGTAAGTTTTACACAATGATTTATTTTTGGAAACAAAAAAAAAAAATGTTTTAGTGTTTCCATAGTCAAGAGACTTTTTTTCAGTTTTTGGGCAATTACCTTGGGTAGGGTATGATTTTTGCGGGATGAGATGACGGTTTTATTGGCACTATTTTTGGGTGCGTGTGACTTTTTGATCGCTTGCCATTACACTTTTTGTGATGTAAGGTGACAAAATTGTTTATTTAGCACAGTTTTTATTTTTTACGGTGTTCATTTGAGGGGTTAGGTCATGTGATATATTTATAGAGCCGGTCGAAACGGATGCAGCGATACCCAATATGTATACTTTTTTTCCCCCCTATTTTTTAACAATTTTTTTTTTTACTTTATTTGGGGAAAATGACGTTTGTTTATTTTTACTTGAAACTTAATTTTTTGGGGGGAAAACTATTTTTTCACTTTTCATTTTTTGTCCCACTTTAAGACTTGAACTTTTGGGGGTCTAATCCCTTTACAATGCATTCCAATACTTCTGTTTTGGAATGCATTGGCTGTATGAGTAATACAGTGAGTATTGCTCATACAGCTTCCGGCCTGAGAGCCAGGGGGCTGGATCTCACAGGCTCATCACCGGAAGGCAGCATGCTGCCTTCCATGCCATCAGTTCCACCCTACAGCCGCATGGGGACCCGATGGCACCGCCGATTCCCGCCGCAAACCGCAGGTAAAAGCCGCAAATCACAGGTCTGAATTGACCTGCGATTTGCGGCAATCTTTGACACGGGGGGGGGGGGGATGGGTGTGAGTCGCCGGTGATCGGAAATACACATGACGTACTGGTACGTCATGTGTCCTTAAGTACCAGGACAACATGCCGTACCGGTACATCATGTGTCCTGAAGAGGTTAAGACCATATGCTCACATGTTAAGGATTTGCCAAGGCAAATCTGAGGTATCTCCTAAGAATAAAGTCAGTTGCAGAGACTCATTACTGCCATTAATATGCCTGGAAATCCACATATGAATAAGCCCCAGAGGTCGCACAATTTTTTTTGCAGAAGAGTAAAAATACTCCTTAATTTTAAGAACTATTTTTAGCCGAGGAGAAATAGTTTAGCGGTAATTCACATACATAATGCATAGGCCCACAATGTTATGAGGCTGATATTTCTGCAGAGAAACCATTGCTAGTCTCCCACGCAGAAAGACAATTTTACATTTATCCAACATAAGACCACTGCTGCCATATACAGCACCCACGTGACAGTACTATATACATATTACATACACAGCTCTACCACATGCCCATTACACAGGTAGTTTACTATATACACACACATTGCACACACAGCTCTGCTACATGTCAATTACACAGATAGAACTACTGTGCGCAAATTATACACAGAAAACTGTACAATAGACTGGTTACACTGACATAGCCCTGCTTTATACACACCTTCCATACATAAAGTACCTATGCATTCTCCACCAGCACAGTACTACACGGAGCCTGGGGTCCCCCAACTCCTCCTACACACAGCTGATCACATGACTGACATCACAGGTCCTGTAACCACAATGTAGTGTTTAGTCCAGACTCTGGAGCTGCTCCTGGTGAGAAATGTCTGAAGGGGGAAACTTCGGGAGAGGGGCGGGGCTTCATGTGTGTCGCACCTGGCAGCTTCTGATACAGAGCGCCTAACTAGGAAAAAAAAGTGGCCGGGAGTAGGGAGTGAAGCGCTGCAAGCACTTGTAATACTTCATTCCTCCCCTGTCTTCCCGGCCGACACTGCACTGTCCTGACCGCGTACAGCGTCACGACAGTGCACACAGTCAGGTGACAGATCAGTGCAGGCTGGGGAGCTCGACTTCTGCCGGAGGTGGAGGGGAACCGTGGCGCAGGACAGGTAAGAGATTGTTTTTATTTTATTCTGATCTGAGCTTTGATTGGGGTCTCACTATGTGGGCTGATCTGAGGTCTGATGAGGTCCTGATATTTATGGGGGGCGTGATCTGAGGAAAAATGTCTCATCCTCTTAAACCTAGGGTGTCAAAGCAAAAAATACGGTGATATACATTTCCTCATTTCCCTGGTTCTCTTCTGGCCCTTTGTTTACCTGCAATAACAATCTCTGCCCCTCCCCCTGCTCTGCAAAGGGAGTGAATACAAGTGCTGAGATACTCCGCAGCATGTTGTATGTGTAGGACTACAAGCCCCAGCTGTACAATGACACTGCTGATACACACAGGATCTTCCCCCTACCTGTTCTGCAGAACTCCTCCAGTCTGTCAGCTCTGGCTGCAGGACGAGGAGAGAATATCCCGTCTCTTCACTGCCTGCAGCTGCTCAGCAAATCCTCCAGCCTTAAGTCTGTGCTGCAGAAGGGGGTTAAAGTTTCCTGAAGAATCCAGTGGGAGGGAGACACAGGGCAGACAGCAGTGCACAGGGGCGTGGCCAGCACAGAGACCAGTGCACAGGGGCGTGGCCAGCACAGAGACCAGTGCACAGGGGCGTGGCCAGCACAGAGACCAGTGCACAGGGGCGTGGCCAGCACAGAGACCAGTGCACAGGTGCGTGGCCAGCCACAGAGACCAGGTGCACATGGGCGTGGCCAGCCACAGAGACCAGTGCACAGGGGCGTGGCCACACAGAGACCAGTGGCACAGGGGCGTGGCCAGCACAGAGACCAGTGCACAGGGGCGTGGCCAGCACAGAGACCAGTGCACAGGGGCGTGGCCAGCACAGAGACCAGTGCACAGGGGCGTGGCCAGCACAGAGAGAGGCTAACATCACAGGTCATGTGACCATCAGTGAGATCTGAGAAAGGAGCCATTGCAGATGAAGTCAGTCAATTGTAAACCCCTTACATTTGATTAGTTAGAAATCAGACAACCTCTTTATGGCCAAATATGACTTAAACATTAAAAATCTAAGAATCAACATCTTAGCAGTCATTAATCAACAAAATTCCCACTTTTTTTCAAAAAAAAACAAAAACCTGAACGTCAGAATTACAAGTGGAATTTTTCTTTAATTTTATTTATTTTTTCACAATCCTTGCTTGGACAGTGGCATTATCAGATGATGTTTGAAGAGCATTTGCAATATATTTTGGCTGAAAGACTCCTCTCTCCCCTTCTCCTTGCCTTTTGATAGGAATGGTTGAGGTTGCTTTTCTCATTGTGGCTGCAACCAGAATACTGCGTGGCCATACAAACCAGAGAAGGCTCCAATTAACTAATTTGGACCACCAGGTTTAGTTGGTCTTCAGTAATTCCTATGCGGCAGCCCCAAAACTGTGCAGCCACCAACTATTCAGACCAAACAGTAAGGTGCTTATTCTGAACACCGACAACCCAATCTGCATTCATTCACCATGAATGAGTGGAGCATCAGAGCTTCTCATGCTCCCCTTGCCCTGCACAATTCGGGAATTTTCTTGAGATCCAGTGAAGTACGGGGGTCTCCATGGGTAAGCTAGGGGAGGCTTCCACCTAGCAGTGAGCCCAGTGATGTCATGGCACTAATGGGCAGTCTTTAGCGCTGGCCTAGTCTGTTTTATAGGCTAGGGCAGTGCTACAGACCGCCCAGAGCTGGTGATGTCACCAGGATCACTGCTAGACGGAAGGGAAGCCTCCACCTAGCAGTGAATAAATGTATACAAACCGTGTAAAAAGCTCTGATGTGCCACTCATTCATAGTGAATGACTGCAAATTGGGTTATGTACTGGGACATGATCGGGGGGGAAAAAAAAAGTCTGGGTAACACTACTGAAATTACCCGAATCAGTGTCCGCACATACTAAAAACAGCCAAGGAACAAGGTAACTAATCAAAAATGTACACCATGAAAATATAGTATTAGTGATATTGCCCTAATTCTACAGGTCAAACTGTAGCATCAAATTTTTTGAAAATAAAAAAAGCCAGGTCGATCAAATGCCATTTGTGGCATCAAATGTCTGATCTGGTTCTCTGCTGGGAGTCAACTGGGAGAGACAGCATTAGCCATGGTTGTGTAGGGCCAGGCTCTGGCGCACAACTGCTCCAGAGCTACACGCTGGAGACCTGAGGGCCATTGGTGGAGATGGATAACCTGCAGAATTTAAACTGATTTTATGTCAATTTATATTGAATTTGCAAAGCACAGGATGAAATACTTAGTAAATTGATGTCAAAATACATGACAAGCACACATGTAACAGCAGATTCAGTGTGGATTTTACAAAAAAAAAAAAAATTAAAATCTATGAAAATTATGCCCGACATGATGGTACCCTTACCCTCCACAGGATCAAGCCCACAATACTCATATTGATGGCCTAACCTAAGGGATGGTGTATATTTTGTATGACAAATTAGGCATATAACACTTTTACTAATGTACTTTAAGGCTTCCATATTTAATACATTGTGCACCAAAATCCTGTTCAGGACAGTTTTTTCTTAAAATCAAGGGAGGCATAAAAAGGGTCTAAAATAAAACACTTGTCTTTCAGCCTTAAAGGTGCCAGAATTTTGGTGCAGATTGCTTAGTGACTCTCCCCATTGATTTCGGTTATCAATATCTAAAGTATAAAAAGAAATAAAACTAGATCCACTTGTGAAACAAATAGATGTATAAAGGCATCTACGAGCAGGGGTAAGAACGAGAAGCCTTTGCCTCTATTAGACCCATGAACTAGTGATGCAATACGTTTAGCCAACACTGCACTATGACCCACTAATAAAGTAAAATTACAATATAAAACTCTGATAGCTGTTGGACTTTGCCTCTCGGCAGATATGTCTGTGCCTGGCCACCAAAGGTCACAGAAGGGAAAAAAAAAAAAAACCTTAGTCAGGGCATCATGCCTACCTACAACAGCAGCTCCTCTTTCAGCAAAAGCCAGGGCATACGCTTTCCCCAAACCTGAAACAAAGACATTGGCATTAGATTACAAAGAAGTCATTTGTCAACATATACAGTAAAGTACGTACAGAAAAAATAAAAAATCAGAAAAGACTCAACTCCAAACATCTGCTTGTTACACTAATCACTACATATGAGACAGGAAATGGCCAAAGGGGCCAAAAGGTTTCTAAAGCTCTAATCTGCACACAAGTTAAAACTGCTATTCTTACAAACCTGCCGAAAATCTTACAATCCGCGACTGCTCCATTTTCTGTCAAACTCCCAAGTAAATAAGGGAAATTTCATAAACGTTGCCCTTTCCACACTGCTGCGTTAGTAACGTCAGATTGAATATTAATTTAGCCTTAAAAATGTCCTGATACACTAACGTTTGGGTCTTCATTAGCTGCAAGTCAGGCATCAACATTAAGAAAAACACTTTGAATTGAAGGACTGAAAAATTTACGTTTGATATTCTAGTTTATGGAGAGGCACCTGCAGGTTATTATAGCAGTTTATTATCGCAAGAAAAGGCAGAAAAAAAAAAAAAAAAAGTACAATTTTTAATTAACTTTTTATTTTTCTGTTGACATTGCTGTATGAGGGCTTGTCTTACTCTAAAGCCATAATTTAACCATTTCCAGACTGGGCCATTTCCCCCCTCCTGACCAAGCCGAATTTTGTGAATGTGACATGTGTCACTTTATGTGGTAATAACTAGAACGCTTTTACTTATCCAAACCCCTCCGTGATTGTACTTCGTTAGTGGCAAGTCTGCGTTCATATGTTTTACCTTTATTTTAAAAAAATCCAAAATTTACAATTAACCATTTTCTAAATTTGAATCTCTGCTTTTAAAACAGGTAGTGATACCTCCTAAGATAGTTATTAACATTGACCATGTGCCTACTTTATGTTGGCGTTATTTAGGTATTTTTTTTATTTTTAACTTTTTTTTTTAGACCTTTATAAGCAATTTTTAAAATTTAAGAAAATTTCCAGAATCAAACTTTAAAAGGGGAACCAGTTATCAACTTTATGCTGCCTTTAGTATGGACAGCATAAAGTAGAGACAGGCGAGTTGATTTCAGCGGTCTGTGATTTAAAAAAAGTTAAAACTAAGTGGTTGCCGAGAACCAACATCACAATCATTGTAGACTGGGCCTGGAAAAGTGTCACGGCCACCTGAGAAGAGTCATGGTTCTTCACTACTTCCTGCTCTCCTGCCCACCTGCTGATGACTGAGTCTTCTACCTAGTTTTCTCCCTTTCTCTCTAGGAGAGATCTGCCAATCATCAGCAGATGGGCAGAGAGTGCAGGAGATTATGAATAACCAGGACTTCTCAGGTAGACTGGACTCTTTTCCAGGCCTGGGCTCCAATGATTATGATGCTGGTTCTCTGCAACCACTTTTAGCTCATGAGTGACAGACCGCTGACATCAGCATTTCTGTCACTAATTGATGCTGCCCTCAGTGAGGTCAGTATAAAGTTGATGACAGGTTCCCTTTAAAGACTAGGGAGGAGTGACTACTTCAGATGAAACATCCAAAGTTGATCCGTATAAAACTTCGTTAGAATACTGTACAGCACGGGAGCGCCATAAAGTATGTATTGGCTCCAATGAGCAGAAGTTACTACTTTGTGAAATCTCGCAAGAATTTGGGTAGGGCTGCAGTAAACAATTATTTTAGTAATCGAGTATTCTATCGATTATTTTTTACGATTAATCGAGTAATCTAATAAGAAAAAAATAGACGGTTTTCCTTTATAAAAACTCAGACCCCTGCCATCAGTCCCCAACACCCTTTGTTCCCCACTGTGCGATCAGCCCAATTGCATCAGCTCTGCCCCCCATTGTGCCATCAGCTCTGCCCCCCATTGTGCCATCAGCTCTGCCCCCCATTGTGCCATCAGCTCTGCCCCCCATTGTGCCATCAGCTCTGCTGCCATGCTCCTCCTGACACCCGGATTGCACAGCGTCACTGGTTTCTATGACGCTGTGCACTCCAGGCGCCTGGCCTTAGTTGCGCCCCACCCCCTCGGTTTCACCAACTTACCTTTCCAGCAGGGGCGCTGCCGACACTCCATCGTTCTGCGCTGCTCTGCTCCTGACGTCACGCAGTGCATCAGGTCGCGGCGTGCGTATGTCAGGAGGTCAGAGCAGCGCGGGACCATGGACGTACTGTGGAGTGTCCGGAGGCCGCCTGCTGGAAAGGTGAGTATTCCAAGCGCAGCGGGAGACCACGGAGCGGGAGTAATAGCAAGCGCTTCACTCCCGCTCCGTGGTCACATGACACAAACGAATCTTCGATGCAAAAAATTTGCATCGAGGATTTTTTTGTGTCGAATTACTCGCGTAATCGTTTCAGCCCTAATTTTGGGTAACAAAAATGTATTTCTACTGTAACAAAAAAGAAAAGAAAATTATAATGAATTACCGAACTCTGGTTCAGTTCTAAGTGGTAACACACACTACAAGCAGCTCAGCACATTCTGAGAGGTATACAAGTTGTTTTTTTCACTTTTTTTAACAATAAATTTTAGCTTGCCTTCAGGAACATGACCATACAATCACTGGATCCTACAGGCTTAGGGTCCATTCACACGTCCGTTGTTTCTTTCCTGATCTGTTCCGTTTTTTGCGGAACAGATCTGGACCCATTAATTTTCAATGGGTCCTGAAAAAAAAATAAAAAAAACAAAAAAAACAGACATTGTGCTGTCCGATTTTTTTCAGGACCCATTGAAAATGAATGGGTCCAGATCTGTTCCGCAAAAAACGGAACAGATCAGGAAAGAAACAACGGACGTGTGAATGGACCCTTAATGGCAGGACTGGGAGAGTTCACAAAGCTCCAGGCTGCTATAGTAACCAAACAGCTCCCGCAATCTTTCAGCCCTCTAAATGACCAGATGCCATTGTTGCAGTTGACCAAGAAATCTGAGGGATTAAATGTCTGATCAGAGTCGCATCTGATCACGGACACTGCCGCGTGATATCTGCCGAGAGGGGGGGGGGGGGGGGACAACTGTCTATAGCACCAGCTCAGCTATCAGCTACTGCGCCAGCTCCTGAATGACAGGTGAGCTGAAAGCTGAACTTACTACGATCCGATTTCCTGAGAATAGGCATCAATATCCTATATCCCTGAAAACCACTTTAAGCCCCATCTGCCCTAGAATACTAGGGATGATGACATTAACTCTTACTGTCAGACCACCACAGGCGCTGATAATCATTGCTTTATACACCAGGAGTGCTTAACCTTTTCCCTGCCGAACAGGTCTCTCATGCAGCCTTGCAGTGTGGCACTTCGGTAGTCAAGGATGTAACTCATAAGTCCTTGCTACTGATGGCTGTATCTCAGCCTGTGTGGCAGCTAGAAATATCAGCAAGAGATTGCTTTAAAAGGGACACTGACAGGCCCAATAAGCATATTTAGGTATACATATAACAGTACAGGTCTTATCAAGTGAATTAAAATCATCTAAGTATCCCCCCTGTCCACCTTATAAATACCGAAAAATAAAGTTTTATAACCTGCTTGTCTCGTCTCCAATCTGCCCAAGGGGCGGCGTTTCATCTCAGATTGCGCCCAGCCAGCCGCTCCCAACTGCCGTTCTGAAGCCCCGCCCAGCTCATCAATAGTCACTTCGCTGGGCGGCGGCTACAACTCTCCCCGACTCAATATCCTGCGCATGGCCAATTCAATCCTCTGGGCACGTCCTCCGTCTAATCTTCAGCGCATGCGCCCGGCCGGCGTCACATCGCGCCTGCGTACAGACAGTCTGCGTCTTAGAGGCTGCTGCAGCCTCTGCTTTATGCGCCGGGCACTTGAGTCGGGGAGAGTTGTACCCGCCGCCCAGCGAAGTGAGTATTGATGAGCTGGGCGGGGCTTCAGAACTGGCTGGGCGCAATCTGAGATGAAACGCCGCCCCTTGGGCAGATTGGAGACGAGACAAGCAGGTTATAAAACTTTATTTTTCTGTATTTATAAGGTGGACAGGGGGGATACTTAGATGATTTTAATACACTTGATAAGACCTGTACTGTCATATATATACCTAAATATGCTTATTGGGCCTGTCAGTGTCCCTTTAAAGGTTATGTACACCCTTAGGGGCATTTTTTTTTTATTGCATTGCACTTATTTTGAGCAAAAGTTTATATCTTTAATAAAGACCAATTAAAGAAGACTCCTTTGTGTACATAGCAGAGATGTGAGATGCTGTAGCGACAGCCTGTGGATTTTTTTATCTTTTCCGTTTTCTCTGCTCTGACATTATAAACACGCATTATAGCTCAATCCTCATCTTACTTACAAGAATGTGGCTTAACTGTTTGGCCGAATGCGCACAGCAGTGTTTCACGGCCGTGAGCGGTCCGTGGAACCACGGGATGGATTCCTGCTGAGAGCAGGAGCGCACGGCGTCATTGGTTGCTATGGCGCCGTGCGCTTCCTGCTGCCGCAATACAGTGATACACTGGTATGATCTATAACAGTGTATTACTGTACTGCGGCGGGCAGCAGGAAGCGCACAGCGTCACAGCAACCAATGAAGCCAGTGCGCTCCTGCTGTCAGCAGAAATCCAGGCCGCGGTTCCACGGACCGCTCACGGCCGTGTGCATTCAGCCTTTATGTGAAAGTACCAGTCAGTTAGGAAAACAGTTATCCCTTTGACAGAATAGCTCAATATTTTTAATAAAGGCCAATTGGAAATTATTTTTAGCCAAAAATGAGTAAAATACAATCAAACAAAAATTGCCTCCAAAGGCATACATAAAGCAAAGACGCCCCATGGTACATTGGGAGTTACAGCCCTCAAAAAGGGGGACCAAGCGAGTTGCATGCAGCTGTCATTCTTGACCCAGTTTCTAAAGGCTTTATCTCCCGAAGTAGATCGGCTAGAGCAGCTTCATGCCTTATTCACACAGTGGTCAGTGATTTCCATCAGTGATTGTGAGCCAAAACTAACCTTCGCTCTAAACACAGAACAGGTGCAGATCTTTCCCTTATACCTTATGTCTGTGGAGGCTCCAATCCTGGTTTTGGCTCACAATCAATCACTGACGTGTGAATGAGGCTTAAATTGTCAGCTTTAAAACAAGGCTGACATCTCTAGCTGCTACACCGCTCGAGATATTCCAGGATAAAGCAATCCTCTTATTTAATCGGCTCTGAACGCAGCCAGAGTGGAGGACACAGCGATCAGTGGCTGACAGACTGCAGGAGGGCAACATGGACTTCTGTGCAGGTTACCAACCCCCCCTTCAATCAGAGCAAACTTGCTTTCTGATTGCCACATATAGGGGAGGGAAATTCCCAATACAAAATTCCCATGCAAACGTTGGTTAGTGCATTTCTGCATCCCGAGTGTCGCATGTAAGAACACCTCGTTTATTTGCAGTCATATGACCACTGTTTGACGGTGGTTGTGTATTTTAGGTTATATTTTTATACATCAGAGGGAGATTTAGCAAAACTGGTTCAGTGGCTCATAGCAACCAATCACATTCCACCTTTTGTCAGAGCTCCTTAGAAAAATAAAAGGCTCTAATTGGTTGCTATGGGCAACTAAGCTAGTTTCGCGTTCTCAGAAAATGTAGACTTTTGCAACATGGCAGCTGCTTTCCATATTTAGCATACTTTTTTTTAACACACGTAGCGGATGAAGAGAGAGACAGACTCATGGTATATTTGAGACTTGTACACCTTAAAGGGGTCGGGCAGCGATTTATATTGACCTACTGACACCCTCCAGTCAGCTGTTTAAAGAGGAGGAGGCACTCCATGCGAGCACTGCTTCCAGACCACGTCGTCGTATCGTAACTACGAGCACTTGAATTGAGCAAGTACTTGTATTAGGGCTCATGCGTATTTGTCCATTGCGTATTTTTGCAGTCCGTATGCAGAACCATTCACTTCACTGGGGCCCCAAAAAGCATTACTGCCCGCATTACGGACAAGCTTTATCTATTAGGCCAGAACCTGCTTATTGGGATCCGCAATATGCAGACTACAAGACATCCAATGGTCCTGTGCATGAGCCCTATACACCGAACCTCTGACACAGGCGGGGTAATCAACAGAAATTAGCGCTTGCATGGAGCGCCACCTCCTTGTCAAACACCTGACCGGCAGGTGCCGGGTGTCAATGACGCAGATCAAGTATTGAGTACCTATCCTGAGGTAGGTGTACATTTGTGTGTAAACTTCCGCTTGGATTTGAGCTTTTACCCGAAGGTGGACATGGTCGTCATCAGTCCAGCAAGGCAAATCCCACCATTGGGTTGTCTGCTTTCAGGAATCAACTTTAAAGGACTAATCCCTGTATTTTACAGGTTTTTACTTTTTAAAAATCTCCAGATTGTTGCTCTTTCCAGTTCTGATGTATGTGCAGGTAAACTTAGGCCTAGGCGGTATGTCTGAACGTTCCAGAGGTGTGGACCATATAGCCTTCTGCTCGGGTTACACTTTTACCCACTAATAACTTATGAAAAATTACATTTTGACACAAAATTACACAAAGGTATCTGTATTATATAAGAAGTGCTGAGAGGCGTTTTGACAATATTATGGGTGTCTTTCAGAAAATAAGAGTGATTTATTGGGGTTATCCAATAAATCAAACCCTATAATGACCCCCTCCCCCCATATACATTATACTTACCTGCTCCCCAGAAGCCACGTCAGTCCTGATCCCTGCACGGTCGCCCCTGCAACTCCCCATCGCTTGGACCAAAAACATCCGGTTACGGGAGGAGCAGCCAATAGCAGGCCATGACGGGGACGAGCCGTCCTAGCATTGCGGGTGACACAGCGGCGGCCGTGCAGGGATCTGGAGCAACACAGGTTCCACGGAGCAGGTAAGTATAATGTATACGAGGGGGGAGAGGGGTCATATTTTGTTTGTACATGCCAAAACTTAAAATTGGCCTGGCTACCAAAGGTGTAAAATGACCTAACAACCCAGGCAGCGGAAGGGTTAAACTCCCCTCCAGCCTTAGACCACCAGGGAGGCTGATATGATGTACAGTGCTATGCCATGCCCCCATTTTCATACACCCAGTAGCTTCCGTTCTATACAGCCATGGTGGACCTCACAGACTGCATGCAGTCAAAGCTACGCCTGACATACTGTAAAACAAGTGTGAACAGAGGCTTACAGACGTCCTGACACTATAGCAGCTGTGCCCTGTCACCTACTGGCACACACCTAACCGGTCAAAGGTCCATACACTGATAACAGCTGTAATCTAGGACAGATACGTGATCAGCACTTCAGAGAGGCGGCTATCACCCCTGCCACAGTAACTCCAGGTGAGCTGGCACTGTGCCCTGGCCACCTTTGTAGTTTGGTCTTGGGATCAGCCAATCACCTGCACCGATAACCAGCAGTCACCGTGCCCTTTACCCCCAGTACCTCTAACACAGCCAGGGACGACAACTGGCCAGAAAACTTATGGACAGTCCTGTGTCTGGAGGGGGGAGGGAATATAAATCTATATTCTAGCTGGCAGCCCTGCACACAAGCCTCCCCGAACTACCTGCAAGTCCTAATCAGGGGTCTGTCACGTCAGACTACAACTCCCAGCATGCGCTGTCTGTCAGACCATGCTGAGAGCTGTAGATCCAAAGTTCACACACCAGGGCAGGTAAATGACGAGTGAAGCTGCACTAGCAAACGCAACAAAGCCCAACTATCTGTAAAGAGTCCGATCCACAGCCCCCAGCAGCGCTCACCTCCCCCCGCTCCAGTCACCAGCACCACTCGGCCATCAAAGCGCAAAGGAGAAGCCATCGTGTCTGCAGAAGCCTCAGGTGAGCGAGCGCCAGGCACCGGGACACAAGAGCCGAAGCACTGCGTACCAAGCCTCAATCTGACAGGAGGGGCGGGGCACAGAGAGCCTTCCTTTATATGGTTGGCTAGCTGGTATGTGGGCGTGTCCAAGTGTAACCAGGAAGTAGCGCTGTAACCTTTTCTTGCCAGGTGATGACTGATTTGGTTCTTCAGGTCTCCTGCACATAGAATGTATTTTGTTTCCATGTCCGTTCCATATTTTTTTTTGAGGACACGATGCGGACCCATTTCATTTCAATGGGTCCGCGAATGGACAGCACACCGTGTGCTGTCCGCATCAGTATGTCCGTTCTGCAGCCCCGCAAAACAAATAGAACATGTCCTATTCTTGTCCGTTTTAGGCCTCATGCACACGACCGTTGTGTGTTTTGCGGTCCGCAAATTGCAGATCCACAAATCACGGATGGCGTCCGTGTGCCTTCCGCAATTTGCGGAACGGCACGGATAGCCATTGATATAACTGCCTATTCTTGTCTGCAAAATGGACAAGAATAGGACATGTTATATTTTTTGGCGGACCACGGAATGAAGCAACGGATGAGGACAGCGCACGGAGTGCTGTCCGCATATTTTGCGGCCCCATTGAAGTGAATGGGTCCACATCAAAGCCACAAAAACTGTGGCTCAGATGCGGACCAAAACAACGGTCGTGTGCATGAAGCCTTAGGCATTGTTACAATTGATCCGCCAAAAAACGGATGGCAAAACACATACGGTCGTGTGCATGTAGCCTAAGGGTCCATTCACACATCCATAGTGCATTGCGGATCCGCAATACACCCGGCCGGCAACCCCAAAGAACTGCCTATTCTTGTCCACAATTGCTATTTTTTTCAGGAGCTGTGAACCGGAAGATCGTCAACGCGCTCCGGAAATGCGGACAGCATACTGTGTGCTGTCTGCATCGATTCCTGCCCTATAGAGAATGAATGGGTCTGCACCCGTTCCGCAATTTGCAGAACAGATGTGGACCCATTATTACGCACTTTTGAATGGAGTCTAAGGCTCCTTGCAGACCAGCGTCCCTCCCGCAGCGAGTCCGCATCGCAGCTCCCGGTCTGACCTCCCAGCGCTGCATTATATTGATTTATGATGCTATGTAACCCTTAGAGGTCTGGAATGTGACATAATACTGCCAGTGTTAGCCAATACATTCCAGAACTGTAAGGGTTACATAGCACACGGAGTGCTGTCCGCATCTTTTGCAGTCCCATTGAAGTGAATGGGTCCGCATCCGAGCCGCCAAAACAGTGGCTCGGATGCAGACCAAAACAACAGCCGTGTGCATGAGGCCTTAACCTGAGGGGTTTTTATAGAGCAGGTCGTTATGGACATGCCAATAGCTAAGGCTACTTTCACACTCGCGTTTGGTGCGGATCCGTCATGGATCTGCACAGACGGATCCGTTCAGATAATACAACCGTCTACATCCGTTCAGAACGGATCCGTTTGGTGCTGATCCGTTTGTGTATTGCGGATCCGCAATCCGTTCAGAACGTATCAGTCTTGAACACCATTGAAAGTCAATGGAGGACGGATCCGTTTTCTATTGTGTCAGTGAAAACGGATCCGACCCTATTGACTTATATTGTGTGTCAGAACGGATCCGTTTGGCTCATTTTCGTCAAGCAGCGTTTTGGTGTTTGCCTCCAAAGTGGAATGGAGACGGAACGGAGGCAAACTGATGATTCTTCTATCTTCATTCAGCAGGACCTGCGCTGACGTCACTGCGCTGACCACGTGGTGAGCGCGATCACGTCATCAAAGGTCCTTTTGCAGGTCCTGAAAGAAGAAGACAGACATGTCGGCTGCGTGAACAAGAGGATGAGGCGAGTTCATTTTTTATTTTATTTAACCCTTCAAGCCACATTGTACTATGCATTCTGTATTCGGAATGCTATTGTTTTCCCTTATAACCATGTTATGTTATAAGGGAAAATAATACAGTAAATTGACTTTGATCAATTTACCTACATCATCGAGCAACCATGCGTGAAAATCACATTGCATCCGCACTTGCTTGCGATTTTCACGCATCCCCATTCATTTTTATGGGGCCTGCGTTGTGTGAAAAACGCACAATATAGAGCATGCTGCGATTTTCCCACAACGCACAAGTGATGCATGAAAATCACCACTCATCTGAACAGCCCCATTGAAGTGAATGGGTCCGGATTCAGTGCGGGTGAAATGCGTTCACCTCACGCAGTGCACCTGTGCGGAATTCTCGCCCGTGTGAAAGGGGCCTAACAGGTTGCCTAGGAGACCCAGCTTAAGACTGGATCTCTTCTGCACCCATAAAAGGCAGGTCCCGATGCCGTGCAAGGCATTGGGCAGCCTCTGCACTGCAGCATCGGGCTGCCTTGTCACACATCGGGTCCCCGTCACAGCAGCGCGGGGACCCGATGCGCTCCTTCACCCGCCGCACACCACTTCTAGGTCGCGGTCAGCGCTGACCGCGGCATAGAAGGGGTTAATCCGCCGGCATCTCTGTAAACAGCAGGGGCCAGGCTACCAGGGACTGCCGGACCCCTGCAGTGATCGGGCGGGCGCAGCTCCTGCACCCACCCGATCAGCCCGACGTGCATGTACGGCGGAATGCGTTCTGGCAATGCATCCCCCGCAGTACATGCACAGTGTTTTGCGTTAAGGGGTTAAACTGCAGAATACAGCACAGAGTTTTACCTGGTGTGTTAATCTTCAGTTATTAGCTCCAGATCTAGTGAGGATCATGTGATCCTGAGGCTTCCATCAGTCCCTCTAGATTACTAAATAACACTTGATACCCTGTGCAGCCCCCGCCGCAGGCTCCTCTGTTCATCACTATGCATGAGTCTTGCATCTTAATCACTGCGGATGCCCTCAGGCTGGAACCCATGACATCTTCAGCCCCTTACTGTTCTAACCTCAGGGCGGCTGGCACTTCCAGACATGGTAAATTTACTTCTCACTGCATGGCTTTCAGTATTTATTCTCATAGTAGTACTCTTGTATAGCAGCATGTACGAGTTATCGACCTGAATATGAAGACAAAGGGGGTCATTTACTTACAGAATTACCTCTAAATTAGGCGTATTTCTGGCGCAGGTTGTTTGTGCCGCAATCTGTGACTTTTCCCCGTTCACGCCAGGTCTAAAAGGTGGGAGTGGTGTGGAAAGGGGACGGGCGAGCAGACCCGTCTCATTCATCATTTTCTATGCCTGTTTAAGGGCTCATGACCACAGACGTGTGCCGGCTGTTGCCATATTGCGGCCCGCATACGCCGTGTCCATAATACACGGGCACCGTCCGTGTGCAACACGGATCTCAGACCCATTCACTTGAATGGGTCCGCAATCCGGGAGATGCGGAACAGAGGCACGGATCGGAAGCCCACGGAAGCACTACAGAGTGCTTCCGTGGGTTTACTGTACGTGCCTCCGCACTGCAAAAAAGCAGTGCACTACTTTTTTTGCAGTGCGGACGGATCACGAACCCATTCAAGTTGAATAAGTCTGGATCTGTCTGCGGCAGCCACACGGATGTTGCTGTGCATTGGGGACCGCAAATTGCGGTCCCCAATGCATGGAACGGCCACCACGCGGTCGTGTGCATGAGTCCTTAGAAGTAGAAAATGGTCTAAATCTACACCAGCAAGGGAGCCGACATAGATTAAGGCTACATGCACACAGCCGTTGTTTTGGTCCGTATCCGAGCTGCAGTTTTGGCGGCTCAGATGCGGACCCATTCACTTCAATGGGACCACAAAAGATGCGGACAGCACTCCGTGTGCTGTCCGCATCTGTTGCTCCGTTCCGTGGTCTGCAAAAAAAATATAACCTGTCCTATTCTTGTCCGCACTTTGCGGACAAGAATAGGCAGTTATATTAAAGGCTGTCCGTGCAATTTGCGGACCGCAAAACACACAACGGTCGTGTGCATATAGCCTAAGAAGCAGTGGCTGTCTTCCTGGAGCCATGACTTTTTTATTTTTCCGTTCACATATCGATATAAGGCCTCATGCACACGACAGTTGTTTTTCTCGGTCCGCAAAATGGGGTTCCGTTGTTCCGTGATCCGTGTCCGTTTTTGTTTCCGTGTGTCTTCCTTTATTTTTGGAGGATCTCCAGACATGAAGGAAAGTAAAAAAAAAGTCAAGTTTTTTCACGGGCCTATTGACTTGAATGGGTCCGCTAACCGTTTTCCTTGAAAAAAATAGGACAGGTTATATTTTTTTGACGGACTGAAACCACGGATCACGGACGCGGATGACAAACTGTGCATTAGCCGAGTTTTCAACGGACCAATTGAAAGTCAATGGGTCCGCAGAAAATCACGAAAAACGGAACAACGGACACGGAATGAAACAATGGTCGTGTGCATGAGGCCTACCTAAGGCTTGTTTTTTGTAGGACAAGTTGTACTTTCTAATGCCACCATTTAATATGGCATAGGCCTCATGCATCCGCGTCCGTTCCGTCATTTTTCACAGTTTAGCGGAGGTCCCATTCATTTCTATGGAGCTGTGAAAAAAAACTGATAGTCCTCAGTTTTTTCTCTGCGTCCGTGATTCCAGTCCGTCAAAAAAATATAACCTGTCCTATTCATGTCAATGGAAAACGGAGGACGGACCCATTCAAGTCAAGTAAAAAAAAATGGATGCACAACTGGTATGTCATCCGTGTCCACGTCCATTTTTTTTCTACAAGACCTTGGTGCAATAAAAATTACACTTTTTATTAACCTTCCTTTTTTTTTCCCCTGACAGACAAAAAAAAAGGAAAACTAATATTAACCGGACAGAATTAATAAAAAAAAAACGACCCACAAGGAGCCACAAATGTCGCCAAAAACTGAATGTGACTTCCGCATATATGAAAATCAAAAAAGCTTTATTCTAAATATACATGTACAATACATACATACATAATGATAAAAAAGGCAGCACAAAGGCGGGACACACGGATGAGGAACAGGATCCAAGGAGAGGCCGGGAGATCAGCACACCAAAGAACAGGGGAAAAGCATGAAAGCTAGAAAACCACACCAAAAGAACTCATGGCGACAAAGCCCCAGACAAGATACAATGGAGGCCTTTTTTTAATCATTATGTATGTATGTATTGTATATTTATAATAAAGCTTTTTTGATTTTAATATATGCGGAAGTCACGTTCATTTTTTGGCGACAAAAAAAAAAGGAAGACACAAGGAAACACAACTGAAGCAAAATCGGACAAATCACTGACCGTGAAAAAACACTGTTCTGTGCATGAGGCCATACAATGTAGTGGGAAGCGGGGAAAAATGTCCAAATAGGGTGGAATTGGGAAAAAAAAAAGCAATTCCTCCACAGTTTTATAGGTTTTGTCCTTACGGCGTTCCCCTTCTGGCAAAACTGACTTGTGCCCTTCATTCTCTGGGTCACTACGATTACGACAATACCACATATGTATAGGTTTTATATGTCTAAATAATGTAAAAATACATTAAAACTTTAAAATCACCATATGTGACATTTTATTAAAATTTTTGGGGATAAGAGAAGCGATGAAAAAGTGATGAATCAGCCATTTTTTCTTTACTTTTTTTAAATATTTTTGTAGTCTAGGAGGCTACAATGTTCAGTACTTAGTTTTTTATAGATTATTTCTATACACCCATAGAGTGTATAGTATTACATAAATTGCTGATTTCCTATGTTGGCCTGCCACCTGAGAGACCCGGCACAGGGAAGCAGGTATTTTTGACCCTTTAAATGCCGTGATCACACTTGATCACGGCACCTAAAGGCTGTAATGACCGCTATCTGCATTATTGCCAGTCACGGTCATTAGTCGCGGGCATCTGCTCTTTGAAACAGCAGAGACCTTCCCGCTATTGTGCTTGCTGCATGCGTGAGCAGGCTCCATGTTTAACCCCTTCACGCATTATCACATACATTTACGTGATTATGTGTGAGGAGATGTATGGAGCGGGCCTCTGCAGTGGGCCAGCTCCATACATGGCGGGTGCTGGCTGTATCATACAGCTGACACCCACCCGCAATCGCGCCACCCCCGTCATTTAATCCCTCAGGTGCCCCAATCAACATTGATCGCGGCACCTGTGAGTAAAGGCAGAGGGATGCAGCTCCCGCTACCTTCTGAACGGAGCCCCCGCAGTGATATCGCAATCCAGGCCTGCCATGGCTTTCTCCATACTGAGCTATGCATAGCTCAAAATGGAGAGTCATAAAAATCCTGTTGACCCTATTAGATCTCTATTAGGGCTCATGCACGTATTTTCTTTCCTTGTCCGTTACAGGTTTTTTTGCGGACCGTATGCAGAACCATTAATTCTAATGGGTCCTCTAAAAACCTGAAGTTACTCCGTGTGCATTCCATTTCCGTATGTCTGTTCCGCATAACAGACAAGGATAGGACTGTTCTATTCGGGACCAGCTTTTCCATTCCACAAAATCCAGAAAGCACATGGACATCATCCATATTTTTTGCCGATCCATTTTTTACAGACCGCAAAATACATACAGTCGTGTGCATTAGGGTGAATAGAAGAGGGGATCAAAAGATCCCATGCACTAGGCCCCTATGGGGCTAATAGTAAATAAAAAAGGTAAAAAATTAAATAAAAACAACAATATAAACACCCCCTTTCCCAATTTTACATATGAAAATACATAAACAATAAAATAAAAAACATATTTATTGCCGCGTCCGAAAATGTCTGAACTATTAACCCCTTCCCGACCAGCGCCGTAATATTACGGCACTGGCCGGGTCTTTAAAGATGGTGCCCGCTCCTGAGCGCTGCGGGCTCCATTGACGCTTGCTTCTTATAGCAGACACCCGCGGCTCATGTCTGCAACCGGCAGTAATGCCGATCGCGGACATTTACTTCCCTTTAGATGCACGCGCGCTTTCGGTGGTGCTCCGGCTCCCCTGTGTGGCGATCGGAGGAGCCGGAGTGTGTATGCAGCAACCCCTGTCTTTGTGAATGACAGGAGGCTGCTGCATAGTATTTCCTATGGAGCCCTTGCCTGTAATAGGCCCCTTTCACACGTGGGAGTTTTCCGCGCGGGTGCAATGTGTGACGTGAAGCGCATAGCACCCGCACTGAATCCTGACCCATTCATTTCAATGGGTCTGTGTACATGAGCGTTGTTTTTCACGCATCAGTTCTGCGTTGCGTGAAAATCGCAGCATATTCTATGTTCTGCGTTTTTTAAGCAGCCCTGGCCCCATAGAAGTAAATGGGGCTGCATGAAAAACGCATTGCAAGTCCGGGTACAATGCGTTTTTCACTGATAGTTGCTAACAGATGTTGTTTGTAAACCTTCAGTTTTTTATCACGTGCGTGAAAAACGCATCAAAACGCATTGCACCTGCGCGGAAAAAACTGAACAACTGAACGCAATCGCATACAAGACTGACTGAACTTGCTTGCAAAATAGTGCGAGTTTCACTGAACGCATCCGGACCTAATCCGTCACGTTCGTGTGAAAGAGGCCATAGGGATCCATAGGAAAGTAGTAACATCATCATATATTACAATGCTAGTGCATTGGAGTCTATGATAATAGCAATCAGGTGATTGGATGTTATAGTTCCCTATGGGAACTTTATAAAAGTTTTTAAAAAATATAACGTTTTTAAAAATAAAAAAACATAAAAATTCAAATCACCCCCCTTTTACCAAAATAAAAATAAAAGAACCAGAAAAAAAAAAATACACATCATGGCTGTTGCGATGTGCAAAAACGCCCATAGTATAAAAATATATTCCCCATACGGCAAACAGCAAAACTGGAAAAAGCGTCCAAATCGCTTCATTTTCTATAAAAAATTTTAATAAATAGTGATCAAAAAGTTATACACACCCCAGAATTGTATCAATGAAAAGTTCAGATCGCCCCGCAAAAAATGAGCCCCCATACAGCTCCGTACATATAATTACAAAAAAGTTATAGGGGTCAAAATATGACGACAAAAAAATAAAATATAATTTTTTTTATCACTATCAAAACGCAAGAGAAGCTATACATATAAGGTATCGCTGGATTTGTACTGACGTGTAAAATAAAAGTAACCGGTCAGTTTTATCGCACATCGAACGTCGTAAATAAAATAAAAAAATTAAAAACTGTGGTGGAATTGCTTTTTTTTTTGCAATTTCACCCCATTTAGAATTATTTTTTTCCGCTTCCCACTACATCATATGCAATATTAAATGGTGGCATTCTAAAGTACAACTTGTTCCGCAAAAAAAAAAAAAAAAAGCCCTCATATGGCTATGTGAACAGACAAAAAAGTTATGGCTCTGGGAAGGCAAGGAGCGTAAAACGAAAACGCCCCCCCAAAAAAAACTCTAGGGCTGAAAGGGTTAAAATATAAAAAAAATTCAAACAAGCCCCCGTACAGCTCTGTAGACCAAAATATGAAAAAGTTATGGCTGTCAGAATATGGCAACGCAAAGAAAATTTCGATTTTTGTTTTCAAAGGTTTTTATTTTCTTTAAAGTGGAAAAAAATACTAAAAAAATATACAAGTTTGATATCTCCGCATTCGAATTGGGCCGCTGAATAAGTACATCAGGTTATTTTTAGCGCACAGTGAATGGTGTGATGCCAAACACCCAAAAACCTTGGCAGATTTCTTTTTTTTTTTTCAATTTTACCACACAAATAATTTTTTTTCCCGTTTTGCAATACAAGACATGGTACATTAAATGGTAGCATTTAAAAAAAATGCATCTTGTCCTGAAAAAAAATAAGCCCTCATCTAGCTATGTGAACAAAAAATAAAAAAGTTACCGTTATTGGAACTTGGGGAGGAAAAATCCCAAATGCAAATAGTCCTGGTCTTTAAGGGGTTAAACGTCACTCCAACGCTGTACATGTACGATGCTGGTGGCGAAAGGGTTAACTTCCTCTACATAATAAATGCTATTTGCTGAAGTGAGACAACCCCTTTAAGAGCGCATTATGTAGCACAGGCAGTGTGTGGGTGGAGTGTGGCGCAGCTGGTGAATGCTCTTTTTATGAATACCAGATGGGAATGGCCATGGTATCTAATGGCACCCCACACCATGATACCTGGTATTGGTCCTGTGGGTCTCTGCCCTATGCATGATGGCAGTAGGTGCTCTCCAGCCCTCCTGCAAATTCTGATGCAGCCATCAATGGCAAGCAATAGTGTTCTGCTTTGGTACTAATGATGATACTAATTAAATGGCCAAACTAATTATTATATATTATATAATAGTAAAATATATGCCCAGCAAGTCATTGCTCAAAATCCTATATCATCATTTGCGTAAGCCCTAAGGCCTAGTTCACACTTCAGTGATTTCCATCAGTGATTTAAACCAAAACCTGTGTTTTTGACCTGGACCTGCTTTTGGCTGAAAATCATTGATGGAAATCACTAACCGGATGTGAACAGGCGGCAGGACGGATCCGACAGGCTGTTCACCCGCCGGAACAGCCTGCCGGAGTCCCCTAGGTCTACACGATAGGGCACAACTACACTGCAACATGTGTCGCGCAACAATTTTTATGATAGTCTATGGTGTCGCACTGCGACATGCTGCGACGCGACAGTCGCAGAAAAATCCATTTCAAATAGATTCTTTGCGACTGTCGCGTCGCAGCATGTCGCAGTGCGACACCATAGACTATCATTATAAAAATTGACGCACAACAAAAGTCGTCGTGTAGACCTAGCCTAAGGCCTCTTTCACACGAGTGTGACGGATTAGGTTCAGATGCGTTTAGTGAAACTCGCACCATTTTGCAAGCAAGGTCAGTCAGTTCTGTCTGCAATTGCATTCAGTTTTTTCCGCGCTGGTGCAATGCGTTTTAAAGCATTTTTCACGAGCGTGATAAAAAACGGAAGGTTTACAAACAACATCCCTAGCAACCATCATTGACAAAAAATGGCTGTTTTGGCATATTTGTTTTACAGAATTCACTGACCGGGTGGATCATGTGATATTGTTATAGAGCCAGTCGATACGGACGCGGTAATACCTAATATGTATACTTTTCTTTTTTTTTTCCTCTTTTTTTAATTAATTATAGGAAAAGAAGAATTTTTTTACTTGAAACTTTTCCCCCACAACTTTTGTACAATGCATTACAATACTTCTGTATTGTAATTAGTGTTGAGCGAACTTGTGTTTTAAGTTCGGCGTCTAAAGTTCGGGGTCAGGTAATCGAAGAATCGCGTTATGGATTCCGCTACCACGGACCATAACTTGGTCCATGGTAGTGGAATCCATAACGCAAATCTACGATAACCCGAACCCGAACTTTAGACGCCGAACTTAAAACACAAGTTCGCTCAACACTAATTGTAATGCATTGGCTGTAAGTGTATTACACAAATATTCGTATGAGAGCAGAATTAGGTGGCACTGCTATTGCATCCAGTGCTATACCCGACCATCCCCTCAGACCAATGCGCACAACACAGCAATGAATCTTCGGCAAGCAGTAACAGTGTGAGAGCAAAATCCAATGCAATATGAAGAGAAGAAACAAAGTATCTTGCGGCACTCACCGAAGTTGAAACAGTATAAAGCTTTACCCTAAGTTCACACCTGAGCGTATTACAGCCCGTTCCTACGCGCTGTAAAACGCTCAACAAGGAGAAACCAATGCTTCCCTATGGGAATGGTTCTCACCTGGGCGTTTTACAGCGCGTACGATCGCGCTGTAAAACGCCCGACGCCCCAAGAAGTACATGAGCTTCTTTGGGGCGTCTTGTCGCGCGTTCCCATACATAGACTTTCGGGATCGCGCAACAATGGGCGTTCGCTTGTCTCTGTATGCGCGATTGTAAACGCCAATCGCGCATACAGAGCGCTCCTTTCAGAACGCTCAGGTGTGAACCCAGTGTTATTCTTCCTCTTTTCAGGATACTTGTAAACGGGGTGCAGGGGCGGACAGCTAATTACAGTTGATCCGCGGCTATGGCCGTTTCGTGCACGATATCGCGCTTCTTCTGGCCGGTCAAACATCATCGCGCAAACTTGCGCTTTATAAAGACAACGCCCCGTAGCCATGACTGTCAATAACAGCTGAGCGCATAAATTAGTGACGTTAAAATCGCATACATGAAAAAGATTGTTACATACATATTCGTACTATATACTTAATTGTGCAGTAATGATGATACTGACATGTTCATATCATGCAATTAACTATGCGGTAATAATACTAATTCGCAATCTCTACTGGTTACTTAATGCCAGATATACAGCACAGATGGGCATAACTATCCAGGAGGGGATCCTCCTCATAAAGAGTCCACTATCTCACCAAAACCGAGCTCGACACAAATAGGTTTCATCATTTCATAATTCACATCTTAGAGGAACACGGACATGTCATTCCTATCGTTCAACCCCACTGCTCCGGCGCGTATGATCCACCTTGCCTCCCTCTGCAGGAGCAGCCGGTGTCGATCCCCTCCTCTAGGGATGGGTCGAACCTGTGCCACTCCTGCAAAGGAAAGGCAACGCGGATGACAACACTGTAAGGCTAGGTCTACATGACGACATTTGTCGCGCGACAGATAGGGCACAACTACACTGCAACATTTGTAGCGCAACAATTTGTTGCACCAATGTCGCGCAACAATTTTTTAGAATGTCAGTCTATGGTGTCGCACTGCAACATGCTGCGACTGCATGTCACAGCATGTCGCATGTTGCAGTGCGACACCATAGACTGCCATTATAAAAATTGTTGCGCGACATTGGTGCAACAAAATGTTGCGTGACAAATGTTGCGCCCTATCGTGTAGACGTAGCCTAATACACTTTCAGCCTTCCTGCCTGTGAGATCCAGGGGGCTGGATCTCACAGGCTCTCCCGGAAGGCAGCCATGATGCCTTCCCTGCCATTGGGTCCCCGTCACAGCAGCGCGGGGACCCGATGGGGAAGGAGAGGGAGCTCCCTCCCTCCACACACCCCACGGTCAGCGCTGACCACGGGATAGTGAGGGTTAATGCGCTGGCATCGGTGTTTTCAACGATGCCGGTGCATACAGCAGGTGTCCAGCTAATAGGAACAGATGGTCCCCTGCAGCTGATCAGGCGGGCACAGCTCCTGTACCCATCCGTTTAGCGCGCCGTAGTACTACAGCGCTGGTTGGGAAGTCACTTCTCGCAGCGCCGTACTATTACGCTGGGTTCACACCTGAGCGTTTTACAGCGCGTTCCTACGCGCTGTAAAACGCACAACAGGCAAGAACCAATGATTCCCTATGGGAAGGGTTCACACCTGGGCGTTTTACAGCGCGTACGATCGCGCTGTAAAACGCCCGACGCTCAAACAAGTACAGGAGCTTTTTTTGGCGTGTTTGACGCGCGTTTGGGCCATAGACTCTTTGGACAACACTGCTGTCAATCACCCAAACGCGCGTCCACTATTAAAAAAAACGCGCGACAAAAACGCGCATAGAAACGCGCGTTTGACAAACGCCTAGGTGTGAACCCAGCGTAAGGGTGTTGGTCCGGAAGGGGTTAAAAAAAGCATTTCATCTTCTCTGTTTAGGATGCACACCTGGTTTTGATCAACTGCACTGAATGAATGTGTTCCACAGAACTGCAGTTCGGACATGAACTCAGGATGCAGTTTGTTATTGTAGCAAGCTGAAATTAATGAAATCATTCCCACAATGCAAAACACTAGGGTTTAACGAGGCTGCTAAACTGAAAACTGCATCCCGAATTCATGTCAGAATGGGACATGCTCTATATTTTTGGTTTGTGGGGCTACAGAACGGACATACGGATGCAGACAAGCACATGGTGTGCTGTCCGCATTTTTTGCGATCTCAATGGGTCCCCATCCAATCCGCAAAAATACGGAAACAAAATACGTTTGTGTGCATATAGCCTAAGTGTAATTCTCAAATATGTATACAAAGACTTATTGAAACTGAACATTTGCTCTAAATCGGGGATGCTCAATCTGCAGTGCTCCAGCTGTTGCATAACTACAACTCCCAGCATGCCCTAATAGCTGTAGGCTGTCCAGGCATGCTGGGAATTGTAGTTTTACAACAACTGGAAGGCCGTAGGTCGGGCATCCCTGCTCTAAGTTAAAAAAAAAATTGTGCTGTCTCAGCTGCAATACTTGAAATATTCCACAAGATGGCATGCAGTGTCTTATTGCTCAAAAGTCTAAGGCCGGGTTCACATCTCCATTTAGTTTCCCTTTCATCTGATCCATCAGAAGAACAGAAAAAAAAATCCTTTATTTTGAGATCTGTTGCGTTTATTTTGCATCCGTTTTAGTCAGTCCTGCCGGAGATCTGTTATTTTTGGCGTAGATAATAATTCTTTGTAGAGGACTTTTTCTCCTTTCAAGACTAACAGATCTCAGGCAAAACTGACTAAAATGCATGCTAAATAAGCACAACGAATGCTCAAAATAAAGGGTCTTTTTTTATCTGTTCATCTGATGAATCAGAAGAACGGGAAATTAAATAAATATATGAACCTAGCCTAAAGGTACCGGTAATTTCACATTTTGTGTCTGCGCTCTGCTTTAGGCCCCATGCACACATTCGTATTTTTTGTTCTTATCCAGTCCACATTTTTGCAGGTCGGATATGGACCCATTAATTTAAATGGGGCCTCAAAAGATGCGGACAGCACACTGTGTGCTGTCTGCATCCATTTGTCCATTCTGTTGGTCCGCAAAAAAGATAGAATATGTCCTATTGTTGTCTGTTTTGCAGACATTTTGGGGGTACTTATTTATAAAAGATATTTAATGTGCTTGTGCTCAGCTTTTGAATAAGCCATTTTCCTAGGGAAACGAGATTTTCTAAAGTAGTCATTTTGGTCTTTATATATGCCCCAATCACAAGATTCATCAATCATTATTACCTTGGACTCTGTCAAATTATTCCAGAAAATACGGAAACTCTATTGATCTGAGAACTAAAAGTTCAAGCGAACAAATGGTCTTTGCCTAGATGCAAATAGCATACCTGTCACAGGGGCAGATTGGGAACCTAAAGGCTATGTACACCTTTGGTGGCCATTTTTTTAATTATTGCAGTGTACTCATTTTGATCTAAAATCATTTTTTTTTATTGGTCTTTATATTGAACCGTTTTCCCTGCACAGCTTTGAGTTTATCTATTAGCAGGATCTGTATTTTCTCTCTGCTCCTTCAGACAGGGAGCTAACTGGCTCCCTATCTCTGATCTCTGACCTTATAAACATTAATTAAAGCTCAATTCTTATCTTACTGATAAGAATGTGGCTTAAATAAGTGTTTATGACCTTTTTGGTAATTTAGAGATAAGGTTTATTAGATGACGACACAAAGTGAAAGGGAAAGTACCAGTCACACAGCTAGAAAAACAGTTACCCTTTTGACAGAATGGCTCAATATTTTTAATAAAGACATTGAAGAAATGTTTTGTTTTTTTTAGCAGTGGAGCTGCGTCTTAAAAATATGAAAAAAGACAAATCGCCGGAACCAGATGGCATACACCCCTGTATCCTAAGAGAATTAAGTAATGTCATAGCCAGACCCTTATTTCTGATATTTAAGGACTCTATATTGACAGGGAGTGTTCCAGAGGATTGGCAATATTCAAAAAAGGTCCAAACACAGAGCCCAGAAACTACAGGCCGGTAAGTTTAACATCTGTTGTGGGTAAACTGTTTGAAGGTTTTCTAAGAGATACTATCTTGGAGTACCTCAATGAAAATAAGCAAATAACGCCATATCAGCGTGGCTTCATGAGGGATTGGTCATGTCAAACTAATTAAATCAGTTTCTATGAGGAGGTAAGTTCTAGACTTGACCGTGGCAAATCAATTGATGTCGTATATCTGGATTTCTCGAAAGCATTTGACACTGTACCACATAAAAGGTTAGTATATAAAATGAGAATGCTTGGACTGGGAGAAAATGTCTGTATGTGGGTAAGTAACTGGCTCAGTGATAAAAAACAGAGGGTGGTTATTAATGATACACACTCAGATTGGGTCACTAGTGGGGTACCACAGGGAACAGTATTGGTCCCTATTCCTTTTAATATATGTATTAATGATCTTGTAGAAGGCTTGCACAGTAAAATATCACTTTTTGCAGATGACACTAAACTGTGTAAAGTAATTAACACTATACAGCTATAGATGGATCTGGATTGATTGGAGGCTTGGGCAGAGAAGTGACAGATGAGGTTTAACACACAAATGTAAGGTTAGGCTCATGGGAAGGAAAAATACAATTCACCAGTACATACTAAATGGTAAAACACTGGGTAAGGGCTCGTGCACACGACCGTTGTTGTTTTGCGGTCTGTTTTTCACTGATCCATTGTTCCGTATCTAAGTTTTTTTCCCCTCTGATTTAAGTCTTCTTCCGTTCCTTTATTCCACAAAACATATCGGTATGGTTTCCGTATGGGACCCGTTTTTTGTGGTACGGAAACAGTAACTTATTATTCACCAAACACATGAGCAATATGGGCTGGGCATAGCATTTCTACAATATGGATCTGTGAAATGGATGGATGTGTTCCGTATTTTTTGCGGACCCATTGACTTAAATGGGGCCTTGGACCATGATTTTCGGACAATAATAGGACATTCACTACCTTTTTGCAGAACGGAAATACGGAAACGAAATGCACAGTACCTTCCGTTGTTTTTGCGGACCCATTGAAGGGAATGGTTCCGCATACGGTCCGCAAAAAACATGGAACGGAAGCGGAAAGAAATTACGTTTGTGTGCATGAGCCCTTACACAGAAATGGAAAAAGACTTCGAAATTTTAGTTGACAGCAAACTAAGCAGTAGAAACCAGAGTCAGGCAGTTGCTGTCAAGGCCAATAAGATAATGGGTTGCATCAAAAGGGGCATAGATACCCCCGATCAGAACATAGTCCTGCCACTTTACAAATCACTGGTCAGACCACACATGGAGTACTGTGTACAGTTCTTGGCTCCTGTGAACAAGGCAGACATAGCAGAGCTGGAGAGGGTTCAGAGAAGGGCAACTAAAGTAATAACTGGAATGAGGGAACTACAGGACCCTGAAAGATTATCAACATTAGGGTTATTCGCTTTAGAAAAAAGACGACTGAGGGGAGATCTAATTAATATGTATAAATATATCAGGGGTCAGTACAGAGATCTCTCCCATCATCTATTTAGCCCCAGGACTGTGACGAGGGGACATCATCTGCATCAGGCTGAACATAACAGACTGAACTGGATGGATATATGTCTTTTTTCAGCCTTATAAACTATGTTACTATATATGTTACTGTCTTGGCTGGGCCCCAAAATGCCCCCCAATAGTATATTGCAGGAAAAAAGTACCCCCAGTAATAATAATGCCCCTATTGTGCCCCCAGTAATAATAGTAACAATGCTCCATAGTACTACCAAGTATCGCCTCCGTATTAAAAATGTCCCCTATAGTGCTCTTATTAATTCCACCTATAGAACCCCCAGAAATGCCTGCTATTGTCAGGATAATGTGACTACTGTCACACAAACTGGGACAGTGCAGCCCTAAAACTCCCAAACAGGGAACAACAGACAAAGAAAGAATAGGGTCAAATACGAAGTCGGACGAAAAAGTACCTGAAAAACGCCAGAAGCAAACGAGAAAACAAAAACTCAAGAACCAGGAGATCAATATAATACCAAATCGCCAGAAGCAAAAAACGTATTTATAAAACCGATCCAGAAATCCACAATCCAGAGTCTTCAAACACCACAAGGAAACAGAAGGGGGAGGACAAGAAATTCACAGGCACCTACACATGCAGGCATCAGCCTTAAATAGCGTGGAGGAAATTGCTAGCTGTTGGCTTCCCAGCTGAGTGTGCTGACACTCTTAATGCCCCGATGTGCCTCTTCATTGGTCTGACGGCCAGGGGAACTGTGATGTCCCTTCCCTGAGGGGGATGTTCAAGAGACTTGGTTCTGGCAACAAGATGCCGCTACTGTGCCGAGGCAGCGTCTGCCAGGGGAACTGTAACAGCTATATTCCTGCCAGGAATGCCAATGATAGTGCCCCCAGTAATATTCCCCTATAGCTCCCTATATGGTCCGCAAGTGGCCAAGTAAAAAAAATTATAATTCTGAGTTCCATTCCAAGCAGTGTCTGAAATGCAGACCATAGGCCTGTGTATTGAGATGCTCCTATCAGAGACAGTCACAATGCTGGATCCTGGCGCAGCTGATCGCAATAATATCATAACTCCACCTCAGTGTCAAGGTTATAAAAGGACAAAAGTACATCAAGTCCAATCTGTAATACTGCTAATATTGATCCAGGGGAAGACAAGAAAATGCTATGAGGGAAAAAGAAAAATCCTTCCCGACTCCAGATGTGACAGTCAGGACAAATCCCTGGATCAACATGATTTCTATACATTTTCAATATTATTTTGAAATAAAAAGTCATCTAAACCTTTTTTGAAGCCATCTCCTGTATTTGCTGTGACCAGATCCTGTGGCAGGCTATTCCATATTATACTGTATAGAATGCTTGTCGTCTCTTATGACTGAATCTTTTTTTCCCCAGGCGTAGGGAGTGGCCCCTTGTTTTGTGACAGGGTTTAACACAGAATAGCTTCCCTCAATATTTTATGTATGGTCTTTTTATATAATTGTGCGTTAATCATGTCCCCCCTTAGATGTCTCAGTTTGCTTAATCTTTGCTCATAGCTAAGATCTTACACTGCCTTTATGAGTTTAGTTGCTCTCCTCTGTACTTTTTCTAACTCCAGGGCATCCTTTTTATGAACTGGTGCCCAGAACTGAACTGCGTATTACAGGTGAGGCCGCACCAATGCTTTGTATAGTGGCAATATTACATCCCTGTCCCACGAGTCCAAACCTCTTTTAATACAAGACAAAAGTTTTTGGCCTTAGAGGCAGCTAACTGGCATTGCATGCTGGTATTTAGTCTATGATCTACTAATACACCCATATCCTTCTCAACCAGTGACTCTCCCAGTTTTACTCCTCCTAATGCAGATTATTAGCCCTGAGGTGCATAACTTTACATTTATCTATATTGAACCTCATTTGCCAAGTGGCGGCCCAAACAGTACGTTTGTCGAAGTCAGCTTGTAACTTATTAGCATCTTCCATAGACTGTACCATATTACAAAGTTTGGCGTCACCTGCAAAAATAGAAAAAAAACTATTAATCCCATCCACTGTTATTAATGACCATTCAGTGTAGGAATCATTGACCACAACTCTTTGGATACAATCTTGAAGCCAATTTTCAATCCAATTGCAAATTAGATTTAAATTACAAATTATGTTTATTAATGCTGTCATCTCTTTGCAAGTGCATTCAACTTTCTTATGCCTCATGGCAGTTTGATGCACAGCCCCCCCACGGCTGATCGTGTCCCAGGTTTATAGGAACGCTGAGTGTTGTGGTGATCCCCCAATAGTTTTCTGTGTGTCACGGTGCTACTACCTAGATACTGTTGCTCCCCAGGGTTAGGCACTGAAGCAATAAAAGGGGATAGTAATGGTGGAAGTGGAGAATAAGTCGAGTCCTGACCTTGATAAAGTTCAACAGCTTTACTTGCATTAACTTGCATCCAGACAATATTCTGGCTTTCTCTTGGTTCCAGCAGGCTTTGGCATAAACTGGCAGGCAAACTCGATAACTCTGCTTTCTCTGCTGTGCTAAACTCAGCTATAGTCTGGTCGCTGGACTTTCGGTCTTTTCTCTGGCTGTGGAGTGGGGTGCCTTCGGCTGTTGACCCCTTCGCAATGCTCTGTAGGTAAATCTGCAAGGAGCCAGGTTGCTCTCTGAGCTACTTCCCTCTGGAGAGACTCCTGCTGCAGCAGGGGAACCTTCCCCTTGCTGCTACATCATGGGCACATCTGGCTCTGTCGGTGCCCTAGCTTAGGGCTCTTTCACACCTGCGTTATTGTCTTCCGGCATAGAGTTCCGTCTTCGGGGCTCTATTCCGGAAGAATCCTGATCAGGATTATCCTAATGCATTCTGAATGGAGTGAAATCCATTCAGGATGCATCAGTATGTCTTCAGTTCCGGAACGGAACATTTTTTGGCCGGAGAAAATACCGCAGCATGCTGCGCTTTTTGCTCCGGCCCAAAAAACTGAAGACTTGCTGCAAGGCCGGATCTGGAATGAATGCCCATTGAAAGGCATTGATCCGGATCCGGCCTTAAGCTAAACGTAGTTTCGGCGCATTGCCGGATACAACGTTTAGCTTTTTTAGAGTGGTTACCATGGCTGCCGGGACGCTAAAGTCCTGGCAGCCATGGTAAAGTGTAGCAGGGAGCGGGGGAGCAGCATACTTACCGTCCGTGCGGCTCCCGGGGCGCTCCAGAGTGACGTCAGGGCGCCCCAGGCGCATGGATGACGTGATCGCATGGCACGTCATCCATGCGCATGGGGCGCTCTGACGTCACTCTGGAGCCGCACGGATGGTAAGTATACCGCTCCCCGCTCCTACTATGGCAACCAGGACTTTAATAGCGTCCTGGGTGCCATAGTAACACTGAAAGCATTTTGAAGACGGATCCGTCTTCAAATGCTTTCAGTACACTTGCGTTTTTCCGGATCCAGCGTGTAATTCCGGCAAGTGTGAAAGAGGCTTTAGACTGCTCTAAACTAGAACCCCTCCATTCTGGTAGGAAGCAGGACTGGCTCACTTCTGCCCAAAGGGGTGAGAATGGAACGGTGAGATCTAGAGATCTCTCACTCTCCACACCGCCACCTGCTGGTGAACCAGGCATATTGCATGAACATAACAGTTTCATAACAATAATAGAAATTCACAGTGTAAAGGACCTGGAAGTAAATACAAAGATGACATTAATGTTAGCCCATTAGAGACAGTAGCAGGGTAAAGGAATCATAATACCCGTCACGATCAGTGTGGGGAGAAAAGTGCACACTGAAGGAGGGAAAGGGAACAATAACTGGGCCTGAAAACTAGGGAAGAAACAGGTAACCTCCTAGACAACCCTTATCCGGGCCCTGACTACCTATCAATATGAATGGACATTGAAGGTAGGAATATTCATAAGCAGGCCCTGATTTCCCTATAAGGCCCTGGAATAAGTATAGGACCAGAGACAACCCATTCCTCCCCAGATGGACGAATGGAAGTCTCTGTCTCAGGCCCAGATACAACAACAGGGAATATAACAAATACAAACAAATGCGACACTTAACTTCTGTAGAGATGGAAGAACAGGAACACCAGAGAGGATCTCACACCAGCTCAGCCAAACCCAAATGAAGCTATCAACCGCATAGTCAGAAGGATGGGGTGAGACTAAAATGGGTAGAAGTGATGACCACTGAGCAACAGCTGAGAAAAGGGAAGTGGTCATTAACCCTATCAACACTGAATCAGGAAAAATCAAGGAGACTGATGGATTCCTCCACGCTCAGCCAGTCTCCTTGATTTCCTAACATCAGGCACCTGAGGGACCGTGTCAATGCCACTGGGGTGTAACAGCAGCAGATGTCATTGCTACGCAACTGCCTGCCCATGTTCTACTGCTAAATAGACTTCAAACCTAGTAGCCGGAGGCCTTATGATGGTGAACGGCAGGCAAAGAGCCATTGGATCATGTGCCCCACTGCAGTATTCATCTGTATTGCCACCCTGAAGATGGAGATACAGTAGAAATCAGGGGCATGTGGTGTCTGGGTACATAAGCAACTGATGTGCTCAGCATTATTTAATGCTTAGATCAGTGTTTCCCAACCAGTGTGCCTCCAGCTATTGCAAAACTACAACTCCCAGCATGCCCGCACAGCCAAAAGCTGTCCAAGAATGCTGCGAGTTGTAGTTTTTCAACAGCTGGAGGCACCCTGGTTGGGAAACACTGGCTTAGATCATCAGATCATTATGTACTTGGCCTGCAGACCTATGTAGGGATTGGGCATCCCCCTTGCCATCCCAACTTGTATTTTCTAATGGCACCATTGAATATTGAATATGATATAGTGGGAAGCTGGAAAAAAATTCCACATGGGATTGAACACTGTGTGGTAAACCTCCTGTTACCGTCATTCTCTGGATCATATTTATATTGATTTTCTTGTTTTAATACTTTTAAACGTTGAAAAAATGTACGTTTTCTTTGCATAGCCATATTCTGACCCCTATAACTTTTTATAGTTATGTCTACAGAGCTGTGTGAGGGCTCATTTTTTTTGCAGTGCTATCTGTAGTTTTTTATTGGAGTGTGTATGAATTTTTTATAATTTTTTATAAAAACTTGGGAATTTGGAATTTTGGAGGTGAAATATAAAAAAAATGGCAAATTAGCTGTTTAGTTTCCGTTACGGCGTTCACTGTATGGGATAAATATTTTTATCTTTTATTAGTACATGTATTTTAGGATATAGCGATGCTCGTGATCTTTATTTTTATCTATCTCCTCGTTCTAGGGATCAGTGGGGATCTCAGCACTCCACTGATGTCAGTATTGCATATCAAAGTTTTTTTAAAAGCTCAGTGATTGTTTAAAAAAAAAGCTTAACTTTCTAACAATTTAAGGTGTTAACACACCAGTCATGAGACTGATCCTGAGTGAAAGGTTGGTATTAAGATGCCGGCATTATATGTGCCCCTTTATCACCCTTTTAGGTGTTCCACAGGAATTAAAGCTAAAAGAAGGTAACATTTAAAAATGTCATATTTTGAAGATTTTCCATTTTTCTGTAACACAGCAAGGGTCAACAGCAAAGCAAACCTCGATTCCGATTTTTTTTTTTTACCTCGATTCCGTTGTTTACAGAAATATCCGATAGGTAGCCCTAGTGTGCTGACTGACTCAAAGTCCTCAAAACTAAAGGTGCACCTTATCAATTTTAGCTCTTTAATATTATTAGGATGTTTTTCAGGCATCATTTCGGGTTTGCAGAAGCCTTGAGAATCCATAAAAAATAGCCCCTGAAAAGACCCCATTTTGGAATCTACAACCCCTCAAGGAATTTATCTAGGGGTATAGTGAGCAATTTGAAACCACAGGTGTTTTAAAGAATTTATAAACAATTGGCTGTGAAAATGAAAAATTTAATTATTTTTCAATAAAATTTTGCTTTAGTCCCAAATGTTACATTTTCACAAGCACCCCACAATTAATTACACATTTTTTCCTGAACATAGCAACACCCCATGATATGTTGTATAGGCACACTGCAGGGCTCAGGTGGAAAGCAGCGCTTTTGAAGGGAACATTTTGTTGGAATAGTTTTAGGCTACTTTCACACTGGCGTTTTGGCTTTCCGTTTGTGGGATCCGTTCAGGCCTCTCACAAGCGGTCCAAAACAGATTTAGTTTTGCCCTACTGCATTCTGAATGGAAAAGGATCTGCTCAGAATGCATTAGTTTGCCTCCATTCCGCTTTGGAGGCGGACACCAAAACGCGTTTTGGTATCCGTCTGATGAAACTGAGCCAAACGGATCCGTTCTGACACACAATGTAAGTCAATGGGGACGGATCCATTTTCTATGACACAATCTGGCACAATAGAAAACTGATCCGTCCTCCATTGACTTTCAATAGTGTTCAAGATGGATCCGTCTTGGCTATGTTAAAGATAATACAAACGGATCCGTTCTGAACGGATGCAGTCCATTGTATTATCTGAACAGATCCGTCTGTGCAGATCCATGACGGATCCGCACCAAACGCGAGTGTGAAAGTAGCCTTAGGTGACATGTCGCATTTAGAGGGACCCTGAGGTAGCCGTACAATGGGAAACCCCAAAAAGTTACTATATTTTGGAATATACACCCCTCAAGGCATTTATCTAGTGGTATAGTGAACATTTTGACTCCCGGGTGTGTTCCAGAAATGAATGTGCAATGGATGGTAAATAATTAAAAATGCAATTTTTCCACAGATATACCATTTTGTTGCCCAATCTAGACTTAGCCACCGCTATTTTGGCAGGCCTAAGGCATTAACAGAACAAGAACACACTCTGTGACTGTAGTGAGCTGTAGGAGACTGTAAGGATGAAATAAGAGATTGGTTTATAGGAGACTCAGATCGATGTATGTGTGCTGCCCTCAGCAGAGTTCACAGTGGCATTGGGGGGACTCTGCTTTAGGTCCCCCCAATGCCTCTGGCTTAGGTGCACTCCCATAAGTGCCCCAGCTCCAGATGCCCCCCAAAGACCCCACTCTAAATGCACCCCTAATATTACCTCTTCTCCAGTTGCCCCCCCTAATTACCCTGCTCCAGGATCCCCACTATTACCCTGCCTCAGGAGACCCTAATGCCTCTGTTTCAGTTATGACCCTCCGTTTGTGCCCTTTGCTCACGTTGCTCCTCTAGCACCTTTGTTTGGGCTTTGTTAAAGGTTGTCATCTGCAAAGGGGGTTGGACTTATGCCCAAAAAATTCTGCACAGTGCGTCACATTCTCCAGTATTGACACGCATGGTTTACATGGCGACAGTGATGATATTCCGTATTTATAGGCATCACTGCTGCCACGTAAAGAGATACCAGTGGTGGTGGTGGAGGATTTAAAGAGGTTGGCCAGGTTTTTGAGTTATCCCCTCTCCACACCATAGGGCATAATTGTCTGATTAGTGGGGTCCGATTCTGCCCTTTTGATAGTGACAGACCACCTGTATGCCCTGCTGCTCCATTCATTCTCTTTGGGACCACTGGAAATAGCCAGCGCTGTACCCCATAGAGAATGGATGGAGAGGCAGGGCATATGCACGACCTACCACTCCATCAAGAAGGAGGATCAGTGGGGGCTCCAGCATTCAGAATCCCACAGATCACTTAGTTATTCCCTGATCCTGTGGATAGAAGATAACTGGAAAAGTGGAAACAGACCCTTTAAGAGGTGAGCGTTTCTATTTTATTTTAAGGCTACTTTCACACTTGCATTTTGGGCGGATCCGTCATGGATCTGCAAAAATGGATCCTTTACAATAATACAACCACATGCATCCGTCATGAATGAATCCATTTGTATTATCTGTAACATAGCCAAGACGGATCCGTCATGAACTCTATTGAAAGTCAATGGGAGACCGATCCGTTTTCTGTTGTGCCAGATTGTGTCAGAGAAAACGCCATTTGGCTCAGTTTCGTCAACCGGACAGCAAAACTCAGGCATCGTTTTGGTGTCCGCCTCCAGTAGGAATGGTGACTGAACGGAGACAAACTGACGCATTCTGAGCAGATTTTTTTCCATTCAGAATACATTAGGGTAAAACTGATCCGTTTTGGAAAGCTTGTGAGAGCCCATGACGGATCTCAGAAACGGAAAGCCAAAACGCGAGTGTGAAAGTAGCCTAACACATATTTTGTGTCAGGTTTTTTATTTTTATTTATTTATTTTACACCCAAAGAAAATCTTAAGGATAGGGAAAATGAAAAGGCACAAAATCTATGACAAGACAGGTGATACGTTTCTGATTGGTGGGTGTCTGGCTGCTGGGACCCCATGATCAAGAGAACATGGTCCGAAGAACTCTGTATGCATGGATTGGCAGCAATGTAATTGAATGTCTCAGGACCCTTTTTTTCATGATCGGTTGGATTTCCAGAGTCAAATCTCAGCAATCTGGTCCTTATCACCTATCCTGTAGATAGGCAATAGGTCATTATGGTATAGGTTTCCCAGCAAAAAATTCCTGCCCAAATGGCGTGTGGTTGTGGGGGCATGGCTTAACACAGGGTGTTAAGTAGCTATCATACTGTGGCTCCTAATAATATTAATTCCCCCACTAGTGCCACCCAGAATTAATGATGCCCCCATTGGTGCCTCCAGTAATAGTAATGCCCCCATTAGTGCCCCCAGAATTAATACTGTCCACATTAGTTCCCCCAGTAATATTAATGCCCCTATAAGTGCACCCTAGAATTAATGCCCCCCATTAGTACCCCCTGGTAGGGGTAATGGCCCCATTAGTGCCCCCCAGTAAGAATAATGCCTCCATTAGTGCACCCCAGAATTAATGCCCCCCATTAGTGCGACCCAGTAAGAGTAATGGCCCTATTAGTGCCCCCAGTAAAAAAAAAAAATGCCCCCAATAGTGCCCCCCAGTAAGAATAATGCCCTCATTAGTGCACCCCAGAATTAATGTCCCCCATTAGCGTGCCCCAGTAAGAATAATGCCACCCATTTGTGCCCCCAGTAAGAATAAAGCCACCCCTAGTGCGCCACCAGTAAGAATAATGCCCCCCATTTGTGCTTCCAGGAAGAATAATTGCCCCATTAGTGCCCCTAGTAAGAATAATCCCCACATTAGTGCCCACCAGAAAGAATAATGTGTCCATTCGTGCCCCCAGGAAGAATAATGCCATTAGTCCCCCCAGAAAGAATAATGCTCCCATTAGTGCCCTCATGAAGACTAATGCCCCTATTTGTCCCCCCAGGAAGAATAATGCCCCTATTAGTCCTCCCCAGGAAGAATAATACTACCCATTAGTGCCCCCCACAAGAATAATGCCCCCATTAGTGCCCCCAGTTAGAATAATGCCCCCATTAGAATAATGCTCCCCATTAGTGCGCCCAGTTAGAATAATGCCACCATTAGTGCCCTCAGTTAGAATAATGCCCCCCATTAGTGCCCCCAGTTAGAATAATGCCCCCATTAGAATAATGCTCCCCATTAGTGCGCCCAGTTAGAATAATTCCCCCATTAGTGCCCTCAGTTAGAATAATGCCCCCCTATTAGTGCCCCAGTTAGAATAATGCCCCCATTAGTGCCCCCGGTTAGAATAATGCCCCCAGTTAGAATAATGCCTCCCATTAGTGCCCCCAGTTACAATGCCCCCATTAGTGCCCCCAGTTAGAATAATGCCCCCCATTAGTGCCCCCTTCTCTGCTTCTGCAAAAAAAAAATTCCCTCACCTCCTCCATTTGCTCTGTGAATGCTCACTGCTGACTGGAAGCTCAGGACAGAACCTGCCCTCCAGCGTGACGACATCTCACAGGTCCTGTTCTGAGGTTCTAGTTAGCAGTGAGCGTTCACAGCAGCGCTAGCAAATGGAGGAGGTGAGTGTTTATTTTTTATAATTACATTTTTGGGATTATTGTATCTAAGTTACAATCACATCTGTAAGATACAATGAATGGCAATACCATTATCATGATCCACGCAGGGATCCATCAAGAAATAAAACTGATGCATGTTACATACCAAGATTCGGACATAAACTCAACATAAAGTCAAGAACATTCTTCTGAAACAAGGAATAACATTGGTACATTAGCAAGAAAGGTACATAGCAATGCATTGTATATAGAAGAAAAGTTGTTTGCTCGACAGGGGTAAGTTTGTGACACAAATCACTTGCGTATCGATCTTTGGCTAGGGAACTGTATCTAAGTTTCCCATTTAGCCAGTAATTCTGACCATTTATTAGTGCGGAGAGCATATAATTTTTCCAACTCGAAGTTTGCTTGTACAGAATTGATCAGCTCACAAATGGTTAATGGGGAGCTAGATTTCCAAGATTTGGCTATCATCGCTCTGGCTGCTAATATGATCTGATCACATACTGTCCTGACCTGTAACGGCAAGGTTTCCAATCCCACAAAACACAGGGTTAATGACGCTGATTTAGTGATCTGCCCACCCACCACTCTCTTGAGAAGAAGGAACGTAGCTTCCCAGAAATTGGACACAATGGGACATTCCCACCAGACATGTTTGTAAGTGCCCACTTGGCCACAATTTCTCCAACAAATTGGTGAGTATGTGTGGTTGATTTTATGAATATGAGCTGGTGTAAGATACCATCTTAATAGTATTTTGAACTAAATCTCCCAATGAGATGAGCTCTTAGATACTTGTTTCACTATGGGGAAGGCTGAGAGCCACTCCTCTATACACTACGTGCAGAATTATTAGGCAAATGAGTATTTTGACCACATCATCCTCTTTATGCATGTTGTCTTACTCCAAGCTGTATAGGCTCGAAAGCCTACTACCAATTAAGCATATTAGGTGATGTGCATCTCTGTAATGAGAAGGGGTGTGGTCTAATGACATCAACACCCTATATCAGGTGGGCATAATTATTATGCAACTTCCTTTCCTTTGGCAAAATGGGTCAAAAGAAGGACTTGACAGGCTCAGAAAAGTCAAAAATAGTGAGATATCTTGCAGAGGGATGCAGCACTCTTAAAATTGCAAAGCTTCTGAAGCGTGATCATCGAACAATCAAGCGTTTCATTCAAAATAGTCAACAGGGTTGCAAGAAGCGTGTGGGAAAACCAAGGCGCAAAATAACTGCCCATGAACTGAGAAAAGTCAAGCGTGCAGCTGCCAAGATGCCACTTGCCACCAGTTTGGCCATATTTCAGAGCTGCAACATCACTGAAGTGCCCAAAAGCACAAGGTGTGCAATACTCAGAGACATGGCCAAGGTAAGACAGGCTGAAAGACGACCACCACTGAACAAGACACTGAACAAGACACACAAGCTGAAACGTCAAGACTGGGCCAAGAAATATCTCAAGACTGATTTTTCTAAGGTTTTATGGACTGATGAAATGAGAGTGAGTCTTGATGGGCCAGATGGATGGGCCCGTGGCTGGATTGGTAAAGGGCAGAGAGCTCCAGTCCGACTCAGACGCCAGCAAGGTGGAGGTGGAGTACTGGTTTGGGCTGGTATCATCAAAGATGAGCTTGTGGGGCCTTTTCGGGTTGAGGATGGAGTCAAGCTCAACTCCCAGTCCTACTGCCAGTTTCTGGAAGATACCTTCTTCAAGCAGTGGTGCAGGAAGAAGTCTGCATCCTTCAAGAAAAACATGATTTTCATGCAGGACAATGCTCCATCACACGCGTCCAAGTACTCCACAAGGCAATATAAAAATGTCGTAAAAAAAGTAATACCTTTTTTATAGAAGGTCTCTTATTAGAGAAAAACTCTTGTATTTGCTTAGGAAATTCTAGTAGGTGATTATTAGGATTAATTAATTCATGCCTGATAGTAACTTAGTACATAAGGCCGAAAAAATACATTTGTCCATCCAGTTCGGCCTGTCATCCTGCAAGTTGATCCAGAGGAAGGCAAAAAAAAAAAACCCTGTGAGGTAGAAGCCAATTTTCCCCACTTTAGGGGAATTAAAAATTCCTTCCCGACTCGAATCAGGCAATCAGAATAACTCCCTGGATCAACGACCCCTCTCTAGTAGCTATAGCCTGTAATATTATTACGCTCCAGAAATACATCCAGGCCCCTCTTGAATTCCTTTATTGTACTCACCATCACCACCTCCTCAGGCAGAGAGCTCCATAGTCTCACTGCTCTTACCGTAAAGAATCCTCTTCTATGTTTGTGTACAAACCTTCTTTCCTCCAGACGCAGAGGATGTCCCCTCGTCACAGTCCTGGGGATAAATAGATGATGGGATAGATCTCTGTACTGACCCCTGATATATTTATACATATTAATTAGATCTCCCCTCAGTCATCTTTTTTCTGAAGTGAATAGCCCTAATTTTGATAATCTTATAGGGTACTGTAGTTGCCCCATTCCAGTTATTACTTTAGTTGCCCTCCTCTGGACCTTCTCCAGCTTTGCTATGTCTGCCTTGTTTACAGGAGCCCAGAACTGTACACAGTACTCCATGTGTGGTCTGACTAGCGATTTGTAAAGTGGTAGGACTTTGTTCTCATCACGGGCATCTATGCCCCTTCTGATGCAACCCATTATCTTATTGGCATTGGCAGCAGCTGCCTAAAACTGGTTTTTGCAGCTTAGTTTGCTGTTTATTAAAATTCCTAGATCCTTTTCCATGTCAGTGTTTTACCATTTAGTATGTACGGGTGACTTGCATTATTCCTTCCCATGTGCATAACTTTACATTTGTCAGTGTTAAACCTCATCTGCCACTTATCCTCAAGTATTTATAGAAATCTCTATTTGAAATATCAAATCTATTAGCTATATATTCAAAAGTATGCAATAATGTTTCATCAAAGAGATGCTGAATTGTAGATATACCAGCTGCCACCCAGTTATCTAGATAAAGATCCGGGATCCACACTTGTATATAGTGCAACGGGAGGTTCCTCATTGAGGTTTTGGTTAGTGCACCCATATAAGGCTACTTACACACTTGCGTTCAGAACGGATCCGTCTTCATTATAGTTTAGAAAAAATTCTAAGTGTGAAAAGTTGCTCAGACGGATCCATCCAGACTTTACATTGAAAGTCAATGGGGGACGGATCCGTTTGAAAATTGAGCCATATTGTGTCAACTTCAAACGGATCCGTCCCCATTGACTTACATTGTAAGTCTGGACGGATCCGTTTGCCTCCGCACGGCCAGGCGGACATCCGAACGCTGGTGTCCGCCTGCGGAGCGGAGGACAAACGGTGCCAGACTGATGCATTCTGAGCGGATCCGCATCCATTCTGAATGCATTAGGGCAGTACGGATGCGTTCGGGGCCGCTTGTGAGAGCCTTCAAACGGAACTCACAAGCGGAGCCCAAAACGCTAGTGTGAAAGTAGCCTTAGGCAGCATATTTTTCCAAGCTATAAGCAATGCTCTAATACTAAGTAAGGAATAACCCCCACATGAGTTTTTTGAGGATTTAAATAAAAAAATGAAATAAGGGGTGTAGAAGATACTGATCTCTCCAATTCCACCCATCTTTTATCACTGTCCCTCACCCACCAATCTTTCGCCTGAGCTAATATACAAGCCCAATAGTATTTGCTAAGGTCAGGAATACTCATTCCCCCCTTAGCCCATGGTCTGGTCATTGTGGAAAATGTAACTCTCGGTTTTCTACCATCCCAGATAAAATCGGTGAGCAGAATCTACTGATCATATTAGATATCTTGGATAACAGTGGGGTATAATTTGATGCATACATTTCTTTGCTGGAATTGGTCAATGTTATCCCCAATTAAGTAAAGCCTTTAGTCTGCCAGTGAAAGGGATATTGGGATATCAAATCTGCTCTCACCAAAGGGTCCACTCCGACTGTGAAGGCTTGGGTCTTTGTTAAATTGAGTTTATAGTACGTAACAGACTGGAACATGTTAATGATCCCTTGCACCCCTGGGAGGGACAACTCCGGTCGAGATAATGACAATATGACGTCGTCAGCATATAACCCTAAAGTGTGCGAGGCGCCCTTGATTTTAATGCCCGATATAACGGGGGACTTTCTAATTATTTCTGCAAACGGTTCCATGACCAGAGAAAAAATTATAGGTGACATTGGCTGCCCTTGTCTTGTTCCGTAAGAGACAGTAAATCGATCTGACAGGAATCCTGAGGAGAACACCTTGGCTGAAGGAGCAGAGTACAGAGCTAGAATTGCGGATTTGATGAATCCCTGAAAACCGAACTTATCTAATGTGGCCGAGAGATAGCCCCAATACACCCGATTGAAAGCCTTCTCCGCATCCAAAGCCAGAAACAGAGAAGGCGTTCGAGTGCACTCGACCATCTGAACCAGATTAATAAACCTTCTTGTTCCATCAGACGCTTGTCTCCCTGCTACAAATCCTACCTGATCTGGGTGGATCATAAGTGGAATATATTTCAATAGGCGGGTTGCAAGGATTTTTGAGTTCAATAAAGATATGGGGCGGAAATTTGCAGGAGTGATCGGGTCCTTGCCTGGTTTTGGTAGAGTAATTATATGAGCCATGAGCATCTCATCTGGGAATCTACTTTCTGTTGCAGCTTTGTTAAAAGCCTCCGCTAGGTATGGCGCTATTGTGGGGGAGAAATGTTTATAATAGGCATTAGTAAATCCATCTGGTTCTGGGGCTTTATTGAATGGTAGGGATTTTATTGACATTTGTATCTCCTCGCTCGTGATAGGACGAGATAAGACCTCGATCTGTTCTGGTAATAAATGAGGTAACTGGACAGAGTCCAGAAAGGTATTAATGTCATCCTCTGCTGTGGGTTGAATAGTTTGATCATCATTTCATAAGTTATAGAGCCTTTCATAAAATTGCTTAAATTGATCTACTATTAGCCTAGGATCCATGATTTTGTGACCATTTTTATCTAGCAAGAAGCCAATGCTAGATGAAGCTGTGGTCTGCTTAAGACGTTTGGCTAAAAAGGCGCCTGCCTTATTGCTATGTACATAACATTTCAGCTTGAACTTTTTAAGGAAAAATTCATTCTGTGAGGCAAGGATTACTTGTAGGCGCTTTCTGAGATCCCTCAAGATTATGGAATGAGAGGCGTTTACTGAGGCTTTATTCAGAGTCTCCAACCGTTGAATATTGGAGAGTATATCACTAATCTCCTGATTACGGTAAGTTTCTTCTTCAACCGTGCACAGCACTGGATGAGGGTGCCTCTCATCACCGCCTTATGCGCATTCCACAAAATTTGGGGATCTATGTCAGGAGTTGCGTTAATATCGAAGTATGACACCAGAGCTGATTTTAATCTCTCCCTATAATCTGGATGATTAAGTATTGAATATTTTAAATGCCATCATGATGGGAGAGGAGATGAGAAGTGTTCTGAAAGTGTGACCGTAATGGGGGAGTGATCTGACCATGTAATGGTCTTAATAATAGATTATATTACCTGGAGTAAGGAGACCTTATTTACTAGAAAAAATTAAATCCTGGAGTATGATTGATGGGGGGGGCGGAGAAAAAGGTGTAGTCCCTTTCATTACCATGCTGACAACGGCACACGTCAAAGTATCCCTCTTCGTTTAGAGATCGTGCAAGTGTGGAAAGATGTCTCCCAGGGGCAGTCGTGTCCAATTGATTGTCTAGAATGGAATTAAAATCCCCTCCCAGGACCAGAATCCCTTTGCTCACCGATTCTGTCTTGGACCGCAGAGACTTCCAGAATTGTGGTTGGTGTCTGTTGGGAAAATATACATTAAAAAAGGTATATGTAACATTGTTAATATCACAGATCAATTCTATAAAGTATCATGTAGTGAAAAAGCTACTGTATTCTTAATCGCTATAGCTACTCCCTTGCGTTTAGCCAGACAAGAAGCCATAAAGATATGAGGGAACCTCTTATTTGTAAATTTGGGGGACTTACTTTTATGGAAATGAGTTTCCTGTAAGAACAGAATCTCACAGCGGAGGTCTCTAGCTTCTTTCCAGACCATGCTTTATTTGAAGGGACTGTTGAGATCCTTCACAATCAGCGAAGCAATACTGATTACCATATTGATAACATATATTGTGCCTTCTTTGTGATCCACCTGTGAGCAACTCCACCAACTTTCATCACTTCCCAGTAGCGACATGCATAGTAGACTGTACCAAATAGAAAGAAAAAAATATATATAAGACAATAACCAATAACATGAACTAATACTGAGAACCATTTTATGAAGCCAGTTAGCCTCTGGATAAAACCGAGGCCAAGATTAAGCATCTAGGGGGGAGATGTCAGTCCCACAGAATATAACTTGAGGTGATTAATAGAAACCTAGACAAGGCACAATCAAGGATATGCTAGAATTATCACAGACCCAGGCACTGGATCCTCACGAGAGGTGAGTGTTTTTTTAATTAACAAGGGTGGGGGGGGGGGGAGATACAGTGGAGGAGCTCATTAGTAGCAGTCCTCAAGGAAAAAAATGACCGGCTCCAGCAGGGCCACTAAAATACCGGCCTTGCCGGTGGGATACCAGCTGGGTGGCAGCCCTACTACGGTAGGACAGCCCTTTTAAATATACTGTACATTATGTGCAATCTGAGGAGCTTAAGATTTAGTAAATTTCATGCCAGACATTTATGCTTAAAGGGGTTGTCTCACTTCAGTAACTGGCATTTACCATGAAGAGAAAGTTAATACTAGGCACTTACTAATGTATTGTCCTTCCCATCACATTAAACACTGCTTGTATCCATGGTTATGACCACTCTGCAATCCAGCAGTGGGAAAGGTTGGGAATGCACATAGGCCAACACCTTTACCTATAGTCTGAAAGCATGACCACTACAGTGTGTGTCTGACAGCAGTGCAGCATTCATTTTTTTTTTAATTTTTTTTTAACAAGGGTTAAATTCAGCAGTATTAGGGACTGGCATCTGCAGGAAGGGACAGATAGTGCAGGGCTGGAAAATCGCTGTGTACCAAAAATTTTCTAAATAAATAAATATTACATATCAGTGAGATCTACAGTACACCATCAGAAAGCAGTGTGTTTAGTAGAAATTCTAAAAAAAAGGGGCTTATTCACTAGAGTGTGCCTGCTAGTGAGATACACACCGCTCCATCATAGAAATGTATTTTTCTGGGGAATTTAACCTAATTTGTGCCACATCTGTGTGTGTGTGCTCAATCCACAAACGTTATATACAGTATAGAATCATTTATATTATATTCCAGCCTAGAATAATTTCTATTTGTGACAAATTTCACTACTTTTGGTCACATCTGTGCATGAATTTAGGCCGTAACCATATATACAGTTATTCACCAGAGAATTATTTCTTTGGGACAAATTTCACTAGTTTGGGTGACTTCTGCGCGTGAATTTAGTCCACAACTATATGTACAGTTAGTCAACAGAGAATTATTTCTATTTTTGACACATTTAACTACTTTTGGTCACATCTGTGCGTGAATTTAGGCCGCAACTGTTATATACAGTAATTCATCAGAGAATTATTTCTATTTGTGACAAATTTCACTGGTTTAGGTCACATCTGTGTCTGCATTTAGGCTGCAACCATATATACAGTAATCCAGTAAGACATTTTACTGGTGGCAAATTTAACAAAGTTGTCCAACATCTATACAATAAAACTTTTAATATGAAGAAGGTGAGAACTAAGGGACGGGGAAGTGGGCGTGTTGCTGACGGTTCAGGCAGAGGCCGTGGCCCTGGGCTCAATGAAACTGTGCCAGCTGCTGGTGAAACTGGAAAAAAGAAAAAAATCCACCGTACCCAGTTTCATTTCACAGTTAACTTGCCGTCGCAGGACAACATTGTCCAAGTCGGACCAGTGCGACCAGGTGGTCGGTTGGATGACAGAAGATTATTCTTCCACCCCCTCTTCCAACAAGACCAGCCTCATTAGCAAATAGTCTGGTCCACAGAATCCTCACCCTCATCCTCCTTCCTTCCACCATGTAGAGTCAGGAGTCGGACAAACCGCTGATAACACCCTCAGACATTCTCAGGACCTATTGCCTTCACTAGATTTGGCCCTCTCGCCAAGCACGCTTGAAGAGGCACAGATCTTGTGCCCTGATTCACAACCTCTTGACCTATCACAGGGTCAAGAAGATGAGGGTGGTGAACGTCAATTATTTGTTCACGAGGTGGATGAGGATGAGACACAGTTGTCAATCACTGAGGTTGTGCTTAGGTCAAGTCAGGAGGATGGGGATGAGAAAGAGGAGATGGTGGACGATGAGGTCACTGACCCAACTTGGGAAGGTGAAAAGCCGAGCGAGGAAAGCAGTACAGACGGGGAGGGATCTGCAGCACCGCAACAAGCTGTAAGAGGCAGTGGGGTGGCAAAAGGGAGAAAACAGGCCCGCAACCGTTACACAGAGCACCCACATGCGTAAGTCTCGCTTGCCAAAGGATAGGTGTTCCTCAGTATGGCGCTTTTTTGCGGAAAGTGTAGACGACAAAAGAGTGGTAGTTTGCAACCTGTGCCGTACCAAAATGAGCCGGGGCACGAACACCAACAACCTCACCAGCACGATCCGCCACATGGCATCCAAGCACCCTAATCAGTGGGTCAAACGCCTGGGTCCACAATCTGGGTCTGCCGGCCACCCCACTGCCTCCTCTTCCCCTGTGTTATGCACTGCTGGCCAACTCCCTGCCAAAGGTGCAGGTCCAGATGCCCCTTGCCCTGCACCTGGGCCTTCGCATGCACCATCAGCAAATACATCCACTTCCCTGTCCCAGCACAGCGTCCAATTGTCCTTACCCCAGGCATTAGAACGCAAGCGGAAATACCCAGCCACCCACCCACCCACTGTCCATAGCTCTAAATGTGCAACTTTCAAAATTACTGGCCCTTGAAATGTTGCCATATAGGCTTGTGGAGACTGAAGCCTACAGCAGCCTGAGTCAGCGGCCATCCCTCGGTATGTGGTCCCCAGCCACCACTATTTTTCACGGTGTGCCGTGCCCGCCTTACACCAGCATGCGTCCCAGAACATCACCCGTGTCCTGACCAATGCAGTTACTGGTAAGGTCCACTTCACCACGGACACATGAACAAGTGCTGGTGGCCAGGGATGCTACATTTCCCTGACCGCACACTGGGTGAATGTTGTGGAGGCTGGGAGTGAGTCGTACCCTGGGATGGCACGTGCTACCCACGCCCAGGATTGCGGGCCCTACGACCATCAGGGTCTCCGCCAGCAGCTATGTTACTGGCTCCAACCCCCACTTCTCCTCCTCTTCAGCCGCTATCTCCACCACTTCTACCTCCAGCAGTCAGCCATCAGTCGGTAGCTGGAAGCAGTGTAGAACTGCTGTGGGGAAACGTCAACAGGCCGTGCTGAAGCTGATCTGCCTAAGGGACAAACAGCACACCGCTGCAGAGCTGTGGCAGGTTATAAGGGACCAGACCGAGCTGTGGCTGTCTCCACTCAACCTACAACCAGGCATGGTTGTGTCGGAACAATGGCCGTAACTTGGTGGCGGCTTTGGAGCTCGGCAACCTGATGACCGTGCCATGCCTAGCGCACGTATTAAACTTAGTGGTTCAGTGCTTTATTAAAACATACCCAAATTTGACAGAGCTACTAGTAAAGGCGCGCCGCATGGGTGCCCATTTCCCCAAGTTGTCCACAGCTTCAGCCGCTCTATCAACGCTGCAGCAGCGCTTGGGGCTTCCAGCTCACCGACTGTTGTGCGACGTGAGCAGGCGCTTGAACTCTACGTTCTACATGTTGTCCAGGCTTTGTGAGCAGCAGAGGGCAGTTGTGGAATACCAGCTGTAACATGGTCGTCGCCTTTCGAGTCAACTTCCACTATTCACAAGCAAGGAGTGGGCATTGATGGCAGACCTCTGTGAGGTGTTAAGAAACTTTGAGGAATCCACACAGATGGTTAGTGGCGATAATGCTATAATCAGCGTAAGCATCCCACTTCTGTGTCTACTCAAACGATCGGTGCTCACAATTAAGGACGACGCTCTGAATGTGGCAGATGTGGAAATGGGGGAGGACTTTAGTGTGGGTGATAACCAGACCAAGCTGGACACGTGGACCGAACTTGCACTCTATGCCTTGGATGTGCTGGCCTGACCTGCCGCTAGCGTATTGTCTGAGCGTGTATTTAGTGCTGCTGGTGGCACTATAACAGATAAACTTATCCGCTTGTCCACTGGCAATGCTGACAGGTTGACGCAGATAAAAATGAACAAGGCCTGGATTGCCCCTGACTTCTCCACTCCACCAGAGGGGCGGGGTTTGGGGCGTTTTTTTGTCATTCTGTAAAAGTGGCGTACAACTTGGACAACCTGGTTCCCATTTCAGAGGTGTTTCCATCACTTTCAGACCTTTTCCTATGGTCCAGGCACCCTCCCCTCATCCGAGCAGGGGGTGCCTGGTTGTCTCCCATTGACTTACATGATACTTGGGTGCTTGGCCGAGCGCACGAATATCGCGATGTGTTCGGACCGAACACCCGAACACTTTGGTGCTTGCTCATCACTAGTATCAGCATCTTTCTTGTCACATTATTTGGCTAAAACCATCTGCAGTAGTTCAGAAGTAGTGACATTTACCCTCTGCTCCCCATTTTATATTACCCCCATAACATTTTCCAACTTATCGAACCAAACCCAAAACATAGTCTGATCCATGGGTAATCCAAGCTCCTACGGTCCTCCATACATTCTCTATCTTCTATAATTAGTTCCTTTCACCTCTCGGGATTAATCTTCCTAAAGTGCCCCTTGCCTGTGCATGTGGTGTCACAGAACTGTACCATCAATTCCTTGAGCTCTTCCCCTGTTAGAGAATACGCCACAAATATCCTCCACATGTGGAAAAAATGTCTAATCTGTCCATGTATAAGAGATATTTCATGGTAGCGATCACCTCCTGGAAGGTTGGAGAGGTGGGATATAACCAGTGCCTCAGTATATTCTTCTTAACAGCTAACAATAAGAGATGTATCCCCTTTATGCCTATCACATTTGAGGAGTCACCATTTGGATCTGTTGGAATATAGTGGAAGATAAATTGCTGTGGGGTAAGTCGCACCTCTATGTCCCACACCTTCTTGATATGCCTATTCTTCCATAGAAAGGAGGTAAAAGCCACTTGTAATCTATTATTATCAGTGTGTCTTAGTAGTAAAGGTACTGTTTGCATGATGTAGAGCAGACTGGCAAAGTTGATGATTTTTAAAGGATGTGCTCTGCCAAAAAAGAAAAGTGGTAAATTCGACTATCTCTCTAGCTCCTGTTCAATTTTCCTAATTAGTGGTAGGTAGTTTAACGTGTACAAGGGAGGAGGGTTGTTTACCTATTCTGATGCCAAGATATGTCAGGTGGTATGGCATCACCTCTAGAGAGAGTGGTGGATCGGTTGTTGGGCTTTGGAGATATAGGAGTTGGCTCTTATTTACATTGATCCTATATCCCGTGACTTCCCCAAAATAAATGAAGGTCTCCAGCACTTGTCCTAGGTGTATGCCTGGGGAGCTCACAAACAGAGGAAGCTCATCAGCAAAGCAGGTAAGTTTCACTTCCCTATGTCCTTCTTGGATTCCTTGAAAGATATCTAATTGGATCAGGTAAAGTGCCAGGGGTTCCAGAGCAATGTTAAAGAGAAGGGGAGAAAGGGGACACCCCTGTCTGGTTTCTTTCTGGAGGTGAAAGGGTTTTGAAAGGAAGCCTGGGACACATACTCTTGCCTGCGGTCTTCTATACATACTATTCAGAAAAGACCTGAACGGGCCCCGGGGCGCCAAATGCATCAAGAGCCCGTCCAAGCCACTCCCAGTTTATATTGTCAAAAGCTTTTTCTGCGTCTATTGACAGGAAAGCTGGATGGCATCCTCTATCGACTATAGTGGCCACTATATGCCCACAGGTTGTATCAGGCCCCTTTGCAGGGAGGCGTGTGGCAAGGACCTAATGCTGCCCCCCTTTTTTTATATAGTTCGGTCCGCTTGATCGGCTTATATACTGATGTCATTATCTGTTGACATGACTGGCTGGGACTAATTATCATTTTTCTTTCCTGCCTTTCTGTTTGACAGTAACGATTACCCAAATGCGTACTGTCTCCCCTTCAATGCCCGGCTCGCAATTTGTTTCCCCTGATGAGCATTATTTTTAGTGTGAAACATGCATGTAGGGAATGAGCAGGATAGGTCTATTTAGGGCTTGTTTATTTAGGGCAATGTTCCGGACGGGGTCGCCTATGTCAGGGCAGGTGCTCTGTGGCTAGGCTATCAGGGTCAGAGGTAGCACCCCCCTTAGGGCATTACTAGAGCAAGTAATTCCCCTATTCAACTGATATATCTCTATTACACAGTTTAGGGACATTTGCCTGGACTGGACTACTGGATATACCTGGAACATGCCTGGGAAGTGGTAGGACACCCGGTTTAATATATCTTTCTGCTAGTGTGTGCCGCTGTGGACCTGAATTCTTGCCACATTCCTCATTTCTCTTCTTTTTGTTTGTTAATTATATGTATCTTAAGGGTCTTTTTGGTTCTTTTTATTGGTAATAATAAGTAAAAGTTAAATTTTATATGTTTATATATGACTCATTGATCGCCTCTGCAGTATTTAACACATTGCCGACCTAGGACGAGAATGCTTGTCCTAACAGGCCGGTACTTATAGGGATTCTGTCACCTCTTTTTACCCTATAGAGATGCGGACATATAGAAATCTATATATGTAAATCAGCCTGGTAAGGAGCCCAAGGGGCTGTACTAACCGCTTTGGAGCCCAGCCCCTCCCCCCTGTGAAGGAGCTCAGCCACGCCTGTATCCATGAATCTCCTCTTTGCTCACAAAGTCAGATTGCCGTAATCTCGCGATGCGCGAGCTTGCACATGCGCAGTAACGACATAGTGTTCCTTCCCTGTGCTGGCATCAGCCTCAGGGAAGGAACTGCGCATTCGCGAGTTCGCACCCCCACGATATTACGGCGATCTGACTTCGTGAACAAGGAGGAGATTTGTGGATACAGGCGGTGCTGGGCTCCAGAACGGTTAGTACAGCCCCTTGGGCTCCTTACCAGGCTGATTTACATATATATATATATATAAAATCATTTTTTACACTAAATAAAACCACTCAGAGATATGGGACAGGTATATTGCAGACATGCTAGAGGCGATCTAGCCGTGCATGTCGCATCTCTATAGGGTAAAAAGAGGTGACAGAATCCCTTTAACGCACTAGGATGAGCATTCTCATCCTAGGGTTAACCAGCTGCCCAGCACGTGCTGCGGCGATCAGCAGCAGGGGCTCGGCTGATACTGACAGCTGGGCCCCTGCTGTATCTGCCAGCATCGGTGAAAACACAGATGCCGGTGGATTACCCCCTATATGCAGCGGTCATGCTGAGGTCTGCAGCAGCTTGTACATCCCCATCAAGTACCCGTGCTGTGGTGACAGGGACCCGACAGTTGCTATGGCAGCCCAGGAGATCCAGCCCCAACATTGATCAGACAATGAAATATTGAAGTCCCATAGTGGGACAAAAAATAAAGTGAAAAAAGAAGTTAAAAAAAAAAGCGCCCTTTTCCCCAAATAAAGTAATATATTTTTTTAAATAGGGAAAAAAAGAAAAGTCGACATATTAGGTATCTAATACGCGTCCGTATCAACAGGCTCTATAAATCACATGACGTAACCCCTCAGGTGAACAGCATAAAAAAATACAAATAAAAACTGTGCTAAAAAAAAAACTTTTTTTGTCGCCTTACATCACTAAAAGTGCAACACTAAGCAATCAAAAAGGCGTATGCCCCCCACAATAGTACCAATCTAACCGTCACCTTATCCCGCAAACAATGAGCCCCTACCTAAGACAATCGGCCCAAAAAAAAAATATGGCACTCAGAATATGGAGTCACTAAAACATGATTTTTTTTTGTTTCAAAAATACTGTTATTGTGCAAAACGTAAATAAATAAAAAGAAGGATACATATTAGGTATTGCCACATCCGTAAGAACCTGATGTATAAAAATATCACATGAACTAACACCTCAGGTGAACACTGTAAAAAAAATAAAAAATACTAAAGAAAACTATTTTTTGTCACCTTACATCACAAAAAGTGTAATACCAAGCGATCAAAAAGTCTTACGCACCCAAAAATCATACCAATCAAACTATAATCTCATCCCGCAAAAAATGAGATCCTACCTAAGACCCAAAAAAAAAAAAGACTATGGCTCTCAGAATATAGAGACACTAAAACATCTTTTTTTTGGTTTAAAAAATGCTGTTATTGTGTAAAACTTAAATAAATAAAAAAGTGCATATTAGGTATCACCATGTACATAAGAACCTGCTGTATAAAAATATCACATGACCTAACCCCTCAGGTGAACACCGTAAAAAGAATTTAAATAAAAAGTGTGTCAAGCCATTTTTTGTCTCCTTACATCACAAAAAGTGTAATAACAAGAAATCAAAAAGTCATATGCACCCTAAAATGGTACCAATCAAACAGTCATCTCATACCGGAAAAAATGAGCCCCTACCTAAGACAGTCGCCCAAAAAATAAAAATAAACTATGGTTTTCAGAATATGGAGACACTAAAAAATCTTTTTTTTTAATGTAAAACTGAAACATTTTTGGTATTGTTGCATCCGTAACAACCTGCTCTATACCACATGATCAAACCTGTCAGATGAACATTGTAAATAACAAAAACTAAAAACGGTGCCAAAAAAGCTATTTTTTGTTACCTTGCTTCATAAAAAGTGTAATATCAGACCCCCAATGTTAATCAGACCTCAGCTCACAGCCCCAATCAGACCCCCAATGTTAATCAGTCCTCAGATCAGCCTCCCATGTCAGCCATCAGCCCCCCATGTCATCCATCATGCCCCATGTCAGCCATAATGCCCCCATGTCAGCCATTATCAGACCTCAGCTCACAGCCCCAATCAGACCCCCAATGTTAATCAGACCTCAGATCAGCCTCCCATGTCAGCCATCAGCCCCCCATGTCAGCCATAATGCCCCCATGTCAGCCATAATGCCCCCATGTCAGCCATCATGCCCCCATGTCAGCCATCATGCCCCCATGTCAGCCATCATGCCCCCATGTCAGCCATCATGCCCCCCCCCCCTTGTCAGCCATCATGCCCCCCCCATGTCAGCCATCAGCGCAAATAAAATAAAAAAAAATACTTAGCTCTCCTGCTCCTGGACGCCGCCGCTCCTCACCACCAGCGTTCTCTGTCTTCTTCCTGGTTCTCGGCTGTCAGCTGTGAAGGCTGCGCACAGTGAGGTCACATGGTGCGCAGCCCTGCACAGCAGACAGCCGAGTGGAGGACCAGGAAGCGTTGAGTACAGATCCTTCACCGCTTCCTGGTCCTCCGGTACTAATGAAGCGCTTCATTAGTGTTCGCCCCATAAGACGGGGGGGGGGGGGGACTGCGTCTTATGGGGCGAAGAATACGGTATACACCCAGCAATTTATTTCCCAGAACCCAACAATGCCATACGCTAGACCCCAAAGTTGGACCCCATTAAATGCAGCAGAGATTATGACCTTTGGGGGGGCTCTTGCTGCATATGGGCATTATTTAAAAAACAAAGATTAATCAGTATTGGAGTGTGGATGTCTTGTACCACACTCCAATTTACAGTAATACCATGGCCGGTCCTTGACCACTTCAATGCAAAGTTTTCAGAAGTGTATACCCCAGAACAAAATGTCTGCATAGACAAATCCCTATTACTTTTTAAAGGGAGGGTAAGATTCCACTAGTACCTGCCCAGCAAGCAGGAAAGGTATGGCATAAAAATCTATAAAATCTGTGAGGGTAGCTCTGGGTACACTCACAAGTTCCGGATTTATGAAGTGAGGGACACCTGAATTGAACCCCCAGAATGACCCCCCGTCCTAGGAGTGGGGAGATAGTGTGGGACTTACTGCACCCACTGCTGGATAAGGGTTGCTATCTATATGTGGATAATTTCTACACGAGTCTACCACTGTTCCAGTCCCTAACTTCCAGAGGTACTGTGGCGGGAGGCACAGTACGCAAAAATCAGAGAGGCCTTCCTAGATCCCTGGTAGAGCAACCACTAAGAAAATGAGACAGTCGTGCTCTCCTCAATGAAAACATTGGACTACCAGTTCTGGACTACAACAAGCAAATGGACGGGGTTGATCTTTCAGATAAAGTTCTGAAGGCCTACAGTGCCACACGAAAAACAAAAGTGTGGTACAAAAAGCTGTCCATGCACCTCGTACAGACAGCAGTGTACAATTCTTACGTGCTATTTAGATCTAGAGGCCAGACAAGAACATTCCTACAATTTCAAGAGGTGGTGATAAAGGCCCTAATTCTTCCAAACCTAGCAATGGAGGACCCCAGTACTTCTGCAAGTTACGGGCAACATTTCCCTGGTGAAGTCCACCAAACAGTGAGGAAGGGAAGGACCCAAAAAAGATGCAAGGTGTGTTCCAAAAGGGGCATAAGGAAAGATACCATTTACCATTGTGAAACCTGCCCAGAAAAACCTTGGTTTCACCAACCACCACATATTCATTTCTGTAAAACACCAGTTTGGTCAAAGGTGCCCATTCCACCCCTTAAAAGGTTTGCACAAGGGTGCACTTTCCAAAATGGGGTCACTTCTTGGGGTTTTCAATTTCTGGTAGTGGCGTCGCTAGAGGGGGGCGAGGGGGGGCAATTGCCCCCCCTATGTTGTCCCTTGCCCCCCCGGGTGCCCCCCCGCTGATTCCCCAGAGTGAATACTAATGAGCGCTTCCATTATGGAAGCGCTCATTAGTACCGAAGGACCAGGAAGTGGTGAACGCTCTGTACTCACCACTTCCTGGTCCTCGGCTGTCGGCTGTGCAGGGCTGCGCACAGCGTAAGGTCGCTCTGTGACCTCACGCTGTGCGCGCCAGTTTAGAGCACAGTCGACTGAGGAGAAAATGGCAGGCGGCGTCCGTCCAGGAGCAGGAGAGGTAAGTGTTTTTATTTTTTATTTTATAGAAAATGTGGCTGCTGGGGGCATTATGGGGGCTAATTGGAGGCATATGGGGCATTTGGAGGCATATGGGGGCTAATTGGAGGCATATTTGGGGGCTAATTGGAGGCATATGGGGGCATTTGGAGGCATATGGGGGCTAATTGGTGGCATATTTGGGGGATAATTGGTGGCATATTTGGGGGATAATTGGAGGCATATTTGGGGCTAATAGGAGGCATATGGGGCTAATAGGAGGCATATGGGGCTAATAGGAGGCATATGGGGCTAATAGGAGGCATATGGGGGCTAATATGAGGCATAATGGGGCTAATAGGAGGCATATGGGGGCTAATATGAGGCATATGGGGGCTAATAGGAGGCATATGGGGGCTAATAGGAGGCATATGGGGGCTAATAGGAGGCATATGGGGGCTAATTGGAGGCATATGGGGGCTAATAGGAGGCATATGGGGGTTAATTGGAGGCATATGGGGCTAATTGGAGGCATATGGGGGCTAATAGGAGGCATATGGGGCTAATAGGAGGCATATGGGGCTAATAGGAGGCATATGGGGCTAATAGGAGGTATATGGGGGCTAATAGGAGGCATATGGGGGCTAATAGGAGGCATATGGGGCTAATAGGAGGCATATGGGGGCTAATAGGAGGCATATGGGGGCTAATTGGAGGCATATGGGGGCTAATTGGAGGCATATGGGGGCTAATTGGAGGCATATGGGGTCTAATTGGAGGCATATGGGGTCTAATTGGAGGCATATGGGGCTAATAGGAGGCATATGGGGCTAATAGGAGGCATATGGGGGCTAATTGGAGGCATATGGGGGCTAATTGGAGGCATATGGGGGCTAATTGGAGGCATATGGGGGCTAATAGGAGGCATATGGGGGCTAATAGGAGGCATATGGGGGCTAATTGGAGGCATATGGGGGCTAATTGGAGGCATATGGGGGCTAATAGGAGGCATATGGGGCTAATAGGAGGCATATGGGGCTAATAGGAGGCATATGGGGCTAATAGGAGGTATATGGGGGCTAATAGGAGGCATATGGGGGCTAATAGGAGGCATATGGGGCTAATAGGAGGCATATGGGGGCTAATAGGAGGCATATGGGGGCTAATTGGAGGCATATGGGGGCTAATTGGAGGCATATGGGGGCTAATTGGAGGCATATGGGGTCTAATAGGAGGCATATGGGGCTAATAGGAGGCATATGGGGGCTAATTGGAGGCATATGGGGGCTAATTGGAGGCATATGGGGGCTAATTGGAGGCATATGGGGGCTAATTGGAGGCATATGGGGGCTAATTGGAGGCATATGGGGGCTAATAGGAGGCATATGGGGGCTAATAGGAGGCATATGGGGGCTAATAGGAGGCATATGGGGGCTAATAGGAGGCATATGGGGCTAATAAGAGGCATAATGGGGCTAATAAGAGGCATAATGGGGGCTAATGAGGCATAAGGGCTGATATGGGGGCTAATGAGGCATAAGGGCTGATATGGGGGCTAATGAGGCATAAGGGCTGATATGGGGGCTAATGAGGCATAAGGGCTGATATGGGGGCTGATATGAGAGGCATAATGAGGGCTAATGAGAGGCATAATGTGTCATCCACAGATGCCCCCATAACAGTGTGTCTTCCACAGATCCACCATAACAGTGCGCCTGTGCACTGACGAGAGACAGAAAGAAGGGGAAAGAATCCGTGGAAGCAAGCAGAGGACGGCACTGCAGACGACTGAATAGCTTCTTTTGTAAGTAAATTGCTTTATTATAACTGTATCCCTGCATATCGCAATTCTCTCGTATTTTGTAATCTTATTGATATATACTTATTTTGTTTGTGCCCCCCCATTTTTGACTGTGGTATCTTTGTGCCCCCCCTATATATTGTTCCTAGAGTCGCCACTGATTTCTGGGGACCTCAGGAATTTTTTTTACATCTGACATGACACCTAAAATCCATGTCTACCAATTCAGGCCAGAAAATCCATATTTTGCACTTTGCCTCTAGAGCCCTGCTGTGCACCCATACAGCAGGCTACAAGCACATATGGGGTGTTTCCTGAATGGGGAGAAAATGGGTAACACATACTGGGGTGTATTTTCTCCTCGACCCCTTGTGAAAGTGAAAAATTGGGGTCTGGTTGTATTTTTTTTATTTTCACAGCCGAGTGCTTTTAAATCCTTGTTTCTGCCTTCTGTGAGACATGTGTTTGCTTAAAAGTACCCTTTCCACCCCTTAAAATGTCCGTACAGGGGTGCTCTTTCCAAAATGGGTAACTTTCATTATTTCCACTAGGTCAAGAAAACCAAAAAGACCTTTTCATTACATGTGCTCTTTACTACATTTTAAAACATAACTTTTATTATTGCTTGTAAATAGAGTTGAGCGAACACCTGGATGTTCGGGTTCGAGAAGTTCGGCCGAACATCCCGGAAATGTTCGGGTTCGGGATCCGAACCCGATCCGAACTTCGTCCCGAACCCGAACCCCATTGAAGTCAATGGGGACCCGAACTTTTCGGCACTAAAAAGGCTGTAAAACAGCCCAGGAAAGAGCTAGAGGGCTGCAAAAGGCAGCAACATGTAGGTAAATCCCCTGCAAACAAATGTGGATAGGGAAATGAATTAAAATAAAAATTAAATAAATAAAAATTAACCAAAATCAATTGGAGAGAGGTTCCATAGCAGAGAATCTGGCTTCCCGTCACCCACCACTGGAACAGTCCATTCTCAGATATTTAGGCCCCGGCACCCAGGCAGAGGAGAGAGGTCCCGTAACAGAGAATCTGTCTTCATGTCAGCAGAGAATTAGTCTGCATGTCATAGCAGAGAATGAGGCTTCACGTCAGCCACCACTGCAACAGTCCATTGGCATATATTTAGGCCCAGCACCCAGGCAGAGGAGGGAGGTCCCGTAACAGAGAATCTGTCTTCATGTCAGCAGAGAATTAGTCTGCATGTCATAGCAGAGAATGAGGCTTCACGTCAGCCACCACTGCAACAGTCCATTGGCATATATTTAGGCCCAGCACACACACAGGCAGAGGAGAGAGGTCCCGTAACAGAGAATCTGGCTTCATGTCAGCAGAGAATCAGTCTGCATGTCATAGCAGAGAATGAGGCTTCACGTCAGCCACCACTGCAACAGTCCATTGGCATATATTTAGGCCCAGCACACACACAGGCAGAGGAGAGAGGTCCCGTAACAGAGAATCTGGCTTCATGTCAGCAGAGAATCAGTCTGCATGTCATAGCAGAGAATGAGGCTTCACGTCAGCCACCACTGCAACAGTCCATTGGCATATATTTAGGCCCAGCACCCAGGCAGAGGAGGGAGGTCCCGTAACAGAGAATCTGTCTTCATGTCAGCAGAGAATTAGTCTGCATGTCATAGCAGAGAATGAGGCTTCACGTCAGCCACCACTGCAACAGTCCATTGGCATATATTTAGGCCCAGCACACACACAGGCAGAGGAGAGAGGTCCCGTAACAGAGAATCTGGCTTCATGTCAGCAGAGAATCAGTCTGCATGTCATAGCAGAGAATGAGGCTTCACGTCACCCACCACTGCAACAGTCCATTGGCATATATTTAGGCCTAGCACACAGGCAGAGCAGAGAGGTCCCGTAACAGACAATCTGGCTTCATGTCAGCAGAGAATCAGTCTGCATGTCATAGCAGAGAATGAGGCTTCACGTCACCCACCACTGCAACAGTCCATTGGCATATATTTAGGCCTAGCACACAGGCAGAGCAGAGAGGTCCCGTAACAGACAATCTGGCTTCATGACAGCAGAGAATTAGTCTGCATGTCATAGCAGAGAATGAGGCTTCACGTCAGCCACCACTGCAACAGTCCATTGGCATATATTTAGGCCTAGCACACAGGCAGAGCAGAGAGGTCCCGTAACAGACAATCTGGCTTCATGTCAGCAGAGAATCAGTCTGCATGTCATAGCAGAGAATGAGGCTTCACGTCAGCCACCACTGCAACAGTCCATTGGCATATATTTAGGCCCAGCACACACACAGGCAGAGGAGAGAGGTCCCGTAACAGAGAATCTGGCTTCATGTCAGCAGAGAATCAGTCTGCATGTCATAGCAGAGAATGAGGCTTCACGTCAGCCACCACTGCAACAGTCCATTGGCATATATTTAGGCCCAGCACCCAGGCAGAGGAGGGAGGTCCCGTAACAGAGAATCTGTCTTCATGTCAGCAGAGAATTAGTCTGCATGTCATAGCAGAGAATGAGGCTTCACGTCAGCCACCACTGCAACAGTCCATTGGCATATATTTAGGCCCAGCACACACACAGGCAGAGGAGAGAGGTCCCGTAACAGAGAATCTGGCTTCATGTCAGCAGAGAATCAGTCTGCATGTCATAGCAGAGAATGAGGCTTCACGTCACCCACCACTGCAACAGTCCATTGGCATATATTTAGGCCTAGCACACAGGCAGAGCAGAGAGGTCCCGTAACAGACAATCTGGCTTCATGTCAGCAGAGAATCAGTCTGCATGTCATAGCAGAGAATGAGGCTTCACGTCACCCACCACTGCAACAGTCCATTGGCATATATTTAGGCCTAGCACACAGGCAGAGCAGAGAGGTCCCGTAACAGACGATCTGGCTTCATGTCAGCAGAGAATCAGTCTGCATGTCATAGCAGAGAATCAGGCTTCACGTCAGCCACCACTGCAACAGTCCATGGTCATAAATTTAGGCCCAGCACCCAGGCAGAGGAGAGAGGTCCCGTAACAGACAATCTGGCTTCATGTCAGCAGAGAATTAGTCTGCATGTCATAGCAGAGAATCAGGCTTCATGTCAGCCACCACTGCAACAGTCCATTGGCATATATTTAGGCCTAGCACACAGGCAGAGGAGAGGTTCATTCAACTTTGGGTAGCATCGCAATATAATGGTAAAATGAAAATAAAAATAGGATTGAATGAGGAAGTGCCCTGGAGTCCAATAATATATGGTTATGGGGAGGTAGTTAATGTCTAATCTGGACAAGGGACGGACAGGTCCTGTGGGATCCATGCCTGGTTCATTTTTATGAACGTCAGCTTGTCCACATTGGCTGTAGACAGGCGGCTGCGTTTGTCTGTAATGACGCCCCCTGCCGTGCTGAATACACGTTCAGACAAAACGCTGGCTGCCGGGCAGGCCAGCACCTCCAAGGCATAAAAGGCTAGCTCTGGCCACGTGGACAATTTAGAGACCCAGAAGTTGAATGGGGCCGAACCATCAGTCAGTACGTGGAGGGGTGTGCACACGTACTGTTCCACCATGTTAGTGAAATGTTGCCTCCTGCTAACACGTTGCGTATCAGGTGGTGGTGCAGTTAGCTGTGGCGTGTTGACAAAAGTTTTCCACATCTCTGCCATGCTAACCCTGCCCTCAGAGGAGCTGGCCGTGACACAGCTGCCTTGGCGACCTCTTGCTCCTCCTCTGCCTTGGCCTTGGGCTTCCACTTGTTCCCCTGTGACATTTGGGAATGCTCTCAGTAGCGCGTCTACCAACGTGCGCTTGTACTCGCGCATCTTCCTATCACGCTCCAGTGCAGGAAGTAAGGTGGGCACATTGTCTTTGTAGCGTGGATCCAGCAGGGTGGCAACCCAGTAGTCCGCACAGGTTAAAATGTGGGCAACTCTGCTGTCGTTGCGCAGGCACTGCAGCATGTAGTCGCTCATGTGTGCCAGGCTGCCCAGGGGTAAGGACAAGCTGTCCTCTGTGGGAGGCGTATCGTCATCGTCCTGCCTTTCCCCCCAGCCACGCACCAGTGATGGACCCGAGCTGCGTTGGGTGCCACCCCGCTGTGACCATGCTTCATCCTCATCCTCCTCCACCTCCTCCTCATCCTCGTCCTCCTCGTCCTCCAGTAGTGGGCCCTGGCTGGCCACATTTGTACCTGGCCTCTGCTGTTGCAAAAAACCTCCCTCTGAGTCACTTCGAAGAGACTGGCCTGAAAGTGCTAAAAATGACCCCTCTTCCTCATCCTCCTCCTCCTCCTCCTGGGCCACCTCCTGTTCCATCATCGCCCTAAGTGTTTTCTCAAGGAGACATAGAAGTGGTATTGTAACGCTGATAACGGTGTCATCGCCACTGGCCATGTTGGTGGAGTACTCGAAACAGCGCAACAGGGCACACAGGTCTCGCATGGAGGCCCAGTCATTGGTGGTGAAGTGGTGCTGTTCTGTAGTGCGACTGACCCGTGCGTGCTGCAGCTGAAACTCCACTATGGCCTGCTGCTGCTCGCACAGTCTGTCCAGCATGTGCAAGGTGGAGTTCCACCTGGTGGGCACGTCGCATATGAGGCGGTGAGCGGGAAGGCCGAAGTTACGCTGTAGCGCAGACAGGCGAGCAGCGGCAGGATGTGAACGCCGGAAGCGCGAACAGACGGCCCGCACTTTATGCAGCAGCTCTGACATGTCGGGGTAGTTGTGAATGAACTTCTGCACCACCAAATTCAGCACATGCGCCAAGCAAGGGATGTGCGTCAAATTGGCTAGTCCCAGAGCTGCAACGAGATTTCGCCCATTATCACACACCACCAGGCCGGGCTTGAGGCTCACCGGCAGCAACCACTCGTCGGTCTGTTGTTCAATACCCCGCCACAACTCCTGTGCGGTGTGGGGCCTGTCCCCCAAACATATGAGTTTCAGAATGGCCTGCTGACGTTTACCCCGGGCTGTGCTGAAGTTGGTGGTGAAGGTGTGTGGCTGACTGGATGAGCAGGTGGAAGAAGAGGAGGAGGAAGCCGAGAAGGAGGAGGTGGCAACAGGAGGCAAAGAATGTTGCCCTGCGATCCTTGGCGGCGGCAGGACGTGCGCCAAACAGCTCTCCGCCTGGGGCCCAGCTGCCACTACATTTACCCAGTGTGCAGTTAGGGAGATATAGCGTCCCTGGCCGTGCTTACTGGTCCACGTATCTGTGGTTAGGTGGACCTTGCTACAGATGGCGTTGCGCAGTGCACACTTGATTTTATCGGATACTTGGTTGTGCAGGGAAGGCACGGCTCTCTTGGAGAAGTAGTGCCGGCTGGGAACAACATACTGTGGGACAGCAAGCGACATGAGCTGTTTGAAGCTGTCTGTGTCCACCAGCCTAAATGACAGCATTTCATAGGCCAGTAGTTTAGAAATGCTGGCATTCAGGGCCAGGGATCGAGGGTGGCTAGGTGGGAATTTACGCTTTCTATCAAATGTTTGTGAGATGGAGAGCTGAACGCTGGCGTGTGACATGGTTGAGACGCTTGGTGACGGAGGTGGTGGTGGTGGTGTTGGTGGTACATCCCCTGTTTGCTGGGCGGCAGGTGCCAACGTTCCTCCAGAGGCGGAGGAAGAGGCCGAGGCGGCAGCAGCAGAATAGGCCGAGGCGGCAGCAGCAGAAGAGGTAGCAGGGGGAGCCTGAGTGACTTCCTTGGTTTTAAGGTGTTTACTCCACTGCAGTTCATGCTTTGCATGCAGGTGCCTGGTCATGCAGGTTGTGCTCAGGTTCAGAACGTTAATGCCTCGCTTCAGGCTCTGATGGCACAGCGTGCAAACCACTCGGGTCTTGTCGTCAGCACATTGTTTGAAGAAGTGCCATGCCAGGGAACTCCTTGAAGCTGCCTTTGGGGTGCTCGGTCCCAGATGGCGGCGGTCAGTAGCAGGCGGAGTCTCTTGGCGGCGGGTGTTCTGCTTTTGCCCACTGCTCCCTCTTTTGCTACGCTGTTGGCTCGGTCTCACCACTGCCTCTTCCTCCGAACTGTGAAAGTCAGTGGCACGACCTTCATTCCATGTGGGGTCTAGGACCTCATCGTCCCCTGCATCGTCTTCCACCCAGTCTTGATCCCTGACCTCCTGTTCAGTCTGCACACTGCAGAAAGACGCAGCAGTTGGCACCTGTGTTTCGTCATCATCAGAGACATGCTGAGGTGGTATTCCCATGTCCTCATCATCAGGAAACATAAGTGGTTGTGCGTCAGTGCATTCTATGTCTTTCACCGCTGGGGAAGGGCTAGGTGGATGCCCTTGGGAAACCCTGCCAGCGGAGTCTTCAAACAGCATAAGAGACTGCTGCATAACTTGAGGCTGAGACAGTTTCCCTGGTATGCATGGGGGTGATGTGACAGACTGATGGGGTTGGTTTTCAGGCGCCATCTGTGCGCTTTCTGCAGAAGACTGGGTGGGAGATAATGTGAACGTGCTGGATCCACTGTCGGCCACCCAATTGACTAATGCCTGTACCTGCTCAGGCCTTACCATCCTTAGAACGGCATTGGGCCCCACCATATATCGCTGTAAATTCTGGCGGCTACTGGGACCTGAGGTAGTTGGTACACTAGGACGTGTGGATGTGGCAGAACGGCCACGTCCTCTCCCAGCACCAGAGGGTCCACTAACACCACCACGACCATGTCCACGTCCGCGTCCCTTACTAGATGTTTTTCTCATTGTTATGGTTCACCACAACAACAAATATATTATTTGGCCCAATGTATTGTATTCAAATTCAGCGGGATATAAATTTGAGGCCTAGTATTTAGGCGCTGGGTGACCGGTATGGATTTAGTGACAGAATTAGACTTGGAAATGCACAGAAGCGTGTGTGTGAAGTTATTCTGAATGACCCTATGTGCACCTTCAATATTATATACCCTTTTAGGGATAGATTTCAAATAGCTCTGATATAGCAGAAACCACTAAATTATGAAATTGCTAAATTGGGAATTGTACTTCAACCCAGAACAAAAAATGTGCTTTGACGGACACTAAATATCTTGCCCAGCAACAACAGTACAGCGGTGGGTAACGAGAGATTTAGAGGGATTTAAATTTGAGGCCTAGTATTTAGGCGCTGGGTCACCGGTATGGATTTAGTGACAGAATTAGACTTGGAAATGCACAGAAGCGTGTGTGTGAAGTTATTCTGAATGACCCTATGTGCACCTTCAATATTATATACCCTTTTAGGGATAGATTTCAAATAGCTCTGATATAGCAGAAACCACTAAATTATGAAATTGCTAAATTGGGAATTGTACTTCAACCCAGAACAAAAAATGTGCTTTGACGGACACTAAATATCTTGCCCAGCAACAACAGTACAGTGGTGGGTAACGAGAGATTTAGAGGGATTTAAATTTGAGGCCTAGTATTTAGGCGCTGGGTCACCGGTATGGATTTAGTGACAGAATTAGACTTGGAAATGCACAGAAGCGTGTGTGTGAAGTTATTCTGAATGACCCTATGTGCACCTTCAATATTATATACCCTTTTAGGGATAGATTTCAAATAGCTCTGATATAGCAGAAACCACTAAATTATGAAATTGCTAAATTGGGAATTGTACTTCAACCCAGAACAAAAAATGTGCTTTGACGGACACTAAATATCTTGCCCAGCAACAACAGTACACCGGTGGGTAACGAGAGATTTAGAGGGAATTAAATTTGAGGCCTAGTATTTAGGCGCTGGGTCACCGGTATGGATTTAGTGACAGAATTAGACTTGGAAATACACAGTAGCGGGTGTGTGTGAAGTTATTCTGAATGACCCTATGTGCACCTTCAATATTATATACCCTTTTAGGGATAGATTTCAAATAGCTCTGATATAGCAGAAACCACTAAATTATGAAATTGCTAAATTGGGAATTGTACTTCAACCCAGAACAAAAAATGTGCTTTGACGGACACTAAATATCTTGCCCAGCAACAACAGTACAGCGGTGGGTAACGAGAGATTTAGAGGGAATTAAATTTGAGGCCTAGTATTTAGGCGCTGGGTCACCGGTATGGATTTAGTGACAGAATTAGACTTGGAAATGCACAGAAGCGTGTGTGTGAAGTTATTCTGAATGACCCTATGTGCACCTTCAATATTATATACCCTTTTTGGGATAGATTTCAAATAGCTCTGATATAGCAGGAACCACTAAATTATGAAATTGCTAAATTGGGAATTGTACTTCAACCCAGAACAAAAAATGTGCTTTGACGGGCACTAAATAACTTTCCCAGCTACAACAGGACAACGGTAACGAGAGATTTAGAGGGATTTAAATTTGAGGCCTAGTATTTAGGCGCTGGGTGACAGGTATGGGTTTAGTGACAGAATTAGACTTGGAAATACACAGTAGCGGGTGTGTGTGAAGTTATTCTGAATGACCCTATGTGCACCTTCAATATTATATACCCTTTTAGGGATAGATTTCAAATAGCTCTGATATAGCAGAAACCACTAAATTATGAAATTGCTAAATTGGGAATTGTACTTCAACCCAGAACAAAAAATGTGCTTTGACGGACACTAAATATCTTGCCCAGCAACAACAGTACAGCGGTGGGTAACGAGAGATTTAGAGGGAATTAAATTTGAGGCCTAGTATTTAGGCGCTGGGTCACCGGTATGGATTTAGTGACAGAATTAGACTTGGAAATACACAGTAGCGGGTGTGTGTGAAGTTATTCTGAATGACCCTATGTGCACCTTCAATATTATATACCCTTTTTGGGATAGATTTCAAATAGCTCTGATATAGCAGGAACCACTAAATTATGAAATTGCTAAATTGGGAATTGTACTTCAACCCAGAACAAAAAATGTGCTTTGACGGGCACTAAATAACTTTCCCAGCTACAACAGGACAACGGTAACGAGAGATTTAGAGGGATTTAAATTTGAGGCCTAGTATTTAGGCGCTGGGTGACAGGTATGGGTTTAGTGACAGAATTAGACTTGGAAATACACAGTAGCGGGTGTGTGTGAAGTTATTCTGAATGACCCTATGTGCACCTTCAATATTATATACCCTTTTTGGGATAGATTTCAAATAGCTCTGATATAGCAGAAACCACTAAATTATGAAATTGCTAAATTGGGAATTGTACTTCAACCCAGAACAAAAAATGTGCTTTGACGGACACTAAATATCTTGCCCAGCAACAACAGTACAGCGGTGGGTAACGAGAGATTTAGAGGGAATTAAATTTGAGGCCTAGTATTTAGGCGCTGGGTCACCGGTATGGATTTAGTGACAGAATTAGACTTGGAAATACACAGTAGCGGGTGTGTGTGAAGTTACTCTGAATGACCCTATGTGCACCTTCAATATTATATACCCTTTTTGGGATAGATTTCAAAGAGCTCTGATATAGCAGGAACCACTAAATTATGAAATTGCTAAATTGAGAATTGTATTTCAACCCAGAACAAGAAATGTGCTTGAACGGACACTAAATAACTCGCCCAGCTACAGCACTAGGGACAGATTTAGCTGGATATAAATTTGAGGCCTAGTATTTAGGCGCTGGGTGACAGGTATGGGTTTAGTGACAGAATTAGACTTGGAAATACACAGTAGCGGGTGTGTGTGAAGTTATTCTGAATGACCCTATGTGCACCTTCAATATTATATACCCTTTTAGGGATAGATTTCAAATAGCTCTGATATAGCAGAAACCACTAAATTATGAAATTGCTAAATTGGGAATTGTACTTCAACCCAGAACAAAAAATGTGCTTTGACGGACACTAAATATCTTGCCCAGCAACAACAGTACAGCGGTGGGTAACGAGAGATTTAGAGGGAATTAAATTTGAGGCCTAGTATTTAGGCGCTGGGTCACCGGTATGGATTTAGTGACAGAATTAGACTTGGAAATACACAGTAGCGGGTGTGTGTGAAGTTATTCTGAATGACCCTATGTGCACCTTCAATATTATATACCCTTTTTGGGATAGATTTCAAATAGCTCTGATATAGCAGGAACCACTAAATTATGAAATTGCTAAATTGGGAATTGTACTTCAACCCAGAACAAAAAATGTGCTTTGACGGGCACTAAATAACTTTCCCAGCTACAACAGGACAACGGTAACGAGAGATTTAGAGGGATTTAAATTTGAGGCCTAGTATTTAGGCGCTGGGTGACAGGTATGGGTTTAGTGACAGAATTAGACTTGGAAATACACAGTAGCGGGTGTGTGTGAAGTTATTCTGAATGACCCTATGTGCACCTTCAATATTATATACCCTTTTTGGGATAGATTTCAAATAGCTCTGATATAGCAGAAACCACTAAATTATGAAATTGCTAAATTGGGAATTGTACTTCAACCCAGAACAAAAAATGTGCTTTGACGGACACTAAATATCTTGCCCAGCAACAACAGTACAGCGGTGGGTAACGAGAGATTTAGAGGGAATTAAATTTGAGGCCTAGTATTTAGGCGCTGGGTCACCGGTATGGATTTAGTGACAGAATTAGACTTGGAAATACACAGTAGCGGGTGTGTGTGAAGTTACTCTGAATGACCCTATGTGCACCTTCAATATTATATACCCTTTTTGGGATAGATTTCAAAGAGCTCTGATATAGCAGGAACCACTAAATTATGAAATTGCTAAATTGGGAATTGTATTTCAACCCAGAACAAGAAATGTGCTTGAACGGACACTAAATAACTCGCCCAGCTACAGCACTAGGGACAGATTTAGCTGGATATAAATTTGAGGCCTAGTATTTAGGCGCTGGGTGACCGGTATGGATTTAGTGACAGAATTAGACTGGGATATGGCCAAAAAATGAACAGACTATTGCTGGTTAAATGCACTTGGTGTGACAGCTTCACCCTGATGTAGGCTTTAGCCAAAAAACAACCACACCATTGAGGGTTAAATGCACTTGGTGACAGGCGCAGCTTGCCCCTGATTTTGTATATGGCCAAAAAATGAACAGACTATTGCTGGTTAAATGCACTTGGTGTGACAGCTTCACCCTGATGTAGGCTTTAGCCAAAAAACAACCACACCATTGAGGGTTAAATGCACTTGGTGACAGGCGCAGCTTGCCCCTGATTTTGTATATGGCCAAAAAATGAACAGACTATTGCTGGTTAAATGCACTTGGTGTGACAGCTTCACCCTGATGTAGGCTTTAGCCAAAAAACAACCACACCATTGAGGGTTAAATGCACTTGGTGACAGGCGCAGCTTGCCCCTGATTTTGTATATGGCCAAAAAATGAACAGACTATTGCTGGTTAAATGCACTTGGTGTGACAGCTTCACCCTGATGTAGGCTTTAGCCAAAAAACAACCACACCATTGAGGGTTAAATGCACTTGGTCGCAGCTTGTGCTGGCGCACCACAAGACACAAAATGGCCGCCGATCACCCCAGAAAAATGAGACTGACAAACGGTCTGTGCAGCCTAAAAACAGTGAGCAATTGAGGATCAGCAGCTCAATGATCCACAGCTGCAGATCGATCAGTTAATCAAGTCCTTTGGAGGAGTTAATCTGCCTAATCTCGCCCTACTGTCGCAGCCGCAACCTCTCCCTACGCTAATCAGAGCAGAGTGACGGGCGGCGCTATGTGACTCCAGCTTAAATAGAGGCTGGGTCACATGGTGCTCTGGCCAATCACAGCCATGCCAATAGTAGGCATGGCTGTGATGGCCTCTTGGGGCAAGTAGTATGACGCTTGTTGATTGGCTGCTTTGCAGCCTTTCAAAAAGCGCCAAGAAAGCGTCACAAAAGCGCGAAGAAAGCGACGAACACCGAACCCGAACCCGGACTTTTACGAAAATGTCCGGGTTCGGGTCCGTGTCACGGACACCCCAAAATTCGGTACGAACCCGAACTATACAGTTCGAGTTCGCTCATCCCTACTTGTAAACACTAACCTCTACTGCCTAAATAAAAGTATCTGAAATTATCAGCTGTGTCGTCTGGTTACTTTTGGTTACTCATATTTGTAACACTGTTATCTTCACAGTGTAATGTAGTAATTGCAGGGGCATAATGAACTGTATCCGTTCTTATGCTTATAGTATTAACTTATCCAAAGGTCCATTCTTTATTTTTGTTCATGTCTATGGAATATACATTTTTAATTCCATAGTTTTTAACTTATCTTGATACCTATTTTATTCATGAGTCATTTACCACAGAGGCTATACATTTTGATATTGATGCTTATATTTTATTTATTTACAGAAAGATATGATGATGCGTATATTAAACCAGTTTTATTCGATATATTGTTCTTAATAATCATGTATTTAAAAAAAAAAATACAAATCTGAACTGCTTGAGAGAGAGTCACTTGAGAGTCACTGGAGAGTTACTTGAGAGTTGCTGAGTTACTGGAAGTTCTGCGCCAGCGGTGTCCTGGATTTTTGGAGCACACCTTTTTCCATTTGTCCAGTTCCTACCCGGGTTCACCGTAGATCACATCATTTTTGCCCTAAAACTGTAAGTCAGCCACACGGTACAGCACGGGGCCTCATCATTGTCCCCCTGTACAACTCATTCTGGCATTCTCACCATTGTATTGGCTCATGCACCACCACATTACCGTCCGGCACATGCACCGCTGTAACGGGGCCCCCACTCTGCCTCTGGTTCCTGTGCCTCCGGCCCTCCCGTCACGCTGCTCATGGCGGGCGGCCGCGTCCTCATGGCTGATCTGCGCACGCACGGCCCAGCGGCACTGCGCATGCGTGGCTGGTTCCGTCCGGCGCATGCTCAGTGTCCCGGCTTGCATCCGACCGCCGCAATGGGTGCAGGGGGCCGCCGGCATCCGGGTTCTGTCCGTCGATCCCGGCTGGCCAGCGAGGCCCCAGAGCCGGCGGTCAGCCTGCAGTACCCCACACTTGAGACGCAAGGCAGCACGTACGCTGGGACTGCTGACGCATCCGAGGGCCCCAAGGCTATCCTCCCACCACGAGGTTTGCTTAGATTAACAGGGCTCGTGCCGGTCGCCTGGGGGAGGGGGGGGGTTACGTAATCATCCCACTATGTAGGTGCTGTAAGCGCTTTAGCACTGAGACTGACGCTCATTGACCTCAGGGGAGAGCTGCGATCCATCCCCAGCACACTTATTTATGTTATTTATGTCTTCACAGCCACAACATAATTCAGAGATACAGGCAGCAAACCTTTTCATTACTACCCTATGGGTATACAAATTATGTGGAAAGCCAAATAAGTGTCACTTTCATGTACTCATAATCATCTCCTTCACACATTGACCTTCCCTTGTTTAGCCGTGACACTCCCCAAAAAAAAAAAAAACACTTGTAAAGGGTATGACGCCTGCATAGGCCATGCGGTTCACACGTTCATGACAGTCATTTCAGCCTACATGATAGGCTTCATTTCTTTGGTTTCCGTTGTCATGGCATACTCGGATCGTATCTCACGTCTTGATCCAATCAGTCACACGCTCAAGCTATGTACACGTTTTCATACTTACGTTTATGATCCCATCAAGGTCATGTGTCTGTTTCTCACTACAGTCCACACTTGTCATACTACTTTCTTTTAACCCCTTTTAGGCGGTCAAGCTTAGACATATTTTTGCTCTACACGTGTGTTCTGTGAATTTTTCTTACTACCAGGTACGTACACCTGCTCATACGACTTTCCACCATACATTTCATGGGATCCCGCCAGGATTAGTGTGCTGGCATTAGGGTCACAGACATCCCACTAGGTTTACCCCGTCTTGGCATTCGCCATCAGTTAGTGGTCCCGCGAGGCCAACACCCCGCCTCAAACGTTCAGAGGCATCGGCCCATCGAGCCACACGTTAGCTAGCCGCCTCGCATGTTGCATAGAGAGGGCCTCACCTGTCACTCCCTTCCCCTATTTTTCTGTCTTACAGTCACCGAGAGGCCTTAAACTCCTTCCACTATGACGAGTGGCCTCATTAACCCCTCGCGCCAACTCTCAAGCCGCTTGGCAATTAGCAGGGCCTCATCTGTCACCAAACAAGTATAAACTTTCACCGTCCGGCCTAGCTAGCCTGCCTGCACAGTTTTATGGTTTTTCCTACACTAATCATTGTTTTGTTTTAGTATGTCTCTGGAAGGGGTAGAGGACTTCTCCCTACCTGGCACCCCGGCTAGATCAGTCACTCCCACTCAGGGAGAGGACCTAGCCAGTCCAGCATCAATCAGATCCTGGACGATCCCGCGCATAACAACAGAGTTGAGGAGACGGCAAATCCCCTACCCCGCTACGGCAAGGAAAGCGGAGCTTTTCAGGCTACTACACACATCCACAAATAACATGGATGCCGGGGAAGGACCTGGCATCCATGAGTAAGGTCAACTCCAGGCTGGAGAGACTGGAGTCAGTCACCACGACCCTTTCCTTGGCAGGGCCTCCGCCTGCGGCTTCATAGGCACCAACCGGCTTGCCGGTGGTCGCGCCAACCATCAACCTGGATGACCAGGAAGTTAGCCCGGCGCATATGATACCAGAGTATATCAAAAGAGATATCCTGGAAGGTAAGGACGTCAACCTGGCTTCCCAGCTGATTGCCTCCCAGGATGTTGTCGAAAACAAGACGTATGCATACGACGATGTTTCAGTTGTGGTCAAGTCTAGGGATGCCCGCCTAAACAGGAAACTGACTATCCCCGAATTTGTTCTATCCTTTGGCATCCACAGGGATGTCATCTGTGCGGTCTACCCCAACAGAAGAGAGGAGTTCGATCTCTATATGCACAAGCTGGTAGACCTGGGCAACAAATATGGGGGCTCAGCTTTTTATGACTACCATAGGTCTTTTTCTGCGAAAGTGTCTGGAGCCTTCTCCCAGTACGGAGTCCGCTCCAACTGGGCCAAGATCGATACTGTCATTTTTTGTAGACACTTTGCGGGTCTAAGAACACGGCCTGTGCATACTGCTCCTCCACAGCCCACACCACAAATTTTTGTCCCAACACGGCAGACAGACATGCCCTCACGCAAGGAGCCGGTCCCTCTGGGGTTCCAGACAAGTTATCACGGGACAAACTGGGACGCCCAATCAAGTTTCTGGGCAAATCCCAGATATGCAACAATTTCAATGTGGGGTCCTGCAATTACAGTGGGTGTAGACTACTGCATGTATGTACAAAATGTTTTAGGGCACATGCCAAGACCATGTGTCCGAATAAAATGTATTCAAAGCCTTTCCTAACGACCATCAATATGCCAGTTTTCACTGCATTCATGTCCCAGCACCCATCCAGACATCTCATAGATTTTCTCATCTCTGGTTTAACAGAAGGCTTCCATACAGGTATCCTGCACATACCAATCGGCACCCTAGAATGACCCAATTTTCAATCCGCCCAACACAACCCCACCGCGGTCGACACCCTTGTAGCCCAAGAAGTAACTGAGGGCTTCGTTTTAGGGCCCTTCAAAACTCCCCCATTTGCAGAATGGCGCACCAACCCTATTTGTATCGTCACAGGGAAGTCTTCCCAGAAACAAAGACTCATCATCGACTTGTCGGCGCCCCACTCTTCGGCCAACCCCAGTCTCAACTCCCTCATTCCCTCTGAGGAATTCTCCCTGCAGTACACCACCATAGACCAGGCCATTACCTCCATCATACAAGCAGGGGTTGGAGCTTGGCTCAGTAAGACCGACATCACCAACGCCTTGAAATTACTACCGATACACCCTACACTATGGCACCTGCATGGCATCAAGTGGTCCGGGAACTACTATTTTTTTCTCCTGGTTAACCTTTGGGTCCAAGAGTAGCCCGGCCATTTTTGACACATTTGCTGAAGCATTATGCTGGTTGCTTTTAAACATAGCAAGGTGCCCTACGGTATTACATTACCTTGATGATTTCCTACTGATAGAAGAGAACACTTCCCCCCCCCCCCCCACCAGTCTCAGAGCCACCATCAAGCTGTTTGAGGAAGTAGGTGTACCCATCTCCCCCCAAAAAACAGAGGGGCCAGACACGGTCATCACCTTTTTGGGTATCCAATTAGATTCAGCCACGATGCAAGCCAGTTTACCACGCGACAAGATTCGGAACATTCTCACTTACATTGACAACTACCTTCGGCTCGGTACCTGCAACCGCAAGGAACTACAGTCCCTGCTGGGCTCCCTGAATTTTGCCATGCGCATCATACCTCAAGGTCACTCATTCATATCCCAATTTTTGCACCTCTTCCCACTTTTTCTACACGACACGCACAGGTTGTCCCTGGATGCCCACGCTACGGCAGATCTAAACATGTGGAAGAGATTTTTATCCACTTGGAATGGTAAAAGCATGTTCCTCCCTCAGCTGACGGACTCATCCCCCTCCATTTGGTCAGATGCGGCATCTACCACTGGCTTTGCGGCAATTTTTGGGAACAATTGGCTTTGGGGCAGCTGGCCTTCAGCAGTTCAGGATCTTGAAGGGTTTTCCACTACCTCAGCTCTTTTTGAGATCTATCCCATCGTGGCGGCTGCCGTAGCGTGGGGTCATTTATGGGCAAACATGCCAGTCCGTTGCTATTCAGACAACCAGGCGACCTGTCAAATTATCAACAAAGGTCTTTCCAAATCTCTCACAATCATGAGGTTCCTGCGGAAACTCACTTGGTTGGCAGCTTGCAATCATTTTTCCCTATATTGTTTCCATCTCCCAGGGGTGTGTAACACAGCTGCTGACAATTTGTCTCGCTTTAAATTTCAGGCGTTTCATCAGGCTCTCCCGTCAGCGGCGCCCACAGCCACCATCACTCCAACTTTTCAACAACTCATACTGGACTAGAAACCATCATGCAGCATAGCAGGACATTGTCCCAATTAGCACTGTCAGACAATACACACAGGACATACAGCAGAGCTTTCACACTATTTAAAAGATTCCTTCTGGAACATAACATCACGCACCCTTTTGTCATGACTTCTCTTTTGGGGTTTGCTTCTTTCCGCCACCTTAAACTCAAAATGTCATACAACACCATCAAACTATCTCACTGGCATTCAACACCATATGCTAATCTTACACCCTAATAACATCAGTTTCATGGCCTCTCACCAAATCAAAACCATACTCAGAGGTATTCAGAAAGAAGAACCCGCAAGCACAGCCCAGAGGCTACCCATAGACAACCTACTAGACTCAAAGCCATTTGACACCAATACAAACTCCATCATCAAAACAGCAATATACTTGGCTTTCTACGGATTCCTAAGGCTGGGAGAATTCACTACAACCTCCACGACCCAAACTACTCCTTTTCTCCCACTTGTCAAAACACATGGATCATTACATCCTGACTTTACCTCACTCCAAAAACAATCAGCACATACCCATAAACATTCCGTACTACCCCACGCACAACAGATGGTGTCCAGTCAGGGTTCTTGATGCCTACATACAGCGTCATAATTTCCTACCCTCACAACCATTACTACAGCTGCAAGGTTCAGTACTCACCACCACCACCTTCATGACTTATGTCAGGTCTTCCCTCACACAACTAGGCCTCAACGCAGCCAACTACTCAGGGCACTCCTTTCGTATAGGAGCCACGTCCACAGCCTCCAGTGCCAACATCCCAACTCATGTTATCAAAACATTGGGGCGCTGGAAATCATCCGCTTACTCACGGTACATACCTAACCCAGTTCAGGAGTTAAGGGATGCTTTCAAAAACATGTCTGGTTGAAAAATGCGTATGTATTAATTGTCTGCAAATAAACTTGTTTACTTCAATTTTGCCCTCTTCTTTCTCAGGCCTACCTCATCCTCGGTTTCGGCACACCACAACCGACTGTGCTTTATTTCCCTGTTTTCCCAGGGTTCCTCACTGTACTATTGTAAGCGCCTAACACAAGTATTAAGGCAATTTGCCTGGATTTGTGGGAGGGGCTGAGTTCCACCTCCAGCCTATTTTAGGCACTCCCCTTACCTGGCTCCTGTACCGTCTGAGGTCTGAACTGCTTGACCCTCCCACCACTTCACTTATTCACACTCATTCCTTTCCATATCTTTTCCTTGGGTAGGCCCTCTTCTTTCTCAGGCCTACCTCATCCTTGGCACACCACAACCGACTGCGCTTTATTTTCCTGTTTTCCCAGGGTTCCTCACTGTACTATTGTAAGCGCCTAACACAAATATATATATATATATATATATATATATATATGTTGTAGGGGGATCGCCTCTTATTCGGGGGTCATTCTCACAATGATCTTAATAACCACTGGGTTTCAGGTCCAAACAGTGCAATTTATTTTACACTCTTAATACACAACATGGCATAAAACAAAAGCCTGCCCGTCTGGGCTCTACCTAAACATAATAAACATCGTATCCCTAACTCGGCTATATGATAGCGTTCCCACATGGAACCAGGTGTGGCTTACCCCAGACATACAGTCCACCAGCCCTCAGGCTGTAACAAATGCAGTACCTTTGGAGGGGGATGTGGTCTAGCAGTCCTCCTGACTCTGACCTTTCAATGCTTGTTCCCAGGTGTCGCTGAGTCCCCCAAAGTCCAGGCTATTGCATAGCCTCGTGGCCCCTCAGCCTTGCCTAGCTGAGACCACACTGACAGAGCCTCACCAGGCCTCTGTCTGCACACTCTCCAGAGTGAGACCCACCCAAGATCCAGTAGCAGGATTAAATAGGATCCCTGGACATGAGCATGCCCTAAGTCGCGGACTGGAACCTGGGGAAACAACACCTCAATGTTCACATTGCCACATATCCCCCCCCCCCCTCTGTTCAAACCTGTGGGGGTGAACACATGTACCAACTGGATGCTCGTGACAGGGCATCCGCATTTTCTTGCCATCGCCTGGCTCAACCTTCCCCCTGGAAGATGTGATCAGCGTCAGAGGCTTCCCTTTATTTTGCCAGACCCATGCCATCAGTACTTGGTTTGTTACCCACCCTGACATCTTGCCCAAGAGACATTGTCTACAATGTTCCCATGTTCATGTGACAGGCAGACCCTCTCTTTCTATTTTAACAGCAGATCGTACATTTCTTTTTCCTTTACTCTTAGAATTTCGATCTCGGCTTCTGGAACTCCCTTCAGAAAATATATTTTTATGCAAACAACAGACTCTGACTTTGCTGGCTCTTGCAGACGCTTAGGCCTTTTCTTCGTGTCTTTGCGAAGCTTCGTCAGCAGAGCTGGCTTGCCCCTGCTCGCTTCTTTTTCAGCAGTGGTTTTCTCAGATGGTGCCTCAGTTTCAGGGTCTTCTGCCTCTTCACTGGCTCTCCCCACTTCAGCTTTACCCTTGATCTCTGGATCATCCAAGGATTTCTCCCATTTCAAGAGCTCGGCCTTAGCTTCCTTGGCCTCTGTCTCTTTGGCGTCCTCCTTTACTTTATTAGCCTTCTCACCATTCACGGACATGGCATCATATCCTTGCTTTCTTAATTCCTCCTCCCCTTTCGCATCAAGTTTGGAGGCACTGGGGTCTTCAGCATACTCCTTGTCTTCTCGAGTTTTCTCCAGAGGCTCACCCAGGACACTGGTCTCCTTTTGGGGAGGAGTCAGGAGAGACAGCCCATCGTAATAGCCCGGATCTGCATACTGGTCGTCCATCTCCTCATATTTCTTCCCCAGCATGCTGCTGGCTACTTGGAAGGCCTTGTAGGCGGAGGGGACATCTTTTGCGACCTGGTCCTGGTTACACACTGTCATGAAACTCTTGGCCTCTGCATCCACATCAGCCCCATCAACTGGTTCAGCCGATAACTTTTCCACCTTCTCTGCCTTGGCCAGCACCCTGGCACCACCATCTCCAGACCCACTCTTACCAGGCTCTGACTTCTTGGCACCTTCCAGAGGATCTTCCTCTTCCGCTTTCTCATTTTCTTCCACCTGCTGTGCAGCAGCACGCTTAGGCTTCTACACCTCATAGATGGCATCTTTTGAGCTCATGAGAGCTTCCATATCTGCTCTGAGTTGCTTGTTCAGCCTCTCTAATTCATCAAGCACTTCTTCAGGGGCTCTAGCCAAGGAGAGAGCCTTGGACTCTTTCTCCCGAGCATTAGCCTCCGCTCGGTCACGTTCTTCGGCATATCGAGCCGATATGTATTTCTCTTCAACCAAGAGCTGGTCAAACTTCTTTTGTTTCTTCTCCAATCTAGATACAGTTTTTCTCTGGTGGTCCAGGTCCTCCATCCGATCACATAACTCTTGATCAAGTTGAGCCATCCTGGCTTCCAAATGTCTTTTCTACTCCAAGAGAGCAGATTTTTCTGAGGCGCTGTTTAGAACCTCATCAGCCAGCTAATCTCTTTCCTGCTCTGCATGAAGTCTGGATCGCTCAGAAGCTGCAAGTTCCTCTTGAAGTTGGAGAATTTCCACTTCTATTAGTGACTCTAGTTCCTTCAGTTCATTCATCTCTTTCTGTGACTCCTCTGGAGAGACCCGCACTTGCTCTGCGAGAACCGCTAGCCCCATCGCTAGTGTATCTAGGGACTGTGCAGAGCGAGCAAACACATCTTCAAGTTTGTAGCTGTACTGTCCTGTCAGGTCATCTACAACTGTCTGGATATGAGCTTCAGACACTAGTCTGTCACCCGACTGAACTCTCGTCTCGTCAGATATAACTGTCACCTGGTCGCTACTAGTAACCACTTTAGTTTTGCTGGGTCTTGACGTGGTAGCCTCACTCTCGGAGTTGCTAACTGTCACGGCACATAGGCCACTTATACTGCTCGTGTCATTATTAACCCTGGCCTCTAGGGGCACCCCTGAGTCAATCCCCACCTGGGACATTTTATTAATCATAGAAACCTTTGGAGACTGCACATCCACCTCTGGTACGTGTGGTACACCCTCTAGCCCCACCACATTGTCTACAATGGGGTCTCCTAGCGGTGTTTCTTCAACATTTATCAACACTTTTATATCAGACACATGTTTACCAACAGGGGGAGCTTTTTCCCCAATCACAGCCTGCAAAGGAAAAGGTATGTCATTATTATCACATAACTTCACATTTCCATTATGCATTTCGGCAAACATGGTACCATCACTGTTTTCAATGGTCCTTTCCCTTACACGTTCACTTAAAGGTACAGGTACAAGTTCTGCAGGAGTTTTTGCACTCTCTGCAGAAGTGTCTCCATTACTCCACAACTCCCAGCATAAGGGAAGATTATACCCCAACACTCCCTCATGCATGAGCGTATCTGTAACATCAAGTTCATCAGTCTCATAGTCCTTATCCGGACGACTGTCCAGCACCTTTATTATTTTACCAGTTTCAGGTTTCAATATTGTGCTACCTCTTACCCGGGCTAGCATGGGATCCCGGATCCTTGTCATCCCAAAACTAGCTTTGGTCATGGGCAACTGAGGTAACACAGAAACCTTCTCCCCTGCAGGTTTCTGCGAGGGAGCAATCACAGCAGGCTTATCCGCCTGTCCAGACACAGTTTTTTCTCTGTGTGACTTATTACCTACCGGCCCAGCAGATATCCCCTGCCGCCGGCTCACTGTCACTGGCTCTGCCACATAGTTAATAACAGGAACAGTCTTACCCTTTGTAATCAACCATTCTGGTAAAGCAGTGACATTCTCTCCCGCGGACTCATCAAGGTTGTGGTTGCTCCTAGCAACAGCTTTACTGCACCTCCGCACACAGTCGCAGGGAGGATATGCACTCCTGAGAACCGCACCACTCTCCACCTCTTTGTCTTCCCGACGGTTGCCCTTGGCAACGGCACATATCTGCTGTTCATCGGATTCTCCAGGTACACAATTTGTAGCATTTTCTCCGCTCTACAGCTGCCAAAATAATGGGAAGTCTTTGCCAAGCACAAACTCCTCCTCCAGGGTCTCACATTTTAAGAGCTTCCATTGCACAGGGCCATAGTCTGTTATAAAGGTAAGTGACACCTTAGTTGTTGTTTCTGGCCCTCTTGTCACAAAGTCCAGAATTTCTGGCAGGACCTGAGACACTTGTTGGCGGGAGTCTAGTATAACCCCCAGCGGGATCCCCCCGATCACCATCTCACAGGACTTTTCCCACGCGCTCCACCATTTGGCAGCTATTTTGACAGGTCAGTTTCTTTTACTGTGCCCTTTAAATCCCTGAACCTCAGGGAAAAAAAAAAGTCCAGATTAACCAGCAGTTTTTCAGCAGGACCTGCTCCAGCGAACAAGCAGGCTTCCGGCCCTTTAAATCACAGCACAGCAACACAGCAATTCCTTGGCAACATTCAGCAGCACCTGCTCTTTTCCGTCAGGTCGTTGCCTCTAGCAACCGACCGTTGCCCTTCTCTCATGGACAATTTGCTCGCATCCAACACCAATTGTAGGGGGATCGCCTCTTATTCGGGGGTGATTCTCACAATGATCTTCATAACCACTGGGTTTCAGGTCCAAACAGTGCAATTTATTTTACACTCTTCATACACAACATGGCATAAAACAAAAGCCTGCCTGTCTGGGCTCTACCTAAACATAATAAACATCGTATCCCTAACTCGGCTATACGATAGCGTTCCCACATGAAACCAGGTGTGGCTTACCCCAGACATACAGTCCACCAGCCCTCAGGCTGTAACAAATGCAGTACCTTTGGAGGGGGCTGTGGTCTAGCAGTCCTCCTGACTCTGACCTTTCAATGCTTGTTCCCTGGTGTCGCTGAGTCCCCCAAAGTCCAGGCTATTGCATAGTCTTGTGGCCCCTCAGCCTTGCCTAGCTGAGACCACACTGACAGAGCCTCACCAGGCCTCTGTCTGCACACTCTCCAGAGTGAGACCCACCCAAGATCCAGTAGCAGGATTAAATAGGATCCCTGGACATGAGCATGCCCTAAGTCCTAGACTGGAACCTAGGGAAACAACACCTCAATGTTCACATTGCCACAATATATACACTCACCTAAAGAATTATTAGGAACACCATACTAATACGGTGTTGGACCCCCTTTTGCCTTCAGAACTGCCTTAATTCTACGTGGCATTGATTCAACAAGGTGCTGATAGCATTCTTTAGAAATGTTGGCCCATATTGATAGGATAGCATCTTGCAGTTGATGGAGATTTGAGGGATGCACATCCAGGACACGAAGCTCCCGTTCCACCACATCCCAAAGATGCTCTATTGGGTTGAGATCTGGTGACTGTGTGGGCCATTTTAGTACAGTGAACTCATTGTCATGTTCAAGAAACCAATTTGAAATTATTCGAGCTTTGTGACATGGTGCATTATCCTGCTGGAAGTAGCCATCAGAGGATGGGTACATGGTGGTCATGAAGGGATGGACATGGTCAGAAACAATGCTCAGGTAGCCCGTGGCATTTAAATGATGGCCAATTCGCATTAGGGGGCCTACAATGTGCCCAGAAAACATCCCCCACACCATTACACCACCACCACCAGCATTCTGTTTACGCCAAATTCGGACTCTACCATTTGAATGTCTCAACAGAAATCGAGACTCATCAGACCAGGCAACATTTTTCCAGTCTTCAACAGTCCGATTTTGGTGAGCTCATGCAAATTGTAGCCTCTTTTTCCTATTTGTACACTGCGTGCAGAATTATTAGGCAAATGAGTATTTTGACCACATCATCCTCTTTATGCATGTTGTCTTACTCCAAGCTGTATAGGCTCGAAAGCCTACTACCAATTAAGCATATTAGGTGATGTGCATCTCTGTAATGAGAAGGGGTGTGGTCTAATGACATCAACACCCTATATCAGGTGTGCATAATTATTAGGCAACTTCCTTTCCTTTGGCAAAATGGGTCAAAAGAAGGACTTGACAGGCTCAGAAAAGTCAAAAATAGTGAGATATCTTGCAGAGGGATGCAGCACTCTTAAAATTGCAAAGCTTCTGAAGCGTGATCATCGAACAATCAAGCGTTTCATTCAAAATAGTCAACAGGGTCGCAAGAAGCGTGTGGAAAAGCCAAGGCGCAAAATAACTGCCCATGAACTGAGAAAAGTCAAGCGTGCAGCTGCCAAGATGCCACTTGCCACCAGTTTGGCCATATTTCAGAGCTGCAACATCACTGGAGTGCCCAAAAGCACAAGGTGTGCAATACTCAGAGACATGGCCAAGGTAAGAAAGGCTAAAAGACGACCACCACTGAACAAGACACACAAGCTGAAACGTCAAGACTGGGCCAAGAAATATCTCAAGGCTGATTTTTCTAAGGTTTTATGGACTGATGAAATGAGAGTGAGTCTTGATGGGCCAGATGGATGGGCCCGTGGCTGGATTGGTAAAGGGCAGAGAGCTCCAGTCCGACTCAGACGCCAGCAAGGTGGAGGTGGAGTACTGGTTTGGGCTGGTATCATCAAAGATGAGCTTGTGGGGCCTTTTCGGGTTGAGGATGGAGTCAAGCTCAACTCCCAGTCCTACTGCCAGTTTCTGGAAGACACCTTCTTCAAGCAGTGGTGCAGGAAGAAGTCTGCATCCTTCAAGAAAAACATGATTTTCATGCAGGACAATGCTCCATCACACGCGTCCAAGTACTCCACAAAGTGGCTGACAAGAAAGGGTATAAAAGAAGAAAATTTAATGACATGGCCTCCTTGTTCACCTGATCTGAACCCCATTGAGAACCTGTGGTCCATCATCAAATGTGAGATTTACAAGGAGGGAAAACAGTACACCTCTCTGAACAGTGTCTGGGAGGCTGTGGTTGCTGCTGCACGCAATGTTGATGGTGAACAGATCAAAACACTGACAGAATCCATGGATGGCAGGCTTTTGAGTGTCCTTGCAAAGAAAGGTGGCTATATTGGTCACTGATTTGTTTTTGTTTTGTTTTTGAATGTCAGAAATGTATATTTGTGAATGTTGAGATGTTATATTGGTTTCACTGGTAAAAATAAATAATTGAAATGGGTATATATTTGTTTTTTGTTAAGTTGCCTAATAATTATGCACAGTAATAGTCACCTGCACACACAGATATCCCCCTAAAATAGCTAAAACTAAAAACAAACTAAAAACTACTTCCAAAAATATTCAGCTTTGATATTAATGAGTTTTTTGGGTTCATTGAGAACATGGTTGTTGTTCAATAATAAAATTAATCCTCAAAAATACAACTTGCCTAATAATTCTGCACTCCCTGTAGTGGAGATGAGTGGTACCTGGTGGGGTCTTCTGCTGTTGTAGCCCATCCGCCTCAAGGTTGTGCGTGTTGTGTCTTCACAAATGCTTTGCTGCATACCTCGGTTGTAACGAGTGGTTATTTCAGTCAACGTTGCTCTTCTATCAGCTTGAATCAGTCGGCCCATTCTCCTCTGACCTCTAGCATCAACAAGGTATTTTCGCCCACAGGACTGCCGCATACTGGATGTTTTTCCCTTTTCACACTATTCTTTGTAAACCCTAGAAATGGTTGTGCGTGAAAATCCCAGTAACTGAGCAGATTGTGAAATACTCAGACCGGCCCGTCTGGCACCAACAACCATGCCACGCTCAAAATTGCTTAAATCACCTTTCTTTCCCATTCTGACACTCAGTTTGGAGTTCAGGAGATTGTCTTGACCAGGACCACAACCCTACATGCATTGAAGCAACTGCCATGTGATTGGTTGACTAGATAATCGCATTAATGAGAAATAGAACAGGTGTTCCTAATAATTCTTTAGGTGAGTGTATGTATAGATATATATATATATATATAGTTTATCACGTGTCACTATTTTCAATTGAACTACTGATTTTCCTGTCTACTTATTATACCTGAGGTTTTTTTTGTCTAAAAAATTGATTATTACTTTTATTTAATTAGCCTAGTGATGTGCATAAAAATAAAAAAAATCATGCTGTTAAATCTTGAATTGTCCATAATTTTAAGTTGCAACATTTCTTTTATTATCATTTGCCTACTTACTCATCTTGGGTATCTTTTATCTATGGTTTATTCACATATACTGCTTTATTACCATACCTCATGATGATAATAACATATTGTAGAGGATGAGTGGATTATAGCCTTACAATATTTTTTATTATTCTCTAGCCCTTGGTGGGGATCCGGAGATCCGGTCTATGATATATGCCATTGGTCTATTGTAATATAGTGTGCATCCCAACCGCTCCTAATTTTTATAATCATCATTCAAGTCATGTAGGATTAATATTATTAATATAGTGCTCTATAATAATCCTGTGAGAAAAAAGGCCGCCTATGTTAGAGAAAGGATACATATGTAAATCCCTCAATCTGTCCTAGAGGGGTCAGACTCTTAAGTCGATATATCCATTTTGTTTCTTCTTGTTGTAATTTCTTATCTACAGGTCCTTCTAAAAAAATTAGCATATTGTGATAAAGTTCATTATTTTCTGTAATGTACTGATAAACATTAGACTTTCATATATTTTAGATTCATCACACACAACTGAAGTAGTTCAAGCCTTTTATTGTTTTAATATTGATGATTTGGGCATACAGCTCATGAAAACCCCAAATTCCTATCTCAAAAAATTAGCATATCATGAAAAGGTTCTCTAAACGAGCTATTAACCTAATCATCTGAATCAACTAATTAACTCTAAACACCTGCAAAAGATTCCTGAGGCTTTTAAAAACTCCCAGTCTGGTTCATTACTCAAAACCGCAATCATGGGTAAGACTGCCGACCTGACTGCTGTCCAGAAGGCCATCATTGACACCCTCAAGCAAGAGGGTAAGACACAGAAAGAAATTTCTGAACGAATAGGCTGTTCCCAGAGTGCTGTATCAAGGCACCTCAGTGGGAAGTCTGTGGGAAGGAAAAAGTGTGGCAGAAAACGCTGCACAGCGAGAAGAGGTGACCGGACCCTGAGGAAGATTGTGGAGAAGGACCAATTCCAGACCTTGGGGGACCTGCGGAAGCAGTGGACTGAGTCTGGAGTCGAAACATCCAGAGCCACCGTGTACAGGCGTGTGCAGGAAATGGACTACAGGTGCCGCATTCCCCAGGTCAAGCCACTTTTGAACCAAAAACAGCGGCAGAAGCGCCTGACCTGGGCTACAGAGAAGCAGCACTGGACTGTTGCATGTCATTCAGAAATCAAGGTGTCAGAGTCTGGAGGAAGACTGGGGAGAGGGAAATGCCAAAATGCCTGAAGTCCAGTCAGTGTCAAGTACCCACAGTCAGTGATGGTCTGGGGTGCCATGTCAGCTGCTGGTGTTGGTCCACTGTGTTTTATCAAGGGCAGGGTCAATGCAGCTAGCTATCAGGAGATTTTGGAGCACTTCATGCTTCCATCTGCTGAGAAGCTTTATGGAGATGAAGATTTCATTTTTCAGCACGACCTGGCACCTGCTCACAGTGCCAAAACCACTGGTAAATGGTTTACTGACCATGGTACTACTGTGCTCAATTGGCCTACCAACACTCCTGACCTGAACCCCATAGTGAATCCGTGGGATATTGGGAAGAGAAAGTTGAGAGACGCAAGACCCAACACTCTGGATGAGCTTAAGGCCGCTATCGAAGCATCCTGGGCCTCCATAACACCTCAGCAGTGCCACAGGCTGATTGCCTCCATGCCACGCCGCATTGAAGCAGTCATTTCTGCAAAAGGATTCCCGACCACGTATTGAGTGCATAACTGAACATAATTATTTGAAGGTTGACTTTTTTTGTATTAAAAACACTATTCTTTTATTGGTCGGATGAAATATGCTAATTTTTTGAGATAGGAAATTTGGGTTTTCATGAGCTGTATGCCAAAATCATCAATATTAAAACAATAAAAGGCTTGAACTACTTCAGTTGGTGTGTAATGAATCTAAAATATATGAATGTCTAATGTTTATCAGTACATTACAGAAAATAATGAACTTTATCACAATATGCTAATTTTTTGAGAAGGACCTGTATATCGCCTCGTCTTGGGCCTATCTTCATTTTCTTAATGCCCCAAAATGTAAGATTCTGTGTATCTCCATTATGTTTGTCTTGGATATGTCTTGAGAGGGCTGTGTCTGATTCTGTGTAAATGCAGCTTAGATATACGTTTTCTTAATTGCTGTATTGTTTTTCCTATGGGGCATCCGCATTGAATGGCATAAATAACACCAGTGGTTTTACAGTTGATATATTCTCAGATTTCTTTTTTTTTTTTGTTATCAACTGGATTGATGAAATCCTTCTTGGGTACCATTTTATTACAAAAAATACAGTCTCCACAAGCATAGGACCCTGTCGTGGATAGCCATGTGTTTTTTTGTTCTTTTTGATCTGATTGAAAATGACTGTGTACCAGATTTTCTTTCACATTTTTCCCCCTTCTATATGTAATAGTTGGATTGGGAGAGATTACGTCTCTCAATTCGTCATCTGTCATTAAAATGTGCCAATGTCGTCTCACAATGTTTCGAACTCTCTCATGTTGGACGTCATATGTTCCTATACAGCGTAAGTTTTTTATATTGTTGTGTCCATCTTCTCCCATATGTTTTTTATCCTGTAGAAATGTAGTTCTTTCTGTATTTTTCGCTCTCTTATACGCTTTGTGGAGAACTCTTTTTGGATAACCTCTCATCTTGAACCTATTGTATAGGAGCAAACCTTCTTCCTCTGTTGAACAGTTTCGTCTAGCCCATAGGTATTGGCCAACTGGGATGCCTTTTTTCAAGGATAATGGATGATAGCTCCCCCTGTGAAGGAGATTTTTTTGTTGACGTAATTTTCCTATGAACTTCTGTTTTGACACTTCCATCAGGCTCCAGAGATATCCTCATATCCAAAAAATTGAGACTCCTGATATGTATTTCCCAGTGACTTTGAGGCCTATTTGATTATTGTTTAGTACATCAACAAATTTTTAAAAGTGTTTTTCCGTGCTCTCCCATAAAATCAAAATATCATCAATATCACGTCCCGAAAATGATATTTGCTTTGTGAAATCAAAGTACTGTTCTGTGAATACTATCCTCTCTTCCCACCACCCTAAAAATAAATTAGCAAAACTCTGTGCAAAAATCGTCCCCATTGCTGTCCCATTGATCTGTAAATAATATTTGGCATTGAAAATTAAATAGTTATGTGACAACAAAAAATATAGTAGTGACAAAACAAAATTATTGTGTTCATAGAAATGGGTGCCCTTTGTGCTTAAAAAATATCGAATTGCATCTAATCCCAAGTTGTATGCTTGTATATAAAACCTCAACATCGAGACTAGCAATCAATGTAGTTTTATTGACCTCTACATCCTGAAGCCTGATGAAAGTGTCATTTGTATCCTTTAGATAAGAGGAGAGACAGGGTACAAATGGGGAAATTACCTGGTCTACATAGCTTCTAATACCCTCACATAGGCTTTGATTGCCTGATACAATGGGTTTTCCTGGGATAGGGTTGCCTTATTTATGGACTTTCGGAATAGCATACAAAGTTGGAATTGTTGGTCTGAGATTATAAAGAACTTTATATTCTTTTGTTATTAGATTTTTTTCCTTTGCAGATACTAATATCGTCTTCAGTTTTTTGGTAACTTTTTCTTTTGGATTTTCTTTTAATGTTTTTTACGCATTAGTATCTTTTAACAACGTCATCACCATTATCTGATAATCGCTTTTATCTAGCAGAGCTACATTGCCTCCCTTATCCCAGGGATTATTCTCTAGATCTTTATTCTTCATAAGTTCTTGCATGATTGTTTTTTCATTTTTAGTTACAGTTGATCCTACTAGATTACCCTTTGTTTTTATTTTCTGGAGATCACGTGTTACCACGTCTAAAAATGATTGGATTTTACCATCCTTAGTAAAAGGAGGGGTGTTCTTTGATTGAGGAGTTAGTGTACTAAATAGAGCAGTCAGTTTTTGATCTTCCCCTCCATTCACTCATTAAAAAAAAAAGTCAGCTAGGAGGAGAGGAGCACGGGAGCACTACAATCGGCGCCCCCTAAACTGAAATTACTTGCGCACATGAAAACATTGCGTGTGCGTGTGATACACTATTGGAGTAATGAGGTCACAAACAGAGGATTAAAAAGATTATCCCCGCCCCCTTCCAAACACACTGCCCAAATCCCCTGAAGACGCCAGGTGATCTGGCGAAACATGTCGGGGGGCAGTGTTTAAAGTGATTTTAGACAGCACGTGGTCTGGCTATTAGGAAAAACTAAAAATGAGGCGATTTATGTAGCGTAGGGATATAGGAGGAGTGAGACTTTAGCACAGCACGGAAACAGATCATTATACCCTTGCAATTACTACATTACACTGTGAAGATAACAGTGTTACAAATATGAGTAACCAAAAGTAACCAGACGACACAGCTGATAATTTTAGATACTTTTATTTAGTCAGTAGAGGTTAGTGTTTACAAGCAAAAAATAAAAGTTATGTTTTAAAATGTAGTAAAGAGCACATGTAATGAAAAGGCCTTTTTGGTCTTTTTGACCTAGTGGAAATAATGAAAGTTACAAATATGCCATAACATGTGCTCAAGGTCAGTTTTTGTTGGAATATAATTTCTTTACGAAATGTGGTCACTATTTGGGGAATTTAACATGCGACATGGCACCTAAAAATCAATTTCTGTTTATTCAGGCCTACAAAATCCATATTTTGCACTTTGCCTCTAGAGCCCTGCTGTGCGCCCATACAGCAGGCTACAAGCACCTATAGGGTGTTTTCTAAATAGGGAGAAAATTCATAAAATATACTTGGGTGCAATTTGTCCTGTTACCCCTTGTGAAAGTGAAAAATGTGAGTGTAAAGCAACTTCTTTACATTTTTCATTTTCACAGCCAAGCGTTTCCTAATTCTGTGAAACACCTGATGGGTCAAAGTGCTCACTATACACCTTGAAATATTCCTTGAGGGGTTTAGTTTCTGGAATGGGGTCACTTTTTGCGGGTTTCCACTGTAGGAGTACCCCAGGGTGTCTTTATATGCGACATAGCTCCCAAAAGCCAATCCTGTAAAATCTGTCCTCCAAAAGCCCTATGGCGCTCCTTCCCTTTTGAACCCTGCCATGCACTCATACATCCATTTTTGAGCACATGCTGTGATATTCAGGGGGAAATGGGTAACAAAATGTTGGGTGCATTTTGTCCTGTTACCCCTTGTGAAAGTGAAAAATGTGGGTGTTAAGAAACTTTTTCTGAAACAAAATTTACATTTTTCATTTTCATAGCCAAGTGTTTCCTAATTCTGTAAAACGCCTGATGGGTCAAAGTGCTCACTACAGACCTTGAAATATTAATTGAGGGGTGTAGTTTCCGGAATGGGGTCACTTTTTGGGGGTTTCCATTGTAGGGGTACCTCAGAGTTTTTTTTTTTCATATGTGACATAGCTCCCAAAAACCAATCCTGCAAAATCTGTCCTCCAAAAGCCCTATGGCTCTCCTTCCCTTTTGAACCCTGCCATGCGCTCATGCATCAGTTTTTGAGCACATGCGGGATGCTGTGATATTCAGGGGAAATGGGTAACAAAATGTGGGGTGCATTTTGTCCTGTTACCCCTTGTGAAAGGGAAAAATGTGGGTGTAAAGCAACTTTTTCTGGAATTTTTTTAAACTTTTTTATTTTCATAGCCAAGTGTTTCCTAATTCTGTAAAACGCCTGATGGGTCCTTGAGGGGTGTAGTTTCTTGAATGGAGTCACTTTTTGGGGATTTCCACTGTAGGGGTACCTCAGAGTTTATTCATATGTGACATATGCTCCCAAAAAACAATCCTGCAAAATCTGTCCTCCAAAAGCCCTATGGCGCTCCTTTTTTTAACCCTGCCATGCATCATACAACCGCTTGTTAGCACTTTTTTGGGGGGTTGTAAACTGCAGAATCAGGGTAATAAATAATGAGCTTTATTTTCCTTTTAACCGTTGATATGTTACAGCAAAAATGGAAGAAAATTGAAAATCTAAAAAAAATATCCAAATTTTGAAATTTCACCTCCATTTCCCTTTAATTTTTGTGGAACACCTCAAGGGTTAACAAAGTTTGTAACATTAGTTTTGAATAAATTGAGGGGTTTAGTTTCTAAAATGAGGTAATTTATGGGTGGTTTCCATTACATAAGCCCCTCAAAATTACTTTATAACTTAAATTACTTTGTAAATTAATACAAATAAGTCACAGGGGCCTGATGGGATACACCCAAAGCTATTAAAAGAGCTCAGCGGTGAACTAGCAAAACCATTAACAGATTTATTTAACCAATCACCAATGGTAACATGAGTCGTCCCAGAAGATTGGAAATTAGCAAATGTTGTGCCCATTCACAAGAAAGGTAGTATGGAGGAATCGGGCAACTATAGGCCTGACATCAATAGTGGGGAAATTAATGGAAACCATACTTAAAGAGAGGATTGTGGAACATCTAAAATCCCATGGATTGAAAGATGAAAAACAGCATGGGTTTACTTCAGGGAGATCATGTCAAACTAATCTTATTGATTTTTTTGATTGGGTGACTAAAATAATAGATGGCAGAGGTGCAGTAGACATCGCTTATCTAGACTTTAGTAAGGCTTTTGATACTGTCCCACATAGAAGGCTTATCAATAAAGTGCAGTCTTTGGGCTTGGACTCCCATATTGTTGAATGGATTAGGCAGTGGCTGAGGGACAGACAACAGAGGGTTGTAGTCAATGGAGTATATTCAGACCAAGGTCTTGTTACCAGTGGGGTACCTCAGGTATCTGTTCTGGGACCCATATTGTTTAATATCTTTATCAGCGAAATTGCAGGAGCCTCGATGGTAAGGTGTGTCTTTTTGCTGATGACACAAAGATTTGTAACAGGGTTGATGTTCTTGGAGGGATATACCAAGTGGAAAAGGATATAGGAAAACTAGAGGAATGGTGAAAAAAACTGGCAACTAAAATGTAATGTTGATAAGTGCAAGATAATGCACCTGGGGCGTAAAAACCCAAGAGCAGAATACAAAAATCAGTGATACAGTCCTAACCTCAGTATCTGAGGAAAGGGATTTAGGGGTCATTATTTCAGAAGACTTAAAGGTAGGCAGACAATGTCATAGAGCAGCAGGAAATGCTAGCAGAATGCTTGGGTGTATAGGGAGAGGAATTACCAGTAGAAAGAGGTACGTGCTCATGCCGCTCTACAGAGCACTAGTGAGACCTCATTTGGAGTATTGTGCTCAGTACTGGAGACCATATCTCCAGAAGGATATTGATACGTTGGAGAGAGTTCAGAGAAGAGCTACTAAACTGGTACATGGATTGCAGGATAAAACTTACCAGGAAAGATTAAAGGACCTTAACATGTATAGCTTGGAAGAAAGACGAGACAGAGGGGATATGATAGAAACTTTTAAATACATAAAGGGAATCAACAAGGTAAAAGAGGAGAGAATATTTAAAAGAAGAAAAACTGCTACAAGAGGACATAGTTTTAAACTAGAGGGGCAAAGGTTTAAAAGTAATATCAGGAAGTATTACTTTACTGAGAGAGAAGTGGATGCATGGAATATCCTTCCTGCAGAGGTGGTAGCTGCAAATACAGTGAAGGAGTTTAAGCATGCATGGGATAGGCATAAGGCCATCCTTCATATAAGATAGGGCCAAGGACTCTTCATAGTATTCAGTATATTGGGCAGACTAGATGGGCCAAATAGTTCTTATCTGCCGACACATTCTATGTTTCTATGAATTGGTGCTTATAAAAAATGGTTTGGGAAATTTTGTTGAAATTTTGAAAAATTACATCTAAAATTCTAACCCTTCTAACATCCTAATTAAATGAAATGGCATTTACAAAATGAAGCCTACATAATGTAGACATATGAAAAATTTAAAGTAATAACTATTTTGTGAGTTATCACTATCTGCCATAAAAGCAGAAAAATTCATATTTAGAAAATAGTGAATTTTTGTGTTTTTAAATTAAAAAAGGTGAAATATATTGACTCAAATTTACCAGTCATGAAGTACAATGTGTCACGAGAAAACAGTCTCAGAATGGCTTGGATAAGTAAGAGCGTTCCAAAGTTATTACAACATAAATTGACACATTTCAGATTTGCAAAAATTGGCCTGGGATTTAAGGTGAAAAGTGGCTCGGTACTGAAGGAGTTAATAATAGATCCTAATGTTATTGTGTCAGAGGACAGGAAGTAAATAATATGAATAATAGTTAACAAAATTCAAATGTGCACCTTGCCCTTTAAATAACTGCACAAGCCTAGAATGTGACCAACTTAAAAATGGAGGGTGAGTAACTGAGGTTGCGCCTTCCCCCATCCCTGTCTGTGTCTTCTGTGTGTCAATGACAGCCCGGGGGTCAAGAAACTGAGAACAATTTTTGTTCATTTCCTGGCCAAATCGACACAGTGTTCATTGTTTTCATGGCATAAGTGAACGTTCTGGTGCAGGAGAGCGATTCTGTGAAATCAGAAAACACACGGCTTCTTTGTCAGTGGTAGAATTACACTGTATATTGTTGTTCTGCTAATTTCTTCTATTTTCATAAGATGAATCATATTTTTATTTTTAACATGATTTAATTGTATTAACAACCAAAAGTGGATCCATCAGTAACTAGAAGTATAAGTCCTTCCTGGATATTTCTCATTCCCTCCCAACCTACTTCTGGCTTTGGCCCCAAAAAAAAAAAAACTTCATCAAAAAGCTGTGTGTGACACCACCGCAAGGGTACGGTCACACTTTCAGGTTTCTTCATGCAGTTTTGGAAGCGAAGATCAGGAGTGGATTGTAAAAGGAGAGAAAGTATAAAGTATAAAGGACTTCTCTTTTTTTCCATTCACTCTCGGTTTTGGCTTCTAAAACCTCATCTGGAAACCTCACTGCGTGGCCATACCCTAAGGGCTCATACAGACAGCTACATTATAGCACCATACAACCTTTGAGTGGTACAGAGCCACAACAGGACGCACATAGGCTTTGTGCTGTACACCTGTATTTGCAAGACTATTGTTTGGTTACAAAACCCCATTTTCTGGTAGAGGAGAGTCCCACGTTTAAAGGGGTTAATCCAACCCCTATAATGACCACCCTAATGCCCAGGCCCCTCATACAGGTTATACTTACCCCGCTTCTCTCTTGAGATGGCCTGTATCGTCTTTTCCCTCTCTGGAGATGGGTCTTCCATCCATGAGGCACTGAACAGATTGGTCTTTTAACCCCTAGTTTGCCAAAGCGCCACCACTGGCGGAGTTTCATAAACTTGTAGACTGCCATAAAGTCACTTTTTAGGGGTTCTGCACCGCAATCAGGCCAACAGCAGAAAGACACAATGGTTCATCCTGTTTGTGACGCCAAATTGTGCAGCGAGCCCCTGAGGAGCTGATGCAGAGGAACGATTTCTTTGATCACGACTACTGCTGGTGGATATCTGCTGTGTAAAACTGGGCTCATCATGTATGGCAGATGTCGTGAAGGGCTTAAAACACGGAATAAAAGGGTTAAAAAAATTATTCTCCAAAATGGTATAATTTGAAACTAAAACTAACTTCACAGAAGACAAGCTCCCAATCTGAATCTGAGTGCCCACTAGCAGGGGCATATTGGCCATAGACCTTACAGGGAAATTTCCCGGTGGGCCGATGCCCAAGGGGCCACCTGGGCCCTCCTCACAGCCTCCTATGGAAGTTTTTGGTGATGTATTTTGTGCTGCTGGGGGCAGTATTTTGTGATGGACTGTGGCATTTGGCTCTGTTGGGGTGGTATAATGTGCCACAATATGGTATTGCTGGCCCCTCCTACTTGTGTTGGCCCTGCGTTCCATCAATTTGGACCCGACTACAAAACGATGCCACCTTTAGTACTTTTTCCAGCACCACTTTTAGTTCCCAATCAGCCTCTGCCCATAAAGATAGGCCTATAGAACACTTATGAACTGCAGAATCTTCAGGTAAAAAAAAAAAAAAGTTAGGTACTGGAAAAATTATGGGGGTCATTTATGATGGGAAGTACGCCACTTTTTGGGGTACTTTTGTGGCAGATTTGGTTGCAAAGGAGATTTGCGGTCAAATTTTTCCCACTCGCACCACTTTTTTGAGGTGGCAGAAAAAGGGTGTGTGGCCTGGGCATTAAAGAGAGGGCCGGCCACTCTTTATTTACAATTTTCAACGCCAGTTTATGGAGTGGAACATGGTCTCAAACTATGCAAGCAAGGGAGCTGGCATGGTTTAAACCATGCGGCACAGCCAGTGGAACCAAGCGCCAAAGTTATGGCGAGGACTGCGCCAGTTGAGGATCCCTGGAAGAAGCCTTTTTGGGTAAAACGGCATTGGGAGAAGGACGCTGCTGCATCGGTCGGTCTGTAATCCACAGGCCTTTGCCTGTTGTTTTGTTTTACTTTAGTACCTTTCACACTAGGCTTGAGATTTAAAATGATTCCTACGGGAATATCTGATGTAATCCATATTAGTATTGAGTGCACATGTTATATTGGCATTGGGACATATGGATTGGACTGATGGAGCAGTGCCCTCTATGTCCTCGTTGGAATACTTATTGCTGCTATTGATACTTATGCAGGTTTTCATGATTTTTTTTTTAAATTATTATTAATTAATAAAGTTTTTTTTCTATAAATTAAGTGGAGGTGTTTTTCTATTTGGGAGGTTTTAGTGCATATGCGTATACCTCTGCTTTGGTTGGTTTGTATCCCGGTTCAGACATAGGTCTGGATCTACATAACTTTGGTGCATCTGCTGCCAGCGCAGTGGTATTAAGATGGCCCGTGTGTTTCTGTAGGCACTGCAGGATATTGGCTATTGCAGTGTGAAGCTTTCCACTTGCAGCAGCTGACCTCAGTATAAAACACACACACACGACTCTATACTTTGATAAAACCCTGACTTTTCCCTTCACCCACGACAGCACCACAAGAGGATCTGCCCCCATAGACCGGACACCTGCAGACCGGACACCTGTGGTTTCCTGTCTTTGGGGAAGCCTGCAGTTTTCTTTCAGATCCTTGCCCCTGGTGGTGCTCCTATGCTGACCCCCGTTTTTAGGATGGAATAGGGCCTGGGGCTTATGAAAGAAGACTGAGGGCTGGGTCCACAGGTACAGAGGGTACACGATGCCATACAGACAACGGTTCTTTCCCAGCAGTTGAGTTTACTGAACAATATAGTGAACAAGAAGCTGAGAATATATAAAACAGATTGGTACACAGAAAATAAACCAACAGTGAATTTAACACAGCCTAACGATAAACCAGTAAATGTGATGTTTTCCCCAAAGTCCATTAAGCAGCCTAGCTGCACTTGTATGCTCCTTGAAGAGTTCTTCGTTGGGGTGCACCCTAAGTATTGCGCAATACTATTTGTAATCCACAGGTAAATGTCTGTCTCTTCAAATCAGACTTCTCTATTTGTAATCCACAGGTAAATGATGTCTGTCCCTTGGGGCTTTGCATTAGCTTGCAGCCCGTACATGGCAATGCTACTGTATTTGGAGAGTTATCTGTCCAAATCAGTGGCGTAGGGATCGCCATAGCAACCATAGCAGTGGCTATGGGGCCCTACGCCACTGGGGGCCCGTCCGGACCACATACATTTTTTTATTTTTTTATTAATACACGACACACACAGGCAGCCAGCCAGGCCCGACCGCCCACCCAGTGTAGTGGGCGGGGATCGGGCGGTCCGCGGCTCGGGCCTGGCTGGGGTGAAGGAACTAGGAAGCCAACAGGAAGGAGGAGCTGTAGTAGGAGCAGGCGGGCCCCGCTGCAGGAAAGATTTCCTCCGGCTCCGCCTCCTAGAGTCCTAGTAACTAGAGGGAGGACTCAGGAGGCGGACTCAGGTGGTGGAGGGGGCGGGGCCGGGCCGGAGGGGGCGGGGCCGGGCAGGGCTGGGTACGTACCTGTTGTGGAGAGTGGAGGGACTAGGGAGGGTCCTGCCGGCCGCACTGGCGCCAGTCAGATTCGGCGCTATGCGGCTGGCGGCTAATAATAGGCTAATCTGACTGACTGAAGGCCCCGAAACCAATCTGGCTGGCGCAGCTCTCAGACTGAGGAAGTGTGTTACTAGCTGCAGGACTGCCCTTCCACTGCATGATGGAGCCCGAGGAATCCTTCATAAAAGTGAGTGCAGTGCATATGTGATCTGTAGTATATGTCTGTATGTAATAACATGTGTGATGTGTACTATGTGTCTGTATGTAATAACATGTGTGATGTGCAGCATGTGCATGTAAGTATTTTCTTTTTTTATTATTATTCCTGGAGAATCCCTATTTTAAGTCAATGGGAACGGATCCGCTTGAAGATGACACCATATGGCTCAATCTTCAAGCGGATCCGTCCCCCATTGACTTTACATTGAAAGTCTGAACGGATCCGCTCAGGCTACTTTCGCACTTAGAAATTTTTCTAAGTTATTAATGCAGACGGATCCGTACTGAACGGAGCCTCCGTCTGCATTAATATGATCGGATCCGTTCAGAACGGATCCGATCAAACGCAAGTGTGAAAGTAGCCTTAACCACCACGCTAGCTTCAGGATGAATGTTCCTAGTTTTATCTTAGTTGCAGCCTATGGAGAGTATCCCCAACGTCTGGTAACTTGTAGCCATAGTGATGTCCAGTACATCCTGGCCCCGGATTCTGTGCTTAGCATCTGAGCATCTTCCAGTTTATTAAATGTCTGTTATGCCATAATAGAGCTTGCCCGGCTCACTTTAGCCTTGGAGGCCTGCTCTTGGAAGATAGCGACTTCAGAAATCTCCAGCAGCAGGTTCTCAGATCCTGTGAAGGGGCACATATCTGGGCATAACTACTGTGAGGGGCACATATCTGGCCATAACTACTGTGAGGGGCACATATCTGGCCATAACTACTGTGAGGGGCACATACAGTATCTGGGCATAAGTACAGCGTCCCCTGCTGGCGATTTCACAGGGGCAGTCACCATCCCTTCCTTATGTGATTATTCTTTTTTTCTTTATCACCACAGGGACCTTGTTCTGGATCCAGTGGACACCACACCGATGCCAGCGACAGCCTGGATGAGGTAGGACCAGATTTTATTAGGACTGGGTGAGTGTAGCCATGCAGTGGGCTTAGGGCTCTTTAACAGGAGCGGATCCTTTGCAGGTAATCCGCTACGTGAAAGAGAGCCAAGCCCCGTTCCGGACAGCAGAGACACGGAGCAAAATCACTTTGGCAACTTTATCTCACTGTGATTGTGTAGTAAAAAGATCACAGGGAGGCAAAGAGCATTATCAATCATGTTAGTGCTGCGTGTCTCTGCTGTCCGGAGCGGGGCTTGGCTCTCTTTCACTCAGCAGATTACCCAAACGTCTCCACTTGTGTGAAAGAGCCCTTAGTGTAAAGAAAATCTAACACCTCTTTGTAAAAATAGGGGGTGTGGGGGCATTCCAAAGTTTGCACTGGGGCCCATAACACTCTAGTTACGCCGCTGAATATACAGTATAATCTATACACCATGGCAGTACACCATACAGTATAAAACCTACACTGTGGGGTTATTGTGTATATTGTACGGCATGGTGTATGGATTATACTGTGTACAGCATGGTGTATGAACTATACTGTATATTGTATGGGATGGTGTATGGATTATACTGTGTACAGCATGGTGTATGAACTATACTGTATATTGTATGGGATGGGGTATGGATTTTATAATGCATTCTGTACTGCATGGTGTAGGGGTAAGGGTCCATTCACACGTCAGCAATTCTGTTCTGCATTTTGCAGAACGGAATTGCAAACCCATTCATTTCTATGGGGACACACTATGTCCTGCCCGCATCCACAATTACGTTCCTGGAAAAATAGAACATTTCATATTCTTGTCCGCAATTGCGGACAAGAAAAGGCATTTTCTATATAGTGTCGGCGATGTGCAGTCCGCAAAATGCGGAACGCACATTGCCAGTGTTTTGTGCGGATCTGCAAAACACATATGGAGATCCGGGAGGGTTTTTTTTTGCTATGGGGCCCAGTCATTTCTAGCTACGCCCCTGGTCCAAATGTCACTTTACCAGTGTGGTGCAATGTGATGTGGCACAGCCGCACTTACAGTTCCTTGAGCAGATTCTTGGTGCTTTATCTTATTTCCTGGTCCACTCCAGAAATGGATCCCACAGCCTCCCCTTCGTGCTGTCGCCAGTGTTTACTGTGAGCCGATCCATTCCCTTCCAGAAACTGCAGAGATGATCTCTTCTGGTCTCCAGCACCACCAAGCACAACCTCCGTCTGTTCACTTCCTGCTCCTCTTGGCCCCTCTTCCCCTTACAGGGAGAGTGTGACGCAATAAGTAAATTGCTAAGTGCTGTGTCAGACCTGTATATCCAGCCTGCTATAACGCTTGAAACGGTACACAAACAGCATTCATTTAGCTAAATACCAACTTTGCAAACAAAACAGGTATTTACTTATCTCTCATAGGCAGCTCATATAGACTTTTGGCATGTTATCCTTTGCTGCCATCTACTGACCAAAGTGAGACATTTCAGAGTAATACATTTAAGGTTTCTTGCCCCACATCCTTAAACATACCTGTAGTCCCCAGAGGTAATAAGCAGAATCGGTTGGTGCGCTGGTGGGGACAGGCAGAGGCATAACAAGTCTCCAGAGGGTGCTGGAGCGTTGTGTGCCTGGCGGCATCACTGATGCGCTAGAGCATGGATGGCTAACCTGAGGCTTACCAGCTGTTTCAAAACTACAACTCCCAGCAGGCCCACACTGCCTATAGCTATCAGCCTACAGCAGGGAATGGTGGGAGTTGTAGTTTTACAGCAGCTGGAGATCAGCAGGTTGGCTATCCCTGCGCTAGAGGCATGGACTTCCTGGCCATAGGGGGAGGAGGAGGAACTTCTAGCAAGGATATAGGCCAAGGAAAGCACGTGGAACATGCAGATGGCCGTGCAGCGCAGGGCGCAGTGAGGTAATCACAGAGCACCTACGAGAAGAGCTCTCTGTAAGCAGGATGATGGTGTCCTAAATCAGAGTTTCTGGCTTGGTGGTACAGTGGGAAGCATGGGGGAGGAGAAACACACTGAAGAGTCTGGAGTTCCTCCAGCCCTGGTACTTCTGAGGGGTGAGTGCTGTGGGGCATATTGAGTCCTGCTTCTCTTCTGATACCCTTATACCTAAATGTGTTTTCAGGCAAAGCCTAGGAAGGTTGTTTCAAAAAAGAATAAAGAGTGTGGTCTTTGTAAATCTGTTTTACTGCATGATAGAACAGTGGCTGAGGAATCGCCAAAGTCCATTCAGGATGTTATGTTTGGGGGTCTATTCCAGACACCACAGCACTTTCCCAGTACATAAGAATGTATCAGCCTTACTTAAGGGGAAGTGGAAGAAACCTAACAGAAAAGTTTATATATTTTAATAAACCTTAAGCGAAAATATAATTTTAAAGAAGAGGACTGTGCTACTTGGGATAAGGCACCTAGAATAGATGTATCTATATCTAAAGTCACCATGAAAATGACCCTTTCCTTTAATGATATGGGAATACTAAAGGACCCTTTAGATAAAAAAGCTGAGTCTTTTTTTAAAGGAGCCTGGAAGGCGTCTACCTCTTCATTCAGACCAAGTATAGCTTCCACATGTATGGCCTGTTCCCTTATGGTCTGGCTTGCTGAGCTAGAAAGTCAATAAAAAAATAAATGTCCCAGAGAAGAAATACTACTGTCCTTGCCCACTATGAAAAAAGTGGTAGATTTCTTAGCAGTTGATTCGGCCGATTCTGTTATCAAATTCTGCCTGTAGAGCACTCTGGCTAAAAAACTGGGTTGGTGACTTCCCATAAAAAAAACAAGCTATGTGGTGTTCCACCTTTTTGGGCCGGCACTGGATGATCTATTAGACAAAACTGTGGATAAAAAGAAAAGATTTGCAGGGTTTCAGGGTTCCATTTCCTCATAAATTTAGCCGTCCTTTTCGTCCGTTTAGGAATAGCCGAGAAGGAGATAATAAATCAAGTTAGGATAGATTTAGAAACAAAGGGAAGAAATTATTTTTTTCAACCAGCGCTTTGGAGACAAAAAGAAACAGGATCAGCAATGACGTCAGAAGTCAGGTAGGGATCCGATTTTTTTTTGGTCCCAGATTTCTTGCAACTTGTGGATTCTAGACACTATTCTCACCGGACTAAAACTAGAATTTCGTATTGTACCTCCAGTAAAATTCTAAATAACAAAAATTCTGACTTCAGCCAATGGCGGATCCAGAGCCTGGTCTCGGGAAGGGCACTTCCAGATAATTTTCTGTCTGCTGCCACAAAACAATGTGGTGCTTATAGAACAGACTACACAGTGTAGAGGTATACTGTATATTGTGTGGCACAGAGTATGCTATATGTGTACAACATAAACATATTTTACATGAAAACTTACAATTACTTGGCTTGGCCCTTGGGGATCTCGGACACCACTTCCACACTTTGGCCGGGGGCTCGGCGGAGCTGATGTTGTGTTTTATCTTAATGAGAAAGATTTCATAATAAGGATTTGGAGAAGGGGCAGAGGGATAGCAGAGCAGAGAGGCCGGTGCTGCTACTAGGAGGTCATACCATGGGGGAGTAATAAAGCTCACCATAATGCCCCCCAGTAGGAATAATTTCCTTATTATGTGACAGTGCAAAATATACCCCCTTGTAATGCCACCAGTTGAGCTAATGTCCCCATAGTGCCACCATAATGTGCCAGTATAAAATACCCCTATATAGTGCCCCCAGTAAATTCCCCAGTAGTGCTCCTCTCCCCCTTCCTCCTAGTGCACCCCGTAATGTACCAGTATAAAATGCCCCATATATAGTGCCCCAGTAGATGCCCTCAGTGTCCCCCATAATTTGCAAGTATAAAATACCTATTTTTAGTGCCCCCCGTAGATGACCCCATAGTACTCCTCTCCCCCACAGTACCCACCATAATGTGTCCTAGTATAAAATGCTACTGTACAGAGCCCCCATATAAAATACCACTTCTTTGTGGCCTCAGTAGTTGCACCTATAGTGCCCACCAATAATGTGCCAGTAAAAGTGCCCCCAATAATGTGCCAGTAAAAAGTGCCCCCAATAATGTTCCAGTAAAAAGTGCCCCCAATAATGTGCCAGTAATAAGTGCCCCCATAGATGGTCCCCAATAATGTCGCAGTAAAATGTGCCCCCATAGATGCACCCCAATCATGTGCCAGTAACAAGATCCCCCCAATCATGTGCCAGTAACAAGAGCGCCCCCAATCGTGTGCCAGTACCAAGAGCACCCCCCAATCATGTGCCAGTAACAAGAGCACCCCCCAATCATGTGCCAGTAACAAGAGCACCCCCCCAATCATGTGCCAGTAACGAGCACCCCCCAATCATGTGCCAGTAACAAGAGCACCCCCAATCATGTGCCAGTAACAAGAGCCCCCCATCATGTGCCAGTAACAAGAGGCCCCCCCATCACGTGCCAGTAACAAGAGGCCCCCCCATCATGTGCAAGTAACAAGAGGCCTCCCCATCATGTGCTAGTAAAAGTATTGTAATTGTACATATTAAAAAAAAAAAAACAACACTTATACTTACCTCCATGTCAGCAATGCGATGCGGGCCTCTTCTGGCCTATGTCCCATGCTGACGTCATCTGTCCTGAGTACAGCGATACAGATGACTATGGAGATGAGCACTTCCACAATGGTTTTTTTCACCAGGGCCATGCCGCCAGCTCGGGGGGCAATTGCCCTGTTGCCAGTGACTTCAGCTCAAGGAATTTCTGCTATGGAAGAAGAAGTACTAAAATTAGTCAAAAAATCGGTTTTAGTTCCTGTACCAAAGGGAGAAAAAGGTTAGGGATTTTACTCTCCCCTATTTCTATTTTTTTTTAAAACGGATGGTTCTTTCAGAACAATGATAAACTTAAAGAAGTTAAACCAGTTCCTACAGATAAAAAAAATACAAAATGGAAACTATAAGATCAGTAATAAACCTTCTTCCTCCTCACTGTTTCGTGGCAGTACTCAATCTCACGTTCCAATCTTCCTCGGACATCAAAAATTCTTAAAAGTCACTGTAAAAAAAGGAGGGCAGCTACAACATCTTCAGTTACAGGCTCTCCCGGTTGGCCTTTCCATGGCTTCAAGGGTCTTCACAAAAATAATAGCAGAGATGGCGGCTCATATAAGAGAAAAATATATACTTTATATACCATATCTGGACGATTTTTTTGTAGGAAAAACAGAGGAAGCCTGTGGAAGAGCGTTCTCAGCAGTATCAGAAATTTTAGGTAGCTTTTATACTGCAGCATGGCTCCTACAGTCCCCAACAGATTGTTTACATATCTGTATCACTTCCTGCCGCACTGCACTGTGGGTCCCAGCGCGGCATCTCCTGGTTTCTACATTCTAACATTCCGTCCCTGCACCCGCCCACCTCATACATATTCATGCCTCATGCACATTACATGCATAGTGATCTGCCTCCATTCTTTATAAAGCTCCATGCCCAGTGACGTCACCGGAGGGGCGGGGCTTAGCACAATGTCGGTCGGCCTAGTTACCGCCCCTCCATTCACTCTGCATAATTACTAAGGCTGCAAGTGACGTCAGCGGGCTCCCTGAGCAGCGGAAGAGGAGGATTTGCTTGCCTGCAAGGGACCCGGTACATCACTGAGAACAGTCACTTCTGGCCAAGAATTTACTAGATGAAAATGGCGCTTGAGAAATATGTGCAAAAGGTAGTAAATGCATGTTTGTAATGTGTAAGGCAGTCTAGTACTATTAGACCAATGTCCCCATTCCTGGACAACCCCTTTAAAAGAGAAAAAACTTGATTCAGGGAGTTCAATGGAGGTTAGAAGACCTGGTATGTCTAATCACGCATGCAAGCCCCTGGGGGTGGGGTGGGGGGGGGGGGGGTGAAATTATATTCAGGAAATCTCCCTTCAGGGTCTTTGGGGGGACATCCCAAATGGGGGATCCTCCGACCTAAAATAACTGACAGCAGTAGGTCTAGCAATGAGGTTGTTCCTTCCAAGAATAAGAGGGAGAAATCTCAGGATTATGATGGACAACAAAACGGTGGTCTCTTATCTGAACAGACAAGGAGGTACAAAATGCAAAATTCTGATGCAGGAAGCACAGAAAATCCTCGTATTAGCAGAAAAAGAGTTTGCCTCAATCTAAGCGGTACATATCAGGGGGGTGGAAAATGGACAGGCAGACTTTGAGTCGCCATTTTCTCAGAGAGAATGGAGTCTGAACCAGTCCATTTTCGAGAAAATAACGGTTCTCTGGGGTCATCCAGTAATAGACCTTTTTGCCATTTCCAGAACAGGAAGGTTCAGAATTTATTTTCCCTAGACCTATCGGGATCCCCTTGTGTGATAGATGCCTTTCTCCAGAATTAGAGTTTTCCCCTAGCTTACCCCTTTCCTCCTCTCCCATTGATTCCAAGAGGCCTAAGAAAAATCAGGAAAGATGGCGCAAGGGTTATCCTCATAGCCCCATTTTGGCCGAGGAGATCGTGGTTCACGTGGCTTCGGATCATGTCGGTCTCAGATCCTATGGTACTTCCAAAGATCCAGAACCTATTTAACCAGGGTCCAGTTTTCGACCCTGATATAAAAAAATCCATCTGACTGCCTGGAATTTGAAATGTACTTAGTAGGTAGGAAGGGATTTTCTGATGCCTTGATCTCTACTCTTCTTAAGAGTAGGAAAGAGGTGACAGTGGCCATTTATGCTAGGATTTGGCAGAAATGTTTGTAATTTTGAGGTATCTAGTTTAAAGAAATTCACTCTTCTGCTCCCATTTATCTAATTTTAGATATATTTTTCTTCAAAAGGGATTAGAACTACAGTAGGTCTGGCAGGTAGTACCTTAAAAGTTTAGGTCTCGGCTCTTTCTGTCTTGTTTGATCAAAATATTGCAGGATGCCCTTGGGTTTCTAGATTGTTTAGAGCAGTGGCCAGATCCACCTTTCTCCATGGGACCTACATTTTGTTTTAAAGGCCTTGACTCAGCCACCATTTGAACCGTTGGATACCAGCTCCATTAAATGTCTCACCTTGAAATTATGTCTTCTAATAGCATTAACTTCAGCTCGTAGGGTTAATGAAATCCAAGCCATATCCATTAACCCTCCATACACCACTACAGAAGGTGTTGATTCGTCCGGATCCAGCTTTTTCTTCCAAAATTAGCTTCCAGTTTTTATAGGTCTCAGTAAATTGCCCTTCCTACCTTTTTTAAGAACCCAAGGTCAGAAGAAGAAAAGTCGCTTCATTGCTTGGATGTAAGAAGAGCTTTGATTATTTATCTGTCTCTCACTGAAAGTTGGCGAAAATCTTCTTCACTCTTTGTCCTCTTTCAAGGAGTAAATAAGGGAAAGGCGGCCACCAAAGGTTCCATTGCTAGATGGATTGCTTCTGCCATTTCTTTGGCCTATTCTTCATCTGGTTTATCTCCTCCGGTGGGTCTTAAAGCACATTCTACCAGGGCAATTGCTATCTCCTGGGCAGAAAGATCCTCAGTTCCCATAGAGCAGTGATGCCCAACCTACGGCCCGCTAATCTGATTAGTTTAGAATCAATTTGCTCATCTCTAATCCTGATGAAAAATGCCCATCAGACGACCAATGAGCGTTTGTGCATTTATCGGCTGATTGGCTGCTTGTTTATACAGACCAATGATCGAAGGTGAGAGTTCCTACAAATGCTTGATCCTGATAATCATGCAGTCTAGGGCCCTTAGGTTTAAACTGTAAAACAATACAACAGTATCATGCTCTTCTGCTGCCCTCTCTTCCAAGAGAGCTTGAAGACCAGTCAACAGGGTAAACGTTGGGTAAAGAATGCACAAGCATAAGGTGGAATACATTTGCTTTGGGTGGAGTAAAATTTTGCCTACCAATAGTGTATTCTTTTGTTTACTGTGCAACAGAATAAATGTTCTGTGGGTAGCAGCAGGCAAAGTAATAACAGTTTCCCATGATTGTATTCATAGTTACTATAATGTAATTACAGCAGCTCAGATATTTTCCATGTGACTTAATTGACCAGTTCTCTTGAGTCCTTTAAACACCAGTTATTTGTTTGCCAATCACGGTCTGAACTAATTCCAGGGCCCAACATTTTTTTCTTTTTTTGGTTGTTTTAACTCTGCAGAGATACTATAAGCAATTTTTTTTTTACTTCCAGTATTATTTTCACTACAAAAATAGTGCTACAGATCAGGAAGCTTGGCAGAATCATCCAAACACAAATGTCTATAGAGCCTAAATATGGAAACCTTTTGTCCCCAATAATTGCTTGCTCATGAGAGCTGCATTTGTAATGACCCAGAGTGCCATTACCACTTCTTTTGACACCTTGCTACCATTTCCTATGTGCTAATGTATAACATCTAATGTATTTTATGTCATTGCCTGATAATGTGCATATTTATTCCTGAAACTATTATGTTCAAATGTAATAACCTGGTATACCAGCAGATGGTGGCAACATTGGCAGTAGTTTCTCTAGAGAGGAACCTTCTGCTTCCTTCCAGCCCTCTGTAGCTAGAGGGAGGAGTTCTGTGTTAGGGAGAAGTTCGTGCCAGTTCAGCCTTCCCCTCTTTGGGGACAGGTCGTATCTAGACATGGGAAGTTCAGATCTTTTCATGAATTGGATTTTCGGTTCACTTCCTGAGCCGGCAGAAGCAAGTGAACTGAAGATCAATGCGCATGCTCAGTTCATCGAATCTTCGGTTCACTTGCTGAGTCAGCTCTCAAGTGAACCGAAGGTCAGGAGGGACTCGTTCCTGGCAAACACAGCTCTGCTGCAGTGAATGCAGTGGAGCAAACTAGGATGTAATTACACTGTATAGTTATTGCAGGGATTTAGATAATTGTCTAAGAGTTTATTAGTTAAAAGAATCCTGTCACCGAGTCCCTGCCAGGCTTCCTACTCTGCTACAAACACCCTATACACACACAGCTCTGCTACATGCAATACTATACCCCCTGTACACACACAGCTCTGCTACATGCAATACTATACCCCCCTATAGAACCCTATACACACACAGCTCTGCTACATGCAATACTATACCCCCCCATGGACTTGTCAGGAGACAGGGAGCCGCAGAGCAGGAAGCCTGGCAGGGACTGGTGACACAGTCTCTGACTCATTCGATTCTTTTAACTAATAAACTCAGACGATTCTCTGAGTCCCTGCACGACTCCCCTGTGCTGTGAGTCAGTGCTGGACTGCTGGCTGCCTGATTGGTTGGAGGGCGGGGAGGGGCGGGGCTAGCTTCCACTGTCGGCTCCTATTACACTGCCTGCTGCTGCCTCTATGCTAATCTGACTGAGCTGTTTCACACGGATCGGCTCAGTCAGAGGAATCGACTCTTCCGGTTCAGTGAACTGAATCAGTTCAAAAGAACGATTTGTTCATGATTTGGACATCACTAGTCGTATCTAGTCTACCCTCCTTAGGGAGAGGTTGTGTGCTGGCTAGCAGAGCACTGCCTGCTCTGATAGGCCTGAAGGCCCTGCCTGCAATATCTACATGGTTGATTGACCCCTCCAGGGGCTTGCATTGCCTTCACCCAAGCTGAGCCGAAGCTTGAGGTACTCTAAATCCAGGACAAGAAAGGACTATACACCCTGTTCCAAATTATTATTCAAATTCTATAACTATTTAGTTTTTCAGTTTAACTCATGGATGGCATTGTGTCTCAGGGCTCTTTTGATCACTGAAAACAATCTCGGATACCTGTGATGATTAGATTGGCAGTTGAGCCCAATTTAAGGAAAAACTACTAAAGGACGGTGTTACACATTATTAAGCAGAGCACAATTTCCAAGCAATATGGGGAAGAAAAAGTATCTCCCTGCTGCCGAAAAGAGAAATAGTTCAATGCCTTTGACGAGGTATGAAAACATTAGATATTTCACGAAAACGTAAGCGTGATTATCGCACTATTAAGAGATTTGTGGCTGTTTCAGAGCACAGACAGGTTTGTGCAGATATAGGCACATTGAGGAAGATTTCTGCCAGATCCATGCATTGGATCAAGAGAGCAGCTGCTAAAATACCATTACATGGCAGCAAACAGATATTTGAAGCTGCTGGTGCCTCTGGAGTCCCACGGACATCAAAGTGTAGAGTCCTCCAGAGTCTTGCAACTGTGCATAAACCTATTTGGCCACCACTAACCAATGCTCACAAGCAGAAACGGCTGCATTGGGCAGAAAAATACATGAAGACTAATTTTCAAACAGTCCTGTTTACTGATGAGTGCAGCGCAACCCTGGATGGTTCAGATGGATGGAGTAGTGGATGGTTGGTGAACGGCCACCCTGTTCCAACAAGGCTGCGACGTAAGTAAGGCGGTGGGTAGAGTCTTGTTTTGGGCCGGAATCATGGTAAGAGAGCTGGTCGGCCCCTTTAGGGTCCCCGAAGGTGTAAAGATGACCTCTGCAAAGTATGTGGAGTTTCTGACTGACCACTTTCTTCACTGATACAGAAGGAAGAACTATGCTTTCCGTAATAAAATCATCTTTATGCATGACAATGCACCATCTCATGCTGCAAAGAATACCTCTGCATCAATGGCTGCTATGGGGATAAAAGGAGAGAAAGTCATGGTGTGGCCTCCATCCTCCCCTGACCTCAATCCTATTGAGAACCTTTGGAGCATCCTCAAGCAAAAGATCTATGAGGGTGGGAGGCAGTTTACATCCAAACAGCAGCTCTGGGAGGCTATTCTGAAAATCTTGTAAACAAATTCAAGCAGAAACTGTCCAAAAACTCCCAAGTTCAATGGATGCAAAACTTGTAAAGCTGCTATCAAAGAAGGGGTCCTATGTTAAAATGTAACGTGACCTGTTAAAATGTTTAAAAAGTTAAAATGTTAAAAGTTTGATAGAAATAGCTTTTGATTTCAGTAAATATTCTGCAAACACAACAAATGACAATTGTCAGTTCTTTACAACCTATAAAGTGTTTTGAAACTTACTGTGCGTAATATTTAGGAACAGTGCATTGTAAGTTTATGTTTAAAAAAAAAATACCATCATTAGGAGGTTTGTTCAATAAAATTTGAATTGTACTCTTAAGTTGATAACATAAGAATTATACTGACTGTTATATACATCAATTATTTAGGTAAATGGGAAAAATTTCACTTGCATAATAGTTTGGAACCGGGTGTAAGTAAGATACGGACTACAGACTACAGCCACTGGCGTAATTATTAGGGTCGCAGCGGTTGTGGTTGGGACCGGGCCCCCCTTGCCAGTGGTACTGTACTTTTCCCTTTATAAGATGCAGGGTATACTAGCGAGCGCTTCCATAATGGAAGTGCTCACTAGTCCGCAAGAGGAGGGGGAGAGAAGCGCTGTGAGAGCTGTACAGTACTTACCCCTCCTCCTGCTCGCTCTTCTCAGGACCGGTGCTGCTGTGTCCTGGCTGCCTGCAGCATCAGGACGTACAAAGCGCACTCTGAACTGATGCTGCAGGAGGTCAGGTGACTGTAGCATGGGCCATGAGAATAGAAGACAGCCAGGACAAGGAGAGTGGCAGCAGGAGAGGCAAGTTACTTTTACAGTCTGATCTGAGGTCTGATATGGAGGTCTAATGGGGGGTCTGGAGTGGTCTACGGGAGGTCTGACTGGGGGGGGGGGGGGTCTGGAGGTCTAATGGAGGGGTTTGGAGAGGTCTGACTGGGGGTCTAGAGGTCTATTGGGGGGTCAGATATGGGAGTCTGGGGGGTCTAGAGGTCTATTGGGGGGTCAGATATGGGAGTCTGGAGGTCTAATGGGGGTCTAGAGGTCCGATACGGGGGACTGGAGGTCTAATGGAGGTCTTATATTGGGTCGGGGGTCTTACATGGAGGTCTAATGGGGGTCTGATATGAGGTCTTAAACTGGGGTCTTATATCGTTCTGACAGAGGTGTAAAGGGGGTTTGGTCTGAGATGGGGGGGAACTCATTTAGGGTTTTATATGAGGGTCTGATCTGAAAGGAAGGGGGGATTTTTTTATTACTAGCGCACAATATAAAGGGGTGTTTTTGTACTGATGCACTTATCTGTGTGATACCAGTATTTTCAGGGGGACTGTTTCTGCAGGAAAGTATTGGGGAGCACAGTGGACTCAGTATTGGGGATGGCAGGATGAGGTGTTGAGAAGGTGAGGAGGAGGATGGAAAAGTAGGAAAGCAAGATGTCTGTTTGTTAAATTCTGCAGAGACGAGGCACGGCTTAAAGAAGTTACCATGGTGGTCTGGTCTAACAGGAGAAGAGGAAAGAGAATATCTACAGTACATCAGAGAAGAGAAGTCACTGGATGTAAGAGGTACATATGTGGCGCTGTATGACCCTATATGTTCTGTAGCGCTGTATGTAATGTTTTCCAAGTATGTCGTTAAAGGGATTGTCATTTTTTTTTTTGTATGAGCGTTGCCTTCTCTGCTCTGTTTACCTGCTCATCACTGCAAATGCTAAGGCGAGCAGGTGAACAGAACAGAGAAAGCAGCTCTCATATGAGCGCTGCCCTCTTTTCAAATAGCTGATCGACAGGGGTGCTGGAGGACCCCGGCTGATCCGATATTGTTAACCTATCCTGAGGATAGGTAATCAGTAGTAAAAAGAGGACAACCCCTTTAACAGTAGGACTGGAGGCAAGGGGGGTGGCTGTTTCAATATTTGCCTTGGGCAGCAGAAAAGGTAGGTGCACCAGCACTGAGTGAAGGGGGGGGGGGGGGGGGGGGGCCCAAGCTGAACTCTTGCACCAGGGCCCATGAGCCTTTAGCTACACCCCTGACTACAGCTAACTTAAGTTCCAGCAGAAGAGGAGTTTCCCATTTATCCAGCCAAGCATAGCAGAGCTGAGAGAGCTACCGCATAGCTGAGATTGTTGCAGAGAAGTATTTACCTGCCAAAGTTAAGTCAATACCTGCTGATGACCAAGATATTGTTTGGACGCTGTTTGGATTACAAATTCATGCAAAGTAAAAGCAACTGTTCAACGTTACTACAAAGTCTGGACTCCATTTATTCTACTCATCCACCGGCGAAGTTCACCTACCCCTTTTGCACTGCTTCGGACAACATCACATCTGGGATCCAACTGTATCCAGGTAGGAACACCGTGACACGTGTATATAACATCTATAGAGACTGTGGCCCACCCTGCGCCACTCTGGCAATCCTACCTCTGGGTACCAACATTACCATCTACAAAGGGAGCCTTGAGCCGACGCTGCCTAACCGCAGCTGGCGTCACGTTTACTTGCTCTATAAGAGGGACATATTTCGTAGAAACCTCCTAAGGGGCGAGGGATACCCCAGAAGCTGAACCGGGCCATTGCACATTTTCATGCAAAAATTATCTCCTCTATATGTGGACTAGCAAGCGCTGCTGTGATCACTCTTGCTGATAGAGAATAATCATTTCTGGGTACCAGAATGCTGTTCACACAGGATGATCTGCTGCCCAGAAACAATGATTTTGGTGTCCACATCAACGATGCACTCACCCAGTGAACGAGCCTTTGATTGGTGGTACCTTTACACAGGGCAATTATCAGGAATAAGCATTCCTAGGAAGGCTCCTTCACTTTAATTAGTGTAACAGGGCCTTCAGGGGCCCTACTTACATGAATTTTGTCTTTTACCAATAAAAAAAAAAGACAGAAATCTAGTTTTGCATGCTGTATTATGGAGTTTTTTTTGAACTGTGTATATGGAAAAAATATAGTTCAGAGTCAAAATGCCAGTGGCTTGGAACTGAATATGCCATCTAAATAACAAAGATGATAGTAGAAAAATTGGTGGGTTTGTGCCCCTAAACAATGCCATAAAAACAACTTTTTTCCATAACGCACGCAGTTTTTAGCAGAGTTTATTTTTAATGCAGAGGAATATATTCCATATAGAGACGTCAAAACTCCAAAAGCTTCAGCATGTTTTTCAAAAACAGCAGAGACCCCACCCCAGAAAGAGAGACCTAATTGATAAAAACACCAGTAACAAAAATATATAAATATATATATGTCCTTCTCAAAAAATTAGCATATTGTGATAAAGTTCATTATTTTCTGTAATGTACTGATAAACATTAGACTTTCATATATTTTAGATTCATTACACACCAACTGAAGTAGTTCAAGCCTTTTATTGTTTTAATATTGATGATTTTGGCATACAGCTCATGAAAACCCAAATTTACTATCTAAAAAAAATTAGCATATTTCATCCGACCAATAAAAGAAAAGTGTTTTTAATACAAAAAAAGTCAACCTTCAAATAATGATGTTCAGTTATGCACTCAATACTTGGTCGGGAATCCTTTTGCAGAAATGACTGCTTCAATGCGGCGTGGCATGGAGGCAATCAGCCTGTGGCACTGCTGAGGTGTTATGGAGGCCCAGGATGCTTCGATAGCGGCCTTAAGCTCATCCAGAGTGTTGGGTCTTGCGTCTCTCAACTTTCTCTTCCCAATATCCCACAGATTCTCTATGGGGTTCAGGTCAGGAGAGTTGGCAGGCCAATTGAGCACAGTAATACCATGGTCAGTAAACCATTTACCAGTGGTTTTGGCACTGTGAGCAGGTGCCAGGTCGTGCTGAAAAATGAAATCTTCATCTCCATAAAGCTTTTCAGCAGATGGAAGCATGAAGTGCTCCAAAATCTCCTGATGGCTAGCTGCATTGACCCTGCCCTTGATAAAACACAGTGGACCAACACCAGCAGCTGACATGGCACCCCAGACCATCACTGACTGAGCACTCGACACTGGGCTTCAGGCATTTTGGCATTTCCCTCTCCCCAGTCTTCCTCCAGACTCTGGCACCTTGATTTCCGAATGACATGCAAAATTTGCTTTCATCCGAAAAAAGTACTTTGGACCACTGAGCAACAGTCCAGTGCTGCTTCTCTGTAGCCCAGGTCAGGCGCTTCTGCCGCTGTTTCTGGTTCAAAAGTGGCTTGACCTGGGGAATGCACCACCTGTAGCCCATTTCCTCCACACGCCTGTACACGGTGGCTCTGGATGTTTCTACTCCAGACTCAGTCCACTGCTTCCGCAGGTCCCCCAAGGTCTGGAATCGGTCCTTCTCCACAATCTTCCTCAGGGTCCGGTCACCTCTTCTCGTTGTGCAGCGTTTTCGGCCACACTTTTTCCTTCCCACAGACTTCCCACTGAGGTGCCTTGATACAGCACTCTGGGAACAGCCTATTCGTTCAGAAATTTCTTTCTGTGTCTTACCCTCTTGCTTGAGGGTGTCAATGATGGCCTTCTGGACAGCAGTCAGGTCGGCAGTCTTACCCATGATTGCGGTTTTGAGTAATGAACCAGGCTGGGAGTTTTTAAAAGCCTCAGGAATCTTTTGCAGGTGTTTAGAGTTAATTAGTTGATTCAGATGATTAGGTTAATAGCTCGTTTAGAGAACCTTTTCACGATATGCTAATTTTTTTAGATAGGAATTTGGGGTTTTCATGAGCTGTATGCCAAAATCATCAACATTAAAACAATAAAAGGCTTGAACTACTTCAGTTGGTGTGTAATGAATCTAAAATATATGAAAGTCTAATGTTTATCAGTACATTACAGAAAATAATGAACTTTATCACAATATGCAAATTTTTTGAGAAGGACCTGTATATAGTTTGTCCTGCATTTCATATTTCCCACAGATTTGTTGCCAACACCTGAATCTGGTGGTTTTACCGTGAAAACCCCCACTAAAAACGTAAAGGTGCACAATAACGCCATTAAAAACTTGCATGTAAACCCACCATTAAGCCAGAAAATTAAGAACGATCAGTGCCAAAACAGAAGCACTAATTAATAATTGCACTTGGATTAATCTAAAGCTTACCATGCATTTTTTTTTATGGCTTTGAGGTTTGACCCTCTTAGAACTCCAAATAAGAAGCCATTAACTGCTCCAAGTTTTGGGACACCATAGATGAAATATACACTACTCACAAAAAATTAAGGATATTTGGCTTTTGGGTCAAATTGATGGAAAACTTAAAAAAGTTCACGCTACAGTGATATTATATCATGAAAGTAGGGCATTTAAGTAGCAGCATGCAATAGTGATTTCCTCATCTCAAACAATTTATTGAAACAAAAGCCAACAGCGGTGGGTTTACCCCCACAAAATATGTCACCGTCTGAATAACTTGTCATGTGGCCTTGAGCATCAATTACAGTTTGACAACGTCTCATGCTGTTCACAAGTTGACTTATCTTAACTCTTCTTGAAGGGTGGCCCTCAGGTCATTGAGGTTCTGGGGTACAGAGTTACCAGCCTCTATACGGCAACTCAGCTGATCCAATAGGTTTTCAATGGCATTCAGATCTGGAGAAAGTGTAGGCCACTCTATTTGAGGTACCCCAGTCTCCATCAGCCATTGCCTAAAGATGCAACCTCAATGAGCTGGTACATGGTCGTTCATAAAGATGAAATTAGGCCTGCGTTGTTCATGCAGAGGCACAATGACTGGATTAATAATGTTATTCAAGTAGTATGGGCTTGTCACTGTAGCATTCACAAAGTGTAGGGCAGTTCTGTATTGACTAGACACACCTGCCCACACTGTAACACCACCACAGACAAACAGTAGCCGATGCATAGCTCTCTCCTTGACGTCTCCAATATCATTGGCAGCCATAATTTTTGCTCAATGTGAATCGACTTTCATCAGTGAACAGCACTGAGGCTCACTGGTCCCTTATCCAGCATAGATGCTCCCTGGCCCATGCAAGATGAGGACACCTGTGGTCAGCTACCCTAGCAGGTCGTATAGCACGCAGACGGTTTTGAATGGTCTGACGTGACACTTGGGTGCCTCTCACCTCCCTTAACCCCTTAGGGACACAGCCTTTTTACACCTTAGGACCAGGCCATTTTTTGAAAATCTGACCAGTGTCACTTCAAGTGCTGATAACTTTAAAACGCTTTGACTTATCCAGGCCATTCTGAGATTGTTTTTTCGTCACATATTGTACTTCATGACACTGGTAAAATAAAGTTAAAAAAATATTTTTTTTTGCATAAAAAAAAGTCAAATTTACCAAAAATTGGGAAAAATTTGCAAATTTCAAAGTTTCAGTTTCTCTACTTCTGTAATACATAGTAATACCCCCAAAAATTGTGATGACTTAACATTCCCCATATGTCTACTTCATGTTTGAATTATTTTGGGAATGATATTTAATTTTTTGGGGATGTTACAAGGCTTAGAAGTTTAGAAGCAAATCTTGAAATTTTTCAGAAATTTACAAAAACCCAATTTTTAGGGACGAGTTCAGGTCTGAAGTCACTTTGCGAGGCTTACATAATAGAAACCACCCAAAAATGACCCCATTCTATAAACTACACCCCTCAAGGTATTCAAAACTGATTTTACAAACTTTGTTAACCCTTTAGGTGTTGCACAAGAGTTATTGGCAAATGGGGATGAAATTTGAGAATTTCATTTTATTGCCTAATTTTCCATTTTAACCCATTTTTTCCACTAACAAAGCAAGGGTTAACAGTCAAACAAGACTGTATCTTTATTGCCCTGCCTCTGCCGTTTACAGAAACACCCCATATGTGGCCGTAAACTACTGTACGGCCACACAGCGGGGCGTAGAGTGAAAGGTGCGCCGTATGGTTTTTGGAAGCCAGATTTTGCTGGACTGGTTTTTTGACACCATGTCCCATTTGAAGCCCCTGATGCACCCCTAGAGTAGAAACTCCATAAAAGTGACCCCATCTAAGAAACTACACCCCTCAAGGTATTCAAAACTGATTTTACAAACTTTGTTAACCCTTTAGGTGTTGCACAAGAGTTATTGGCAAATGGGGATGAAATTTGAGAATTTCATTTTTTTGCCTAATTTTCCATTTTAACCCATTTTTTCCACTAACAAAGCAAGGGTTAACAGCCAAACAAGACTGTATCTTTATTGCCCTGACTCTGCCGTTTACAGAAACACGCCATATGTGGCCGTAAACTACTGTACGGCCACACAGCGGGGCGTAGAGTGAAAGGTGTGCCGTTTGGTTTTTGGAAGGCATGTTTTGCTGGACAGTTTTTTTGACACCATGTCCCATTTGAAGCCCCCTGATGCACCCCTAGAGTAGAAACTCCATAAAAGTGACCCCATCTAAGAAACTACACCCCTCAAGGTATTCAAAACTGATTTTACAAACTTTGTTAACCCTTTAGGTGTTGCACAAGAGTTATTGGCAAATGGGGATGAAATTTGAGAATTTCATTTTTTTGCCTAATTTTCCATTTTAACCCATTTTTTCCACTAACAAAGCAAGGGTTAACAGCCAAACAAGACTGTATCTTTATTGCCCTGACTCTGCCGTTTACAGAAACACACCATATGTGGCCGTAAACTACTGTACGGCCACACAGCGGGGCGTAGAGTGAAAGGTGTGCCGTTTGGTTTTTGGAAGGCATGTTTTGCTGGACAGTTTTTTTGACACCATGTCCCATTTGAAGCCCCCTGATGCACCCCTAGAGTAGAAACTCCATAAAAGTGACCCCATCTAAGAAACTACACCCCTCAAGGTATTCAAAACTGATTTTACAAACTTTGTTAACCCTTTAGGTGTTGCACAAGATTTAATAGAAAATAGAGATACAATTTCAAAATTTCACTTTTTTGGCAGATTTTCCATTTTAATATTTTTTTTCCAGTTACAAAGCAAGGGTTAACAGCCAAACAAAACTCATTATTTCTGGCCCTGATTCTGTAGTTTACAGAAACACCTCATATGTGGTTGTAAACTGCTGTACGGGCACACGGCAGGGCGCAGAAGGAAAGGAATGCCATACGGTTTTTGGACGGCAGATTTTGCTGGACTGGTTTTTTTGACACCATGTCCCATTTGAAGCCCCCCTGATGCACCCCTAGAGTAGAAACTCCATAAAAGTGACCCCATCTAAGAAACTACACCCCTCAAGGTATTCAAAACTGATTTTACAAACTTTGTTAACCCTTTAGGTGTTGCACAAGATTTAATAGAAAATAGAGATACAATTTCAAAATTTCACTTTTTTGGCAGATTTTCCATTTTAATATTTTTTTTCCAGTTACAAAGCAAGGGTTAACAGCCAAACAAAACTCATTATTTCTGGCCCTGATTCTGTAGTTTACAGAAACACCCCATATGTGGTCGTAAACTGCTGTACGGGCACACGGCAGGGCGCAGAAGGAAAGGAATGCCATACGGTTTTTGGAAGGCAGATTTTGCTGGACTGGTTTTTTTGACACCATGTCCCATTTGAAGCCCCCCTGATGCACCCCTAGAGTAGAAACTCCAAAAAAGTGACCCCATTTTAGAAACTACGGGATAGGGTGGCAGTTTTGTTGGTACAAGTTTAGGGTACATATGATTTTTGGTTGCTCTATATTACACTTTTTGTGCGGCAAGGTAACAAGAAATTGCTTTTTTGGCACCGTTTTTTTTTTTTTTGTTATTTACACCATTCATCTGACAGGTTAGATCATGTGGTAATTTTATAGAGCAGGTTGTCACGGACGCGGTGATACCCAATATGTATACAATTTTTTTTATTTATGTACGTTTTACACAATAATTTCATTTTTAAAACAAAAAAATGTTTTAGTGTCTCCATAGTCTAAGAGCCATAGTTTTTTAAATTTTTGGGCGATTATCTTAAGTAGGGTCTCATTTTTTGTGGGATGAGATGACGGTTTGATTGGCACTATTTTGGGGTGCACATGACGTTTTGATTGCTTGCTATTACACTTTTTGTGACGGAAGATGACAAAAAATGGCTTTTTTTACACCGTTTTTATTTTTATTTTTTTACGGTGGTCATCTGAGGGGTTAGGTCATGTGATATTTTTATAGAGCCGGTGAATACGGACGCGGCGATACCTAATATGTATACTTTTTTTTTATTTATGTAAGTTTTACACAATTATTTCATTTTTGAAACAAAAGAAATCATGTTTTAGTGTTTCCATAGTGTAAGAGCCATAACTTTTTCAGTTTTTGGGCGATTATCTTGGGTAGGGTATGATTTTTGCGGGATGAGATAACGGTTTGATTGTTACAATTTTGGCATAGATGCGACTTTTTTGATCACTTTTATTACCTTTTTTGGGAAGTAAGGTGGGCAAAATTCCAATTTCATCATAGTTTTTATTTTTTTATTTTTATGGCGTTCACCGTTCGGGTAAAGTAACATTACCGTTTTATAGATCAGGTCGTTACGGACGCGGCGATACCAAACATGTGTAGGGAATTTTATTTTTTTCATTTTTAATCAGTGATAAATGTGTTTTTTGATTTTTACTTTATTTTTCACTTTTTTCACTTTTTTTTTGACCCAGACCCACTTGGTTCTTGAAGATCCAGTGGGTCTGATGTCTACATAATACAGTACAGTACAATATATAGTACTATACTGTATTTTACACTTTGTCTGAACAGATCTATGCCTTTCAGCACAGATCTGTTCAGCACCATGGACAGCAGGACGCCTGAGAAGGCGTCCTGTTGCCATGGGAACCTTCCCCGTCTGCTCAGTAGTGGCCAGAACTGCGCAGACGGGGAAGGGTAAGGACGGGGCTTGGGGGGGCTGCCTGGGAGCTCTCTCCCTCTCTATTCTGGGGACTGCAAAGGCACAGCAGCCCCCCGATGGGAGAGGGAGGGAGCTCCCTCTTACTGTTAACCTTTTCCATACAGCGGTCCGTACGGACCGCTGTATGGAAAGGGTTAAACGGCTGACATCGCATCACCGATGTCAGCCGTTTATACCAGGGTGCCAGCAATGTGCTGGCACCCTGGTATACCCACTAGACGCCAACGATTACGCAATGGGAGGCGGGCGGGGGATCGCGATCCCGCCTACCGCACCGCCCGCCTCCCGCACCGCCCGCAACCCTCCCCCTGCACCTCCCATCGTGCTCGAATAACTCAGGGGTGCAGGGGGAGGGATACTGGAAACAATTTTTAATCCTAAAGTTTCTGATCCCCGCGGTCAGGGACCGCGGGGATCAGAAACTGCAGAAATCGCAGCAAACCGCAGGTCTGAATTGACCTGCGGTTTGCCGCGATCGCCGACATGGGGGGGTCACGGGACCCCCCCGCGCATTTAGCCTAGGTGCCTGCTCAATGATTTGAGCAGGCACCGGGTTCCGATCACTGCCAGCCGCACGGCAGTGATCGAAAATGCACAGGGCGTACATGTACGCCCTGTGTCCTTAAGTACCAGGGCACAAGGGCGTACCTGTACGCCCTGTGTCCTTAAGGGGTTAAATGTGCCTGGAGTTGTGTGGCATTCATCATCTGGTTCTGCAGGGCATTGTCAACAATGAAGCGGTCATCAGTGTGAGATGTGGCCAAAAAACATCCACTTCCAGTCTCTCTGTTGCAAACTGCTGATGACACTCTAAGCTCAATAGCCACTTCCATCTGACATTCTGCTTGACACCTCGCAACAGCGAGCTACTGTTGATCAATTGTTATGTGTCGTCTTGGTCTCATGATGTTAAAATGTGAACAGCATGATGAGGAGGACTGTTTAAATACCAATTCGAATTGAACCAGGAAATTTATTGGGCGATTTATGGATCAAACACCTGTGTGAATTTTGCCGTTAAGCACCTTGTTAGAGAATAGAAAGTTGTGCAAAAAGTACTGAAACAAACAGTTGGACATGTGCATTCAAAAGTTTAGAGAAGGTCACATTAAATTCCCCTGTAAAGGTTATAGTACATTTTAGGTTCATCCTGAACTTTCACCCACTAGCCAAATATCCCTAAGTTTTTGTGAGCAGTGTATCTACAAAGTTGTTGACTGCTATTTGTTAATAAGAAGCCTGCTACAGCTACATGATCTGGTGCAGATTATCATTCCAATATTTCTATCCAAAAGGGGAAATACATCATTCATTTATTTTTGGCATCTGCGTAATTGCATATGTGTAAAAATCTGCCCAACTCCATATATTGTGCCTGGAGGAGACACAATAAACACAGCTGCAGGACCTCAAACAAACCACTTCAGTTTTTTTCATATCTCTTTGAAAGATTTTATGAAAACCAACTGATTGGGGGTCATTTCCAATGGCCCTACACCAGACTTGTGTAGTTAAAAAAATAATAATAGTTTGCGACTTTTTAAACAGCATTGCGCCTAAATTTGGAGGCTTCATGGTGTGGGCGGGGCTATCGGCACAGGGAGATATCAACGTAGAAATGCCAGTCCATTGATTTTTATTTATTTTTTGCTTCATTTTTCTTACATGTTTCAGCCTTTTCATATTGGATGTGGGTGTCTACAGGACTAGCAATGAAAAACTGAAAAAGTTAAAAACATTGAACATTACTGTCTGCCATCCCTGGAGGGTAGAATCCAAATGATAATATCTGGCAACTGCATAAAAATAATGAAATCTACAAACATCTGAACAGACCGAGAGTAAATGATACAAGGAATTCGCTCACATATGCAGAATGTTCCTATAGAATGAACTGTATGGACATACCCGAGTTTTGGTTACATACAAACCACACCGTGACCCTATGGAGGAGCTGGGTTAAAAAAAATTGATGTACCCTTAAAGAGGTATTCTGGTTACATTAGGTTATTCCCCATCGACCCTACTCCTGGGACCCCCACTGATCACAAGAACAGAGGCCTTTTACTCCCTGCAGCCACCTGAAATGAACACAGTGGCTAGTCGGGCATACTTGTGACCTCTCCATTTCTATAGGTGTTCCAGAGATAGCCAATCGCTTTGTACTCAGCTATCTCTGGAATGCCAATAGAAATTAATGGAGCGGCTGCACGCATGCCTGACCAGCCTGCGTTAATTTCAGAGGGGGTACAGGGCCCCTGTTTTTGTGATTGGTGAGAGATATCAAAATGTAAGATCAGTGGGGTTTGAGCACTGAGACTCTCTCAGAGGAGAGAAGTGCAAGCATATCGCATTCTTTCTGCGCGCTGCTGAGGACAGATGGGCCCATAGACTTCTATTGAGCTTGTCTCATGCAGCGAGGAGAGAGAGCATGCTATGTGCGTGCTTCTCACTCAGGGGTCCACCACCAATGAGACCAGGTGAGGCGATCTCAGGCAACACCAGATATGGGGGGGGGGGGGGGGGGGGGGGGGGAGGAGCGCTTTCATTGTGGCAAAGGAGTTAAGAAATTGTCATGGGGGGGCTGGGATCAGTGTGGTTGTCTTGGTGTCATAAGACAGATTTAGAAGAGAAGGCAGGGAATATGTTATTTTAGGAAAGGGGGCGGGGGGGAGAGCTGAGAAAACGAGATAGGCATTTTTCTCCAATAAGATATTTTACAAAAGTTTCGTAGATTTACATGTACGATTTATCCAATATTGTGCAAAAAGTAAGTGACATAGAAACATAGAATGTGTCGGCAGATAAGAACCATTTGGCCCATCTTGTCTGCCCAATATACTGAATACTATGGATAGCCCCTGGCCCTATCTTATATGAAGGATGGCCTTATGCCTATCCCATGCATGCTTAAACTCCTTCACTGTATTTGCAGCTGCCACTTCTGCAGGAAGGCTATTCCATGCATCCACTACTCTCTCAGTAAAGTAATACTTCCTTATATTACTTTTAAACCTTTGCCCCTCTAATTTAAAACTATGTCCTCTTGTAGCAGTTTTTCTTATTTTAAATATTCTCTCCTCTTTACCTTGTTGATTCCCTTTATGCATTTAAAAGTTTCTATCAGATCCCCTCTGTCTCGTCTTTCTTCCAAGCTATACACGTTAAGGTCCTTTAATCTTTCCTGGTAAGTTTTATCCTGCAATCCATGTACTAGTTTAGTAGCTCTTCTCTGAACTCTCTCCAAAGTATCAAAGTGACCTTTAAACCTTTTGGTTATCATCACTGGCATTTCAGTGGGAAGTCTATTTTCTGGTGCGTTGCAATGGATATTTTTTTTACCCTAACTTGATGTCCCCGTTTGAACTTTTCTTCATCACTGGCTGGTAAAGCAGTGTATGGTAAGCAGATGACAATTACTGATTTTAATTAAATGACCCATTTCCTAACAAAACAAAAATAAAAATTGATAACAGTTGATATGGACCACTGAATCTACTAAACCAACATGTGCTTATTGCTTCTTATGAAAACCTGGACAGCATTTAAAGAGTATGACCCTGAATTTTCATTCCTTCACTTCAGAATTCTGGCTTCAAAAAGCCACATTGTGCCAAAATTTAGATAGATACTTTAATGAGTTTTACTCCATTTTTGTCATTGAGAATCTTTTTAAAAAGTTGTATTCTCACTCCAGGAGGAGGGTGGAATAGGAAAACTGAAGTATTTTTTCTAGACAGAAGTGTTAGGTTTAAGGCCCCTTTCACACGGGCGAGTATTCCGCGCGGATGCGATGCGCGAGTTGAACGCATTGCACCCGCACTGAATACCGACCCATTCATTTCTATGGGGCTGTTCACATGAGCGGTGATTTTCCCGCATCACTTGTGCGTTGCGTGAAAATCGCAGCATGCTCTATATTCTGCGTTTTTCACGTAACGCAGGCCCCATAGAAATGAATGGGGTTGCGTGAAAATCGCAAGCATCCGCAAGCAAGTGCGGATGCGGTGCGATTTTCACGCACGGTTGCTAGGAGACGATCGTGATGGAGACCCCATCATTATTATTTTCCCCTATAACATAACTTTTACCATGGTGATGGATCATGTGATGACTGTGACGTCACCAAAGGTCCTTGTTGCTACACAAAGCTAAGAAGAAGACAGAAGGAGATGCCAGCTACGCGAGCAAGTGGACTAAGGAGACTTAAAAATTTTTTTTTATTTTTTTTTAACCCCTCCAGCGCTATTTTACTATGCATTCTGTATTCAGAATGCTATTATTTTCCCTTATAACAATGTTATAAAGGGAAAATAATACAATCTACAGAATAACGATCCCAAGCCTGAACTTCTGTGAAGAAGTTCAGGTTTGGGTACCAAACATGCGCGATTTTTCTCACGCGAGTGCAGAACGCATGAAAATTTTTTGCACTCGCGCTGAAAAATCACGGGTGTTCCCGCAACGCACCCGCACATGTTTCCGCAACGGCCGTGTGAAAGGGGCCTAAGGATAAGTAACTTGAGATATTTGATAAATTTGACATAAAAGTAGTCCAATACAGACTCAAGCAAAACGGATTTCAAAAATTCCCTTCATGATAAATTCCCTCCAGGCCTCGGTCTAATGGACTAAAAAGTGCTGCAATTTGTCCTCAATGTTTCAATCGACTCAGATTCAGTTTTAATGGAAAAAATGTACAGTGTACACAAGCCGTGTGTGGGTGGTAATATAAAAAAAAAAAAAAAATCATTTCAACCTCTGATGGATAGATTTTTATTTTTTTCATAAGACAGTTTTATGAGGACATAAGAAAGTGCAATTCTGCTGTCTACACTCACAAATGAAGAACCTTTCACAATATGGATACTGGTATCAACGATGATCTCTAAAAAGCAGTGCACTCCCATGGCAGATCGGTATGAATATAGTACCTACAAAGGTTGGAGAACAGAAGCAAAAACAAAAAGAAGCTGCCTTGTCACTGATCAGGAAATAATGCATAAAGGATCAGGGCATATGTATAATACACTGCAGGGAAACACGTCCGCGTTTCATACTAAAGAATCTTTCTTCAAGGCCATAAATAGCACCCCCCCCCCCCTCCCCCCAACTTTTCATCTGCAGAAATTCTTTGTAAAATTCCCATTTCTGTGTAATCCACCGCATACAAGGTGTTTTCCACTTACAAGTCTCTCAGGGAACTTACTGCATATCACTGCTTAGTAACAACTCTCCAGCAAGAACCAGTAAGCGGCACTGTATGACATGACAACCCGGTTCCAGTGTTACCCTCAGCAGATAAAATGCCATTTAATGAATGGTCTCTTACTCCTTGGTAGCCATTTGCTCCATAATTGAATTTTTTCAGCTTTTATCTTCAAACACCTCAACGTTCCATCATTAGATATTGTCATCATCTAACATTTTGTTCACACCTTCGCAAAGTCTCTGAAGATGGATTTTGTAAGGTCCAAATGGGTTGTACAGAGCCGCCAAGAACTCGCAATTTGAGAAATGATCAAACACGTTGTTGATACGTCCGTGAGACTTTGCTGTGAGATGACGCTGAGTCACTTGATGAAGAAGCTCCCGACATTCATTCAGCAATTTCGAGAGCACGTTGCGGTCAAATGTATATTCCACTTGATAAAAGCTGACCACGGTCATGGCCATCTGGTGGACTTTCCTCTTCAACTTTTCCATAAGTGCAATCTCATCCTGGTTGAACTGATTATTTCTGTACAGGACAGCCAGCTTTATTACTATCTTGATGAGGTTCTTGATAATTTTCTCAGAGTCTTTCTTGCTTTGGGTGAACTCTCTAGTTGCTTGGTAGAGCTCATCCAACACTTCGCCACTGGTGTCATCAATCAAAGATGTTGCGATGTATTTAGAAGACGCCATCTTGCCAAGAATTTTCTTCTGGGCCTGGACAGCCAGATATTTGGAACTGAAAAGATCTGTCGCCACTGGAAGAGATACAAAATTGTATTATTACATCTGTCGTGTCAGTTTTAGGAAAGTATGGAATTTTTAAAACATTTAAAGGGAACCTGACACCTACTCTTTACTGCCCTCACTGAAGGCACCATAATGTGATGACAGACCCGCTGATGTCATTGGTATGTCACCTCTGTAAAGGGCAGTCAGGACTTTTATGGTACCTGCAAATGGGCGTGGGTTTCAAGACAGAAAATCCATGCGGTTTTTCACTCGGATGTCTGCGTTTCGGCACCAAAAACTGCTTGTGTTACTTGCAGTTTTTGGTGTGGATTTGATGCAGCTTGTGTAGCAAATCTCACCCTTACGTTGCAAAGGATGAAGTCCAGACAGAAATAAATTGCTGCGGATTTGAAAATCTACACAGCAGGTCAATATCCGCACAGAAGAAAAAGCAAACTGTATATGAGATTCGTCTAACCTCATACACTTTGCTGGTACTGTTTTATGCAGTGTTTTTTCTGCACCAAATCCACACAAAAAATGCACATAATACGTAACATGTGCAAGCACCCTTAGAGTACAGACATGCTGAACCCCGCAGGGTGCACCAGGGCTGTGAGGAAGAGGAGTTCAATGGGGCTTGCTGCCCTCGACCCTCCAGTTTTTTTTTCTGGTTGTACATAGGAAAGAAGCCTGTCAGTCATCATTTGAAGACAGGGGAGGGTGGGAGCAGGGTCTCATCAGGCTTAGCTGCCTCGCAGTGCTGGTGCGTGGTGCGGGGGTTCAACATGTCAGTACACTGCTGAATGCCAAAGTAGTGACAGACCACTGATATCAGCGGGTTTATCACTACACTATGCTGTCTTCAGTGAGGGCAGCATGGTAGAGGTGACCGGTTCCCTTTAACCTAAATACGATATTACCAAAAGGTGATTCTTAAAGAAGGCTTGTCACCACCCCCAACATATGGTGTTTTATAAAATTATATTCTACATTAAATAAAAATTTTGGAGCATCTTTCCTTACAGCACTAAGTTTTGTCATTCCTCTAGTATTCCTACTAGAAGATTCTAAATGTATTGCCAACACTCTGCAATAAATGTTCCACTGGGTGTTACCTGTTAGGGGTGCGTCCCTGCACTGTGACACTATCCAATCAGTGCTGCCAGTGTCAGAATACAGACGGGGAATGGTAACCTTCAGTTGGTAGTTTATAAAACTATAGTAGGAATAATAGAGGAAGTGAACATGAAGCCATAAAGTAGATGCTCCAGAATTGCTTTTACATGTTTTATTATTTTATATTTTGTAGCCATGATGTGTCTCACCATGAGACTATGCTGCAATACTAGGCACAATATCAGACAAGATTGGCACTGCAAAGAGTGGAGCGCCTCCATGGTCGGACCCCCTGATCAGCATATCACAGCAATATTCCACTAGATGTTGATGTACCACTTGAGTCAGTGCAGAGTTCTAGATTAATCTAAAGGGTCAGCTGATTATTAATAAATGTCATCCATAAGCCACAGTTCGACAAATAATACTGTCATAGTTCAATCAGATTCTGTATGTATAGTGTATCCATCATCCGGCCAATATCAGTTACAGTATGTCTCATAGCAGTTTAAAGGGGTTCTCTGCAGCTGTCACATGTCATACATCACCAGTGCAGTCTGTGGGGACACTGTGCTTGTACGTTTTCCTATACCCCGGACAACCCCTTTAAGAATCATATGCAGATGAAGACTGCTGTCAGAGAAACGTGAAGTTGTGCAGGAGCCAGCATGAAAGTCAAGGTCAATGAAAGTCTCAAGTACACAATCACAATCCTGCAAAACTCGCGTCACTCCACGGCACTTCCCTCATTATGTTCTTGTTTCGATTTGATTATTTTTTAACACAAGAACTGTCCGGCCACTTCATATAACGTTGTGAATACAGTCACTACAACTTCATACGATGCCATGACCTGCATTAATCACAATAGGAAGGCTGTACAAGGGCTCTAACTGTACCACCAAGCGTGCTGCCGATGTCTCTCCACATCCTATAGTAACACTTGTTGTCACAGGGTTGTCTGTTTTCACGATATTGATGACCTATCCTCAGGAGGTGGTCCGACCCCCACCACTCAACTGTTTAAAGGGGCAGCGGCCATTTGGTGGGGGGCGCAGCATCCTCTCCAATGTATGCCAGGACACAGTGTAGATTGTAGTGTTGGCGCACTGGACTGACAGCTTCCATTGAACAGACGGAACACATGTAATTACACTGCCCTGTCGATACAATCTGGACAACGTGCAGGTAAACACTGAAGAGGACGCTGAGCTCCACAGCCCCTTCAGACAGTGTCAGGAGTTGGACCCCAACCAATCTGATACTGATGACCTATCCTGAGGGTAGGTCATCAATATCATGGAGCCCAACAACCTTTTTAATGCGGATTTGCTGCATTTTGTTCTCATTCACTATGTTTTTTTTTTTTTCAAACCTTTTATATGTTTTGTGTCTTCATTTTAATTCATTAGAAAAAAAGATTGCTTTTAAATTATTAACTCCAACAGTGGTGAACATCATCAACAAGCTGAGGCCTCCATAGACATGAAGGTTCAGTGTGGTTATGCATGTTATTGCTGTAGGAACTTGAGATAAAATGACTGCTGGACACCGATATATCCCTCAGCTCCGGGGAATTCCTTCAACTCTTACATTCCCTGATGAAACCCGATGACCCCCCCACACACACAGACCGTGAGCAAAATCTGCAAATATCTATTGAACAGCCAAAGAAGACAATATGTACGTTGACAACCTGCAGGTGGCAGACCAAATTTCCAAGCTGGCGTTTTGCCTGCTGTCCCTATGAACGATGAGCGAGCAGTTCTTATTTACACATAATAGAGTAAAAGGTCATTACGGACATAAAACACAGGCATGAGCGCAGGTGCAGACCAGCATTAGTACTGTTAACCCTGGAAGTGTCATCTGCTTCTACGGAAACAAACACAGATACTGTAGGTTAGTGAGATGAGTAACTTTCTATCTTACTAATACTTCAGATTGTGCCTCCCTTTATAAACTGATCATAAAGAGGCATTTACACGACCATATGCAATTTGGGGATCCACAAAATATGGATGTGGTCCGTGTGCATTCTGCACTTTTTGTAAAAAAAAAAAACACCTATTCTTGTCCGCAAAATGGACATGTTCTGTCATTTGCGGCTCGGCCACACGTGCAGACGCACACAGATGACATCTGTGTGCTGTCCAAGGTTTCTGCAGACCCACAGAAATGAATGAGTCTGCGTGCAATCTGCAAAAATACAGATCGCATGCGTTTGGCTAAAAATCACAGACAAGAAAATGTATAGTTGCAGAAACCGCTGAAAAACCTAGTTTGGCATAACAGTACATTGGCTTGGGGAAAAAACTGCCCCATGTGAATACAACTAAAGAGGGCTTTTTGTTTTGTTGCTGCCTTTAGAGGTAAGTGACCCTTATTATACCATACCATACATACCATACTATGTGGTAACCCAATGTATGGGTTACAAAGATCCCTCCACCAAAAGACTAAATCCCCCCAAGATTATCTTCTACCTCCCACTCCAGTATTAATGCTGTAATCCATCCTCTTTATGAAAAGTGTCTTCTGGTCATAGCCCTGACCTGGGCCCTGCTTCTATTAGCAGTAGAGATGCCGTTTTGGACATCTCAAAAGCTGAGATAAAAACAGGTACCTGTTGTTTGCCAGAGGTTAAAGGGGTTTTCAGTGTTTTACACTGATGACTTCTCCTCAGGATAGGTCATCAAATTCTGATCATGGGGTCCGACACCCAGGACCCAGCCAATCAGCTGTTTTGAGAGGCTGCGGCACGCCGGTGAGCGCCATGGCCTTCTTGCAGTTTACTCAGCACAGCACTGTCCTTTAAATAGTGGCTGTCTTTAGTATTGCAGCTCAGCCCCATTCACTTGAATGGGACTGAGCTGCACATAGGACAATGACCGATAAACATGACGCCAATGGCCTAGGAAGAGGCTGTGGCACTCACTAGAGCGTTGCGGCCTCTTCAAACAGCTGGTGGGGGTGCCAAGAGTCAAACCAGCACTGATAATGATCTATCCTGAGGACAGGTCATCCATATTAAACACTTGGACAACCCCTTTATTGCAGCTATAACTGAGACTCTCATAAGGGGACAGTAAGTTCTCCAGTGCTGTAATGCTATGTCATCTGTCTGCAGTCTAAAGACTGTGGCCAGGTCAGACTACGTATAAGATTGCTCTGGCTGGTGGGCAGCTTTATAAGGGCACCCTACTAAGTTGCGGTATGTCGCAACAATCTTACACAGTATAAAGTCTACACAAATTATTGATTTATCGCATGTGGAGTGGTTGTTCAGAAAGCAACAACATCATGCTTGCTTTGTACTGGTGCTGACACCCAACACTTCACACCCTTGGGTGTAGTCTGGAGTCAGTAGTCAGGCATCAGAGCTGTGGTCTATATACAGTACAGACCAAAAGTTTGGACACACCTTCTCATTCAAAGAGTTTTCTTTATTTTCATGACTATGAAAATTGTAGATTCACACTGAAGGCATCAAAACTATGAATTAACACATGTGGAATTATATACATAACAAAAAAGTGTGAAACAACTGAAAATATGTCATATTCTAGGTTCTTCAAAGTAGCCACCTTTTGCTTTGATTACTGCTTTGCACACTCTTGGCATTCTCTTGATGAGCTTCAAGAGGTAGTCACCTGAAATGGTTTTCACTTCACAGGTGTGCCCTGTCAGGTTAAGGCTACTTTCACATAGGGTTGGGCGATATACCGGTATCACGATATACCGCGGTATTAAAAAACCGCCGATATGGCAATATCGCCGTTTCCTAAATACCGCGGTATTTCGTGACGTCATAGAAGCGGTCATGTGCGCTGACCGCTTCTAAATCTGCGTCCGCGGCCGCCCGCCCCAGCATGAACCGTACAGCACATTTACAATTCAGCCAGCGTGAGGGAGGGAAGGAATTCTGTGACTCGCATTCCCGGCACCCGACCTCTGAGAGGACGCTGTGATCCGCGCAATTAACCCCTCAGGTGATCACAGCGTCCTCTCAGAGGTCGGGTGCCGGGAATGTTCTTAAGTCCCTGCATTGGTGGCAGTGGGCAGTTCTGATCGGAGTCCCAGCAGTGTAATGCTGGGGCTCCGATCGGTTACCATGGCAGCCAGGAAGCTACTGAAGCCCTGGCTGCCATGGTATGTTAGTGAGCAGCATTATACTCACGTGCGCCGTGGCCGCCGGACGCTCCTTCTTCTCATAGGTCTGTGCGGTGCATTGCTAATGGTATAAGCATTAGCAATGCGCCGCACAGACAGAAGAAGGAGCGCCCAGCGGCCACGGCGCACATGAGTATAATGCTGCTCACTAACATACCATGGCAGCCAGGGCTTCAGTAGCTTCCTGGCTGCCATGGTAACCGATCGGAGCCCCAGCATTACACTGCTGGGACTCCGATCAGAACTGCCCACTGCCACCAATGATGGGGGACGACCCTGTGGCCTCCAGTGATTAATACTGGGGAGGGAGGACCCACTGGCACCAATGATTGGGACGACGACCCTGTGGCCTCCAATGATTAATACTGGGGAGGGAGGGGGGGCCCCACTGCCACCAATGATGGGAGGGGGACCCTGTGGCCACTGCCACCAATGATTAATACAATTAACGTCTCCTTGTGGCTGCCCCCATACAGTATAACGTCTCCTTGTGGCTGCCCCCATACAGTGTAACGTCTCCTTGTGGCTGCCCCCATACAGTATAACGTCTCCTTGTGGCTGCCCCCATACAGTATAACGTCTCCTTGTGGCTGCCCCCATACAGTATAACGTCTCCTTGTGGCCGCCCCCATACAGTATAACGTCTCCTTGTGGCCGCCCCCATACAGTATAACGTCTCCTTGTGGCCGCCCCCATACAGTATAACGTCTCCTTGTGGCCGCCCCCATACAGTATAACGTCTCCTTGTGGCCGCCCCCATACAGTATAACGTCTCCTTGTGGCCGCCCCCATACAGTATAACGTCTCCTTGTGGCCGCCCCCATACAGTATAACGTCTCCTTGTGGCCCCAAGTGTTTTTTTCTTCTAAATGGGCATTTATCGCGATATATATCGTTATCGCGATAAATTTCTTAATATCGTTATCGTGGGAATATTTTTGATATCGTCCAACCCTACTTTCACACTAGCGTTCGGCTGTCCACTCGTGAGCTCCATTTGAAGGGGCTCACGAGCGGACCCGAACGCTTCCGTCCAGCCCTGATGCAGTCTGAATGGATGCGGATCCGCTCAGACTGCATCAGTCTGGCGGCGTTCAGCCTCCGCTCCGCTCAGCAGGCGGACACCTGAACGCTGCTTGCAGCGTTCGGGTGTCCGCCTGGCCGTGCGGATCAGTCCAGACTTACAATGTAAGTCAATGGGGACGGATCCGTTTGAAGATGCCACAACATGGCTCAATCTTCAAGCGGATCCGTCCCCCATTGACTTTCAATGTAAAAGTCTGTACGGATCCGCTCAGGCTAATTTCACACTTTTTATTGCAAATATAATGCAGACGGATCCGTTCTGAACGGAGCCTCCGTCTGCATTATTATGATCGGATCCGTTGAAAGTAGCCTTAATGAGTGGTATTTCTTGCCTTATAAATGGGGTTGGGACCATCAGTTGCGTTGTGGAGAAGTCAGGTGGATACACAGCTGAAAGTCCTACTGAATAGACTGTTAGAATTTGTATTATGGCAAAAAAAAGCAACTAAATAAAGAAAAACGAGTGGCCATCATTACTTTAAGAAATGAAGGTCAGTCAGTCCGAAAAATTGGGAAAACTTTGAAAGTGTCCCCAAGTGCAGTCACAAAAACCATCAAGCGCTACAAAGAAACTGGCTCACATGCGGACCGCTCCAGGAAAGGAAGACCAAGAGTCACCTCGGCTGCGGAGGATAAGTTCATCCGAGTCACCAGCCTCAGAAATCGCAGGTTAACAGCAGCTCATATTAGAGACCAGGTCAATGCCACACAGAGTTCTAGCAGCAGTCACATCTCTAGAACAACTGTTAAGAGGAGACTGTGTGAATCAGGCCTTCATGGTAGAATATCTGCTAGGAAACCACTGCTAAGGACAGACAACAAGCAGAAGAGACTTGTTTGGGCTAAAGAACACAAGGAATGGACATTAGACCAGTGGAAATCTGTGCTTTGGTCTGATGAGTCCAAATTTGAGATCTTTGGTTCCAACCACCGTGTCTTTGTGCGACACAGAAAAGGTGAACGGATGGACTCTACATGCCTGGTTCCCACCGTGAAGCATGGAGGAGATGGTGTGATGGTGCTTTGCTGGTGACACTGTTGGGGATTTATTCAAAATTGAAGGCATACTGAACCAGCATGGCTACCACAGCATCTTGCAGCGGCATGCTATTCCATCCGGTTTGCGTTTAGTTGGACCATCATTCATTTTTCAACAGGACAATGACCCCAAACACACCTCCAGGCTGTGTAAGGGCTATTTGACCATGAAGGAGAGTGATGGGGTGCTGCGCCAGATGACCTGGCCTCCACAGTCACCGAACCTGAACTCAATCGAGATGGTCTGGGGTGAGCAGGACCGCAGAGTGAAGGCAAAAGGGCCAACAAGTGCTAAGCATCTCTGGGAACTCCTTCAAGACTGTTGGAAGACCATTTCAGGTGACTACCTCTTGAAGCTCATCAAGAGAATGCCAAGAGTGTGCAAAGCAGTAATCAAAGCAAAAGGTGGCTACTTTGAAGAACCTAGAATATGATATTTTCAGTTGTTTCACACTTTTTTGTTATGTATATAATGCCACATGATGTGTTAATTCATAGTTTTGATGCCTTCAGTGTCAATCAACAATTTTCATAGTCATAAAAATAAAGAAAACTCTTTGAATGAGAAGGTGTGTGCAAACTTTTGGTCTGTACTGTACATGACAAACATGCTACCGTCTTAGAAGTCTTTCAGTTACACAAATCTAGGTGGCCACAAGTGTGCTCAGAAATCGGCTACTGGCATCTTAGGGTACTTTCACACTTGCGTTATTTGATTCCGGCAGGCAGTTCCGTTGTATGCAAACGCATGTAATTTTTTGACTGATCAGGCATTTTTTAGACTGATCAGGCATTTTTCAGACTGATCAGGATCCTGATCAGTCAGAAAAAAGCATTGCAATACCGGATCAATTTTTCCGGTGTCCTCAGGCAAAACGGATCCGGTATATATTTTTTTCTCATCTTTAAAGGTCTGCGCAGACCGGAGGACGGATAGGACGGATCCGGCATTCCTGTATTTTGAATACATTACATTCCTACATTCCTAATACATTCCTATGGAAAAAATGCCGGATCCGGTATTCAGGCAAGTCTTCAGTTTTTTTTTGCCGGAGATAAAACCGTAGCATGCTACGGTTTTCTCTTTTGCCTGATCAGTCAAAATGACTGAACTGAAGACATCCTGATGCATCCTAAACGGATTGCTCTCCAATGCATTCTGAATGGGATATGCCTGATCAGTTCTTTTCCGGTATAGAGCCCCTGTGATGGAACTATGCCGGAAAAGAAAAACGCTAATGTGAAAGTAGCCTTAAAGGGATATATCATACATAAAAAAGCTACTTTGGGAATCATTTTCTTACATCACTCGTTAATTACATTATTTTTTATTAACCCTATAGACAGGATGGTAAATTTAGAATTCTGCGAGATTCCAGTTACTGCACAGTGGTGCATTGTGGGAGCTCCGATCACAGATATACAGTTGGTCACATGACTCACAGGGGGTGGAGCTAAACTGCTGCGTGGACAAAACAAAACATGGAGTATTAAAAGCAGGGGAACACAACATTATGCGATTTATAAATGGATACAGAAACCGTAAAGGTGGATTCAGAGGGACAGATAATCTAGTAGATTATTGGGAACGAACGTTCCTGCGAACACTCGTTCCAGATAAACTTCCTGTCTAAAGGTGCAACCGATCACCCAATGAAAGAGCGAAATGCTCGTTCATCGGGTGATCCTGTCATCTGTACAGGCACCTAAATTATATTTTCTTGTTAAGACAGCATGATCTGCTGCCCATAAACAGTGCGGCTGTATGGGGACAAGTGATCGCATATCCTCATGCTGTGGAGGTGATCGCTTCCTTCCCAAAAATCTGCTGCAGTCTAAATGCGCCTTTAAAGGGGTTTTCTCATCTTGCCATTACTAAGACGAGATGAGACACAGTTCCGACCGGGAAACGGCAGGGCGCTCCGGCAGGGAGGTGGTCGGAACGGTGTCTCATCTCGTCTTAGTAACGGCGAGATGAGACAACCCCTTTAAATGGAACCCATCACCTCCCAAAACCATCCCAAGCCGCCAGCAGTACATTCGTGTAGCCCGCATTGTTTTTCTGATTATGCCTTTCCTCCTGAAGGCAGATGCAGCAAAAGTACTGAAAACGTTTTATCCCCTGCTGGCGCGCTTCTCCACACATGCTTGAAGTCAAGGAGGCGGCGGCCTCCTTGCTTCAAGTCACGGTAACCACGCCCCCTTCTCTGTGACTGACAGCGCTTATGCACAGAGTTCGGCTGCCTTTGCCGAACAGCCAGCTGTCAGTCACAGCGAAGGGGCAGGGAAGGGGTCGTGGTTACCATGACTTGAAGCATAAAGGCCGCTGCCTCCTTGACGTCAAGCATGTGTGGAGAAGCGCGCCGGGCAGGGGATAAAACAACGTTTCTAGTACTTTTGCTGCATCTGCCTTCAGGAAGAAAGGCATCGTCAGAAACACGCTGCTGGCAGTTTGGGATGGTTTTGGGAGGTGACAGGTTCCCTTTAAGGGTGAATTCAAATTTGGCAGATTTTTTTCCCCAGAAATGTCTGCAACTGAAAATCAGCTCTGTGTGCATGGATTTCTGCAAGTTCCATTCAGATGAATGGGACAGTAGCAGGAATTCCTGCAACAAATCTGCAGCATGTGGTCATATCCTAAGTTACTTATAATTCAGTTGTAAAATCTTATTAATAGGTAAATTGTACTATTATGATTTTACTGTTTTTGAAAGTTCTTACCACAAGTCAAATTGCCTTCCCGCGGTCTCAACGGCACTTAAAGTCTACCTTACATCATTAATTCTACCACTTTTTACATGTACAGCTCATTTCACATTTTCTTTTACAGTATTCCCAGTGGGCGCAATAGCTTCACTAGAGCATTTGTAAGAAGCCCTAATATGAAGAGCTCGGTCTCCACAGCAAATCCTTCCAATGATACTGAAAGAAAAGAGGCACTTTACAGAATGTGGCTGTAACAGCAGGAAAGGACGTTTTCTAGCTCAAACTAAAAGCATTGCTAATACGGCTGTTATTCCAATGAATAGAAATATATTGTGTCACTTATCTTTATTTTTTTCCCCTATACTACGCCCTATATTACACAACCGCCCTGACTACAGTAATACGGTAATACATTGTACACTCACAGTTTCACTTCTTTAAATTAGAAGCCTACAGGAAATTGCTCTGCTGAGTAAGAAGTACGCAGCAGCTGCAGAGCGCTCAACCATCAAGACGACCGATTGGAAGCAAGGAATAATGATAGAAACAGCATAAATGCCAGGCAGATGCCCCACAAACCAGTCTCGTCTTATAGGCCTACCAGACTTTCTACGGCACATGCAGAACAGTGCTGCTAATATAATGTAGTAAGGACGTGGGGGAAATGTAGTATTCCTTCCATTCCTTTGTGACTTTTAGAACACCACTGTAACGAAATTTTGTCGCAAGTGGCGCTTCTTTCTCATAACGTTCTGAAAGGGATGGGGGTTGGCTCTGACACATTTATCATAATTTACAGATATTTTTTTTAGCATAAATACAGAAATCCAAGGCCGCTCCAGGCTGCTGTTCAGTTTCTTTTTAGGGGCAAGGTGTGCTGAAAGATGTGCCTAATATAGGACGAGGCATAAATTGGGTGCATCCTCTGCCAGCGTAAATCCAGTGTATAATACATTTCCCCCATGGTTGTATAATTGGATGCTCATGGGCACAGAAAACACAAAGGGAACCAGTTAGCACTGTCCTGCTGGCAGCGTGCAGTACTTTCAAGCACAGCTTCATTACTGCAGAGCAATACCAGCAGCTATGAGGCAGGAGATCCATGACCAGCAGCTTTTCTCATTAGTGAGCAGGTACTGTGTGGTGTTACATTGTACCCAAATACCAAACACCTACATTTATTCAGACACCAGACACCTATGTTATCAGAACGCAGAAAAAAAATCTGGCCAGACAAAAAAAAAAAAAAAAAGACAAATACTTACTGCTCCAGGTGGATGTTGGCCAGCGTCAGGACACTACGCACCGATGTAAACCGTGTCCTAACACTAGCCAAGTCCCTCCGCACAGAATGCCCGTTGCTCGTGGAACCGCAGGACACCTAAAAGGCTGCTATGGGGTAGCACAGTACCACTTCAGCTACATTGCTGTCCCTTCCTCCCAACAGATTGCCACCTTGTGTACCAACATCACATGACTGAAGAAGAGGACAAATAAAGCACTTTAAGTCACTTAAATATATATGACCAATAATCTAGTTAGGATCCAAATTAGAAAACTATTACAGGTGAAAATTGGTTAGCTCAGAAACAGACGCTAAAACTACTTTGCCTGTTAGCTTAAAGGGGTATTCCAGTTATATAAAGTTAGTAATCAGGAAAGATAACTATTAAATCAGGAGGACCCCCACTGATCATGAGAACCCCATGCCCCATTCAATTGTAAGAGAGTTCGGGAGATGGCTTAGTAGAGAGCTCTGCGATCTCTGGAACTATCATAACTGAATGGAGTGGCTGCGTACATGCCCAATCGGTTCATTTCTGGGGGCAATAGGTTCTCAGTGGTGGGACCCCCCACCGATCTAATAGTTACCACCTATCCTGTGAATAAGGAATAATTTTATATAACTGGACTACTCCTTTAAGACCATTTTTAGCTGTAGATCTCTTCTAGTGACAAGAGCCTACATACAACACATTAAAAGTCCTGAATTGTGAAATTACATTACATGCAAGTATGTACTGTACAGTGTCTTGCGAAAGTACTCACCCCCCCCCCATCCTTTGATATTTTTCCGGTTTTGTTGCATTATAATCTAAAATTAAAACCATTTTTGGGGGTTTGTATCGGACTGGGATGCCCAGTACCCACCAGAAGAACTGATTTGGGGGGCCCATCCTATAGCTACAAGGAAATATTAGGGTATGTCATGTTACATGGAACATAAACGCTAAAGATTTGCTGCATGCAAACATGTGACAGCAAATCCACAGTCTTTATGGACCAGCAAAGTAAATACAATTTTAGGAAATCTCATCCACATGCAATGAATAAAATCCCAGCATAAATTGGACTGCAGTGCGGATTTTAGATCAGCTGCATTATTTGGGTCGGATTTTGCTGCCGCTTATTTACATCCTTTTCTTTTTTTTTAGGTCTTAACACATACGAACATTGCACTAAACCAAACTGTATTGTGCACTGCCGTTCATCAATATTGTAGGATGAGGATCAGCGGCCTTTGGCACTCCAGCTGTTCTGAAACTACAACTCCCAGAGTCCTCTCAACTTCAGTGGTAGTTAGAAGAACAGCCAAGTATGCATGCTGGGAGTTGTAGTTTCACTGCATTTGGAGTGCCAAAGTGTGCCGATACCTGTTGTAGGCCATCAATACTGATCATAGGCTCTAAACTCCAGGTCCCCCACCAATCATCACAGTAAAAGGAGATCCCGATTCCTGCAAGTCCTGCCCCCATTTCTTGTTTACCCAGACACCATGGCTCCTCCATAAGACTGCTGTACCAAACACTGCAACTTGTCCTGTTTAAGTGAAAGAGATACAGCCATATGTACATGGAGGAAGGGGAAGAGAGCCATGGCCCCTTCAGTGTGATGATCAGTGGGGGCACAGATAACATGCAGCGATAACGCTCTGACTACAGATAATGTAGTAGAAGTCACCTGCAGTCCTATGTAACACCACAGATAACATAATGATAGCTCTGTGCATACAGATGAATGTAGTAGAAGTCACCTGCAGTCCTATGTAACACCACTAATAACAGAATGTATAGCTCTCTGCATACAGATCATGTAGTAGAATTCACCTGCAGTCCTATGTAACAGCACTAGATAACAGAATGTTAACTCTCTGCATACAGATCATGTAGTAGATGCTACTACATGCCCCCCTCCCCCACTCATACACTTACTTGGGAAGGGGGGGAGGAGACACACACACACACACACTATCTATTAGAGCAGGCATCCTCAAACTGCAGCCCTCCAGCTGTTGTAAAACTACAACTCCCACAATGCCCTGCTGTAGGCTGATACCTGTAGGCTGTTTGGGCATGCTGGGAGCTGTAGTTTTGCAACAGCTGGAGGGCCACAGTTTGAGGATGCCTATATTAGAGTGTATGTGTGACAGTGGAGTCCTGGAGGGGGTATGTCAGTGAAATGCCCCATGTATATCCTTGTGCCCTCCTGAGGCTGAGCTCCTCTGATGTACTGCCCTCCAGTCACATCCAGCTCTGGCCTGTGTGCTGACCGGACGGCATGACGTCCTGGAGGAGAAAGGAAGCATAGCACTGCGCGGCTAAGGCTACTTTCACACTTGCGGCAGTGTGATTCCGTCGACGGAACTGCCCGCCGGATCCGCCGATCTGTATGTGACTGAAAGCATTTGTGAGACTCATCTGGATGCGGATCCGTCTCTCCGCTTGTCATGCTGGACACCATTACATTCCTATGGGGAAAAATGCCGGATCCGGCAAGTCTTCAGTTTTTTTCGCTGGAGATAAAAACGTAGCATGCCAAAATGACTGAACTGAAGACATCCTGAACAGATTACTCTCCATTTAGAATGGGGATATACCTGATCAGTTATAGAGCCCCTGTGACGGAACTCTATGCTGGAAAAGAAAAGCGCTAGTGTGAAAGTAGCCCTAAGGCTCAGCCAACTAGGGTTAAGTTTATGTTACTTTCCCGGGCAGCAGGTTCGTGTGCGACTACCACTGTCACATACACAGAAGTAACTGAGGCTAGGGCTACACAGAGATACGTGTTGCGCGACTTCTTGTTGCTGAAAAGTTGCACAACATTGTTGCAATGTGACATCTGCAATATGGCTGTTGCAAGAAAATCCATCAATTTTTGCGACACCACTATCATTACAAAAAAAACGTTGCGCGACTTTTCAGCGACACATTCCGCCGTCTACCATTTGTTGTCACTGTGTAGCCCTGTCTGATGCCGACTAGCAGGCGCTCGTGTGACAGAGGGCCCACCGGGGGATCCTCCGCTGCTCCAGTCTGACAACACGTCTGCCTCTACTGGAAGTGCAAAACACTTGATATCTACAAGAGTCTCACAATTCTATAATCCTCTCACTACAAGGAAATATAACTGCTGCTAGTATGTATATTTAGTCTCTTGCCACGTGAACACACCACCATAGCGGATGTATTGCCATGGCCGAATATACTTTGCAGTAGTCTATGCTAGGACTCAATGGACAGTAAACTCATTTGTAGCCATTTGCCATCAGCAGCTGTTCCCCGGCTGCTTCATCTCCCCATTTGTGTTCGTGGTCTCCTGAGCAGAATTTCAATAGGAAACAAAAGCATTCTGTGCTCACCCGGAGAGGACTAGAAATAAATACACGTATGTTCACACACATGCTGGCTGAAGTAACCAGAGATGGATGAACTGTTCATTGTTCAAATGCCAACACTATTCTAGGCAAAGAGGAAAAAAGAAACGTGCGACACGACCCTGAATGTGTCATACAGAGAGCGCTGCCGCTTAGGAAACAGTGATCAACTGCCAAAGTTCATTTGAATAGGGTTGTTTTTGCGGCAAGCACATGGAGGTCTGCCAGCTCCATTCAGGTGAACGGATTTTCAGTTGCAGAATTTTCTGCACCAAAATTTGCTGCGTGTGAAAGGACCTTATATCTTTCACTTAGGCTACATGCACACGGCCGTATGTATTTTGCAGATCCGCAAAAAAAAAAAAAAATGGATGACGTCTGTATGGCATCCGTTTTTTGGGCAGATCCATTGCAACAATGCCTATCCTTGTCCGCAAAACGGACAAGGATAGGACATCAGATTTTTTTTTTTGCGGGGCTACGGACAGACATACGGATGCGGATAGCACATGGTGGACGCGGAAACAAAATAAGTTTGTGTGCATGAGGCCTTAAATGAAGGCTATTGCTCTTGCTTTCATGACGGGTAGTGCTCTCCAGGATTTAGAAACACTCATCGCACCACCTTTATGTCTGGTGGTCCTCCAAAAATAAAGGAAGACACACGGAACACAACAACGGAAACGGATCACTGAACAACAGAACCCCATTTTGCGAAACGGAACACAACAACGGTAGTGTGCATGAGGCCTAAGGCCCAGGAGCAGTGAATTTGTACCACATACACAGATAATAGTCTACAAAGTATCATATAACCAGGCACAAAGTACATCACTGTGAATCTATCTTAGGCCTGCTTCACACTTGCGTTGTGGCTTTCCGGTTTTGAGATCTGCCTCCAAACCAGAGTTAAATGGATCTGTGCCATTTAATGCAATCCGGTATGAAAATCATTGTAAGTCAATGGTGTTCGGATCTTTTTTTTTAGCTAAAAAAACAAAACAAAACAAAAAAAAAAGATCCTACTATAGACTTGACTTTTACGCTGGATACGATTTTCTCCGTTTCACAGACCGGACACGAAACCGCAGCAGCTTGCAGCGGCTTAGTGTCCGGTCAAAAACGCAACAGAACGAAACGCATCCTGATCAGTTTTGTCCCCAGTGACAATGAATGGGGACAAAACTGATTCGTTTTGGCCTGGTTTTGAGATCCTCGTCTGGATCTCAAAACAGGAAAGCCACAAGGCAAGTGTGAAAGAAGCCTTAGGCTACATGCACACGACTTCTCTGCAGACGTGAAAAAAAAAGTGCATAAAAAAAAATTTAAAGACGTTTATTTCACTGATGCCTTTTTGAGAGAGAGACGTTAGAAATTGACCCCTTCAATTGTATGGCGGCAGCCTGTCAGCGAAAAAACAGACAAGATAGAACATGTTCTATTTTTTTTTTACGTCCGTTTTTCACTGACAAAAGGCAAAAAGGCTATTGGTCTTAAAACAGACGTATTTAAAAAATGTAGCCCAAGTTATTCTTTTAATAATAATTTAAAAAAATCCCCATACACTGACAGTCCAGGGTGGAAATACTGGCAGGTCAGATACAAGGCTGTTTCTACTCTAATATTACTTAATCACTATGTTATAACAAACTACAAATTCCGGTCGAGCCCCGTGGGAGCAGCCAAAGAATCTGGCTTGCTGTCGTTTAGGCTACTTTCACACTTGCTGCAGAGTGGTCCGGCAAGCAGTTCCGTCGCTGCATGCAAACGGAAAGCATTTGTAGACTGATCCGGATGCGGATCCGTCTTATAAATGCATTGCAAGAACGGATCCGTCTCTCAGTATGTCATCCGGAGAAACGGATCTGTTATATATTTTTTTTCCACATTTTTACCGGTCTGCGAGTGGTTCTAACACATTTAATTGTAAATTAATGCCGGCAACTGATACGGAATTTTAGACGGAGATAATACCGCAGCATGCTGCGGTATTTCCTCCATCCAAAACGCAGTTCAGTGACTGAACTGAAGACATCCTGATGCATCCTGAACGGATTTCTCTCCATTCAGAATGTATGGGATGAAACTGATCAGTTATTTTCCGGTATTGAGCCCCTATGATGGAACTCTATGCCGGAAAAGAAAAACGATAGTGTGAAAGTACCCTTATTCCCATCATTTACTCAATTACCTCATATATGCAACCTGGTTGGCCTCGATTATACTTTCTATGTAGCACTTATTTCTTGCTGCTTAAATAGTAAGATTAGGCTCTGTCCCCAGGGGCATTCACAGTCTAAGGCCTGATGCATATGACCGTTACGTTTTTTTGCGGTCTGCAAACTGTGGATCCGCAAAAAACGAAAGCCACCCGTGTGCCTTCCGCAATTTGCGGAACGGGCGGCCCATTGTAGGAATGCGTATTCTTGTCCGCAAAAGAATGCGGGGCTACGGAACGGAGCAACAGATGCGGATAGCACACGAGCAGACCGTCCCAGGCTATGAGCTGTGCTCTACGATTGGCCAGCGCTGCAGCAAGGGACAACTCTGCCCAGTAAAACAGAGGGAGCTGCAGACACCGGAGCCTATACCGGGCGAACAGAGCGGCGCCCAGACATACTAGTAAGTGCAGGGGGACCCCCTGGGCGCCGCTCTGCCCACTGATATAGTTAGGTTTTAGTTTTTAAACTAGTGAAAGGTCCTCTTTAAATGCTAGTTGTCTGCTAGAACGTTTGGTCGGTAGTCACACGTGTCGGTGATTGTCTAAAGCCACCTTAGGCCTCCTGTTCACTACTATATCTATTTTGCGGTCTGCAAACCACAGATTCACAAAATACGGATTCCTTCCATGTGCAATCCATAGTTTATCAGTCCCATTTATAGAAATGCCTATTATTGTCCACAAAACAGATGGGAATAGGACAGGCTCTATAATATGCAGGAGCCCATCTATGTAAAAATGGAGAAGCCAAGCTTGAATAGAGGCGGGGGGGTTAGACATCTATTGTCTGCCACATACAATGCTGTCTTGACACCTTTTTCTGGGAGGTCATTATCACCTACTGACTCCAATTAGGATAGGAAAATCAACATCTTTGACCCCATGCTGGGTATAATGACCTCTGACCCCATGCTGGGTATAATTACCAGATGTTGATTCAGTTACATATTTATTCCCAGAGAATTCTTGTACAGTCACTCAGAATTGAGAAAGCTCGTTGGAAGGACGAGTGAAACGTTTTCAAGAAATCTACAGTAAGTCCAGTTGCCTTGATTTATTCTTTACAGATATACCATGACCTGGATAAATGAGAACCTTCACTATAATATGCAGCCCAGCTGCATGGACGCCGACGGCACATGGATGTCATCTGTGTGCTGTTCTTTTTTTATTTTTTTTGCAGATCCATAGAAATGAATGGGTCTGTGTGTGATCTGCAAAAAATGCAGCTCTGACAGACCAAAAATACAGTCGTGTGCATGAGGCCTAAGGGTCCCTACACACAAATGTGCACTGGCATTTCTTTGGGTTGTAAAAACGTGATGATAACCACATGCGCTTTTTTTAAGCTACCCAAGTTTTTCCCAGTACATGTGTACCTTTTTTCAGACATTTGTTTCGCTGCGTTTGTCCACCAGCATTTTCTTCATGCCATTTTTTCCCCTTTAGAGAAAGTCATGTGAAAATACCTGAAACATAATGTCAAGAGCCGTAGAACGTGGCGTTTTTGAAAAGAATCCAGAAAGAACAAAACCAACAACTAATGAACAAAAACACCAGTATCAAGAAATATGTTTGTGTGACCTGCATTTAAGATTTCTCATAGACATTCAGCTAACATCTAGCTGCTTTTTTTTCTTTACAACAAAAAAAAAAACAATAAACACACAAAAATGCAGACCACCACCATTAAAAATCTACATGTGTGGATAAGGGTTTCCCGGCTCCATATATTTATGACCCATCCTCAGGGTGTTGGTCCCCCACTGATCATGTATTTATGACCTATTCTGAGGACAGGTCATGACTATTAGGAGCACAGAAAACCCCCTTTAAGCTACAGGGGAAGCACACAAAAGAAGTATCATAAATAGCAGTCCTCTGCAGATTTGAGGTCAGTTCAGTAGCAGGCAGGAGAATGAAGAATGAGCTTGGAAGCTGCTGCTGGAAACAAAGACAGCAATAATCCAGCATGTAGCTAGCTAGCAAGTGTAGATGTCTGTATGACACTACTCATAAGGGTACAACACCTCAGGGCATAGATAGGGCTACAGAGCAGTTTAAAGGGAACCTGTCACCTAGATTTTGTGTATAGAGCTGAGGACATGGGTTGCTAGATGGCCACTAGCACATCTGCAATACCCAGTCCCCATAGCTCTGTGTGCTTTTATTGTGTAAAAACAATGATTTGATACATATGCAAATTAACCAGAGATGAGTCCTGTACGTGAGATGAGTCAGGGACAGGACTCATCTCAGGTTAATTTGCATATGTATCAAATCGTTTTTTTTACACAATAAAAGCACACAGAGCCTTGGGGACTGGGTATTGCGGACGTGCTAGCGGCCATCTAGCAACCCATGTCCTCATCTCTATACACAAAATCCTGGTGACAGGTTCCCTTTAAGTACTGCAGAGAAGTTAAGGGCAGAACTGAATGGTTTAAAGAAGTTGTCTAGTCATTCATTCGGGAAGCAGCCAAGGCCTGTATAATGGTCAGGCCTGTTACCCAGACCAGCCAAATGGACCGCCCACTGGACCCCTAAATCCAAAATGAGCATAGGTTTAAATGAAAATACTGGTGTCACCCATAAAAACATATAGAGATCTACTCAGCTCATTATGTTGCCTGCTAGTGTCTGCAAAGTAGACAGCATTTTCAGCGAGGCAGGTTCCCTTTAAGCAGGTTAAATGACAGAGGTTGTCATATTGTCAAAGTACACTGATATGTAGATGAATATCTCAATCCAATGGCTATATACTTATCTCTGCACCCTTTGGCCTACAATTCTCTGCTACTGTTATTATCTCGAACCACCTTGATATGCAAACACTTATAAAAAGAAAATATTTCACTATTTATTTGCTTAGTTCACATGCAATAAACTCATCATGGACAGTCGCTACCAGCATTGTCCCCAGTCACATGGCACGTGGAAACTATTTCAGCTATGCACCCATTACCTGCATGGCTTCATGTGTAGCTGGAGGGTAAAGGTGGGTTACATTAAGCATACTTGTCTCTCCATGAAGTAGGATAATGGAGAGAACGAATACCGTATGTCTTTGCCTCACTAGAAAATAGCACAGATTAGAAGTAACAGTATAGAAAGCTATACAGTAACTGAGACAGATGTCAACTAAGGCTACTTTCACACTCGTGTTTTGGGAGGATCCATCATGGATCTGCAAAAACTGATCCGTGAAAATAATACAACCTCATGCATCCATCATGCACGGATCCGTTTGTATTATCTGTAACACAGCCAAGACGGATCTGTCACGAACTCCATTAAAAGTCAATGGGAGACGGATCAGTTTTCTATTGTGCCAGATTGTGTCCCTATTGACTTACAGTGTGTGCCAGTACAAATCCATTTGGCTCAGTTTCGTCAAGCGGACAGCAGCGTTTTGGTATCCGCCTCCAGAGCGGAATGGTGACTGACCGGAGGCAAACTGATGCACTCTGAGCGGATCCTTTTCCATTCAGAATGCATTAGGGCAAAACTGATCCGTTTTGGACCGCTTGTGAGCCCTGAAAGCATCTCACAAACTGAAAGCCAAAACGCCAGTGTGAAAGTAGACAAAGATGTCTACGTATGTCAACTAATAAGTTTAGTAACTGTCAGAGATATTGTGGCTTTGCTCAGATTTCATTAGACAATAGGCTGAACTTTAAAAGACATAGGGAAATTAATGATAAAGAAACTATATCAACAACATTAAAGCGATTGTCCCATGAAAAATATTCTATAGTTTACAAACCAGTCCTTGGATCGGAATGCTTTTGTAACTGCATGTAATTAAAAACTTAGTAAAGCCACTACTGTCTAATTTCTCTGTCCACCTCACTGCAGTGGACGCACATGTTAATTTCCATCCTTCAGGGAAATTGGAGCAATGAATGTGGAGACCTGTTGATCCATGTGAGGTACAGAGCTGGTTCTAGCTTCGTTAGAGATGGTCATGCTCCATATGATGTCTGATGATCATTTTACACATTAATCATGGCATAACCCCTTTAAGTAGAATACAAAAAAAAGGAGAGATGCGAGTTACTTAAAGGGGTTCTGCACTTTGTTTATTCTGATGATCTATCCTCTGGATAGATCATTAGCTTCTTATCGGCGGGGGTCCGACACCCAGGACCCCCGCCAATCAGCTGTTTGAGAAGGTAGCAGCGCTCCAGTAGCGCCGCGGCCTTCGCACTGTTTACCGCCGGCCCAGTGACGTCACAACTAGTATCAACTAGTGTGTGTGGGGCTAAGCTCCATTCAAGTGAACAGAGATTATCCCCGCCCACGCTAGTTGATACTGGTCGTGACGTCAGTGGGCAGGTGGTAAACAGTGAGAAGGCTGCGGTGCTACTGGAGCGCAGCTGCCTTCTCAAACAGCTGATGATCTATCCAGAGGATAGATCATCAGTTAAAACAAAGTGCAGGACCCCTTTAAAACACAGTATGAAAGGTTTGCGGTTTACTGGTAAATAACTATTACAAACAATGGCTGCATCTAATTTTCTGCCAAGGAGTAGACCAATCAGTATCCAGCTACCATCACTCAGGCCTATCAGTGCAAAATTGACTAGGGCTCATTTACACTGAGCAATGCAGGACGCGGGGGAGTGAAGTGCTGCGAGCACTGTACTCACTCCTCATCTCTGGTCTCCTCTGGGCTGCGCTGCACTGTGCTGACTATGTACAGGGCGCATTATGACCTGACACTGCACACAGTCAGTGACAGTGCTAGAGGAGACCAGCGAGAGGGGACTGCAGGAGAAGACACCAGACATAAGGAGCAGCAGCTGAGCAGGAGAGGCAAGTATATTTATTTATTTGGAGCCTGATCTGAGGTCTGATGGGGGCCTGAGCATCTGATATGGGGGGGTCTGATCTTAAAGGAAGGGGGTTATTTTTTTGTATCGTCACACATTATAGGGGGTATTTATGTCCTGGTGCATATTATAAGGGAGCATTTTTCTAGTAGCACACATTGTAAGGAGAATTATTACTACTGTGGGAATACGTGGAACACGATTACTAGTTTGGGCACTATGGGGGCATTATTACAATTGGAGCACAATAGGAACATTACTACTATTGGGGGCACTGTTAACACTGAATGCACGCTGGCAGATAATCATTTCTATTGGTGAGACTTTGGGGAGCACTATTACTGTGGGGGGCACCCTGGCACAGTAGCAGCCTAGCGCAATTATTCTTTGCATAGGGGTCCTCTGCTGTCTGTGTCCGCCCCTGGTCAGCGTCATGCTATTCTGTGGTGAGGAATTCAAGTGCTTGGACAATAACCGTTATCCAAGTGGTGGAGAACTTAACAGATCTTTATATCATGGAACAGAAATGTAATACACATGTAATACACATGACCACTATCAGTACATGTACTGAGCAGGAGAGTGGGCACCACCTCTACTGTAAATTTTAAGACAAAAAAGGGATGCTACACATAAAAAATGCGCACTTCAAGATAAAATGAATTAGAAAAATCTATAAAATCGCCAACACAGACGTGAACACTGTTTAAATGTGTCAAAATGTCTGAACAATGGGACATCCAGAAGAACCCCAGGGTATACAACGCAATCACAGGATCACTGTAATAGTAGAAAGAATAGGATATCCAGGTTCACGGTAACTGATACTACAGACCTTTGTCCTGCCGTTATCAATGGCAGCTTCCTCAGTGGTGAGGAAGCTGAAAGGAAACGGCGTTTGATAGTGAGACAGCAGGCTGTAGTATCACGCTTTAAACCTGGACATCACATGGTGGTTGTTATCTAGGTAACCTCAAGTCACACACACTGCACGGCACAGGGAGCGGCACTTACAGCAAGAGTCACCGGGTATTCGCTAAATCACTGTAAAAGCAGGAGGAACGTGCCTTGAAGAGTAACACAGAGGAAGGAGTATTCCATTTCCATATGGCTTCTCTTCCTGGCCCCAAGGGGAAACAAATTCTGCCATCAGAGTCATTTGCAGATATGCAACACCTTATATCCTACACAGGAAGGTATCCAATGTCAGTGGACACTATGGTATACACTCTGGGGAGATCCATCATCTCCCTTCACCAGTTTTGTAGCACAAACACCATGAGTTTGTGCGCCAACCTTGCCACTTTCTGAAAAGGGGGCATGGCAAACTGAGGGGACAGCAGGCCCAGCACATTTATCTTCATTTATGCCAGTTTTAAGGTGGAAATGAAGACTGAAATCTACGTAGGTGAACCCAATGGCACATTTAGACGCGACGAGCGAGTAGGCAATTATCAAGAAGGGACCGTTCCGTCCCGATATCTGCCTGCTTGTCAGTAAAGGTGAAGAGTTGCATGTACATGCAGCAATCCCCTCCACTGTATGGGGACGAGCAATGACTACTGCCATGGTTTCTACCTAGGCAGCAGATTTTTGTTTACACAGCAGGATCCGCTGCTCAGAAAAGAGGACTTCATGTGCTGCACGAAAGCTCAATTCACCCAAAGAGTTGGCATCAAAAAGTTGGAATTTAGTTGCACAAATGACATTTGCGCAATACATTGGTGACTTTTTAGGGTTTCATGTCTCTAACGTCACTTTTTACAAAGTAGGCTGGGGGGCCTTTAAGATCCAACTGATTTAATATCATTTACACCAGGCATGTCCAAACTGCGGCCCTCCAGCTGCTGCAAAACTACAACTCCCAGCATGCTATAATAGCTGTAAAGCTATCAAGGCATGCTGGGAGTTGTAGTTTTGAAACAGCCGGAGGGCCGCACTTTGGACATGCCTGATTTACACTATATATCTGCCATGGCATTTCTAGAGCAAGGACAGGTGGCTTCACCTCAGCAAATGGCATTTAACACAGACAAAGTTAATACCACATGAGCACTTCCTAATGTATTGTGATTGTCCACATTGGCTCCTTTTCTGGCTTCATTTTTCCATCACATTGTACACTGCTCGTTTCCAGGTGTTATGGCCACTGCTGCAGCACAAAAACAAGGAGGCCGTGGCGGGAGCTGCTGCGCATGCGAGCCTATGCGCACTCCCGCGGTCCCGGCCACCAGAGAGGTCAGCACTTTTTCCTATAGTGTGCAAGCATGGCCACCGCTGCTGGATTGCAGGGTGGTTGTAACCCCTAGAAACGAGCAATGTATAATACTTTCAGTACAAATCTCGGTTTCTAGATACTTTACATTTGAAAAGTGGTTTTTATTACAGGCCCCATAGGAGTTGTAGCTCAGTTGTCATACTCTTAAAAGGCAAGTATGCAGTAATAAGGGGACATGCGTGTCATATTACTGAAGAGTATGGGGAAAGCGCTGTGACTGCCCCATAGGAGATCTAGTTCACCGTAGAGCGGGAATTCGTGGAAAAAGAATAAAGACAATGCAGATCATACACAGCAGGAAGAAGGTAAGATATTCTTCTAATCTAATATAAAGAATGCCAGGCACTGCTAGGATATTCAGCACCGACCTATGCCCGTGCTCAGCAATAGGAATACTTCTCCTATCGATTACGCCCACGGATCTTGGCATAAATGACAAACTTTTCAGTAAAATGCCTTTATTAAGGGTTCATGCACAGGAACGTATTTTCTTTCCATGTCATTTCTGGTTTTTTTGGGGTTTTTTTTTTTGCGGACCATATGCGGAACCATTCTCTTCAATGGGTCTGCCAAAAAATAACTGTACTCCGTATTTCCGTTCCGAAAAAAAAATAGAACATGTCCTATTATTGTCTGCATTATGGACAAGGATAGTACTGTTCTATTAGGGGACCGCTGTTCCGTTCCTCAAAATACGAAATGCACCAGGATGTCATCCGTATTTTTTGCGGACCGCAAAATATATACGGTAGTGTGCATGAGCCCTAAGGCTGAGCCAAGTGCTGCACCACATAATGTATGTACTGAATAGGCACCAATGATAAATCAAAAGATTCCCCCAGGGTCGCAACTATTCACTCCAGGTAGCTGGTAGACAAAGGGAGCATTATTCCAGTAAACGTGCAGCCTGAAATCATTAGCCTTGTTCACATTACTGAGTGGCCCTATGACGACAGAATCGTCTGCCCTCATACTGACAGCCACTCGGGGTTTTCTTGCATAGGACACATAATAATAATGCCGACTACTGTAAATCTATGTGTTGTAATTAGAGAGAAGCGAATTTCATATAAAAGGTGAATTGCGTTATGGATTCCGTTACCACGGACCATAACGCAGTTCTATGATGGAATGCATAATGGAATGCCTTTAGAGGAATTCCATCGTAATAGAAGTCTATGGGCTGCATAACGGATCTGTCCAGTTTCCTCTCCTGCATAACGAAAACGGGACGCATCTGTTATGCAGCCCATAAACTTCTATTATCACGGAATGAATAAGTGAATGTCTCCAAAAGGCATTCAGTCATAGAATTGCGTTACTGATAATACAACCATCTGCATCCGTTATGAACAGATCCGGTTGTATCATCTTTAACATTGCCAAGACGGATCAGTCATGAACTCCATTGAAGGTCAATGGGGGACAGATCCGTTTTCTATTGTGTCAGATTATGTCACTTGCGTTGGGGGTCATGCCGGATCAGTCTTGCTCGGCATCCCAGGACGGAAAGCAAACTACAACGGTTGCGGTTTGCTCTCTGGTATGGGAACGCAACTAAACGGAACGGAGCACATTTTGGAGCACTCCGTTCTGTTCAGTTCAGTTTTGTCCCCATTGACAATGAATGCGGACAAAACTGAAGCGTTTTTTTTTTCCCCGGTATTGAGCGGAAAACTAAAACGCTAGTGTGAAAATAGCCTAAAACTAGGGGCAGTACACAGCATTTTCAAATTAGGACAGCTGCAATAATTATCACACGTTTGTCACCTATATGAACACATCGAGTAGCACAAAACACGCAGGCACATGCAGAAAGACATGGGTTGAAAATGAAAAAAAGAATACTGTCCAAAAATAACAACAGTTGCTACTGAAGCTGCCAAATGACCCCAGCCTAATAATTACGCTTCCATTTCTAAGGGCTCAGTCACAATCTTAAAGGGGCTGTGCACTGGTTTAATACTGAAGACCTATTGTCAGGATAGGTCATCAATATTTGATCACACCCGGGATCTCCGCCCATCAGCTATTTGAAGAAAACAACGGAGTTCGTGCTACTTCCACTTCAAAATTACCGACGCGCCATCTCCTTTGCAGCAGCAGCGGCGCAGTGCAATTACAATGAACAGCGGTCTCTAATAAGGAGGCGATGTGCAGGTAATATTGAAGCTGAAATGGAGAATATGTACAGCACATATCCATATAAATAACGCAGTGTAGTGCTACTGATGAGGATGCCTTCACACGCTGCGGGTTTTGGTGCAGACATTTCCGCTACCGAAATTCAATTCATTAAATGGGGCGACAAGCACACGGATGTCCGCAAGCCCTTTCAGGTAAATGGAACTGATTTTCAGTTGCGGAAATTTCTGCAATAAAACCCGCAACGTGAGAAGGATAACTTATGCAGCTAGTCTGTTGTCACAAATGACTAAAAATCCAGCTGAAAAATCTGCTGCAGTTTTGCAGAAACTACATGAAAAACTGCGACAAAACCACAAGTACATGCAGGTTTTGCTGCAAAAAAGAAAGCCATAAGACAATTGGAAAGGGTGAAATCCGCAAGAGAAGTCCACTGTATAAATTTACATTCTGCGGATTTCAAGTCTGCAGCTCTTCTGCATTTTTTTTTTTTCACAGTAGGGCTCATGCACACGAACGCGTGCCGCCATTCCGTGCATTGGGGTCAGCAAATTGCAGTCCCCAATGCACAGTCCTTGTGGCTGGCGCAGACGGACGCAGAACCATTTAACTCGAAAAGGTTCCATTTTTGCGGTGCGGAGGCACGAACAGAAAACCCATTCACTTTGGGCCTGCAATTTGTAAGGGGCGGTACAGAACCGGACGAAAGCACTGCAAAGTGCTTCCGTGGGAATTTCGTGATGCGGTGCACAAACGTCCAATGCCCGTATATTGCAGACCCGTTGTTTGTGGGCTACAATACTGGCCCTATGAGCCCGTATGTGGATGGGAATTCTGAAATTCTCACTCATTTTGCTGGCACTGTACTGTGGATTTGCTGCAATAAAATCCACTGTGGCAAATCAACAGCTAATCAGTCACGCGTGACCCCAGCCTTATACAGTTAGGCCTCGTTCACACTTCAGTGTTTGGTCAGTGATTTGTGAGCCAAAACCAGAAGTGGAGCCACCACAGACATGAGGTAGAAGGGAAAGATCTGCTCCTGTTCTGTGTTTAGAGTTGCACCTGGTTTTGGCTCACAAATCACTGATGGAAATCACTGACTAAACACTGAAGTGTGAACGAGGCCTTAGTGTTCTTTTTTTCTTTTACTCATGAAGTATAGCAACTCCCTTTTAGAGCATATATTTTCGTCTGCTCTCTCACACAGGTTTGGTGGCATTTTTCTGCAGTTTTACATGGCATTTTTTTCCAATCATTTTTTGTTACTGGTATTTTATTCATTAGGTGGCGTTTTTTACATCCATCTTTTCAAAATGCTTCAGGATGTGGCTCTGGGGTTTGTCTCAGGCATATGACACCTCTTTCACTATGCGTTTATAAAAAAAATTAAAAAAAATGCAGTTCAAACACTATAAAATGATCACAAAAAACTCTGCAAATTCTGGCGTTTTATTACTGGTGCACTGAACCTGAGGAAGTATACATTACTAGTAGTGTTGATCGAGCACCAAAGTGCTCAGGCCGAACACATCGGGAGGGTGTCTGGTTTACAGAAAAAGGTTAGAAATTGATGGAAACACCACCAAAATGGTTTGGAAACAGCATTGGGAAGACATCTGGATGCATCTTGGATTCTTATTACCTACGACATACAATAGACAACCACACAAAGGCTATATGCCAAACGCCGGGTATGCGCAAGCCAACAATCTATCCATGAGACAGATACAGGCAGCACACCTTACAATGGCAGCCTTGTGCACTATGAGACATTCAAAACCAGCTCTCAACTGACTGAGAGACAGTAAGCCTCAAAGTTGCTTCATAACTGTTGGATGGCTTGGGTGGACCTGCACACCTATATCATTATCATTAGAGTGACAAAATGTTTTCTGATTGTCCTAACATAATATTCAATAACCTTTCTATACAGTTGTGTCATGTAAAATAATTTGCATGGTAAGGTATGCTGACTATCTGTCTCATGGATAGATTGTTGGCTTGCACATACCTGGCTTTTGGCATATAGCATTTGTGTGGTTGACTATTGTATGTCATAGGTAATGGGAGTCCAAGATGCATCTAGACATCCTTCCCATGCTGTTTCCAAACCATTTCGGTGGTGTTTCCATCAATTTTTAACCTTTTTCTGTGAACCAGACAACTTTTCTTCAGAGCAGGGGGTACCTGGTTTAATGCTCGGGTCTCCCATTGATTTTCATTGTGTTCAATAGTACTTGAGCATACACAGTATTCAGCCGAACACTGCGATGTGCCGAGCATAGCGATGCTTGAGCTGAACTGCTGTTCGGCCGAGCATGCTCGCTCAACACTATACATTACTAAAAGATAATCTCACAGTGTGCACCCTAGAGGGTATAAGACCAGATTCTCTGCAGCACAACAGTAATGGAGGCACATAGCTGTATGGGCACATAGGTATCTGGACTGCAATGTCTTCATTCAGTTTCTATGCTAATATGGCTTCAGGTCCTGTTGTCACCTTGCAAACATGATGGCAAAAACACCAAACTCCTCCCTAAAATGCTATTCTATGGTCAGGTTATGTTTTGGGTGGAAATCCACTTATTCAGCCATGTGAAAGTTTTTATAAAGACTATTTCTATTATTAAGTTTTTCTTTCTCTATTGTCTGACTAGAAAATTATGACAGTTAGATTCTGACACCTTTAAAATTGTTATAATTACTTTTATTGTACCTTAGGGAGCTAAACTGGACTGTCTAGGTAATAAACTGCAGGCCAGAGGGACTTTAAGAGGATCTGGTTGGTTGCTAATGTTTCTTTATGAGTAGACGACTTCCATGGAGATTTACAGTAGCTCCCACCACTCCTGTTTGAGCAATGCAGGTCTGGAATTTCAGACTTCCCATCAGAATGCACTTTGTCAAAAATAGAAAAAAACTCCAGTTCATTTCAGGCCTTGGGCCAATATCCCACCTCTCATTTAATCAGTGAGCAGCTTCGGCATTGGTCCGACACAGGAACCAGGCATGAGCACATGCCAGTGTATCATCTAGTTTATTGCCAAAGACTGTGCCACTTTGTATTCACTGGCAAAGCACAAAATCGGCAGCTTATAAATCTGGATTTCATACACTTATATGACCAGAAGAAAAATGAAACTCTGGTTGTATAAAAATAACTATTCTTATAAGTTGCTTTTACTGGACGGCTTCCAGTTTTCCGAACAGATTTGTGCAGCGTGCACTTTAGGGCACACATCCCCTCAACGGTTTATTCTCTTAGTGAAAGAAGAACTTTAAGACGAAAGAGGAAATCTAGTTTGGCAGCAGGCATGCCAAAAAATAGGGATCTTCATTGCTCAACTGAAACTTTGAAATCTTCCTCTGTGAGCTGAAGAAATCCAGAGCCCTGCAGCCCCACAACGGAGCCTTTACAGGGAGCTTGCTGGCCTAAATCTACCAAACGCACATGAAAGCCGACACTGGGGCTCCTCATCCGGAAATCTAGAGACCAGACTTCAAATGAACATGCCAGATCTTCACACATAAAGGCTGCACGCTATCTGTGCAGGACCTAAGCAAAGGGCATGGGATAGGCAGCACGTCTGGAGCAGGCCAGAGGCAAGGGAGCAGGAAAAAAGCATAAAGACATACCTTCTTTTGGTTCATCTGACTCTGAGCTCATGGTGTCAGTGGAAGTCACTGGAGACCAAGATTACAGCTGACGTGCACTCTGAGCAGCAGAAGCAGCAAGTCAACTTCTCAAAGAAAAAAATGAAAAAAAGGCAGGATGAAAAGAGAAAAGTTCTGCAAGTCTGGCCAATCACTAAGAGGCGGAATAGAGGGCGGCCCGAGCCCTTCTCAGCCCTGTCTGGAGAGCAGCAGCACCTTTAGACAGGCATGCATTCAGGAGGACTGCACTACAATCCACACGGTCTTCCTGCCAGTTTCTTTTGAGGGGAGGGGTGCTGCTTGTCACAACATGACTGAATTACAGGAAGTTCTACTGAGCAATGCTACATGTTCACCATGTCTGTAAACTGATTGTCATAGCTCTGCTCCCTAAGGCTAATATCTCCAGTAGCAGCAGCATTGATGTTACTGGTGCTCGGCCCTCCAAAGTGTCCCAGTCAGAGGTGTGTCATGTAACAACCAGGGCTTGGCTCCTAGGAACGGGATGGTGGGAGAAGCTGCATACTAACACGAGGTTGTCAAGAGAAAAAAAAAAAAAGAAAAAAAAGCCAAGTAATCATAAGGGGGCAGCGTCTTCAAAAGTCACCCCCCAAGCTGAGATCTTGAGGACTGTGGCTGCAGGTCGGCATTATATTTGCTCATACATGTACTTTCATATAACAGCTTCACTGATCATAAATGGAAAGGCACAGCCCCCCCCCCCGGCAGAACGGATCCGACAGGCTGTTCACCCTGTCAGATCCGTCCTGCGGCTATTTCGCCGTGCTGCCGCTCCGTCCCCATTGACTATAATGGGGACGGGGGCGGAGCTCCGGCCCAGCACGGCTAAAGCCGCCGGACTAAAAAGCCTGATATGCAGTAATTTTAGTCCGGCGGCCTTCTGCCGTGCATCGCCGGACTCATGTGGATGATGCATTGTTATGGGGGGGGGGGGGGGGGGATCTGTAGATGAGGCATTGTTATGGGGGGGGGGGATCTGTGGATGAGGCATTGTTATAGGGGGGGATCTGTGGATGAGGCATTGTTATAGGGGGGGATGTGTGGATGAGGCATTGTTATGGGGGGGGGGGATCTGTGGATGAGGCATTGTTATGGGGGAGGGAATCTGTGGATGAGGCATTGTTATGGGGGAATCTGTGGATGACACTGTCATGGGGGGGATCTGTGGGTGATGCACTGTTATGAAGGATCTGTGGATGACACTTATGTGATTATAACCCCCATCATCCTAAAGAATACACTGATGTACTGTAGGTACTGTACATTGGTGTATTCTCAAGGATGAGGGGAGTTATAGTCAGATTAAATATAAACACTGTCCAGGGACTGTTCTGTAATTGGCATGTGTTTATATTAAATATGACTATAGCCCCCCTCATCCATAAGAATCCACTCATACACTGCAGTACATGGGTGGTGTATGAGCAGAGAGTAGCAGGGCTGCAGGCACAATGACAGAGGAGCTGGAGCACACAGTGTGACAGGTATTCAGTCTGAAGTGCACACAAAACGAGTAGTGCACACAGGGCCCTGGAGCTCAGGTCAGTGCTGGGATATCTGGGGGTCCCCCGGCAGCAGGAGAAGTTTCCACTTACTGGAGCTGCGAGCGCCGGTCGCGCACTGGACGGGCGGGCTGGCGGCAGCAGAGCACAATAAGTGAAGCAGCCAGCCTGCCCATCCCTGCCCTGGTGCGGTCTTGTTAAGGAAGCGCAGGCTGGAGGCAGAAGCCTTCAGTGTAGCCGCCAGCCCACCCAATAGTTTAATGGCAGGCTAAGGAGCTGTTGGTGAGAGCTCCTGAGCCACCTAATTTGCATTAGTTTTATAAGAAGCAGTGACTTTTTGCCTCCACTTTGGAGGGGGGAAAAAAAAAAGTGCGTTTTATAAAATGAAAAATACGGTTCATATACACACACACACGAGACAATAAACATAAAATGAAAACGTATACCGTATTTTTCGCCCTATAAGACGCACCGGCCCATAAGATGCACCTAGGTTTTTGAGGAGGAAAATAAGAAAAAAATATATTTTGAACCAATAGGTGTGCTTTTGGTGGGTTTTGAACTAATTGTGGTCTGTGGATGGCGACACTTATGGAGGATCTGTGGGCGACACTTATGGGGGATCTGGCGTGTATAATCGTATCTGTATTCTGTAATAGTTAATTGTGTATATACACAATATAATTGTGTATAATTGTGGTAATCGCATAATCAGCGCTACTTACAACTACAAGCGCTCGGTAGGTAGCAGAGAGGAGGCAGGCCGGGAGGACGGGCGCTGGCAGCGTGAGTCACTACGTCATGCACCCACGCCACCTGCTTCATCCATAAAGTGGGCGGCGCAGGCGCATGACGTAGTGACTCACGCTGCCAGCGCCCATCCTCCCGGCCTGCCACCTCCCTCCTCTCCGCTACCTACCGAGCTTTTGTAGTTGTAAGTAGCGCTGATTATGCGATTACCGGTATATACATGATTAACTATTACAGAATACAGATACGATTATAAAGTGAGCAGGGCCCGTGTAGTAGAATACAGTCACTGCACAGGCCCCGCTGTCATTATAAATGCAGATGCCGGCCCCAGCCCCTCCTCCCTCAGAGCCGATACACCCGCTGCGCGGCATCGGGGCGGGTGTATCATTGAAAATACGGCAAAATCAGCAGAATTCGCCCCATAAGACGCACTGCTATTTTTCCCCCACTTTTTTGGGGGGGGGGGGGGGTGCGTCTTATAGGGCGAAAAATACGGTATATAGCACAATACAGTAAGTATAATTATTATAGCCTTAGTGTAAAACTTTGTAACAATCTGCAATATACAATATCTGAAGCAGATATTCTGAAAAATTGTTGTATTTTTTTACCTCAATTTTACTATAAAATTTCTTTACAGATAACATTTCTTGTAAATATTCTGTCTGAATCTAGCAACAGTTTGCCTTGTTCAGGACCTTCTAATGTTCTAATATTTTCTCTTAATAAGCCGTAATACTGGCTTATATGTGGCTGTAATATGCGTCGCTGCCACTGACTGCTTGCTGTTGCTGAGATTGCTGGCACTGACTGGTGGCTGAAACTGCTAGCACTGAGTGCTGGCTGTGGCTGAGACTGCTGGCACTGACTGGTGGCTGAGACTGCTGGCTGCCGCTTGTAGCCGAGACTGCTGGCACCGAGTGCTGGCTGTAGCCGAGAATGCTGGCACTGACTGGTGACAGACTGGTGGCTGAGACTGCTGGCAGTGGCTGAGACTGCTGGCACTAACTGGTGGCTGAGACTGCTGGCACCGAGTGCTGGCTGTAACTGAGAATGCTGGCACTGACTGGTGGCTGAGACTGACTGCTGGTAGTGGCTGAGACTGCTGTCTGTGGTTTGTGGCTGAGACTGCTAGAAATGACTGGTGGCTGTGGCAGCTGGCTTGTGGCTGAGACTGCTTGCACTTACTGATGGCTGTGGCTCTAACTGCTGCGCGTGGCTGGTGGCCAAAACTGGTGTCTGTGGCTGAGACTGCTGGCACTGACTGGTGGGTGAGACTGGAGACTGCTGGCTGCGGCTTATGGCTGAGACTGCTGGCTGTAGCTGAGAATGCTGGCACTGACAGGTGGGCGAGACTGGAGACTGCGGCTTGTGGCCGAGACTGCTGTCTGTAGCTGAGAATGCCGGCACTGACTGGTGGCTGTGGCTAGTGGCACTGACTGCTGGTGGCTAAGGCTACTTTCACACTAGCGTTCGGGGGTCCGCTTGTGAGTTCCGTTTGAAGGCTCTCACAAGCGGCCCCGAACGGATCCGTACAGCCCCAATGCATTCTGAGTGGATGCGGATCCGCTCAGAATGCATCAGTTTGGCACCGTTTGGCCTTCGCTCCGCTCAGCAGGCGGACACCCGAACGCAGCTTGCAGCGTTTTCGTGTCCGCCTGGCCGTGCGGAGCCAGACGGATCCGTCCAGACTTACAATGCAAGTCAATGGGGACTGATCCGTTTGACATTGACACAATATGGTGCAATTTCAAACGGATCCGTCCCCCATTGACTTTCAATGTAAAGTCAGGAGTCCCTATTAATATACCATCAGATCGGAGCATCCCCATCACCATGGGAACGCCTCTATGTTAGAATATACCATCGGATTTGAGTTACATCGTAAAACTCAGATCCGACAGTATAGTCTAACACAAAGGCGTTCCCATGGTGATGGGGACGCTTCATGTTAGAATATACTGAGAACTGTGTACACGACTGCCCCCTGCTGCCTGGCAGATGCTGCCAGGCAGCAGGGGGCAGACCCCCCCCCCCCCCCCCATCTCCTGTAATTAACTTATTGGTGGCCAGTGCGGCCCCCCCTCCCTCCCCAGTATTAATTGTAGCCAGTGCGGCCCCCCTCCCTCTATATTCATCGGTGGCCAGTGCGGATTCCCAGTATTAAATATGACCAGTGCGGCCTCCCCCTCCCTCATATTAAATATGACCAGTGAGGCCCCCCTCCCTCTATATTTATTGGTGGCCAGTGCGGATTCCAAGTATTATGACCAGTGCGGCCTCCCCTCTCCCCCCCCCCCCCCCATCATTGGTGGCAGCGGAGAGTACCGATCGGAGTCCCAGTTTAAATCGCTGGGGCTCCGATCGGTTAGAATATACTGTCGGATCTGAGTTTTCCGAAGTGAAAAATCAGATCTGAAATAAACAGTTATGCAAACAGATCCGTTCTGAACGGATGCAAGCGTTTGCATTATAGGAGCGGATCAGTCTGTGCAGACACCAGACGGATCCGCTCCTAACGCAAGTGTGAAAGTAGCCTAAGACTGCTGACAGGGACTCCTCTCTATATGACTGATTGAAATGGTGGCGCTCCGATGTGCTTGCCGGCGCACTGTGGCTGATACTGTAGTGAGCTACTGAAATGGCGGTGCTGATAGGTCCCGGCGCATGCCCAAACAGCGCACACACACACAGGGATTTTATTAATGTAGGAGATATATATATCTACACTCACCTAAAGAATTATTAGGAACACCTGTTCTATTTCTCATTAATGCGATTATCTAGTCAACCAATCACATGGCAGTTGCTTCAATGCATGTAGGGTTGTGGTCCTGGTCAAGACAATCTCCTGAACTCCAAACTGAATGTCAGAATGGGAAAGAAAAGTGATTTAAGCAATTTTGAGCGTGGCATGGTTGTTGGTGCCAGACGGGCCGGTCTGAGTATTTCACAATCTGCTCAGTTACTGGGATTTTCACGCACAACCATTTCTAGGGTTTACAAAGAATGGTGTGAAAAGGGAAAAACATCCAGTATGCGGCAGTCCTGTGGGCAAAAATGCCTTGTTGATGCTAGAGGTCAGAGGAGAACTGGCCATCGTTTAAATGCCACGGGCTACCTGAGCATTGTTTCTGACCATGTCCATCCCTTCATGACCACCATGTACCCATCCTCTGATGGCTACTTCCAGCAGGATAATGCACCATGTCACAAAGCTCGAATCATTTCAAATTGGTTTCTTGAACATGACAATGAGTTCACTGTACTAAAATGGCCCACACAGTCACCAGATCTCAACCCAATAGAGCATCTTTGGGATGTGGTGGAACGGGAGCTTCGTGCCCTGGATGTGCATCCCTCAAATCTCCATCAACTGCAAGATGCTATCCTATCAATATGGGCCAACATTTCTAAAGAATGCTATCAGCACCTTGTTGAATCAATGCCACATAGAATTAAGGCAGTTCTGAAGGCAAAATGGGGTCCAACACCGTATTAGTATGGTGTTCCTAATAATTCTTTAGGTGAGTGTATATGTCAAAATGTGAACATGATGAGGACTGCTGAATTCTAATTGAAATTTATTGGGCGAGTCATGGATCATGTTTCTATGCTCTTTCAGCAAATATTCAGCAAATATTCAGCAACCATTTCAGCAAATCACATGTTAGAAAATCCAGATGCCGCTCCTTCCCTTCTGAGCCCTGACGTATCCCAAAACAGCAGGTTACAACCACGAATGGGGCGTTACTGTACTCGGGAGAAATTTTTTAGCAAATTGTGGGGTGATATTCTCCTATTATCCCTTGTAAAAAGCCCAAAATAGGACATGTGCTATCTTTTGTGGAGCAGAGGTGTAGATCAGAAGCCCATAGAAACACTACAGAGCACTCCAGCTGGCTTTCGGGTATGTGCCTCTGCACGGCAAAATATAAGACATGTCCTATCTTTTGCCGTACCCTGCGGATTGTGGACCCATTCAAGTCAATGGGTCCGCTTCCGCAGCATGGAAAGCACACGGCCGGTGCATTGTAGACCGCTATTTGCCGTCTGCAGCACGGGTATAGTGCACTTCTATTCGTGGACGTTTCCCCGCAAGAGTTAAGCAATTCATGCAGAGGATTTTTAAGTGTGTGTGACCCTAAAGGAGGTCACTGTTTTCTCTCAACATTTCTATGCATTACTTGGGCATAGCGATATCACCCTTTATTAGCCATTAGGGTGACAGCCTCAATAGGTCTGTCTGTGACATGTTATGGTTCAGTGAGGTAGCAGAAGAAATGAAGACTAGCCAGATGCACATAAATTAGCAATAGGAAATGGATTGGTAGATTTCGATGTGAAACAGAACTGGTACATAAAAGGCAGAGACACGGTCTAGTAAAAACCATTAGGTTTCCCTTTAACCAGTAGAAGTCTTGAAGTTCATACGCAACAGAGCATCTGATCACCTTACATTCAATGGTTACACCTTTATTCTGTCTCAGATGGTCATTACACCTTATGTAGGAGATAAGTCACAGATAGGTTTCAGATTTTCAGTTTTGATGCCGCTCAGGGAAAACTAAAAGGAGCTGCAAAACTATACATTAATACATATACAGTAGCTTTGCTGTGAATTTGGCTGCAATTCATGGTTAAAATGTATTTCCAGGCCTATCTGATCTGAAGTCAGAAATTGAGATCTGTAACTACGTGCTGGGCCGAACATTTGAAGGTTAAAGAGGACCTTTCACTACAATAAAAAATCTAAACTAAGCATACAGACATGGAGAGCGGCGCCCAGGGATCTCCCTGCACTTATTATCCCTGGGCGCCGCTCAGTTCTCCCAGTATAGGCTCCAGTATCTTCAGATTTTTGGCTCAACTGGGAGGAGCCCGTCTCCTTCTCCCAGGCTGTAGTGCTGGCCAATCGCAGCGCTCAGCTCATAGCCTGAGAGTTTTGTTTTGTTTTTCCTCTCAGGCTATGAGCTGAGCGCTGCGATTGGCCAGCGCTACAGCCTGGGAGAAGGAGACGCCGCCAGGCTCCTCCCAGTTGAGCCAAAAATCTGAAGATACCGGAGCGGCGCCCAGGAATAATAGTAAGTGCAGGAAGATTCCTGGGCGCCGCTCTCCATGTCTGTATGCTTAGTTTCGATTTTTTATTGTAGTGAAAGGTCCTCTTTAAGGTGACCGTACAATGGCCAGCAAGTACAGTGCAAGGTTATTAATCTACTTCATGTAGTTGTATGTCACCATACCATCCCTTTCTGGGATATGTTTCTAAGGGCTTATGCACACAAACATTTTTTTATTTTTTTTTTGCGTCCTGTATGCAGAACCATTCACTTTAAAGAGGCAAGGACTGTGTGCATTCTGTGTCCGTATGTCAGTTCCGCAAAAAAAAAACGGAACATTTCCTACTACATAGTACGGACAAGGATAGGGCTGTTTTATTAGGGGCCAGCTGTTCCATTCCACAATATGTGTAATGCACACGGGCCGTATCCGTTTTTTGCGAATGTACAATTTGCAGACCACAAAACATCCAACTGTCATGTGCATAGGCCCTAAAGGTAAGGCCACATATGGCGTATAGGCTTTGGATTTTCCATAGCTGATTTATGCCCTTTTTACAGTAGGAGCAAAGTGGATGAGCCCTTCACAAATCTCTTCCACAAGCTGCTGACATTTTCTCAAGACAGTTAGGACATGAACTGCGGTGCATATTTTAAAAGCTATGTACACCTCTGGAGGCAATTTTTGTTTATCATTGCATTTTACTCATTTTTGGCTAAAAATCATATTTTCAAAGTTTTTAAAATATTGAGCCATTCTGTCACAAAGGGTTAACTGTTTTTCTAACTGTGTGACTGGTACTTTCACTCTGTGCCATTCTTCTGTCAGAAAACCTTAAATCCAAAGAAGATACAGGCAGCACTCGGCTGTCAGTGATGCGGTGCGCGTGTCCAGGGAAGATCCGCACGTACTTGCATAGAAAGGCCCGGCACTCGCTCTGGTAGTGATTTTCAAGTAATTTTAATGGTCACATACAATGGTAAGTGACGCGTTTCGGCTACTATGAGCCTTGACAAAAGCACATAGTAGCCGAAACGCGTCACTTACCATTGTATGTGACCATTAAAATTACTTGAAAATCACTACCAGAGCGAGTGCCGGTCCTTTCTATACGAGAAAACCTTAAATTGTCAGATTCCCTCACCCCACGTGACTTCCGGGGGTGTACGCCTCCGCGCAAGAGCAGTACCATGACATGGCGCCTCTGCGCAAGCACAGTACCAGGGCAAGGTAAAATTACAGTGAGCCACACTGGATTGAAGCTAGCCAGCAATGAATCTGAAGCACGCCGTGTAGTGAGGGTAAGGAGATTTTACAATCCGCGTGTGCGCAGTGTGAGGGTAAGGAGATTTAACAAGACAAAAGACTGTCAGATGTCCTTACCCCTGAGAGCGCACACGCGGTTGGGTGCACGCGCAGTGTCAGTGCGCGCGTCCATTAATTCAACGCTCACTGTAATTTTAACTTACCCATGCCCTGGTATTGCACTTGCGCAGAGGGGCACGGCCCCGGAAGTCACGCGGGGTAAGGGAATCTGACGATTTAAGGTTTTCCGACAGAACACAGCCATCTAATAACCCTTATCTCTAAATTACTAAGAGGTCATAAACTCTTATTTAATAATGATTGAGCTATGAGTGTTTATAAGGTCATAGAGCAGCTCCCCAAATGAAAGAAAAGACCGAAAATCCACAGGCTACTACTACAGAATCTCAGCTATGAACACAAAAAAAAGATTCCATATTTTTTAATAAAGACCAATTAAAAGTTATTTTTAGCTCAAAATAAGTACAATGAAATAAAAAATAATTGCCCCCAAAAGGTGTACAGAGCCTTTAAATCTGCAGCAGGTCAATTTATGTTACGGATTTCTGCCACAAGTTTCACTGCTTGCAATGCAAAGGGTAGGTGACTAATCTGCAGGATCTTCACACTGAAATTCTGTTGTAAAATTCACATTATTTGGTGCAAATCCTAGACATTACACACAGACAATGGGCAATTAATCAAAAAAATACTGCAATAGGACATGCTGTGTTTAAAGTGAACCTTTCATGGGTTTGTAGTAAGCGAGATAAATATCTGTACCTGCGGGGTACCCCCGTCTGTTTTTTTTAAATAGTGCTCCTGCGTCCCACTATGGCCCTCCGCAAATTTCGCACTGAGTATTACGGAGAAAAAAACCTGGCTGTGACGTTCTGCGATTGGACAGCGCTACAGCCAGGGGAGAAGGAGACGCCTACAGAGAAAGACTGCGTCTCCTCCCCATTGCTCCGATGCTCTGTAACACTGAGCGCGAAATTTGCAGGGGGCCATAATGGGACGCAGGAGCGCTATTTAAAAAAAAAAACAGACAGCACCATGTAACAGGTACAGATATTTATCTCACTTACTACAAACCCATAAAAGGTCCTCTTTAAATACAAAATGTGAAAAAAAAGATTTTTACAAACATGACAGATATCTGGATGTTGTGGTTTTCAACCCGACCGAAACCAAATCAAGAGACGCTAACATGATCTGTTTCACTACTTCCTTTTAGGTTATGCTAAAGTTAGAAAATTATGTTAAAGATGCCACTTATCCTACAAGTGATGCTATGGATTCCCGGAATTATATATCGTAGTCAAATACATAAAATCAGACGCTACAGAAATAATGCGGTTGCAAAATTAAATAAATAAGGGTCAGGTGACAGCAACGTGTAAACCGACATCCGGAACAGAGGAGGAACTATCAGTTTGGGTCATGCTGCCAAATACAGACATGTAGATAATTTTGTAAATTTCAGGAATCCAATCTAGTGAGCTACTGTGGGTACTACATATACTGTACAAAGAAAACTATTTGCAGTTTAGTAAGGGTAAATACAAATTTATAAGAGAAACAAATGTTATGGCCACATTTACATGCCAATGTTTTGGTCAATATTTTCTAATCAAAACCAACAGTGGGTCCAAAAGATGGAAAATTTGTGCATCTTTCATCATCTTTTTCTCTCTATTGGTTCTACCCCTGGTTTTGACTTACAAATACCAATGCAAAATACTGACCTAAAAATAAGTCTGAAAGTGCGCTAAGAAAGGTATTGGGAGTCTGGTTTTATAATTCTTAGGCCTCTTTCAGACTGGCGTTGCGGGAACACGCACGATTTTTCCACGCGAGTGCAAAACATTGTAATGCGTTTTGCACTCGCGTGAGAAAAATTGCGCATGTTTGGTACCCAAACCCAAACTTCTTCACAGAAGTTCGGGCTTGGGATCGGTGTTCTGTAGATTGCTATTATTTTCCCTTATAACCATGTTATAAGGGGAAATAATACAAACCGGATTCCCAAAAAGTTGGGACACTAAACAAATTGTGAATAAAAACTGAATGCAATGATGTGGAGATGGCAAATGGCAATATTTTATTTGTAATAGAACGTAGATGACAGATCAAACGTTTAATCCGAGTAAATGTATCATTTTAAAGGAAAAATACGTTGATTCAAATCTTCACAGTGTCAACAAATCCCCAAAAAAGAGTCTGGAAAAAGTAAATTTGAGCATAACGAAGAGCTGGAAGACCAATTAACACTAATTAGGTCAATTGGCAACATGATTGGGTATAAAAAAAAAGCTTCTCAGAGTGGCAGTGTCTCTCAGAAGCCAAGATGGGTAGAGGATCACCAATTCCCACAATGTTGCACAGAAAGATAGTGGAGCAATATCAGAAAGGTGTTACCCAGCGGAAAAATTGCAAAGACTTAGCATCTATCATCATCAACTGTGCATAACATCATCCGAAGATTCAGAGAATCTGGAACAATCTCTGTGCGTAAGGGTCAAGGCAGTAAAACCATACTGGATGCCCGTGATCTCCGGGCCCTTAAACGACACTGCACCACAAACAGGAATGCTACTGTAAAGGACATCACAGAATGGGCTCAGGAATACTTCCAGAAACTATTGTCAGTGAACACAATCCACCGTGCCATCCGTCGTTGCCAGCTGAAACTCTACAGTGCAAAGAAGAAGCCATTTCTAAGCAAGATCCACAAGCTCAAGCGTTTTCACTGGGCCAGGGATCATTTAAAATGGAGTGTGGCAAAATGGAAGACTTTTTCTGTGGTCAGACGAGTCACGATTCGAAGTTCTTTTTGGAAATCTGGGACGCCATGTCATCCGGACCAAAGAGGACAAGGACAACCCAAGTTGTTATCAACGCTCAGTTCAGAAGCCTGCATCTCTGATGGTATGGGGTTGCATGAGTGTGTGTGACATGGGCAGCTTGCATGTCTGGAAAGGCACCATCAATGCAGAAAAATATATTCAGGTTCTAGAACAACATATGCTCCCATCCAGACGTCATCTCTTTCAGGGAAGACCCTGCATTTTTCAACAAGATAATGCCAGACCACATTTTGCATCAATCACAACATCATGGCTGCGTAGGAGAAGGATCCGGGTACTGAAATGGCCAGTCTGCAGTCCAGATCTTTCACCTATAGAGAACATTTGGCGCATCATAAAGAGGAAGGTGCAACAAAGAAGGCCCAAGACGATTGAACAGTTAGAGGCCTGTATTAGACAAGAATGGAAGAGCATTCCTATTTCTAAACTTGAGAAACTGGTCTCCTCGGTCCCCAGACGTCTGTTGAGTGTTGTAAGAAGGGGAGATGCCACACAGTGGTGAAAATGGCCTTGTCCCAACTTTTTGGGGATTTGTTGACACCATGAAATTCTGATTCAACATATTTTTCCCTTAAAATGGTACATTTTCTCAGTTTAAACTTTTGTTCTGTGATTTATGTTCTATTCTGAATAAAATATTAGAAGTTGGCACCTCCACATCATTGCATTCAGCTTTTATTCACGATTTGTATAGTGTCCCAACTTTTTGGGAATCCGGTTTGTACATTCCGAATACAGAATGCATAGCAAAATAGCGCTGGAGGGGTTAAAAAAAAAAAATTATATATATTTTTTCCAACTAGCCTTAGTCCACTTGATCACGAAGCCGGCATCTCCTTCTGTCTTCATCTTAGCTGTGTGGAGGAACAGGACCTGTGGTGACGTCACTCCGGTCATCACATGATCTTTAACCATGGTGATGGATCATGTGATGACCGGAGTGATGTCACCACAGGTCCTGTTCCTCCACACAGCACAGAAGACAGACAGAAGAGATGCCAGGCTGCGCGATCAAGTGGATTAAGGTGAGTTAAATAATTTTTTATTAACCCCTCCAGCACTATTGTACTATGCATTCTGTATTCAGAATGCTATTATTTTCCCTTATAACCAAGTTATAAGGGAAAATAATAATGATCGGGTCTCCATCCCGATCGTCTCCTAGCAACCGTGCGTGAAAATTGCACCGCATCCGCACTTGCTTGCGATTTTCACGCAACACCATTCATTTCGATGCAGCCTGCGTTACGTGAAAAACGCACAAAATAGAGCATCCTGCAATTTTCACGCAACGCATAAGGGATGCGTGAAAATCGCCACTCATGTGAACAGCCCCACAGAAATGAATGGGTCGGGATTCAGTGCGGGTGCAATGCGTTCAACTCACGCATCGCATCCGTGTGGAATACTCGCCCGTGTGAAAGGGGCCTTAAAGTGGCTCTGTCACCAGGATCAACCCTATTAGGGTCCATTCACACGTCCGCAATGGATTTGCGGACCCATTCATTCCTATGCCCGGATACGGAATTGCGCACTTCCGGGTCCACAATACCGTTCCCGAAAAAAATAGAACATGTCCTATTCTTGTCTGCAATTGCGGACAAGAATAGGCCTATTCAATGGTGCTGGCAAAGTGTGGTCCGCAAAATGCGGAACGCACATTGCCGCTGTCCGTGTTTTGCGGATCCGCAAAACACATTGTGGACGTGTGAATGGACCCTTAAACCAGACATACTGGCTTGCAGGGCTGATCACGCTGATTAAAAACAGTACTTTTTTTTGTCTGTACGATAAATAGCTGCAGAGAGATCAGCGTTTTAATTCATATGCAAATGAGAATTTTGAGCACTCAGAGGCGGGGCTGAATCATCTGAGCACTGCTGTGTAACACCCCCTGTCCTCTGCACACGCCCCCTCACACAGACTGACAGGGCTAGACATCAGGCTGAGGGCAGAGCCCTGTCCAAGAGCTGTGTGCTAGCAATATCATAGATTCCATACACTATAGCTTCACCACACTTAGATCTGAGCTCAGACAGCTAAATCCACATATTACTGCTTTAGGCCTCAGGTACACGACCGTCATTTTGCTCCGCATCCGAGCCGCAGTTTTTGCGGCTCGGATGCGGACCTATTCACTTCAATGGGGCTGCAAAAGATGCGGACAGCACTCCGTGTGCTGTCCGCATGCGTTGCTCCGTTCCGTAGCCCCGCAAAAAGAAAATAGAACATTTCCTATTCTTGTCCGTTTTGCGGACAAGAATAGGCATTTCTACAATAGGCCGTCCGTTCCGTAAATTGCGGAAGGCAGACTGGCGGCTTCCGTTTTTTGATAATCCACAGTTTGCGGACCGCAAAAAACGGAACGGTCGTGTGCATGAGGCCTTATTCACAGGCACAATGTATGATTAGAAAGACAACAGTAATATGTGATGGCTAATAGACATGTGTGTTTTTTCTATGCTTATGTGATGCTATAGTTTGGTGGTTAAGCATCCCAGGTTTGACTCTTGGGAGAAATTCTTCTCTTCAAATTTATTTTTCTTCCACATTTATCCCATCAGAAAAGTCTATGTCCTTATTATATAGAGAATTTTTTTTTATTTTTTTTTGAAAGCTAATAAATATCACTGGTTTCTTTATAATAATATCTTGTCTATGAATAAATAGGTAATCGGTTTTTAGCAAAAAACAAAACACTGTTCTCAATATAGTAAGGCCTTATTATTACACGAGTATACATTATTTATTATAGTATAGCCTTTTAATATAGTTTTGAATGAGAGATAAAAATATAACAGAAAGAAAATATCTCTCTTCTTGGATTTAAACCAGAGATGCCTACGTGCAGGGTCAACCACCATACCACTAAGCTTAAGCTATAGCATTTTGGGGGAAAATAATTTTTTTGTGTGTTTCCTAGAGCTATATTTTATTTAATTTTTCTGGCTATGGTCTTGAGTGAGGGCTAATTTTTTGGGGGATGAGGTGACATTTTCATTGGTACCATTTTTGGGGTACATATGACTTTTTGATCGCTTGATATTAATAAAAAAAATCTTTATTAAAAAGGTGTCATGAATAAAAAACAGGTGGAGAAAAGCCCCCATGGAACTAGAAAATAAATCACTTAGGCCCCTTTCCCCCTTTCACACGAGCGAGTTTTCCGCATGGGTGCAATGCGTGACGTGAACACATAGCACCCGCACTGAATCCTGACCAATTCATTTCAATGGGTCTGTGTACATAAACGTTTTTCACGCATCAGTTCTGTGTTGTGTAAAAAACACAGCATGTTCTATATTCAGCGTTTTTCACGCAGCCCTGGCCCCAATGAAGTGAATGGGGCATCAGTGAAAAAATGCATCGCATCCGCAAGCAAGTCCGGGTACAATGCGTCTTTCACTGATGGTTGCTTAGAGATGTTGTTTGTAAACCTTCGGATTTTATCACACGCGTGAAAAACACATCAAAACGCATTGCACCCGTGTGAAAAAAAAACTGAACGCAATTGCAGACAAAACCGACTGGACTTGCCTGCAAAATGGTGCGAGTTTTCCTGAAAGCATCCGGACCTAATCCGTCACGCTCGTGTGAAAGAGGCCTTATTCTACAGCAATATGTGAACCTGCATGCCTGATTTAATTAGCCCCCACAAAAGTAAGGGTCCCCCTACTATTCACATAAAGGTGTTGGGCAGGCATACAGGAAACATAACCTGCTTGGGCAAGGAACAATGCCAGTAGATCCCTGGCACGGAGTATAGCCTATATAACCTTGTCCAATGTTAGTGGTTCAAATGCAGGGGCTAACTTAAAGGGAACCTGTCACCTGGATTTTGTTTATAGAGCTGAGGACATGGGTTGCTAGATGGCCGCTAGCACATCCGCAATACCCAGTCCCCATAGCTCTGTGTGCTTTTATTGTGTAAAAAAACAGATTTGATACATATGCAAATTAATGTGAGACGAGCCTGTCCCTGACTCAACTGACATGTTTCTGGACACCTCATATCCTCATCAGGAGCACTATACCTACAAGATAGACAGTTGCCACATGAAATCATTAGACAAATACATATAGAGGCGCGCACACCACCTCTCTGTGGCAGCACCTCCGGTGTTCTGTCATTGTGGTGGCCCTTATCGAGATGCAAGTCTCCTCTAGCTGATCTTACACCCCCGGAAATCCACCAATCAGCAGCCTCCCACACAGTCACACACCCCTGCAAATCCTCCAATCACTATACTGCGTGTGCAAATATAGGCGGGTCCTGGGCGTCTCTTCTGCTCTTCCACAGGCAGATCACTGTGCCCAGGATCCAGGGAAAGCCGTTGCTGGTTATGCCGATGAGCTTGACCATGGAGCGGGCACTGCCCCAAGACGAGGTGCTGTGGGCACAGACACCAAGCCTTTTGGACATGGCGATATCTATGGCCATGAGGGAGTTCCAGACGAGGCCTTTAAAGGACGGTCCTCCTCCGGCCTACATTTGCACCCACAGGAAAGTGATTGGAGAATTTGCAGGGGTGTGTGACTGTGCGTTGGTGAATTTCCGGGGGTGCTGATTGGTGGATTTCCGGGGGTGTGAGATCAGCTAGAGGAGACTTACATCTCAATAAGGTCCACCAGAATGACAGAACACCGGCACTAGTGCGGCCGTGAAGTGGGCGCCGTTCCACAGAGCTTAAAATCATGTAACTCCGCCCCTTCATACAGCCCAGACCACCCAGACCCAAACTACACCGGAGGACGGAGCTCTCAAGCCAAGCCACTCCCAGGGTAAGTTTACAGCGTTCTCCGTACATGGCTGGCTATGAATGACACTATATATCAAGCATGGACCCATCGGTGGATTCTAAATGTTAGGCAATAAAAATGCGGGAAAATAGAGAGAAAATCTATAGGGAAGATAGGCGTCATCACTGCGGGAAGATCGAGAGAAAACATAGGTCCATTCATTAGAGATGGTGATTGGGGACAATAGGGAAAATCCAAAACATCCCTGTCAACATGATCGCAGGAGGCCACATCAGTTATTGCATTATTGATATAATGCACATTGGTATCCATAACCTACATATACTATAAATACATATTGCCTTAGAAAGGGCTTCATACAACCGTGTATGCCCCTAATTTATAAAGGTCCCAATCAGACCAGGACCCTTAGTTCTTATCACGCACATTTTTCCAAACAGCAGAAGTTAAACTCACTGGTCTATAATTTCCTGCAGAAGACCTACAGCCCTTTTTTAAATATGGGCACCACATTTGCCTTGTGCCAGTCACTTGGCACTGTACCAGTCCCTAGAGAACCTCTAAAAATCATGAACAGGGAGACAGCAATGACTGAACTGAGTCAAGGGTGTAATCCATCTGGACCCAGAGCCTTGTTCACATTTACTTCATTTAAAGGGGTTATCCCATCTTAGACAATGGGGGCATATCGCTAGGATATGCCCCCATTGTCTGATAGGTGCGGGTCCCACCCCTGGGACCCGCAGCTACAAGGAGAACGGAGCCGGGGAGAGTTGTGGCTGGAGGACCCCGGGTTTCCCGGGGTCTGTCCGTCCACCACCAGGCGTAGCTCAACGCCTCTCCCATTGAAGTGAACGGGAGCGCACCGCGCATGCGCAGCCACAGCTCCCATTCATTTCTATGGAACTGACGGAAACAGCCGAGCCAGCGCTCAGCTATTTTCGGCGGCTCCATAGAAATGAATGGAGGGCGGCTGCACATGTGCTGTGCCCCCTCCTCAACTTTCTCCGCTCTCCTTGTAGGTATCAGACAATAGGGGCATATCCTAGCGATATGCCCCCATTGTCTAAGATGGGATAACCCCTTTAACTTAGCTTGGACCATATCTACAGTTAGCCAGCAGAGTATATTACTGGGTGTACTAACAGCCATGGCAGCACAGATTTCAGCCTTTTACATGATGGGGATAAATGTCTGGTCGCTAGATGCCCCACCACTTGAACCCTAATCTTTATACACTCCAGTTCTCTCCCCATGGGCTCTTTCAGACAAGTTTTTGAGAACTTGTTTGTGCATCGTTCACAAAAAAAAAAAAAAAAAAAAAAAAAAAAGATCATAGCGCTTATGTGCAGTCCATTTTTTATTGTGCATCCATTCACTGTAATGATTAAAAATGGACCTAAACGACGCATGATGCAATTTTCTCTGCATGGACCAATGGCAGAAAAATCCCACATGAATTGGCCCATTTACTATAATGGGTCAGTCTCCAGTCAGTGTCCCACTCTATCACATCACACTAAGGCCTCATGCACACGGCCGTTGTTTGGGTCCGCATCAGATCCGCCGTTTTTGTGTCTCGGATGCGGACCCATTCACTTCAATGGGGGCGCAAAAGATGTGGACAGAACTCCGTGTGCTGTCCGCATCCGTTGCACTGTTCCGTGGCCCCACAAAAAAAATATAACATGTCCTATTCTTGTCTGTTTTGCGGACAAGAATAGGCATGTCTACAATGGGCCGCCCGTTCCATTCTGCAAATTGCGGAAGGCACATGGGCGGACCGCAAAAGACGGCACGGTCGTGTGCATGTAGCCTTAAAAGAGTTCAACAGGGGCCTGGATGTATTTCTGGAGTGTAATATAAAAGGCTACAGTTACTAGAGAGGGGTCGTTGATCGAGGGAGTTATCCGATTGCCTGAATGGAGTCGGAAAGAAATTGTTCTCCCCTAAAATAAAGAAAATTGGCTTCTACCTCACAGATTTTTTTTTTTTTTGCCTTCCTCTGAATCAATTTGCAGGATGACAGGCCGAACTGGATGGACAGATGTCTTTCTTCAGCCTTACAAACTATGTAACCATACTTGGACAGTACACAGACGAGAACATTTGTCTGAATGATACATCAATATTCATGGTTTTTATTCCGTTTTTGAAACCAAAGCCAGGGGTGGGTCATGAATGGAGGACAGTGAATCTTCTCCTCCCCTCCTGACATGGACAATGAAACCCAAGCGAAGTCTCAACCCCACCACCTGCAGGTCTTTGTGCGATTGCTGCTTACTCAGTTTTTTTCCTTGTCTGAATTTTTTCATGTTTTTAGGCTTTAGGAGAGCTTCAAATACAACTGTTTTTGTTGGCCTTTTTTGGGCCACGTTATAGTCTACAGCAAATTGTGGAAAAATCTACATATGCAGCATTTTTGTAGCTGTATGGTATTTTTTCCTAGTGTTTTTTCCATAGTCTTCTCTACAGGATTGAAAACTGATAAAACACTGCACATTCCAAACGTAACAAAATAAATGCCTTCAAAAGAATTTGAAGTTCATGGCATTTTTATAATGCTGACAACAACTGCGTAAGGGAGACCTTATAGCCTACAAGATATAGTGTTGTCTGCAAAAATAGAACAATCAAGTTTCAAAATGGCCAATTATGAGAAAATTGAGAAATTAATGCAGCCGCCAAAGTTTGATCATTTAAATTATATTGACATTTTCTGACAGAATGTTGCAGTCACTTGATTGTACAAATTCACGGAGGAGGTGGGGCGTGCAACTATCAGATTTTTATGAATATGTTAATGTTGACTAGTCGGGAGAATGCCTTTAAGACTAACAGAAGGAAGGGAGGGATGGATGGATATATTGTTACTCCATACCCCTATCCTCCGCTGTTCCTTTTTTAAACAAACCAGAGAAGGCAGAAAATTCCATCAAAAGGTATGCTGCACAACCAGATCTGCTTTAGACGACTTACTATGTATGTGGCGCTTCTAAACCAGCAAGTCTGACAACCAAGACTGGCAGTACTGAGATGTTTTCAGTACAACACCAGTGGGGCCTGTAGCCGCCTTCTGCTGGTTTTGTAATGTACTGGGGTTTTACTAAAGATACAAGTTTACACAATTTCCATGGCTTCTTTACCCTGTAGTAATTTCCATTGAGAAAACTAGAAGCAGTCTGACACTGATACACTATTTGTTACTCTGTCGGTTATAAAGGGGATTATGTAAACCTCATAAGTAGCTATAGGGTATATATATCGAGGAAATGTTTGTGCACAATAAATCTAAAATAATTGTGTTCATTTACAAGTAGTACTAGCAAACAAGGCAGTCATTGAGCCTTTAACTTGTGCTTCTTTCAGAATATCAATGTAATCTTTGGTGATCTGGTATAGAATTACTGTATACAGTTTACAGTATGGTGTAGCCTCTGGAGCTACTTTGCTGTAAATGACTGAATTGTTCTCCTTCCTTTGCTGAGAGAGCAGCAAAACTCCAGCAGGAGTAAACCAAAGCTCAGCAAGGTTCCCTTTTTGTGCCATTGGCAGGCTAAAAGTAGTCATTGGCTATTATGACATGTTGGGAGGTGTAGTCTGGAGGACCACAATAGAATACAGTCTGCAACAAGGATCTGGAATACAAGAACTTCCATGGCTAAAAAAAGCAATCTAGTTAATTACAGTACAGCAGTGAATTGCGATTTAAGCAGTTTCCTCGTGTTCCCAGAACTTTTAAAATATTTGAGAAAATTAAATTTTGTATTCTTATAGCTAAACTTGTAAATAAAAGTTTATTAAAACCTACTGTAAATGCCCTAAAATGTTTTTTTTTTTACCCAGGCGATATAGGTTATATAGTTTTTATGCTTGTAGCAGTTTGCAATCCGTTCTGCTGCACACTGCTGTATATAGAAGTACTAATTCCCCTCTGACAGCACCAGTCGCTATATGGGCAGGAGCCCCATAGCACATCGCTGCTCCCGTCTGTACCAGTGCTTCTCCTCTACAGCCTGTCACACATATGCTATGCCAGGTGTTAGCAGAGCGGGCACAGGCAGAGAGTCAATGTGCTATGCTGAGCTCCTGCCCTGCATCCTCTCATTCTGTTCAACTGAAGCCTTCCATAGGGATCCTGCTAGGCTATGGAGCTCCTACTCGTACAATGCTTAGTGCGACCGCAGGGGAATCTGTACTCCCGTACACTCCCGCTGCCTAAATCGAATGGAAAACAAAAAATAAGTATATTAGTAAAAATTATTTTAAAGGTATTTTAGGTTATAATAAACCTTGGGGGTCATTTACTATGCTGAAATACGCTTAACCTCTTACGGACACAGGGTGTACCTGTACGCCCTGATGTCCTGGTACTCACCGCCGTGCGGAGGGCGGTGATCGGAACAAGGTGCCTGCTGAAATCAGGCAATCGGGTCGCAGCAAACCGAAGGTCAATTCAGACCTGCGGTTTGCTGCGCTTCTGGGTTATTCGGGTCTCTGGTGACCCGAAAACCTGGAATAGGACTGTGATCCGTGGCGTGATAATACACCACCAATGACCGACTTGCGATCTTGAGAGGTGGTCACGCCACCTCTCAGGATCACTTCTGATTGGCTGGCTGGGCAGGTGGGCTGGCGGAGCGGCATATTTGAATTGCCGGAGCTCCTCTCCCCGCTCATACACGTCTGTGGAGCGGGGAGAGAGCGGAGCCTCCGGCTGCAGAGTACGTTTTTTGTGCCATCAGTATGTTCCCTCTAAGCGGGCGAGGTATGGCGTGAAGTTGTGCAAACTTTATGAGAGTACCTCAGGGTACACTTACAAGTTTCGGGTGTACGAGGGGCGAGATTCCCGTATTGAACCCCCAGAATGTCCCCCCCCACTCTGGGTGTTAGCGGGAAACTTGTGTGGGACCTTATGCACCCACTGCTAGATAAGGGTTATCACCTGTACGTGGATAACTTTTATATTAGTATCCCCTTGTTCCAGTCCCTCGCCGCCAGATCCATGGCTTTTTTGGGGGGGCACCATGTCCCATTTGAAGAACCCCTGATGCACCCCTAGATTAGAAACTCCATAAAAGTGACCCCATCTAAGAACCTACACCCCTCAAGGTATTCAAAACTGATTTTACAAACTGTATTAACCCTTTAGGTGTTCAACAGTTTATGGCAAATTGAGATGAAATTTCAGAATTTCTATTTTTGGTAACCTTGCCTCAAATAAATGTAATATGAAGCAACCAAAAATCATATGTACCCTAAAAATAGTCCCAACAAAACTGCCACCTTAACCCGTAGTTTCCAAAATGGGGTCACCTTTATGAAGTTTCTACTCTAGGGGTGCTTCAAATGGGACATGGTGTAAATAAACCAGTCCAGCAAAATCTGCTGTCCAAAAGCCACACAGCGCTCCTTTCCCTCTACGCCCTGCCGTGTGCCCGTACAGTAGTTTATGACCACATATGGGGTGTTTCTAAAAACTACAGAATCAGGGCAATAAATAGAGTTTTGTTTGGCTGTTAACCCTCGCTTTGTTACTGGAAAAAATTTATTAAAATGGAAAATTTGCCAAAATTCATCTCCATTTGCCAATAACTCTTGTGGAACACCACGTTTGTAAAATCAGTTTTGAATACCTTGAGGGGTGTAGTTTCTTAGAAACCACCCACAAATGACCCATCTATTATGTAAGCTTCACACAGTGACTTCAGACCTGAACTGGTCCCTAAAAAGTGGGTTTTTGAAAATTTCTGAAAAATTTCAAGATTTGCTTCTAAGCCTTGTAACATCCCCAAAAAATAAAATGGCATTCCCAAAATGATCCAAACATGAGGTATACATATGGGGAATGTAAAGTAATAACTATTTTTGGAGGTATTACCATGTATTATAGAAGTAGAGAAATTGAAACTTGGGGGAAAAAAAATAAAATAAAATTAAATAGGTAAATTTATTTTTTATAAAAAAGAATTTTTTTGACTCCATTTTACCAGTGTCATGAAGTACATGATGAAAAAACCTCTCAGAATAGCCTGGATAAGAAAAAGCGTTTTAAAGTTATTCACACAAAGTGACACTGGTCAGATTTGCAAAACAATGGCCTGGTCTTTAAGGTGAAAATGAGCCCGGTTCAAAAGGGGTTAAGTTAGGTGTATTTCAGGTGCATATAGTGGCGACCTCACCCCACTCATGACAGGTCTAAAAGTGTGGGTGTGGCGGGGGCAGGTAAAGGCCGAGAGGCCCGTCTCATTCATAATTTTCTACGTCTGTTTTAGGCATAGAAAAAAAGTCTAAATGAAAGCTGTCTTATGCTTAGAACTGGCGCTGGATGCGCCGAAGTTATGGAAAGGCCTGCGCCTCTTCGTAGCTTCGACAGAACCACTGTCAGTTTAGGGCTTTATTAAGACCAGCATCTAAAACTCCAGTTTTTATAAATCCGCCCCTTTATTTGTAAGTTTAGGTATACTTTAACCCTGGATGACCTCCACCATACATGTATGGCAAAAGGTATCACTTTAAAGTATGCGCCCATTCATGAGCGCCACAGCTGCAGGGTTTCTGCTGTTTCTAACAGCAGAGGACCAGGGCTTAGGTCTGCAATTGGCCATAAGGCCGATCGCAGACATTTAGGCCTCTTTCACACGGGCGTCATGTTTTTTGCCCGGATAAGAGGCGGGTGTGTTGCGGGAAAATGCACGATTTTTCCACGCGAGTGCAAAACATTGTAATGCGTTATGCGCGATTTTTCTCACGCGAGTGCAAGTTTGGTACCCAAACCCGAACTTCTTCACAGAAGTTCGGGCTTAGGATTGATGTTCTGAAGATTGTATTATTTTCCCTTATAACATGGTTATAAGGGAAAATAATAGCATTCTGAATACAGAATTCTTAGTATAATAGTGCTGGAAGGGTTAAAAAAAATAAAAAAGTTAACTCACCTTATCCTCTTGATCGCGTAGTTCCCGGTCGGTCTCTTCTTTAGCTGTGGGCTAAAGGACCTGTGGTGATGTCAGATCACATGCTCCATCACCATGGTGATGGACCATGTGATTGGAGCATGTGATCTGACATCACCACAGGTCATTTAGCCCACAGCTAAAGAAGAGACCAACCGGGAACTACGCGATCAAAAGGATAAGGTGAGTTAACTTTTTTATTTTTTTAACCCTTCCAGCACTATTATACTAAGCATTCTGTATTCAGAATGCTATTTTCCCTTATAACCATGTTATAAGGGAAAATAATACAGTGATTAGACTGTCACCTAGAACCCATGCGTGAAAATCGCACCGCATCCGCACTTGCTTGCGGATGCATGTGATTTTCACGCAACCCCATTCATTTCTATGGGGCCTGCGTTACGTGAAAAACGCACAAAGAGGAGCATGCTGCGATTTTCACGCAACGCACAAGTGATGCGTGAAAATCACTGCTCGTGCGCACAGCCCCATAGAAATGAATGGGTCAGGATTCAGTGCGGGTGCAATGCGTTCACCGCACGCATCGCACCCGCACGGAAAACTCGCCCGTGTGAAAGGGGCCTTAACCGTTCAGAGGCCATAGTCATATGTGACCACAGCATCTGAATAGTGAGAATGCAGGACCCACTCCCGCTACGGCAACAGCCTCCCCAAGCTGTGATCAGGGAAGCTGTTACATTGCAGTGATAGGCTTTATAGCCTCAAGCAGGATCCAGCCCATCACTGGTATATTCAAATACAGGCCTGCAGGTGGCAGCACTGGAATACTGTATACTGAATTCTGTGATGGATAAATATCTATTACAGAATACAAGTGGCAGTCTAATGATTATTGAAAAGTACCATACATATCAACAAAACATGAGCCCTCACACAGATTTAAATATAAAAAAAAAAAGTTATGGGGTTCAGAATATAGCAATGAAAAGAAAAAATATTTTTTGCAAAGTTTTTAATTTTTTCAGTATTGAAAGAGAAAAAAAAACCTATACAAATGTAGTATTGTTGTAATTGAAACGACCCAGAGAATGAAGGTAACAGGTCACAGGTTACGGTAACCGTAAAAACAAAACCCATAAAACGGGGTGGAATTGGAAAAAAAAATTCCACCACAATTTGACTTTTTTTTTTCCAGTTCTAGAAAGTACAACTTGTCCAGCAAGAAACAAGCCCTCATATGGCTACATGAATGGAAAAATAAAAAAGTTATGGCTCTGGGAAGGCAGAGAGAAAAAAACAAAAACAGAAAATTAACCTTAGAGCAGTTATAGGCAAACTGCGGCTCTCTAGCTGTTGCAAAACTACAACTCCCACCATGCCCTGCAGTAGGCAGTCTTTGCATGCTGGGAGTTGTAGTTCTGCAACAGCTGAAGAGCCGCAGTTTGCCCATCACTGCTCTAAGGTTAAGCATGCTACGATTGTCAGAATAAAAAAAAACAAAAAAAAACAAACAGAAGTTAGTCAAATGAAAGAAGAACTGCCACATAACATACACACATTTAGCCCATTGATGTCTAAAAACTATTTCTAAGCCATATGGCTAATACATGAGAAATTTCTGTGTTAAGTCGCAGGTATTCTAGTTAGTGACCCGTTATCACATACAATCACCTACCAAACCTTACAAAGAAGCCTGAGCAGTTAGGAAGACATATTGTACTTACATGACTTGAACATTTCTCCCAGTGATGTGCTGGCCTATAGAAGGAGGTCTACCTGGGACAGAAATGCAGTTAATACTCCTTAGCTTTTCTTCCTAAAAGCTCATTGGGTTCCAATAGACACAATCCTTGTTCACACCAGTTATAAGGAAGCAGTACACCAGTCCGAATAGGCGCCCACTGTTTGCTAAACAAAGAATCGAGAGGCCCGGCTTGTTATTATGGGTGTTAGATTTCATTACAAGTAGGAAGAATGTCATTTTCAAAGCTACTGTGCCAAAAAAGCCATATAAATGTGACTAAAGTTCCCATTGTACAATTAGACCTTTATAATATTTGTATCCGTGCTCTACATCACACACAGGTCAAAGCAGGATGGTTGGTGCCTTCGAACAATAAACTCTAATGAAAGGTCACAACTTGTAAGTAACTAGAATTGTGTGTAGACAGACAATATACAATCAAAGGAACGGGTAGTGGATACATTATAACGTCACAGATCAATGCAGAGATTACAGGCAACCTGGCAAGAAAAAGGAGGCACCGATAGTAGATCTTTAGAAGTACAATGAAATTCAAACTTGTAACAAAGCATAGAAGACCGCAGATAACTACTAATACACCCCACTGTCCACACGCTCAGACAGGAGAGCCACATGCGTTACCGCTACAATGCCCTCACGAGTCTTTCACGCTGATTGACCCTATTAACCTATTAACAGACTTGTGTCCACGGCATCCCCCCTATTAAAACTGTTCTTACCATATGTTGCTTGCCATCATCGTTCCTCCGAAAAACACTTTTATTCCGTATGCAAATTAGGCTGTGAAGGTGCATCACGGCAAGAACGTAAGTTAGGCCGGGGCCGGCGCATGCGCGCGGTAGATTGTGATGCCCCGGCCAGACTGTGGTCATTCAATGCGCACGCGCCGATTTCGCGGTCATCGGTGCATGCGCAGGATTACAGATGGCAGGAGGGACCGAGGGAGGTTAGAGCAGAGACGAAGGGCGGGCAGACGCGGTGGAGGGGGAGTGGATTGGTATGAAAATGACCCAGGCCTGGGCACCGGCCGTTGTAAGGCCGCCCCTGGGCACCTTCACAGCCTAATTTGCATACGGTATAAAAGTGTTTTTCGGAGGAACAATGATAGCAAGCAACATATGGTGAGAACAGTTTTAATAGGGGGGATGCCGTGGACATAAGTCTGTTATTGGGTCAATCAGCGTGAAAGACTCCCTTTAAGAGATGTGATTCCGCACGCTGATAGTCTGCTGTCTGTGTGCCATGTACCTGTAGTCTGTGAATGGAGGAGGCTAGCTGTGATGCACTGATGAGTAGTGGTATGGGGAACTGCTGATAATGCAAGACCAAGACAAACTTTTAGGCCTCTTTCACACGAGCATGACGGATTAGCTCCGGATGCGTTCAGGATACGTTCAGTGAAACTCACACCATTTTGCAAGCAAGTTCAGTCAGTTTTGTCTGCGATTGCGTTCAGTTATTTCCGCGCGGGTGCAATGCGTTTTGATGCGTTTTTCACACGCGTGATAAAAAAAATAAAAAAAACTGGTTTACAAACAACATCTCTTATCAACCATCAGTGAAAAACGCATCGCATCCGCACCCGCTTCCGGATGCAATGCGTTTTTCACTGAAGCCCAATTCACTTCTATGGGGCCAGGGCTGTGTGAAAAACGCAGAATATAGAACAAGCTGCATTTTTTACGCAACAGAGAACTGATGCGTGAAAAAAAAAAAACGCTCATGTACACAGACACATTGAAATAAATGGGTCAGGATTCAGTGCGGGTGCTATGCGTTCACATCAGACATTGCACACGAGTGGGAAAACTCGCTTGTGTGAAAGGGGCCTTACACTCACTAATGCCTCATGCACATGACAGTTGTTTGGGTCAATATCCGTTCACTTCATTGGGGCCGCAAAAGATGCGGACAGTACACGGAGTTGCTCCATTCCGTGGCCAAGCCCAAAAAAAAAAAAAAAAAAAAAAAAGATTTTGCGGACAAGAATAGGTATTTATTATTGGTGAACAGAACCGTTTCGCAAACTGTGGAACACACGCGGGAGGCATCCGTGTTCTGTGGACCGCAAACCACAGCACAGTCATGTGAATGAGGCCGTAGACACAGAAGAGCCTTTCCTTATATTGGGATATTTTCCACTACCTTGAAATTACACCTAAAACAGCATCGTAAAGCAAGTCAAAGTAAAAGCCCAGTACAGGTTTATATCGTAAGACATCTATGGTAAACTGATTAAAAGGCTTAGACTGACCACACACATTATGCCGCGCAATGGCCCGCAGTGGTAAGTGCGGGGATGGAGAGTGCAAGAGGGGAATGGTGGCCGAGGCAATGAAGTTGGTTGTAGTCCTCAAGGTCGCTAACCTAGGTGTCAGCACTTTTCCAGGATGCACGGGCATTGAAGGGGCCTGGTGTTGACTGGGGTGTTCTTGATGGTAGATGGCTGGCAGGGTGAAGGCAGGAGGACAGGTGCTGGGTCCGGCGGATGGTGCAGACAGTGACCAGGTCCATTTATTTATCGGGTGGCAATACATAAAAAGCAGTAGGCAGAGTTTAAGTATTTCACAAGGCAGGAATTCTCCATGAAGGCTCTGCACTATGGGTAGGCAGTATGATGGTGGAAGGTGTGGGGCATACGCAGTGACTACAGACCAGAACTTGCACTGCAGGACCTGCTGAAGGATTTGTGACTTACAGCTGAAGGACCTGTTCTTATGTCACCGTCATTTGATCAGTGTAGGAGGGACTGGAACTCAGCAGAAAAAGACCAGAAGTGGTGTTGAAGGACCCAAAGTAAGAAAAGAGGGATTCAATGCACGAGAAATGATGGAAGTTCTCTCCTCTTATACCCCCTTCTTGCCTGCAGGGAGGGAGGGATGTAATTTACATGGGATTGTATATTGGAGGTTACTGGGGAAGGGAGTGATGTTATTTACAAAGGACTGAATATTGGAAGCGGTTGGGGGAAGGAGTGATGTTATTTACATGGGACTGTAGGCAGAGGCATCACATATTAAGTAAAGGGCATCGCATTAAGTAAAGGGCATCGCACTGCCATTTTTACAACCAATTAAAGTCTATGGGGCTATTCACATGGGTTTTCTCCAGGGGTTAAAAACAAAAACAATGCTCACCTCAACAACTTGCACGCATTGGCCACTTGCTCCTGACTTGATGCAGCAGGACTTCCAGTGTGATGATGTCACATGATCATGCTGGAAGGTCCGGCTGCCTCCAGTGAAGGGCGAGTATCCCCATGATTGCAAGTGGTTGAGGTATTGACTGGGAGGAGGAGCTGGGGGCCGGTGCGTTCACTGTTCTCCGGCCCCCAGCTCCAGTAGTTATAAAATGTGTGCAATTAATAAGCATTCTATTCATGAGGCCCCCTCTGCAGTAGAACATTCAATATAGCCACATCCTACTCACAGGGCTGTTATCTTAATGCTGGCCGGCCGGGCAGACTAGCGGCAGCGTCACGACCCACACATTTTATAACTACTGGAGCTGGGGGCCGGAGAACAGTGAACGCACCGGCCCCCAGCTCCTCCCCGCTATTTTCGGCCGATATGTACAAATATCGGCAGAAATGGATTAGGTGCATTTTCGGCCGATATTTTCGGTGGCCGAAATTTCGGTGCACCCCTAGTCTAAAGGGGTGCCTCACAGAAGGGCTTTATTACTACTGAGGGCACCATAGAGGGCCTTATTACTACTGAGGGTGCTATAGGGGGGCCTCATTTCTCCTGGGAGTATTACTACTACTGGCCTACTGTGGGGGCATTATGGTTATTGAAGACAATATGGAGGGCAATTCTACTAATAAAAACACTGTTGGGGAGGATTATCATTATTAGGGGCACTAATAATAATTAGGGCACTCTGGGAGAGAGAATTACTATTGGTGGGACTTTGAGGAGCACTATTACAATGGGGGGGGGGGACTGTCTGTATGGCACTATTCCTTTTATATAGTATTTGGGGACATTGGGGAGCACAATGGGCACAGTATTGGGGGTAGCAGCAGGATAACACTATTGGGGCATCAGGTTGGGGAAAATAATAGAAAAGCAAGGAATCTAAGATGTCTCTGCAGAAATGAGACTGAAAGAAGTTGTCAGGGCAGCCTGGGCAAATGGAGAAGAGGAGGAGACATCACTGGAGGAGCACATCTCAGGCAGCAGAAAAACTAGAATTGGCCCTGACTGCAGCGTCAACAAAGCAGAGGTGTAAACATCTTAATAAATCAGGTGTAAAGAACTTTAAGGCCTCTTTCACACGGGCGTCGCGTGTGAGGGCCAGATAGGAAACGGGTGCGTCGCGGGAAAATAAGTGATTTTTTTTTCCACTCGAGTGCAAAGCGGTTTAATGCGTTTTGCATGCGCGTGAGAAAAAGCGGCATGTTTGGCACCCAGACCCGAACTTAATGGATCATGTGAGGAGCGCAGTGACGTCAAAAGGTCCTTTTGCCAGGTCCTGAAGAAAGAAGAGGAGATCAGCTACGTGACCAAGTGGATGGGGAGAGTTAAATTTGTTTATTATTTTTAACCCCTCAATGGACATTTTACTAAGCATTCTGTATTAAGAATGCTATTATTTTCCCTTATAACCATGCTATAAGGGAAAATAATAAAATCTACACAACACCTAACCCAAACCTGAACTTCTGTGAAGAAGTCCGGGTTCGGGTCTGGGTACCAAACATGCAGATTTTTCTCACGCGCATGCAAAATGGATTAAAACGCTTTGCACTCGCGCGGAAAAAAAAAATAAAAAAAAAAAATAAAAAAAAAAAATAAAAAAAAAAAAATCGCACATTTTCCCGTGATGCACCCGCTTCCTATCAGGCCCTCACACCAGACGCCCGTGTGAAAGAGGCCTAATGGGCTTCTTAGTAAAACTGGCGTAGGAAATATCAACCGTAGTATAACCTTCAATAATTGGTGTTTCTTTCAGTTACAGGGAACCGGTCCCATTGAACACTATGTCAGAGCTGCAGGCAGCATGTCGTATAGCAGGAGGAGCTGGGAAAAGATTCTGTAAAACTTGTAATTTATACCTTTATATTCCTGCTCATTCTGGGCTTTGAAGTCCAGGAGATGATCCTATCAGTGATTGACAGCCTTCCCTCTGACTGTGTATACAGAGATAGCTGTCAATAGTAGGAGGGGGCGTGCTAAATTGCCTAGGGCAGCATGAATGCCAAATATGGCCCTGGACACCAGTGCTATAAGAAATAAAAAGTAGTGCCTATCAAAGTTTTTGCCTGCATCCCAATATATGGACATTTTTTCAATATCATAACTCATATTGTGGGAAATGTTTGTGCCAGAGGACAGAAGTAAGTAGCCAAAAATGATTTTCCACCAAACACCTCAAGTAGTGCCTCCTTGTCATTTTTTACTCCTAAACTCTTAGTGCTGCTACAGACATGATCTCGTTTTGACGATAGATAGAGATATATATAGTACAGACCAAAAGTTTGGACACACCTTCTCATTCAAAGAGTTTTCTTTATTTTCATGACTATGAAAATTGTAGATTCACACTGAAGGCATCAAAACTATGAATTAACACATGTGGAATTATATACATAACAAAAAAGTGTGAAACAACTGAAAATGTGTCATATTCTAGGTTCTTCAAAGTAGCCACCTTTTGCTTTGATTACTGCTTTGCACACTCTTGGCATTCTCTTGATGAGCTTCAAGACGTAGTCACCTGAAATGGTTTTCACTTCACAGGTGTGCCCTGTCAGGTTTAATAAGTGGGATTTCTTGCCTTATAAATGGGGTTGGGACCATCAGTTGCGTTGTGGAGAAGTCAGGTGGATACACAGCCGATAGTCCTACTGAATAGACTGTTCGAATTTGTATTATGGCAAGAAAAAAGCAGCTACCGTATTTTTCGCCGTATAAGACGCACTTTTTTCCCCCCAAAAGTGGGGGGAAAATAGCAGTGCGTCTTATACGGCGAATGTAGCTGATTTTGCCCAGTTTTCAATGATACACCCGCCGCGATGCCGCGCGGCGGGTGTATCAGCTGTGAGGGAGGAGGGGCTGGGGGCGGCATCTGCATTAATAATGACAGCGGGGCCCGTGCAGTGACTATTCTACTACACGGGCCCCGCTTACTGTATAATCATATCTCTCTAATAGTTCATTGTTGTATGCATGTAATCGCATAATGAGCGCTAATGAGCGCTGTGTATTACCGTACTTAAAACTAGCAGCGCTCGCCGTTCGGAGCAGAGAGGAGGCAGGAGGCAGGCCGGGAGGACGGGCACTTGCAGCGTGAGTCATACGTCACGCGCCTGCACCGCCCACTTATGAATGAAGCAGGCGGCGCAGGCGCGTGACGTATGACTCACGTTGCAAGCGCCCATCCTCCCGGCCTGCCTCCTGCCTCCTCTCTGCTCCGAACGGCGAGCGCTGCTAGTTTTAAGTACGGTAATACACAGCGCTCATTAGCGCTCATTATGCGATTACATGCATACAACAATGAACTATTAGAGAGATATGATTATACAGTAAGCGGGGCCCGTGTAGTAGAATAGTCACTGCACTGGCCCCGCTGTCATTATTAAAGCAGATGCGACCCCCACCCCCTGTATTGAGGGTCATTCACTACAGGGACACTTATGGAGGGGATCTGTGGATGACAGCATAAGATGCTATATATGCGTCATTCACAGATCCTCATCCTCATAACAGTGCCATCCAGAGAGGATAAGTGTCACCCACAGATCCCCCATAAGTGTCACCCACAGATCCCCCATAAGTGTCACCCACAGATCCCCCATAAGTGTCACCCACAGATCCCCCATAAGTGTCACCCACAGATCCCCCATAAGTGTCACCCACAGATCCCCCATAAGTGTCACCCACAGATCCCCCATAAGTGTCACCCACAGATCCCCCATAACAGTGCATCACCCACAGATCCCCCATAACAGTGCATCACCCACAGATCCCCCATAACAGTGCATCACCCACAGATCCCCCATAACAGTGCATCACCCACAGATCCCCCATAACAGTGCATCACCCACAGATCCCCCATAACAGTGCATCACCCACAGATCCCCCATAAGTGTCACCCACAGATCCCCCATAAGTGTCACCCACAGATCCCCCATAAGTGTCACCCACAGATCCCCCATAAGTGTCACCCACAGATCCCCCATAACAGTGCGTCACCCACAGACCACAATTAGTTCAAAACCCACCAAAAGTGCACCTTTTGGTTCAAAATATTTTTTTTCTTATTTTCCTCCTCAAAAACCTAGGTGCGTCTTATAGGCCGGTGCGTCTTATACGGCGAAAAATACGGTAAGTAAAGAAAAACGAGTGGCCATCATTACTTTAAGAAATGAAGGTCAGTCCGAAAAATTGGGAAAACTTTGAAAGTGTCCCCAAGTGCAGTCACAAAAACCATCAAGCGCTACAAAGAAACTGGCTCACATGCGGACCGCCCCAGGAAAGGAAGACCAAGAGTCACCTCTGCTGCGGAGGATAAGTTCATCCGAGTCACCAGCCTCAGAAATCGCAGGTTAACAGCAGCTCAGATTAGAGACCAGGTCAATGCCACACAGAGTTCTAGGAGCAGACACATCTCAACTGTTAAGAGGAGACTGTGTGAATCAGGCCTTCATGGTAGAATATCTGCTAGGAAACTACTGCTAAGGACAGTCAACAAGCAGAAGAGACTTGTTTGGGCTAAAGAACACAAGGAATGGACATTAGAGTCCAAATTTGAGATCTTTGGTTCCAACCACCATGTCTTTGTGCGACGCAGAAAAGGTGAACGGATGGACTCTACATGCCTGGTTCCCACCGTGAAGCATGGAGGAGGTGTGATGGTGCTTTGCTGGTGACACTGTTGGGGATTTATTCAAAACTGAAGGCATACTGAACCAGCATGGCTAGCACAGCATCTTGCAGCGGCATGCTATTCCATCCGGTTTGCGTTTAGTTGGATCATTATTTTTCAACAGGACAATGACCCCAAACACCCCTCCAGGCTGTGTAAGGGCTATTTGACCATGAAGGAGAGTGATGGGGTGCTGCGCCAGATGACCTGGCCTCCACAGTCACCGGACCTGAACCCAATCGAGATGGTTTGGGGTGAGCTGGACCGCAAAGTAAAGGCAAAAGTGCCAACAAGTGCTAAGCATCTCTGGGAACTCCTTCAAGACTGTTAGAAAACCATTTCAGGTGACTACCTCTTGAAGCTCATCAAGAGAATGCCAAGAGTGTGCAAAGCAGTAATGAAAGCAAAAGGTAGCTACTTTGAAGAACCTAGAATATGACATATTTTCAGTTGTTTCACACTTTTTTGTTATGTATATAATGCCACATTATGTGTTAATTCATAGTTTTGATGCCTTCAGTGTGAATCTACAATTTTCATAGTCATGTATATATATACACACACATACATATATGTTATATATTATCTCTCTCTCCATCTCTATCTCAAAATAAAAAGGGAGGCGCGATACAACTAAAAGCTCTGTTCTCCCTGCAAATGCCAGGTAGTGTCAGTTGCAGAGAGAAAGTTGCAGAGAGAGAAGAGCCTCTAGGTTAAATGGCAACACCCCCGTTGCTCCTAGAGGCTGATTTACATATATTAAAACATCAATTTTTCTCAGCACTGCGAGGAAAGAGGAACACAGGGCCAACACAGATTCCTTCATTTGCCAAGTGCATAAGCAACAGATCAGCCAGTTTCATAGGTACAAATCCGCTGGCAGATGCCCTTTAAATGCCTTGATTACAGTTCATAGAAAGCTTGAGGTCACAAAATTGTATTATAGTATATTCCCATTTCAGCAGTTAAACTACTGTAAGGTTCCTATATGTTTCACATTTAGAGATAAATACATATAATAGTATAGTAAAGATATAACAGCTTGAAAAAAGAAAATTGGAAATCCCACAAATAATAATATAGATAATCTAGTTAATGGGAATCCAATTCCTTATGCAAATATAAATGACCGGCAACAGATAAACAAGTCGTGCTGTTTTGAAAACACGGAGACCTAAGAGCCTGATGCAACCAAAAACTTTTCTGACCTTTTGGGTACTTCTCTGTTTAGCGATAAACTCCATTGCTTTGTGTTTGACAAGCAAACAGTCTTCTAAGCATATCTTTCAGACTTTTTTGAAACATTTTGACCTTGATCCGCCTTTTAATAGTGACATGTCTTATTGCTTTTCTTGCAGAATAATAGCCAAATTATACAGTTCAATGGACAACTTCCTGTTACATTAAAAAGGTTGTCTGAGATCACAGTATTGATGGCTTAGCTGTAGGATAGGCCATCAATATCAGTTTGGATGGGGTCAGATTCTCAGCACCGCCGCTAATTAGCTGCTTAAAGGGGCCGCAGCGCTCGTATGAAGCCTCTTCAATGTCTACTGTGGTCCGTATTGCAGCACTGTCCAATTCTAATGGCAGTCTTTAGAACTTTACACTGTCAAAATCTTAAACACGATTACTAAATCTGCCCTAGAATGTTTTTCAGTTTTTTTATTTAAAGAGGACCTGTCACTGCTCCTGACATGCCCGTCATGCATTCCCCATGTAACAATAATTCTGGAGCATCTATTCTTATGGCTCTAGGTTTTGCCATTCCTTTATTATTTCTACTAGAAGTTATGAATTAATTGCTAGCAGTCTGCAGTAAGGGTACAGAGGGGTGGTAGTTGGGGGGGGGGGGGGGGGGGGTCCCCCTACACAGTCTGACACTATCCAATCAGTGCTATCCAAATCCACTATCCAAACATTTTTATGTATCCAAGCCATTCTGAGATTGTTTTTCTCGTGACACATTGTACTTGACTAAATTTGAGTTAATATATTTCACCTTTATTTATGAAAAAAAATCCCAAATTTACCAAAAATTTTGAATAATGTGCAGTTTTCAAAATTTTAATTTCTCACTTTTAAAACAGAAATTGATATCTCAAAATATTTATTACTTAACATTACCCATATGTCTACTTTATGTTGGCATCATTTCGTAAATTTTATTTTTTTAGGACGTTAGGCTTAGAATTTCCGATCCCAGAGGGCCAGCAGCAGTGCAAGTTGGATGACTACTGTGGGTGAGTTGTCAAGATGTGTCTTAGTGAGGTAGAGTTATTGGGGGTCCCCTCAGGTTTCTAGTTCATTTATCTTTTATGTATGAAGGTGGCATCCTGTGAAATCTAGGACCATTCTCACTGTAACAGGGATGGGGACCATTGAAGTCAGTGGAACTGACTGGTGCAGAGAGAAGTGGCATATAAGTCACATTGCGGGAGGCATTGTGCGGCACCAGGCTGTGCGCCAGACAGGGGTTTGGTCTGATGTGTAGCTAAGGGATCATCTGTCATGCCCAAGGATGGCTGTGTAGCAGTGCTGGAGTGGAAGTGAATGGGTCGACCCTAAAATCTGGAGTTTCTGGGGTCGTAGTTGTGGCACACGTGCGAGTTACGACCCCATTAATTTCTGTGCTAGCACCGCTAGAGACAATGGCACCGGGGTGGGGCAGAGCCGATGGCACCGGGGTGGGGCAGAACTGATGCATTTGTGCTGATCGCACATTGTGTATGAGCTAAGATCAAGGGATGGTTTAGGGGTAAAGACCCAGCATCTGTCTCCCTCTTTAATTGTATCCCTGTGTTTCTTTGTTCACCCTCTAAGTAAGCTAGCGAGCATACCTTGCGGCTGCTTTTACTCTCCACCACATCACACTGGTTGGTGGCCGACAACTATCTATTTGGGTAATCTTGCTTAATTAACTATTGGGCCTATTTTAATATTTGATGAATTAAAAGATATTTTTAAAGGTTATCCCATTATTCAAATACATTTTCCTACTTATTTAGGTGCCATATCTACATTGTTGTGACCGGCAACCACTCCGGTCAAGTTATCTATCTGATCACACATGGGGTAACGAAGGGTGTTGGGGTCTGATGAGTTTTTATAAAAGGAAACCAGTCTATTAATTCATTTTTTCTTATTAGAGTACTCAATCGTAAAAATAACGGGTAGACTACTCGATTGCTAAAATAAATCGTTTACTGCAGCCCTAATTGCCTGTTAGTAGATTACATTGAGTAAGGCTGGATCCGGCAGGGCTCAGCAAAAATGCTTCCGTTACTGATAATACAACCATCTGCTTCCATTATCAACAGATCCGGTTGTATTATCTTTAACATACTGAAGACGGATCCATCATGAACTCCATTGAAAGTCAATAGAGGACAGATCCGTTTTCTATTGTGTCAGAGAAAACAGATCCATCATTTGGGAGCATTCCGTTCTGTTACGTTTTGTCCCCATTGACAATGAATGGGGACAAAACAAAAGAGTTTTTCTTTTTTCCAGTATTGAGACCCTATGATGGATCTCAATACCGGAAAATATTAACACTAGTGTGAAAGTGGCCTAATACACTAACAGGTCGCCTGAGACCAGCCTGGGGCTGGATCTCCTCGGCTTCCACAGAAGGCAGGTCCAGATGCCTCAGCAAGAAATCAGGCTGCTGCCTTCTCACCCATAGGGTCCCCATCAACACAGAGCAGGGACCCGATGGGATTACTCACTGACAGCAAACACCTTCTATGCCATGGTCACTGACAGTATCTGCCGGCATTGCTGTAAAAGCTGATGCCGGCAGAAACAGTGACTGCCAATACCATCAGTGACTGCCGGACCCCTGCAGTGATCAGGCGTGCACGGCTCCGGTGCCCGCTCGATCGCCATGACGTAATAGCATGTCAAATTGCAGCAAGTCACCTGCCACCATGACGTACTATTACATCATGTGTCAGGAAGGGGTTAAATAACGTGTTCTCTTTATTATACAGGTTGCAGCAAACATGGAAGAAATGGCTTTATTTTCAAATAAACTTGCTGTTTTTAACTCCACTATGGAATATGTATTTTTATAATGCACTGGTATACCTTGCATACCAATGCATTATAGCCTATAACAGTGACAGGCTGCCTATTAGGCAAAGCCTATGACACAGCCCAATAGAGATACAGTAACGGCAGTCCTGGGGGAATTTGTTAGGCCTCTTGCTGCAGGGCAATGCACGAACACCACAGAATTACGTTCGTGGGGGGCAGATGGTAACTTCCTAGGTGCTGTGGTCGCTATGGACCGTGGCATCTAGGGAGGCAAGCAGATGGCATTGGAAAACTCTCATCCAAGCAGTTACAGAAGGAGCCGGTCTTCATTCAGTACTGGGTGATCCTGTGGACTGCATCAGTGCAGCTTGTGTGAGATCTGCTCAGTTCCTGCCGCCTGGCTCCAGGATTAATGATACAGCACAAGTCTCTTTCGTAGAAATATGCATGAAACTTTTTTGTAAATGTAAAATTGCTTGTAATACAGGTATTATTGCATCCTCTGCCAGGCGCCATGTCTTACACAGCTAGCTCAGCTGAATGTATTAATACCTTAGCAATCAGTTGTTTCATTCTAGAGAAATAGTTCTTTTAATCCATATGCAAGTGAGCAGTTAATTGCATCGAGGGCGGGCACAAAACAGCCCTGTGCACCCTTGCTTCTCCTGCCAGCCCACCCATTCTTGATTGATGGGGTCACGTGTGATGACTATGCAGGAACCTGGCCCTGTCAATCAGGAAGGAAAGAGGTTCTGGAAGAGGAAGCAGGAGGAGCGAAAGTGCAATTAACTGCTCATCTGCACATATATTAAAAGTACCTTTTCTCCAGACTGAAGCAATGGATCACTAAGTGAAAGACATCCATCACCAACTTTTGAAAAGCTCAAGAGGTGATATCAGCAGAGCATGTGGAGAGCCCTGGAAAACGTTTTATGCTAAGCCACACCTCTAACTGCACCCAACACCCAATTCTGCCCAGTCCCTTTGGTGCCCCCACACTGTAGTTATGCCCCCCCAAGTGCTCCACACTGTAAGAATGTCTTGTTAGTGCCCCATACAGTAGTTATGCCTCCTTAGTTCCTGCTACCATTAGTTATGCACCCTCTCAAAAATGACCCCTTAGTGCTCTCCTCATATCAATGGTGCCCTCTTAGTGTCCCACTTAAAATAGTGTTGTCCCCTTAGTGAAGCCCCTGCAGTATTAATAAAAAGTAAAAAGTATTACTCACCTAACCCAATGCCCTGATGAATAGAGCACACCATCCCTTGGCCTGTGCTCTCTCCTGATCAGCTCAGGAGGTGAGAAGATTTCCCGGCATCTCTCCTGCTTGTTGGGGAGTGCACAGGCTGGTAAATGGAAGGGCAGGGTGCTGACCGCTTACAATCGACTGCGCTAGCCCCACAAGGTCAGTCTCTCCAGGACCATCAAGCCTGTTACAAATCTTTGTGTCATCAGCAAAAAGACACACCTTACCATCGAGGCCTTCTGCATTATCGCTGATAAAGATAATAAACAATATGGGTCCCAGAACAGATCCCTGAGGTACCCCACTGGTAACAAGACCATGGTCTGAATATACGCCATTGACTCCAACCCTCTGTTGTCTGTCCCTCAGCCACTGCCTAATCCATTCAACAATACGGGAGTCCACGTACAGCCTTATTCTACATAATTAAAAAACGAATCTTTATTTCATGATGGAATAACTTTTGGATGGTAATATATTTTCCTCAAAAAGCATTTTATATTTAAAAATAAAAAAAAATCTGATTTAAATAAAAATAAAAAATTTTAATTTTTTTTTTTAAATCATTGATTTTTATCCACACTGATGAGGATCGAGTGGCAATGCTGGAAAAGTGCTCATTATCTAGCATACGTTAATCACATTTAGGGGCTGACCTTTTAAATAAACGTTCCAGCATGCTGCTTTTTCCACACTTGTCCACGCACTAACCAAATTAAAGTTTGACTTTTAACAGATTGACATTCCTACAATCAACTAGGCTGATGCTTACCTTTTCTAACTCTTCATTTGTTTCTCAAACTCATCATCTGTGGTGCCCTAATTTTGCGTACGCCATTCCCCCGATAAACTACACTTGGGTCTAATTTCTTCATATCCTATGCCTCATGCCATGCACCTCTCTCCAACAACACAAATGCACCCAGAAAAACGTACCGTTTACAGCAAACATATGCTAAAGCGTCACCCGACTTGCTGCCATTTCACCGCTATCTCGTCATGTAAACAATCCAGTTATACTTTCTCTTTTGTAATGTATTTATTTCACACTCTATATATTTGTCAGAACATTATATTTGCATGCTATATATTATATGTATGTGCTCGTTTTAGGCTAGTTTTACATCTGAGGTCGGCTGTTCCGGCAGAGAATGTCGAGAATTGGTTGGACAACAAACGCTCTGCAAGACTCCATTATAGTCAATGGGGTCCGGCGGGCAGTATCTGGCAATGCCGGATCCAGAAATCTCCAGCATTCTGTTCTCTGGTGGAATGGCCTGCTGGAGAACTCTGTCGCAGATGTGAAACTGTCCTCACCCGTAAGGTAACCTCCAATATGATGCCACTAGATTTACAATAAAAATGGAAAGGAAATCAGTGCAGTTTGCAAAGCACCCTCAAGATGGCAGTATGAACTAGAAGATAAAAACGTATTTTTGCTAACAGTTGGTAAGATTGCAACGTTTCAGAAAGCAAAACTCAAGAGGAGAAGAAATGCTTGGTTGTAAGTCATTTGTGAAAGGTACATCCTTCATGTGTTTGTACACTAGAGATAAATGGGCCAATTTTAATTTCTTTGGTCTTCCAAGAGCAATAATATTTTTACTTTTCCATTCACATAGCTGTATAAATGCATGTCGGTCTTTCTTTTATGGCTTTTATCGTAAGGGATAACAACGGATTTTGATAGTTCAGGCATTTTTGGATGCAGTGACACCAATGGGATTTATACTTTATTTTTATATGTAAACTGGGTATGAATTGTTAATTTTTTTATATACTAATTTTTTAAGATTTAAAGGGGTTGTCCGAGTTATGAAAAAAAATATAGCACTGAAAATCTGATATATAACTGAGCTAAGCAAGTTTTATGCAAAAAATAAAAATAAATTATATATTTTCCTCATTTCCCTGCTTCTTTTCTGGCCCTTTGTTTACATGCAATAAAAACAATCTCTGCCCCTCCCCCTGCTCTGCAAAGGGAGTGAATACAAGAGCTGCCCTGAGTGCTGGGAGAATCAACAGCAACTTGTAAGTGTTGAACTACAAGTCCCACTTGTATAATGACACTGCTAATGCAGACAGGATCTCCCCCCTACATTCTTGTGCAATGCTCTCTCTACAGTCGTGGCCAAAGGTTTTGAGAATTACACAAATATTAGTTTTCACAAAGTTTGCTGCTAAACTGCTTTTAGATCTTTGTTTCAGTTGTTTCTGTGATGTAGTGAAATATAATTACACGCACTTCATACGTTTCAAAGGCTTTTATCGACAATTACATGACATTTATGCAAAGAGTCAGTATTTGCAGTGTTGGCCCTTCTTTTTCAGGACCTCTTCAATTCGACTGGGAATGCTCTCAAACAACTTCTGGGCCAATTCCTGACTGATAGCAACCCATTCTTTCATAATCACTTCTTGGAGTTTGTCAGAATTAGTGGGTTTTTGTTTGTCCATCCGCCTCTTGAGGATTGACCACAAGTTCTCAATGGGATTAAGATCTGGGGAGTCTCCAGGCCATGGACCCAAAATGTCAACGTTTTGGTCCCCGAGCCACTTAGTTATCACTTTTGCCTTATGGCACGGTGCTCCATCATGCTGGAAAATGCATTGTTCTTCACCAAACTGTTGTTGGATTGTTGGAAGAAGTTGCTGTTGGAGGGCGTTTTGGTACTATTCTTTATTCATGGCTGTGTTTTTGGGCAAAATTGTGAGTGAGCCCACTCCCTTGGATGAGAAGAAACCCCACATATGAATGGTCTCAGGATGCTTTACTGTTGGCATGACACAGTACTGCCTGCAGAGCTACCCAATCTGTGCAGCTGAAGGGGTTAAGAATCCTAGCAGAGAGTAGATGGCAGTGGGGGGGGGGGGGGGCCAGCACAGTGACGTCTCGTTTACAGGCTTGTAAACGACCTTTATCGGAGCAAGGAGAGAAGCTGACATCACAGGTCATGTGACCCTCAGTGAAACCAGCCACTGGAGATAAAGTGAGTTAATTGGAAAGCTGTTACATTTGCTTAGTTAGGAACATAGAAAGAACAAAAAAAAATAACTTGGATAACCCCTTTAACTTTATGGCAATTATGAAGCCGTAGACTACTTATATACTGGCTCCTGATTAAATGCTGGGTGTACTTCCAGCATAAGAAACGCTTCGAGTTGGGACATAAAGCAGAGATATAATATATAGAGTAGAGAAGCCCACTGGGTTGATTTACTTGATAAATCTTCCCTTTTGGCCCCTTTCACATGAGCGAGTTTTCCGCGCAGGTGCAATATGTAATGTGAACGCATAGCACCCGCACTGAATCCTGACCCATTCATTTCAATGGGTATGTGTACATGAGCGTTTTTTTTTCATGCATCAGTTCTGCGTTGCGTGAAAAAAAACGCAGCATGTTCTATATTCTGTGTTTTTCACGCAGCCCTGGCCCCACTGATGGTTGCTAAGAGATGATGTTTGTAAACCTTCAGTTTTTTTATCACGCATGTGAAAAACGCATCAAAACGCATTGCACCAGCACGGAAAAAAAAAATGAACAACTGCAGACAAAACTGACTGAACTTGCAAAATGGTGCGAGTTTCACTGAACGCACCCTGAACGCATCTGGACCTAATCAGTCACGCTCGTGTGAAAGAGGCCTATGAGTGCTGTATGCTTAGAGGGCTGAATACAAGCGCACCGATACTCTGAGCAGTTATGTACACCGGTATTCCTGATCGCTATAAACCTAAATCTATCCTGGCATTTGCTGGTTGGAGTCTTAATAGCATTACAGGCTGACTCGACCAACCACTGGTGTGTGCAGAACTAAGCAGGTACAAACCACTTGTGGGATAGGGAATAGAGGGGCATTAATATATGTTCTCAAATTATGCTCCCGATTCTTTACACTCAGCCTGAAAAAGATATATTGTGGACAGCCACCATTTTTATTGGCATCATTAATAAAAGTCAATTTTAGCACATTTTGTTCAGGAAGTTAATCCTCTTTAATTTTTAGTCCCCCTTAGGTGACTTTAGATCGCTTCTACTATACAAAACTTTGACTTAGCAGCTCCCCTGGCCAGATCTTTCCAACGATGACAGTGTCTAGGACTGGATGGCAGGATGGATATGCCATACACCGCAGCCTGCAACCACCTTGGCTGAACTACAGGTCCAGGTTGAAAGAGCTTGGAATGACATACCACAGGAGGATATCCAATATCTGCATAACCTTTACCACTCAAGGGTGTTAGCTTGTATCGCACAAAGGGGAGATGCCACCAGGGTGGATAAAAATCAATTATTTAAAAATAAAATAAAAATTTAATTATAATATTATAAAATATATATATATATTTATATATTTTTTTTAATTTAAATCAGATTTTTTTTTATATAAAATGCTTTTTGATGAAAAAAATATTACCATCCAAAGGTTATTCCATCATGAAATAAATTTGTTTTCTAATTATGTAGAATAAGGCTGTATATGTTTAATTTTTGTGGGTAAATAAATTCCACATGCCTCTTCTTCACAGCAAAAATGTTATAACATGAACAGAGTTGAGAAAAATACCTTAATCCTAACTTTTACAAACCTATGAATACAGAATCAACCTAATCAAACTAATATGAAAAGTTGTTATTCTCAAAATCTTATTATATCTACTTGAATATAAGTTAATTGCAAAAACGATCAGACTGGCTCACAGTATTTTTGCATTTATTACAATTGATAAAATTACAGTTATTAAAATAATTATAAAAATAAAAATAAATTGCCCACTAAATATTAGACATATCCTGATTGCATATCAACTCATTAGCATAAATAGAGATAGGTATTTTGAATGCGGAGCTCACGCATATACCTAAATAATAGGAGTACTCCAAAAATAATAATAAGACCACTCGATTGTGCTGCGTGGTGTCTGTCAATGGCGTATTGGATTTTGACTTTTCCAATGTTCTGATACTTATAAAATAACTTGCCAGTGATCTACATACAAATTGCTGATAAAGTATCCACTCTGCGGTTACCGGTATATGTTCAGGCATCCAAAGATATACTTTGTGCTTTCTTTAGTATCGGCGTTCGCTGCCTACCTCCTGCCACGAGGTAGTCTTTCAGCTTCTCCTTCTCGGCGTCTCACGTGACCTGACCTGGAGATGGTTTCCTGGTCGGTGATGTCATCCACCTGTGCCGGTCGGAGTAGCGGAGGTCTGTATAGCGGAGCTACGCCGGTACGGGGTTCAATTCCCCTTCACTGGAACTGCTGGATGGTAATGAAATCAGTCCCCTTTGATCGATTAAACCACTGCCGGTACCGCGTCTGTTCTTTAGAATGGTTCTGGTCAGTCTTGCAGTGGAAGCACGGACGGTGCTTGGAAGGGGCACCAGTTGCAAACTGTATGAAAATAAGACGGGATGTCCAGCTTTCCAAAAAAGACGTTGTTCTTTATTCCAAAATAACACAGGATAAAAGACAATCCAACACGGCAAGCAGGTCTACATGTTTCGGATGCTCTAATACTGATCCTTATTCATGACACGTGTCAGAACATTAGAAAAGTCAAAATCCAATACGCCATTGACAGACACCACGCAGCACAATAGAGTGGTCTTATTATTATTTTTGGAGTACTCCTATTATTTAGGTATATGCGTGAGCTCCGCATTCAAAATACCTATCTATTTATGCTAATGAGTTGATATGCAATCAGGATATGTCTAATATTTAGTGGGCAATTTATTTTTATTTTTATAATTGTTATTTTAATAACTGTAATTTTATCAATTGTAATAAATGCAAAAATACTGTGAGCCAGTCTGATCGTTTTTGCAATTATCTTGGTTTTCAGTTGGTATCTGAAAGACTGGGCTCCAGTAGGTTGCTGGTGAGCTCCTCTGAATTGTCTATTGCTATTTTGAATATAAGTTATACTAGCAAGAATTAGTCTTTATGTAGAAAACTATGATTTTAATCAAGCCTTACTGACTAGTGATTTAAATCAAATCCACCCTGGATGCCAACCAAAATTAGTGTGACCCTGCCTCAACATATATCCTGCTGCAGAACCCAAAATAAAGGGTGCACCACTATATATATATATATATATATATATACACACACACACACACACACACACACACACACACACATAATTTATGTTAATTTTCTCTGGGGACTTATTGTATGGAGATTAGCACTTCCCATCACCCCATAAACATCATTCCCTCTGTGAAGAAAGATGGTGTCCACATCATGCTGTCGGAACGCTTTTCATTGGTAGGAACTGGAAAACTGGTCATGCTTGAAGGATAGATATATGGCAATTCTTGATGAAAACCTGCTTAGCAGAATAATGACTCTAAACATACTGCTAAAGCTAGACTGGAGTGATTTAAAGAGGAGCAGTCAACTCTCCTAACAGGACTGTTTTAGAAACTACCGTATTTTTCACCTTCATAAACACATTTACCCCACCCCAAAAGTGGGAGGAAAATGCCCCAGCATCTTATGGGACGAATAGCATTATGGAAGCGATCATTAGTACACGCACTCTCCGATCCTCACAAGACCACCTTCTCTCCTCTTATCACCTCTTCACACAATCGCCTCCAGGATTTCTCCTGTGCATCCCCCACACTCTGGAACTCGCTACCCCAACATATAAGACTCTCACCTACAGTGGAATCCTTCAAAAGAAACCTAAAAACCCACCTCTTCAGACAAGTCTACAACCAGTGAACCTGCTGCCTCTATAACGCCATGACCAGCTTCACCCTCACCAACTGTGTCCTTCTCCCATACCATGTAGATTGTAAGCCCTCAGGGGCAGGGCCCTCTCTCCTTCTGTACCAGTTTGTAGCTAGTCTTGTTTATGCTTAGTGCAATTATCTGTATACCCCTTATCATATGTACAGTGCTATGGAATGAATGGTATAACAATAATAATAATAATAATAATAATAATAATAATAATAATAAATTAGTACCAGAGGACCAGGAAGCAGTGAAGACATTGTACTCACTGCTTCCTGGTCCTCAGCTGTCGGCTATGCTGTGGCTGCGCACAACGAGAGGGTGCTCTGTGACCTCACGCTTTGCGCGCCGGATCACACTGGAGTAGAGGAGTGTCACTTACCTCTCCGGACGCTGTTTTTATTTTATTAAGCATGAGGCATTGGGCTCTGCTGGGGGCTGATCTGAGGCATTGGGCTCTGCTAGGGGCTGATCTGAGGCAATGGGGCCCTTATATGAGGTCTGCTTGGGGGTCATTCACATTGGGGTCTGAGCTTAGGTCTAATTGGGGGTCTGATCTGAGGCCTAATAAAAATCAGTGTTAATAAAGATATACCTCACACTCACATCTATAATTGCAGCAAAAGGTGGTTCAACAAAGTATGCACAATCAGGGGTGAATACCTATTAGGGCTGCAGGATATGGGAATTTTGTGCGATTAGGGCCCTACAAATTGCGATAACTATATGCGATGCAATATTTTAAGGGAATTGTGCTAGAGGTCTATTTGCTGTGGATGGCACTGTTAGGGAGGGGCACCTGTGGATGACACCGCAATGGGGGCACCTGTGGATGACACATATATATCATCTTATGCTATGTGCCATCCACATATCACCCCCCATAACAGTGTCCCTGCAGTGTGAATAACCCCCAATACAGGGGCTGGGGGCCGGCATCTGGATTAGGAATGACAGCGGGGATCGGTGCAGTCCCTGTATTTTAATGCACCGGCCCCGCTCACTGTTGTATAGTCTTATCCAACCTGTAGGCATTGTTAAAACACAACAATCATGTGTAATCCAGCTGTATTACTTACAACTAAATGCCATAGCAGAGAGGAGGGAGGAGGCAGGCCAGGAGTGCGGCGCATCACTCACTACGTCACGCGCCCGCACTGCCTGCTCCATTCATAAAGTGGGTGGCGCAGGTGCATGACTTAATGAGTGACTTGCCTGGCCTGCCTCCTCCCTCCGCTACGGAACTTGTTTAAGTAATACAGCTGGATTACACATGATTATTATATTCTAACAATGCCTACAGGTTACATAAGATTATACAACAGTGAGCGGGGCCGGTGCATTAGAATACAGGGACTGCACCGGTCCCCGCTGTCATTCGTAATCCAGATGCCGGCCCCCATCACCTCCCCCCTGTGTTGATACACCCGCCGAAAGCGCTGTGCGGTGGCCGTGTATCATTGTAGTTAATCGCAGCATTTTTGGGTCGGCCAAATCGCCATCATCGATTATCGCGATACAATTGCTTTGGCGATATATCGTGCAGGCCTAATACCTATGCACATTAAATGCCCTTTAACAGTTTGTTTCAGTTTAAGAAAATAAATAAATAAAGGAGGGGAATACCGTACTTTTACAAGGCATTGTAGCTACTTTTTTCTGTTTAATACCAGTCTCTATTAGGTTTCTTTACATTTAATAAATATGGATAAAAACATATTTTCATGACTTCTAAACCTATTTTAATCCACAAACAAAAAGCAACTTTACAGATCACTTTCTTTGCAGACTTATGTGCCACAAAAATACACTCCAGGCCATTACACAGTCAGTCGGCTGATGGAGTTGACAAGTGAAAGTCATTTCTGGGTCTAAGACCCCAGTGACAGGTGTCTGAGCATACAAGGCAGAATCTCTTATAAACACAAATTTTGATTTTGCGCTGGGAACTCAGGATGATTTAAAGAAAATCAAAAGCCAAAAGGCCAACACTTTTTAGGCAAGGTCATCTAATGCTACTTTCACACTAGCGGTCGGGTGTCCGCTTGTGAGTTCCGTTTGAAGGCTCTCACAAGCGGCCCCAAACGGATCCGTACAGCCCCAATGCATTCTGAGTGGATGCCGATCCGCTCAGAATGCCTCAGTCTGGCACCGTTTGACCTCCGCTCCGCTCAGCACCTGGCCGTGCGGAGCCAAACGGATCCGTCCAGACTTACAATGTAAGTCAATGGGGACGGATCCGTTTGAAGTTGACACAATATGGCTCAATTTCAAACGGATCCGTCCCCCATTGACTTTCAATGTAAAGTCTGGACGGATCCGTCTGACTAACTTTCAGACTTAGAATTCTTTCTAAAATATAATGCAGACGGATCCGTTCTGAATGGATCCCATCGTCTGCATTATAGGAGCGGATCCGTCTGTGCAGACACCAGACGGATCCGCTCTGAATGCAAGTGTGAAAGTAGCATAAGCCTGCAGAGTAATGGCACTAATGCAATTATCCCAGCTCCTAAACTCATATGGGTCACCTGCATTCACACATGACCAAAAAAATGCAATAATGTAAGATTTTTTTTCATCATCACAAATAGTGTGCGATTGAGAGGTTATGGAATATCGAAATACAGGTCTTTTCACACTCCAAAATACCAGCCTTATAATAAGATTTGCATATTTCAGCAATTCATATTCCTGACTGCATGGCGACAGGTCATAGCACTGCTATGAGGCCACCGGTGAAGGAGGTCGATGCTGAACTCCTTTTGCTTATAGAAATGAAATCATGGCATGCTCCTGCTGCCACCACTAAGGGGGGGGGGGCTCAATGCAAAAATATTTTTACAGCTTCCATGGAGTTCAATAGTACCAGCACAAATTTCTATGCACCAAGCTCACCTAGTGGTGGCTGCAGGCGGACAATTTTATGATATACTTTATGAGGGGAAGCAGAGGATTTAGCGCTCTAAATACATAAATACATTTAGAAATATGGGTGTTCAGAATGAGCGCCATATTTATTTAAAAAAAAAATATATATAAAAAAAAATGTGGGGGGGAGACGGAGTGTGACTTAAAAACTCCTCCATGGCAGATGACAGGAAAAAGAAGGATTGAACATGCTGACTCTCAACATGCCTGATCCTTCGTTCCTTATTCTAAGATAAGACTCTTAAAGTGGCTGTGGCTTATTCCTCTCCCCCTATTGCAAAACATATACATTATCCAAGCCAAGCGTGCAGTTCAAGTAAAATCATTGTCATGACAACTACAATTGGCAAGTGAATGGGTCCGCATCCGTGATACTGCTACACCACCGCTGTAATACCGCAACACAATTCAATGTCTTGTGCAAGGTTTACATTGACTTACAAGAAAAACCCCAACACACGGGAAAATCAGATTTTGGTCAAGCAATTAAGTAAAAAAACAGGACATTAGAGGCCACTTCCTACAACAAAGTTTGGTTTAAAAAAAAAAAAAAAAAAAAAAAAAAAAAAAAAAGAGATCAATGACGCTGAAAACCAGTTTGAAAGCATCTGGAAACACTTGAATGACCTAAAGACTCTTAAATTCCCTAAAGATATCTGACACGCTGTACAAAAAAAATCTTCCCACAAGACAACACAACCTCATTCTTTGCATAGTACAATATGACATTATGGAGATAATTGCCCTAAAACTGCTTGGAAAAAAAAATAGAAAAGAAATAAAAATAGAAAAAAAAAAAAAAAAACACATGAAAATAGAATTTATTAGATAGCATTTATTATAATACTTGGGAACATAATTAAAATGTACCAGAGGCTTTAAAAGCGTAATGTGTCCAAATATGCAAGTACCTCTCGCATCTACTGGCCGGCTAGGTACGTGGCACCATTACAACTACTGTGGGGGAAGGCGTCCCATTACACGGCTGTGACGACACTCTTTGTTCACACCTAATGAAGCAGTGTCTTGGTAAGAACATGTACTTTATTATTTGCAGAGGTCCAGAAGGCAGAAGTTCTCTTTTGACAACACAAATGTGTGTTCTGGAGTTCTTTTTGATTGTCTGTGACAAATACAGTAACGGACAGCACGTATGTGGCCACTTGTGCCCCAGAAAGTAGACGTCTGTGGCCTGCCTGTCCTCCAGACAAAGTCTACAGTGCAAACCCCATTTACGTGATTCTTACACTTGATGTCCATCATTCAGGACTATACTTTGTGCAATGACAGAAGATGTGGCGCCTCCTCAGTAAATAGCTGAAATCTTCGTTGATGAGAGTTGCAGGAGTGTGTCAGACTGATGAAAGCGCTTGATGCGAGGAAGGAAACTGTGGTTATGGGAGGTTGTTAGAAGCCTAACAGATCGACCTCATTACACTCTCTAATCAAGTCCTGCAAAGGCAGACTTCAGATGCAGCCCCTCACACAGCGAAAAATACATATACCGGCCAACAGCTGTACATCACACTTAAGGGAACCTGTCACCAGGATTTTGGGTATAGAGCTGAGGACATGGGTTGCTAGATGGCCACTAGCACATGCGCAATATCCAGTCCCCATAGCTCTGTGTGCTTTTATTGTGTATAAAAACCGATTTGATACATATGCAAATTAACATAAAAGAGTCATATCTTACTTGTGTGAGCACAGAAGAGTCATATTTTCAAGCTCTGACTCATCTCAGGTTAATTTGCATATGTATCAAATCGGTTTTTATACACAATAAAAGCACACAGAGCTATGGGGACTGGATATTGCGGATGTGCTAGCGGCCATCTAGCAACCCATGTCCTCAGCTCTATACACAAAATCCAGGTGACAGGTTCCCTTTAAAAGGGTTATCCAACCCCTATAATGATCCCCCCAATGCCCAGGCCCCTCAATAAGGTTATACTCGCCCCCCCCCCCCCTCCCTGGCACCCGCATCCCTCCTGATTTCCGCACGGCCACCGCTGCATCTCCCGCGATGTTAGGGAGGCTCGTCCTTGTCCCTGCCTGCTATTTTCTGCTCCCCCCATTGCTGGATGTTTTCATCCTCATGACGGGGATATGTAGCGACGGCCGTGCAGGGATCAGGTGCGTAGTAACATCAACAAGCAACACCATCGGACTCCAAACCTACACAACTCCATCCACCCTGCACTGGGCCAAGCTAGTTACTGTGGCTCTGTTTCCACTGAAGTGAATGGGAGCAGCGCTGCAATAACCGGCTCCATTCGCTACACAATGGACATGTGTAGTTCTGGCGCCAATGTTCCTCTCCAGTGAGATATTGTTAACCTATCCGGAGGATAGACCTTCAATATAAATGTTCTGGAAAACCACTTTACATCTTTAAAATAGTCATACATCAATATTATAATAATCTTTAAGGTACATAACATTATATTTCTCACATTTTGTTATGTTGTAGCCATCAATCTGCAGTTAATACCCCATTCTGATAAAGTTAAAACAGAATTTTAGAAATTTTTGCTAATTTATTAGAAAGGAAAAACTTAAATTTTACACGTACCTAAGTATTTAGACCCTTTACTATGACACTAGAAATTTGGCTCAGGGGCCTCCCATTTCCCTTGGTCATCTCTGAGATGTTTCTACAGCTTGACTGGAGTCTACCCATGGTAAATTTAGTTGATCAGGCAGTATTTAGAAAGACACATACAAGGTCTCCCAGATGATAATGCATACCAATACAAAAACCTAGCCACAAGGAGCTCAGGAAGAGACAGAATTGTGTGGAGGAACAGATCTGGAGAAGGGTATGAAACATTTCTGCAGCACTGGAAGTTCCTAAGAGCACAATGGCCTCCAGAATTCTTAAATCGAAGAAGTTTGGAACAACCAGAACTCTTCCTAGGGTTGGTCACCCCACCAAACTAAGTATCCAGGGGAAAAGAGCCTTGGTAAGAGAGGTGACCAATAACCCAATGGTCTCTCTGGTTGAGCTCCAAAGATCCTGTGTGCAGATGGGAGAAACTTCCACAACAGTAGAGATGCAGCGCAGGGCAAGGGGGAGCATTAGATCATGAAATGCTCAGATGCTCAACTCAGAGGGGCCGAATAAGGGAAGAAGGGATTATGTTCAGGTTCACCTCTGAACCCAGACAACCCCTTTAAATATAGTACCAATGAGAGAGAGAGAAAAAAAAAAAAAAAAGAAAAAAAAAAAAAGTACAGTGGGATGCGAAAGTTTGGGCAACCTTGTTAATCGTCATGATTTTCCTGTATAAATCGTTGGTTGTTACGATAAAAAAAATGTCAGTTAAATATATCATATAGGAGACACACAGTGATATTTGAGAAGTGAAATGAAGTTTATTGGATTTACAGAAAGTGTGCTATAATTGTTTAAACTAAATTAGGCAGGTGCATACATTTGGGCACCGTTGTCATTTTATTGATCCCAAAACCTTTAGAACTAATTATTGGAACTCAAATTGGCTTGGTAAGCTCAGTGACCCCTGACCTACATACACAGGTGAATCCAATTATGAGAAAGAGTATTTAAGGGGGTCAGTTGTAAGTTTCCCTCCTCTTAATTTTCTCTGGAGAGTAGCAACATGGGGGTCTCAAAACAACTCTCAAATGACCTGAAGACAAAGATTGTTCCCCATCATGGTTTAGGGGAAGGATACAGAAAGCTGTCTCAGAGATTTCAGCTGTCTGTTTCCACAGTTAGGAACATATTGAGGAAATGGAAGACCACAGGCTCAGTTCTAGTAAAGGCTCAAAGTGGCAGACCAAGAAAAATCTCGGATAGACAGAAGCGACGAATGGTGAGAACAGTCAGAGTCAACCCAGAGACCAGCACCAAAGACCTACAACATCATCTTGCTGCAGATGGAGTCACTGTGCATCATTCAACCATTCGGTGCACTTTACACAAGGAGATTCTGTATGTGAGAGTGATGCAGAGGAAGCCTTTTCTCTATCCACAGCACAAAAAGTGCCGCTTGAGGTGGGCTAAAGCACATTTGGACAAGCCAGATTCATTTTGGGATAAGGTGCTGTGGACTGATGAAACTAAAATGGAGTTATTTGGCCATAACAAGGGGCGTTATGAATGGAGGAAAAAGAACACAGCATTCCAAGAAAAACACCTGCTACCTACAGTAAAATATGGTGGTGGTTCCATCATGCTGTGGGGCTGTGTGGCCAGTGCAGGGACTGGGAATCTTGTCAAAGTTGAGGACGCATGGATTCCACTCAGTATCGGCAGATTCTGGATACCAATGTCCAGGAATCAGTGACAAAGCTGAAGCTGCGCCGGGGCTGGATCTTTCAACAAGACAACGACCCTAAACACTGCTCAAAATCCACTAAGGCATTTATGCAGAGGAACAAGTACAACGTTCTGGAATGGCCATCTCAGTCCCCAGACCTGAATATAATTGAAAATCTGTGGTGTGACTTAAAGAGAGCTGTCCATGTTCGGAAGCCATCAAACCTGAATGAACTAAAGATATTTTGTAAAGAGGAATGGTCCAAAATACCTTCAACCAGAATCCAGACTCTCATTGGAACCTACAGGAAGCGTTTAGAGGCTGTAATTTCTGCAAAAGGAGGATCTACGAAATATTGATTTCATTTCTTTTTTGTGGTGCCCAAATTTATGCACCTGCCTAATTTTGTTTAAACAATTAAAGCACACTTTCTGTAAATCCAATAAACTTCATTTCACTTCTCAAGTATCACTGTACGTGTCTCCTATATGATATATTTAACTGACATTTTTTATCGTAACAACCAACGATTTATACAGGAAAATCATGACTTAATACGGATGCCCAAACATTCGCATCCCACTGTATATAATCTGAAGCATGCTAACAAAATGTCATGGTAGTATACAAAACTAAATAATTTAAGGATGTTTTGCAAAACTTAAGACTTGCATTACTCAATGGCTGCTACCCATAACTGTTCTGTACTCTGAAGATGCTCAGAGCTTGATGCTTCTTCATTTCCGTAATCAGCCTTTCTTGTCCTTCATTGACACACAGCTATTGCAAAATATTTCAGTCTTACAAATTAAATTGGAACCACTTGCACAGGTCGAGGGAAGCATATTACACCTAACACTATGCTGTAATGCAGAGTTCCCCAAAAAGTAGCTGACCTCTCATTCTATTATTCAATAATACCATCTTCTCTGCTTCCCTAAAGATGCATTTTCCTCCTTTTACAAGCAGGATAGCCAGCTCACTAGCAAAGATCCCTCCACGACTCCGAAGATAAGGCCAAGCAGAGGAATCTGAGAAATGGTGCATGCATGTCCACTTCTGAACCCTTAGGCCACTTTCACACTAGCGTTTTAGTTTTCTTATCGAGATCAGTCATAGGGGCTCAATACCGAGAAAAATCTGAACAGAACGGAATGCTCCAAAATGCATTCCGTTATGTTTAGTTGCGTTCCCATAACGGAGAGCAAACCGCAACATGTTGTAGTTTGCTTTCAGTCCTGGGATGCGGAGCAAGATTGATCCGGCATGACCCCCTATGCAAGTCAATGGGGACGATCCATTTTCTCTGACATAATCTAACACAAACGATCCGTCGCCCATTGACTTTCAATGGAGTTCATGTCGGATCCGTCTTGGCTATGATAAAGATAATACAACCGGATCCGTTCATAAGGGATGCAGATGGTTGTATTATCAGTAACGGAAGCATTTTTTCTGAACCCTGCCGAATCCAGCGAAAAGACTATTGTGAAAGTAGCCTAAGGGCTCTTTCACACTTGCGTTCTTTTCTTCCGGCATAGAGTTCCGTCGTTGGGGCTCTATGCAGGAAGAATCCTGATCAGTTTTATCCTAATGCATTCTGAATGGAGAGAAATCCGTTCAGGATGCATCAGGATGTCTTCAGTTCAGGACCGGAACGTTTTTTGGGCGGAGAAAATACCGCAGCATGCTGCGCTTTTTGCTCCGGCCAAAAATCCAGAACACTTGCCGCATGGCCGGATCCGGAATTAATGCCCATTGAAAGGCATTAATCCGGATCTGGACTTAGGCTAAACGTCGTTTCGGCGCATTGCCGGATCCGACGTTTAGCGTTTTCTGAATGGTTACCATGGCTGCCAGGACGCTAAAGTCCTAGCAGCCATGGTAAAGTGTACTGACGTCATTCTGGAGCGCCCCGGGAGCCGCACGGACGGTAAGTATACCGCTCCCCACTACTACTATGGCAACCAGGACTTTAATAGCATCCTGGCTGCCATAGTAACACTGAACGCATTTTGAAGACGGCTCCGTCTTCAAATGCTTTCAGTTCACTTGCGTTTTTCCGGATCCGGCGTGTAATTCCGGCAAGTGGAGTACACGACGGAGCCGGACAACGCAAGTGTGAAAGAGCCCTTAGAAAGGTGGACGCACTATTAGGGGGAACTAGACTGAAAACATAGTTTTGTGGAAAAGATTCAGTAGATCTTATGATTCATTCATTTAAATCCCTGCTCTTTCTGGGCTTAGGAGTCATATGGGCAGCCCCATCAGTGATTGACAACTAACTCCGTATGCACGAGTTAGTGACCTAGGCTGCCAATCACCATCAGGTCCTCTCACCGCCCTCCTGTCTGAGATGAATGCAAGGTTTACCGAAAGTATTCGTTTTAATGTTCTAATAGGTTCTCAAGGCAACAGAGCAGTGTGAAATATACTGCATATGAATAAAGTTTTGTCATTTTGACCTCTGCTGACCTGTATTGTAGCAACACAAAATAAACGTAATTAGGTAAGAAAACAGCAGAATAAATCGTACTAAATATCTAGAAGGCACAAGCAAGGTCACAGGAAGGAAAGCAGAAGCTAAATATGGATCTTGGCTAATAAGTTACACCATTTATGGACTATTGGCTTCTAGCGTCCTGAGGGTGATTTTTAACATCCTTCAGAAATCTATAAAACATGGTTGGTAACACTCCAAGACACATTTCATCCTTTCAAGAGTTCTAAAAACAGAGCAGGTTATGTTTCAGTTGCATAATCGCTGTTCTAATATTTGTACCCAGAAAAAGAGAAACAACCCAATCTTTGATTCTGTAGATATATGTAGGATTCACAATGGATTTAAAAATATGATATTCTTAAAAGACAAAAATGCTAAAGGGAACCTGTTAGCGGAAAAGCCATCCCACACCGCCAGCAGTACCTTCAAGTATCAAGTAGCCGGCAGGGAGTTTCTAATGACGATTTTCTTACTGCATTCAGATGAGGCAGAAGTATGAAAAACGCTCTTTTATCCCCCGTCCGCGCTATTTTCCAGTCAGGCTTGAAGTCAGGGTCCATTCACACGTCCTGTTTTTTTTCATCCTGAAAAACGGTCCGTTTTTTGCGGATCCGTTGTTCCTGAAAATGTTTCCGTATGTCATCCGTATGTCATCCGTTTTTTGCGGATCCGCAAAAAACGGAAACATGTATACATTTCAATAATCAAAAAAAGTTGTTTGGATTTCTTTGAAAAAAAATTGAAAAAAAAAAATAATAATAATAATTTGTTATGTGTTTCCAGGAACGGAATCCGCAAAAAACGGATGACATACGGAATGACATCCGAATGTCATCCGTTTTTTGCGGATCCATTGACTTTGTATTGTACCAGGATCCGATTTTTCAGGACAAGAATAGGACATGTTTTATATTTAAACGGACATGCGGAACGGAACAACGGAAACGGACAGCACACATTGTGCTGTCCGATTTTTTCCAGGACCCATTGAAAATGAATGGGTCCAGATCTGGTCCTGATCTGTTCCTGAAAAAACGGAACAGATCAGGAAAGAAAAAACGGACGTGTGAATGGACCCTCAAGGTAACCGCTCCCCCTTCTCCTGTGACTGGCAGACGGCTGTCGGGCATGAGCGCCGTCAGTCACAGGGCGCGGTTATCTTGACTTCAAGCCTGACTGGAAAATAGCGCGGACGTGGAATAAAAGATCGTTTTTCCATACTTCTGCCTCATCTGAATGCAGTAAGAAAATCATCATTAGAAACTCACTGCCGGCTACTTGAAGGTACTGCTGGCGGTTGTGGGATCACTTTTGCCGCTGACAGACTCCCTTTAAAAACACAATGATATCGTACTAGTATACATGCGAGTCGCTTCATGGTACCCTTAAAGGCAATAGGTCATCAGATAATGACCTATTGTGCAAATCAAGCTTTTATGTTAAATTACATAATTTGTCAACCACTGTCAATATTAAAATAAATAAAATCCTGCTGTTTTTGCACTGGGCCCTAAGTCTTATAATAGTGAACGTGAAAACAGAATTTTTTACTAATTTATTAAAAAGGAAAAAACTTTACATAGACATAAGAATTCAGACCCTTTGCTATGGGGGCGTTTTTACACTTTGCTTGGTGTCCACCTGTAGTAAATTCAGTTGACTGGACATGCCTCATCTATATAGGGCCTTACATCTGACAATGCTTATCAGAGCAAAAACCAAGCCATACGGATGTAAGAACTGCCTTCAGAGCTCAGGTACAGGGGTGTGTGGGGGCACAGATCTGGAGAAGGGAACAAAAACATTTCTGCAGCACTGAGAGTCCCTAAGAGCACAGTGGCCGACATGATTCTGAAATAGAAGTTTGGAACAACCAGGACTCTTCCTAGAGCTGTCCACTCAACTAATGCAAGTGATCAGGGGAGAAGGGCCTTGGTAACAGAAGTGACTAAGAAGCCATTGGTCACTCGGGCTAAGCTTCAAAGATCCTGTGTGCAGATGGGAGAAACTTCCAAAAGTCTGACCATCACTGCAGTACTTCACCAATTCGTGCTTTATGGCAGAGGGGAAAGAAATACTCCTCCTCAGTAAGACACATGGAAAACCACCTGGAGTTAACAAAAACCACCTAAGGACTTAAATTATTAGAAACCAGATTCTCTGGTCTGATAAAACCAAGTTAAAACTTTTTGGCCTCGGTTCTAAGCCTAATGTCTGGAGGAAACCTGGCACTGCTCATCATCTGCCCAATGCCATTCCTACACTGAAGCATGGTGGTGGCAGTGTTGTGGAGGTGATTTTCAACAGCTGGGACAGGGAGACTGGTCAGGGTTGAGGGAAAGCTGAATGACACAAAGTAGAGATATTCCTAATAAACACCTGGGGCAAGGTAATAGAACTGGGAAAGGAATGGAAGGATGGACTAGAACAGTTCAGAAGGAAAGGTGTAGGGTAAATTTTATATATATATATATACACACATATACACACACACACACACATAAACCTCTTAATTATATGTATACTAATGCCAGAAGGCACTGGTGCCAATTATTGGTACAATTATTAATGGTACGCACTCAGATTGGGTCACTGTCACTAGTGGGGTACCTCAGGGGTCAGTATTGGGTCCTATTATCTTCAATATATTTATTAACCCTTTCATGACCAAGGGTCATTGATGCCCCAGTGTCCAGGTCAAAATTTACAAATCTGACATGCGTCACTTTATGTGGCAATAGCTTTGGAACACTTTTACATATCCACGCCATTCTGAGTTTGTTTTCTCGTGACACATTGTACTTCATGATAGTCATATATTTGAGTCAATATATTTCACCTTTATTTATGAAAAAAATCCAAAATTTACCAAAAATTTGGAAAACTTCACAATTTTCCAAATTAAAAATTTCTCTGCTTCTAAAACAGAAAGTCATACCTAATAAAATATTTATTACTTAACCCCTTCCTGACCGCAATCTGTATATATACAGATCTGTGCAGCCCCCCATCTGTGCCCCATCTTCCACAGTGCTGCCCCCTCCTTGAGTCCGCCCCCTGCTGGCGTGACACCCTCCCCCCCCCTTCCAGCGCTGCCCCCCTGCTGTGTTTGATGGCGGCGGCTCCATTCCTGAGTGACAGCTCTATGCTGACACTCTGCTGTAAGTTCTGTAACCCCAGGAATGGAGCCGCCGCCATCAAACACAGCAGGGGGGCAGCGCTGGAAGGGGGGGGGGGGGGGATGGAAATGGTCACGGCCAGCAGGAGGAATGGAGGGGGCACTGTGGACACAAGATGGGGCACAGATGGAGGGGGCACTGTGGACACAAGATGCCGCACAGATAAAGGGGGCACAGATGGGGGGCTGCACAAGGACACTGATTTCAGGCTCTGATCTGCAGAGCGCAGATCAGAGCCTGAAACCAGTATTTTTTTTCACTGCCGCGATCCGATTGGTTAGTCTGTACAGACTAACCAATCGGATCGATTGCCGGCAAGGGGCCACTCTGATTGGTCCCTTGCCGGCATTACTGCACTGTATGCTGTCCGTGACAGCATTCAGGGCAGGAGCAGAAGCTTTAATCCAAGCGCTTTGCAGCGCTTGGATTAAAGAGCTGCCAGAACGTATATATACGTGGTAGCTGCACGGGGTATGTGCAGCTATCACATATATATACAGATTGCGGTCGGGAAGGGGTTAATGATCTTGTAGAAGCCTTGCACAGTAAAATATCAATTTTCGCAGATGACACTAAACTGTGTAAAGTAATTAACACTGAAGAGGACAATATACTGCTAGAGATGGATCTGGATAGATTAGAGGCTTGGGCAGAGAAGTGGCAGATGAGGTTTAATACTGACAAATGTAAGGTTATGCAAATGGAAAGGAATAATGCAAATCCCCCGTACATACTAAATGGTAAGACACTGGGTAACACTGACATGGATAAGGACCTAGGAATTTTAGTGAACAGCAAATTAAGCTGTAGAAACCAGTGTCAGGCAGCTGCTGCCAAGGCCAATAAGATAATGGGTTGAATCAAAAGGGGCATAGATACCCATGATGAGAACATAGTCCTACCACTTTACAAATCACTAGTCAGACCACACATGGAGTACTGTGTACAGTTCTGGGCTCCTGTGAACAAGGCAGACATAGCAGAGCTGGAGAGGGTTCAGAGGAGGGCAACTAAAGTAATAACTGGAATGGGGCAACTACAGTACCCTGAAAGATTATCGAAATTAGGGTTATTCACTTTAGAAAAAAAGACGACGGAGGGGAGATTTAATTACCATGTATAAATATATCAGGGGTCAGTATAGAGATCTCTCCCATCATCTATTTATCCCCAGGACTGTGACTGTGACGAGGGGACATCCTCTGCGTCTGGAGGAAAGAAGGTTTGTACACAAACATAGAAGAGGATTCTTTACGGTAAGAGCAGTGAGACTATGGAACTCTCTGCCTGAGGAGGTGGTGATGGCGAGCTCACTAAAAGAGTTCAAGAGGGGCCTGGATGTATTTCTGGAGGGTAATAATATTACAGGCTATAGCTACTAGAGAGGGGCCTGGATGTATTTCTGGAGGGTAATAATATTACAGGCTATAGATACTAGAGAGGGGTCGTTGATCCAGAGAGTTATCAGATTGCCTGAATGGAGTCGGGAAGGAATTTTTTTTCCCCTTAAAGGGAACCTGTCACCGGGATTTGATGTATAGAGCCGAGAACATGGGTTGCTAGATGGCCGCTAGCACATCCGTAATACCCAGTCCCCATAGCTCTGTGTGCGCTTTTATTGTGGAAAAAAAAAAATGATTTGATCCATATGCAATTTACCCCGAGATGTGTCCTGTACGTGAGAGGAATCCAGCGTGAAGGAGCGCAGCACCGCCCCGCATCCTCAGAATCTCCTCTTTGCTCCCCTGATGTCAGACAGCCAGAGCGCCGTAATCTCGCGATGCGCGAGCTAGGGTATTTGCATATGGATCAAATCGTTTTTTTCCACAATAAAAGCACACAGAGCTATGGGGACTGTGTATTGCGGATGTGCTAGCAACAATCTAGCAACCCATGTCCTCAGCTCTATACATCCAATCCCGGTGACAGGTTCCCTTTAAGTGGGGAAAATTGGCTTCTACCTCACAGGGTTTTTTGTTTTGTTTTTGCCTTCCTCTGGATCAACTTGCAGGATAACAGGCCGAACTTGATGGACATAACTCTTTTTTCAGCCTTATATACTATGTTACCTAATCCAGAGTGCTCTAGACCTCAGAATGGGTTGAAGTTTCACCTTCCAACAAGACAATGACCCTAAGCCCACAGCCAAGACAACACAGGAATGGCTTAAGGACAACTCTGTTAATGTCCTCCAGTGGCCCAGCCAGAGCCCTGACTTGAACTCAATCGCACATCTCTGGATAGCCCTGAAAATGGCTGACCACCAACGGTCCCCATCAAGCTTGACAGAGCTTGTGAGGATCTGTAGAGAAAAATGGCATAAAATCCCCAAATCCAGGTGTGCAAACCTTGTGGCATCATATGAGAACCAACCAAAGGAAATGGGTCAATTAAGTACAAAAACACAAATAATACTGAGTTAATCAAAAAATAACATGATTTTATTGAGAATCACAAAAGGACATAATTGGCAACAGGTCACAATACATAAAAATATTAAAAACCAAGAGGACCGATGGTGGGCTGTTGGTATATATTTGTAAAGTGCAAAAATTATGATTGGTCACTAGTAAAAAGGTTTATTCAACCAAACCACTATGGCTCAAAAATACATAGTACAAAAAAAAAAACCCTCATATTGTGTGTATAAATATATACACACATACATATATACATACATACACAACAGACACCTAAACATGTGGGTGATAATACACACAAGGGCTCACTGAGGCAATAGAGCAGCAAAAATGTAATAGGCACAGAAAATACTGACCAACCAGCCTCGTATACCACACACGACCACCACCAGTCCACTCCCCATGCACATTTCGCGTTAGCTTTTTCAAGGGGGCATCATACCCAAGAAGACTAGAGGCTGCCAAAGGTGCTTCAACTAAGTACTGATTTAAGAGTCTGGGTACATGAGAATGCAAGATTTTTGGCCTATCCCCCTCTGGCTTGTTTGACAGGTCTCATTCTATTTACGTTTAATGAACGCTTCTCCCTGTGCTAGGTTCATTTTAAAATGACAGTATGTTTTCTCTACAATGAAGCAGAATTTGACAAAAAAAAAAAACCACACACACCATTTCTTTGTAAATGGGGAGTCTGTTACAATGTCATGTTGCCCATGGTTAGGGTAGCCTGATTGATGACCAGTTCTCTTTAAGGCCCCTGTCACACAGGCGAGTTTTCCGTGCGGGTGCGATCCGTGCGGCGAACGTATGGCACCCGCACTAAATCCTGACCCATTCATTTCTATGGGGCTGTGCACATGAGCGATGTTTTTAACGCATCACTTGTGCGTTCAGTTGAAATCGCAGCATGCTCTATATTTTCCGATTTTGACGTGACGCAGGCCCCATAGAAGTGAATGGGGTGTGTGAAAATCGGAAGGCATCCGCAAGCAAGTACGGATGCCGTGCGATTTGCACGCATGGTTGCTGGGAGACCATCGGGATGGAGACCCGATCATTATTATTTTCCCTTATAACATGGTTATAAGGGAAAATACTGGTTTAGTTTACCGGTAAATCCTTTTCCAGGAGTCCGACATGACAGCACCCATGGAGGTTGTCCTATTGGTCTCTGTAGGGACAGGAAGCGAGAGAGATTAAAAGGCCCCCACCCCTCCCACTCTCCAGTGTTTTACCAAATTACTACACCGGATAGGATCCAACACCTTTATTAATACAATGTTATATTCACACTGCTTACAAGGCTGGAACCAGCATAACGGGGAGGGTAGTACAGGGTGCTGTCATGTCGGACTCCTGGAAAAGGATTTACCGGTAAACTAAACCAGTATTTCCAGGACGTCCCTCCATGACAGCACCCATGGAGAACTAACAACTGAATCTCCTAGGGGGGGGACTACTGCCTGAAGGACTTTCCGCCCAAAGGCCAAGTCCTGTCCGGCCAAAACGTCTAGCCTGTAATGTTTGGCAAAAGTCAGGAAGCTAGACCAGGTTGCCGCTTTGCAAATCTGGTCAATTGTAGCGTCGGCCCTTTCGGCCCAGGAAGTTGCCATTGCTCTCGTGGAATGTGCCTTCAGATTTAAGGGGCAGGCTATTTCTTGCAGCCTGTATGTTTCTCTGATGGTGTCCTTAATCCACCGAGCCAGCGTCTGTTTTGAGGCCTTCAAGCCTCTATTCTTCCCACCGAACTGGATGAACAGATTACTTGATCTTCTCCAGGAACTGGTTCTGTCCAGATAGGCCAGGATTGCTCTTCTAACGTCCAGCCTCTGGAATCTTTCCTCCTGTATATTTTTGGGGAGGGAACAAAATGAAGGGAGTGTTAGCTCTTGTTCTCTATGGAAAGCAGAGACCACCTTAGGTAGAAAGGCTGGGTCTGGCTTCAAGATTATGCGGTCATCCAAAATCCTTAAGTAAGGTTGTTTAATTGACAAGGCTTGGATTTCCCCTATCCTGCGGGCTGTGGTTATAGCCAGAAGAAACACTGCTTTGAGAGACAGAAATTTTTCGGATATCTGCCCAATCGGCTCAAACGGAGGATCGCATAATCCTTCTAGAACTACGTTCAGACTCCAGGGGGGAACCGACTGTCTTAAAGTGGGCCTCAATCTGGAAGCTGCTTTTAGAAAGCTTCTAATCCACCTATGATCTGCAAGGGGAGTATCGAGACAACAGCTGAGTGCCGAGACCTGTACTTTGAGTGTGCTGGGTTTCAGACCTGCATCAAACCCCTCCTGAAGGAACTCTAAAATACAACCCACCGTGGGGGATCTGGCATCTGCCTGGTTCTGTGACAACCAGGATGAGAACTTTTTCCAAATCTTGTTGTATATTGCTCTTGTAATAGGTTTGCGGCAGCTCTGTAAAGTTGAAATTACCTTGTCCGAGAGTCCCTTGTTCCTTAAGGTTTGCCTCTCAGGATCCACGCTGTAAGGTTCAGTTTGTCCAGGTTGGGGTGAAACAGAGGACCTTGTGATAGTAGGTCTTGTCTTCTTGGAAGGGTTATTGGTTCCCTGATGGACATGGTCTTTAGAACCGAAAACCAGGCTCTCTTGGGCCAAGCTGGAGCTACCAAGATCAGCGTGGATGAGCACCCTCTCAATTTCTTCAGGATTAGCGGTATGAGGAGAAGTGGGGGAAAAGCGTAGGCTAGGCTCATATCCCAAGGTTGGGAAAGAGCATCCACCGCCAGTGGTCCTCCTCTTGGGTCTAGCGAGAAGAAATAGTCCAGCTGAGTATTTCTGCTGGACGCAAATAAATCCACTTGAGGTCTCCCCCACTGTTGGCAAATCATTTGGAATACCTCCTGGTTCAACTTCCATTCCCCTGGCCTGACTAATTGTCGGCTGAGAAAGTCCGCTGTGTAATTGAGAGATCCCTTCAGGTGTGTGGCTGAAATGGACAAGATCTTCTCCTCTGACCAGCTGAAGATGAGATTCGCTAGGTCCTGGAGATGAGGATTCTTCGTCCCTCCTTGTCTTTTTATGTAGCAAACTGTTGTTACGTTGTCCGATAGCACTCGGACATGATGACCTATGAGGAGATGTTCTGCCGCTCTTAGGGACTCCCAGACCGCTTTCAATTCCCTGTAGTTTGAGGATCTTAGGGCGTCTGCGTCGGACCAACTGCCCTGAAAGAACTGGTCCCCTAGGTGGGCTCCCCAACCATGGCTGCTTGCGTCCGTGGTTAATGTTTTGAGCGGTATCGTGTTCCAGGCAACTCCTCGGGACAGGTTTTCTGTTACCAACCACCAGGAGAGGGAGTTTACCGCCCCGTCTGAAAGAGATACCTTGGTGTTTAGTGATCTGTGGTCCTTGTCCCAAGAAGCGAGGACCTCCGCCTGGAGGGTTCTTGTATGGAACTGGGCCCAAGGAACAGTTGTGATGCATGAGGTCATCAGTCCTAGGACCTGCATGGCTTCCCGCAGAGTCCGTTTTTTCTTTAGTTTGAAGGCTCTTATTCTTTCCCTTATGCTGACTTGCTTGTCTTGGGGAAGAAGAGAGTACTGGGTCACGGAATTTAGGAGGGTTCCTAGGAACTTCTTTTGCGTTGCTGGTTGTAGGTCCGATTTCTCCAGGTTTATTTTCCATCCTAGACGAGTGAGTAAAGATAGAGTCCTTCCTTTGTGAAGCTCTAACTCCTCCTCTGAGTCTGCCACAAGCAGAAAGTCGTCTAGGTAGGGGACTATAGTTACCTGTCTCTGTCTTAGATAGGCAACTATCTCCGCCACTACCTTTGTGAAGATGCGTGGGGCTGATGAAATTCCAAACGGGAGACATTGGAACTGGAAATGCATAATCCTTCCGTCCTTCTTGATTGCGAACCTCAAATATTGCTGACAATGAGGGTGAATGGGGACGTGATAATATGCGTCCTTTAGATCCAGGGTGCATAGGAACGCCCCTGGGCTTATCAACGGAATTGCAGATTTTATTGATTCCATCTTGAAATGATGATGTGTTATCCATTTGTTCAGAAATTTCAGATTGATGATGGTTCTCTTGGAGCCATCTGGTTTTGTGATGAGGAAGAGTTTTGAGTAGTGACCTTTGAACTCCTCTGAAGGAGGGACTTGTACAATTGCGCCTAAAGTCAGAAGTTTTTGGATGTCCGTCAGGAGCTGGTCCTGCAGAGAGGTCGATTGAAAGACTGTGGTCTGGAATAGATGAGGAGGAGGAAGGCGAAACTCTATCTTGAACCCCGTTCGGATGGATTCCAGGATGTATTGGTTTTTGGTTATCCTGGTCCATTCTTCCCAAAAGAACTGGAGTCTGCCCCCTACTGGCCTGGCGTCATTGTTTCTCAGGCTTGGAATTGGGGTTAAAAAGGAAACCTCGACCTTTTCCCCCTTTGGGGTAGCTCCACCTTCCAGTCTTCCCTTTACCTCTGGGAGTGCCCTGGAAGCTGCTGGTTGTCTTACGAAAGGGCAAAGGTTTCTTTCCTTTTTCCTCCGGAAACCCCTTCTTTCTGTCCGCTGTCTTCTCCAGGATCTCATCCAGTACCGGACCAAAGAGGTGAGAACCTTTAAGGGGTAAGGCGCATAGTTTATTCTTGGAGGCTATATCCCCCGACCAGGGTTTTAGCCACAGGGCTCTCCTTGCCGTATTGGTTAGGGAGTCTGTTTTTGCTGCAAATCTTATGGACTCTGCTGAGGCGTCTGCTACAAAGGATGCAGCCATCTTAAATAGGGGTAATGACGCCAGGATCTCTTCCTTAGGGGTGTCTTGCCTAAGATGTTCTTCCAGCTGGTTCACCCAAAGACACAGAGATCTGGCCACGGACGTAGCAGCAATATTGGTGTTAATGCTATTGGCCGAAACTTCCCATGCTCTTTTGAGCAAACCGTCGATCTTCCGATCCATTGGCTCCTTTAACTGGGCTGAGTCCTCAAAGGGGAGGGTGGTTCTTTTTACCACCTTCGCCACCTGGATATCGACTTTAGGGACTACATCCCACAGTTTTGTGTCCTCCGGGTTGAACAAAAGCCTGTTCTTAAATTCCCGCGGTATATACAATCTCTTATCGGCGTCAGCCCATTCGTCTATGACTAGGTCCTTCAAATTCTCGTTCACCGGGAACAATTTTTTCTTCCTAGCTTTTAAGCCGCCGAACATCTCGTCCTGTATCGAGCGAGTCTGCTCCTCTTCCTCTATATCCATAGTCTGTCTTACAGCCGACAGGAGGGGATCTAGATCTTCTTGTGAGAAGAGATATCTTCTCTGATCGTCGGCCATATGGGAAGAACCCTGATCGTCGTCCCCCTTTAAGGTTTCCCCTTCTGAAAGGTATAAGCCTTCTTCTTCAGAATCCGACTCCCTGAGCACACGGGGTCTTTTGGGGGGAGGGGAGACGGCACAGGGTTTCTGCGCTACACTAGAGCTGGCCGCCTGGATCTCCTCTTTCACAATCACTCTCAGGTCTGCCAGAAGGGAGGATTGTTCGTCTCTGAGGATCTTTGCTAGGCAGTCACTACACAGGGCTTTTATATATGCCTCCCCCAGTCTCTTTGAGCATAGCGCACACCTTCTGGGTTTCTTTTTAGGCTCTCCCAGCGACTTAACCGTGGTGTCTTTCTCCCCCTAGTAGGAAGAGAGAGAGACCATTAGCCCAGCGTAAGGAATAACGGAGAGGGACCTGGATATATCTCACTTTACTTACATGACTCGGGGTAGGGATGTCTGCGCTAGTGTCCTGCATAGCTGACATCTGGACCTCCATACCACACCTGGACAGCAAACTGACATTCAATTTAAGTCCTACCTGGTCCACCCGTTGCCGCACGGCTCCGCCTCCTTATTTCCAGGTGGGGGGGGGGACTCAATGCCATGCAGAGTCGACCCCCCCCTGCGTGCATTCCGCCGGGCTCGGCGTTCCCTGGGCGCCGCCATCTTTCTTTCGCCCATGTGACCCGCACTTCCGGTCACATGGGCTGCACGCCGAACGGGAGGAGCGCCGAGCGCAGGAGCCGCAGCCGATCCCAGAGCTCCCGAACCCGGAAGAAGCGGCCCCGGCTCCCTGATACCGCGGCCACCACACAGCGCTCCCGACCGCTTTCAGCTCCTCGCCGATGCGGCCAGAAAAGAAGGTATCTGGGGAAGCCAGGGGACCTCTACCCAGAGAGGTGCTAGCTTTTAGGGCCCCCGAAGCCTGAAGAGGAGAGGGAGACCCCCCCGACCAGGCTCGGCCCTATATAGATTCCCAGGGCAGGGAAAAGATTCTCTCGGCTCCCATCCCTGTAGGGACAGGAAGAACACTGGAGAGTGGGAGGGGTGGGGGCCTTTTAATCTCTCTCGCTTCCTGTCCCTACAGAGACCAATAGGACAACCTCCATGGGTGCTGTCATGGAGGGACGTCCTGGAAATAATAGCATTCTGAATACAGAATGCATAGTAAACCAGCGCTAGAGGGGTTAAAAAAAAATAAAAAAATAATTTAACTCACCTTAGTCCACTTGCTCGCGAAGCCCGGCATCTCCTTGTGTCTCCGCTGCTGATGAACAGGACCTGGGGTGAGCTACTCCATTAAATAGAGCTTAAGGACCTTCGATGACGTCACTCCGGTCATCACATGATCTTTTACCATGGTGAATCACCATGGTAAAAGATCATGTGACGTACCATGTGATGACCGGAGTGACGTCATCGAAGGTCCTTAACCTGTATTTAATGGAGCAGCTCACCCCAGGTCCTGTTCATCAGCAGCGGAGACACAAGGAGATGCCAGCTTCGCGAGCAAGTGGACTAAGGCGAGTTAAATTTTTTTTAATTTTTTTTTTAACTCCTCTAGCGCTGGTTTACTATGCATTCTGTATTCAGAATGCTATTATTTTCCCTTATAACCATGTTATAAGGGAAAATAATACAATCTTCAGAACATCAATCCCAAGCCTGAACTTCTATGAAGAAGTTCGGGTTTGGGTACCAAACATGCGCGATTTTTCTCACGCGAGTGCAACGCATGACAATGTTTTGCACTTGCGCAGAAAAAAAACGCACATTTTCCCGCAACGCACCCGGCTCTTATCCGGGCAAAAAAAATGACGCCCATGTGAAAGAGGCCTAAGGCTTTAATGATCAGCAAAAAAGGAAAACCTCTCTCTAGCCAAAAGGTGAAAGTCTTACAATGCTGACACTTAACAGTAAACTTATCCTTAGGGTCCTTATAGTTCAAAATGATAAACTGTCCTTTCCATGCACAGTCTGGCGAGTACAGCTGCAGCCTGCCCAAAACACTAGAGCAATTCAACACCAACTAAACTGCATTGGAAAGCCCTCCAGAAGCAGCCTAGCTGCCATGCTCCACACACTACCTTCTTTTAATAAGTCTACGTTAAAAGGAGGTTCCTGAACAGCATAGACCCATTAGTCACACTCTGAAATGGTTGCATGAATAGTTAACTTGTTCTAACCCTTTTTGTCAGCTCTATAGTGCAAATATGGAAAGCTATAGATGAAGCTCCAAATAATAACGTTTGACCTCACTCAAGCCTAACAATAACACCCCCCCCCCCCCCCCCCCCGCCCTTATAATGTGCGTTATTCGCCGCAGTTCTCTTCTGCCCTATGAATGGAATACTATAGTCACTGCTGAAGTGATTTCCCAGACCAGTTTTGTTTCTGTTGACTTTGATTTTAAGCCATTCGGTGCCACTATTCTGCCAGGCAAAGAAAAGAGTTTAAAAGAAAGATGATGATAATGATAATAAATAATAAATAATAATGATAATAATGATAATAATGATAATAATGATAATAATAATAATAATAATAATAATAATAATAATAATAATAATAATAATAATAATAATAATAATAATAATAATAATAATAATAATAATAATAATAATAATAATAATAATAATATAAAAATAGGAGAGATTTAGAAAACAAATTATATTTCGACTACAATAAATTTAGATTTTATTTCGCTTGTATCTCTAAAAATAGCATCAATAACAGAAGCCTATGAAAAAAGTGGGTCCCTGGGAAGACAAAATAAAAAACGAAGTTCTTGCTATTATGTACTAACATATCTTATTATTTGATATCACTGTTTAAATCTATGCCTTAACAAAGATTAATACTAGCAAAATGGCAATAGGCATAGCAGAGAACTGCTCTCCAAGAGTCCTAGAAATGAAACAAGTGTTGTCGGCTGTCAACATCTGGCAGGGGGAGCAGCGCTGCAGTAAACAGCTCCGTCCTCTAAGAAATGGACGGGGCTGTGAAGTTCCGGCTCTGGAACTACTACGAAACAGCCGATTGGCTGGGGGGTGGGGGGGGTTGGACCTCCTCCAATTTGATACTGTTGGCCTATCCCAAGCACAGGTCATAAACAAAGATCCTAGAAAACTTATTTAGGGAATATTTGTTCATAATCAGTAGACCGACAACTATACATACTACAATTTAGTAGGTGTCACGAAAACGCATTATTGGTAAGGCCCCCCTTCACTTGTATTTAGATTGTAGCTTGCTGCAAAAAAAAAAAAAAAAAAAAAAAAAAAAAAAAAGATAAAAAGGCATGCGATTATCATCATGTCACATTTTGATGTCTTTTTTAACTATTGCTTTTTTCTTAACACATGCGAAATGCTTTTGGTGTTCATTTTAATGACCACTGTTACAGCTGATGTCCTTTACTCTATTCACTTTATGCCACTGATTGCTTTATATCAAGCATGCTTAATCTGTGGCCCTCCAGCTGTTGTAAAACTACAACTCCCACCATGCCCAGCTGTAGGCTGTCCGGGAATGCTGGGAGTTGTAGTTTTACAAAAGCTGGAGGGCCGCAGGTTGAGCATGCCTGGTTTATATTGTATTCCTTGGATATAAAAAGGTGAAAAATCCCTTTTTGGGAACTTTCTTATAGGTGTTAATAATTGGTCTAATGGGTTGCATTTTTGAATGACTATTCACAGATCAATTTCTTGCTTTGTGAATGTTCATGAACAAACGTCGTATCTTGTACACCAGAAGTCAGCAACCTTTGGCATTCCAGCTGTTGTGAAACTACAATTCCCAGCATGCTCCATTCACTTCTATAGAGATCAAATCAAATATGCATGCTGGGAGTTGTAGTTTCACAACAGCTGGAGTGCCGGATGTTGTTTACCCCTGATGTAAATCATTGAGGGTGCCCACTGGGTCTGGTCTGTTTTTTGCAAGCAACATTTCAGTCATGCCATGGAGTGCACCTGACAACAACAAACAGGGGCAGAAAAAAAACCTTAAACGTGGACCCATGCTGCAGGTGGGCCCAAATTGAAAGAAGGCAACGACAACCGAAGATCATCATGTACCCACCTTGCAGCCGTGAGGTGGGCTTATGTGGCCCTCCAAGGCATTGGCCCACCAGGAAATTTCCCTGTAGGGTCTATGGCCAATCCGCCCCTGACAACAAACAAAAAACAGCTTCTCCACACACAACTGTCTTTAGTTAAAGGGGTTATCCTGGAAAAGATAAATGATGACTTATAGTCAGAATAGGTCATCATTATCCCGGATCTATCTAGATCACAGATCTGATACTGATAACCTAGCCGGAGGATAAGTCATTAATATCTTTTCCTGGAAAACCCTTAAAATTTACTAAGACCAGCTTTTTACACCAGTCTTAGATCTCCCCCCCCCCCCCCCACACGGTTGTAAGAGTCGACTAATTTATGATGAAGCACGTGCCACATCATAAATTAGGCACATCTATGGCAGCCGTGCGCCCTGCATGAATGCCAGGAAATAGGCGTAAAGGTTAGTGAATTTGCCAGGAGCCATGTCCCAGCCCTGTCCACCACCTCTCAAGTGTGGAATGCGGTGCAAAAATGATTTTAAAAAAAACAGGAGTAGGTCGCCCAATGTATTTAATCCTGCTCTTTCAAATCATAAAAAGGTGGCAACATGCAGCAAAACATAGTCTAAGGGATCTTGAATTTCAGCGGTGTATGGGCAGCATAAATAGGCACCGTTTCATCAAACTTTGCACAAATAGTGCAAGTGAAGTTAAAGGGTTGTCTCACTTCAGTAACTGGCATGCATCATGAAGAGAAATACAAGCCACTTACTAATGTATTGCGATAATCCATATTGCTTCCTTTGCTGCCTTCATTCATTTTTCCATTACACTATACACCGCTTGTTTCCATGGTTACGACCACCCTGCAATCTATCAGCGGTGGTCGTGTTTGCACACTATAGGAAAAAGCACTGGCCTCTCTGGTGGACGGCACCATGGGAGCTCACAAAGGCTGGTGCTTTTTTCCTATAGTGTGCAAGCACGACCACTGCTGCTGGACTGCCGGTTGGTCATAACCATGGAAACGAGCAGTGTATGATGTGATGCAAAAATGAATCAAGCCAGCAAAGGAAGCAACTTGGTCGGCCACAAAACATTAGTAAATGCCTTGTATTACCTTTGTCTACATGATGTGCTATTAGCAGACGTGTGACAACCCCTTTAAGAAACTTTCTAATATATCTTAATACAGAAAAGAGCTTCTTTTCTACTTACGAAACACTACTTTCCACCCTTTTCCTGCACTGATCATTCACTCAATTTATTTTACTTACTAAACAGAGCTGGCATACTGCGCAGCACTGTCCCTAGTGGAGCGCACAATCTAAGTTCACTATCGGTATGTCTTTGGGGTGTGAGAGGAAACCGGAGAACCCGGATGAAACCCCCACACACAGGGAGAACATACAAACTCCATGCAGATGTGGTCCTTGGTCGGATTCACACCTAGGACCCCAGTGCTGCAAGGCACTAGTGCCAACTAGAGTTGTTGCGATACCAATTTTTTGATTCGGTTTCGATACCATGAAAAAGTATTGCGATACTCGATACCATTCGATACCACGCGAAAAAAATAAACAAAAAAAGCCACGTGCATTCCTCATTTTTAAAAATGGCGAATCGCGCAGTTTTTATTTTATTTTTTCTGTTCCGGCATTCACCACCTAGATTTTTTTAATATATTTTAATAGTTTGGACTTTTCTGACGTGGCGATGTAATATGTTTATTATTTATATATTTTATATGTGAAATTGGGAAAAGGGGGTGATTTATACTTCATATTTTAGTGTTTTTTTTTGTTTTTTTTTACACTTTTTATTTAATAACTATTTCCCCCTTAGGGGCTAGAACCTGGGATCTTTCATCCCTTTTCCTATTCAGCCTGATAGATCTCTATCAGGGTGAATAGGACTCCACACTGTCCCTGCTGCTCTGTGCTTTGTGCACACAGCATCAGGGATGTTACCATGGCAACCAGAGCTTCGTCCTGGCTGCCATGGTAACCGATCGGAGCCCCAGGCTTACACAGCTGGGGCTCCGATCAGAAGCTGCCACTGCACCACCAATGAGGGGGGGGGGGGGGGGGAGAGGTCCCTGTGGCCACTGCCACCAATGATTTTAATACTGGGGGGTTGAGAGGGGCCGGCGCACTGTGCCACCAATGATTTTAATGGGATGGGTGGGTTGAGGGGGCGCAATGATAACTACCTCTTTATACAGGAGGCGGGTACTGGCAGATCAGCGGCAGTTAACTGCCGCTGATCGCAGCTCCCTGTCAGGGGCAGGGTGCCGGCAATGCGATTCTGCTGCCGGCACCCGCCTACTGTATGTGTTAAAGACTGACTACTGTATATGAGTCCAGACTTTCACTATCAGGCCACACAGAGCGGCGCCCAGCAATGTCTCAGCACTCACCGTTAGTCCTGGGCGCCGCTCCGTTCGCCCGCAGTGCCCCATTACTGTCTCCTCTCCTGCTCCACATGCTGCTGATTACTATCGGAGCGATGGGAGGAGACATCAGATTCACTAGTGGGCGTTCCTTCTCCCTGGCTGTAGCGCTGTCCAATCGCAGCGCAGGGAGAAGGAACGCCCACTAGTGAAGCTGATGTCTCCTCCCATCGCTCCGATAGTAATCAGCAGCATGTGGAGCAGGAGAGGAGACAGTAATGGGGCACTGCAGGCAAACGGAGCGGCGCCCAGGACTAATGGTGAGTGCTGGGGCATCGCTGGGCGCCGCTCTGTGTGGAAATAATCCTATCATTGGTGGCGCAGTGTGCCCGCCCCTCCTCCGCCCCTCGCTTCTCATTGCCGCCCCTCCTCCGCCCCTCGCTTCTCATTGCCGCCCCTCCTCCGCCCCTCGCTTCTCATTGCCGCCCCTCCTCCGCCCCTCGCTTCTCATTGCCGCCCCTCCTCCGCCCCTCGCTTCTCATTGCCGCCCCTCCTCCGCCCCTCGCTTCTCATTGCCGCCCCTCCTCCGCCCCTCGCTTCTCATTGCCGCCCCTCCTCCGCCCCTCGCTTCTCATTGCCGCCCCTCCTCCGCCCCTCGCTTCTCATTGCCGCCCCTCCTCCGCCCCTCGCTTCTCATTGCCGCCCCTCCTCCGCCCCTCGCTTCTCATTGCCGCCCCTCCTCCGCCCCTCGCTTCTCATTGCCGCCCCTCCTCCGCCCCTCGCTTCTCATTGCCGCCCCTACCTCCGCCCCTCGCTTCTCATTGCCGCCCCTCCTCCGCCCCTCGCTTCTCATTGCCGCCCCTCCTCCGCCCCTCGCTTCTCATTGCCGCCCCTCTCTCATGCCGCCCCTCCTCCCCGCTTCTCATTGCTGGCAGCGGCAGCAGCACAGGGGGAGGGAGGACAGCTTCCTTCTCCCCGTGCTGCTGAGAGAGAACATGAGCGCGCCGATAGCAGCGCGCTCATGTTCAGAGATACTAGACTGCGCAGAAGCGCAGCCCAGTATCGAAAAAACGGAAATCCCGGTATCGTATCGATACCGGGACAAAAGTATCGATTGGGTATCGAAATTTCGATACCCGCAACAACCCTAGTGCCAACTACTGAGCCCGTGGTGCACGGTTTACTCATATTGACCTATTCTCTGGCACGTATAAAATTACATATTTCACATCCATCCCCCAAACAATCCTTCAATTCATTCATACCTAATGAGTTTCCAGAAGCAGTGCCACTCTTGTCTGCAGGCTGTATGTAATACTGCAGCTGTACCACATTTAAGTGAAAGGGACTGAGCTGGAATACTAAACACGGCATACGGACTGCTTCTGGAAACCCACTTTGGTAAAGCGGACAACCCCTTTAATAGTTGTCCTTGGAATGGTGTTGTTTTTAATACAAACCAGCTGCAAAACATTTTAATGCCATATGCAATAATTGGTAACAGTTTCTCCCTCTGTAAACTGAATACGTGGGGTTTCACATTTGTGCCAACATTCCTAATGGGGCAGTGGAAGCAAAGGAGGATCTAAGATGCACCGTGTGTGGGTTTTAGGTTCAGACATAAAGAAGAGTAAACACAGTTCTGCCCGTAGCTGAAACCAGACATAAGCCCAGAGAGAAACTGCACAATCAAGCTATGCAGAGAAGTATCCGGGATATGTCCTCATTATAATGTTTTCTATAAGGCTACCTTCACACTTGCGGCAGAGTGATTCGGCAAGCAGTTCCGTAGCCCGAAACTGCCTGCCGGATTAGTCAACACGTATGCCAACTGATGGCATTTGTAAGACTGATCAGGATCCTGATCCGTCTTACAAATGCATTGAAATGCCGGATCAGTCTTTTCAGTGTCATCCGAAAAAACGGATCTGGCATTTATTTTTTTCACTTTTTTTGGTCTGCGCAAGAACAATCAATACACCAATACATTCCTATGGGAAAAAAGCTGGATTCGGCATTCAGGCAAGTATTCCGTTTTTTTTTGGCCGGAGATAAAACCGTAGCATGCTGCGGTATGATCTCCGTCCTGAACAGTCAAAAAGACTGAACTGAAGACATCCTGAACGGATTGCTCTCCATTCAGAATGCATGGGGATAAAACTGATCAGTTATTTTCCGGTATTGAGCCCCAAGGACAGAACTCTATGCCAGAAAAGAATAACGCTAGTGTGAAAGTAGCCTAAGATATGTTCATCATGTCATACACAAATCCCATCCTCAGATTGAAAAGGCATAAAGCAGCTCATGAAAAATAAAAAGAACATGGCACAGTTATGTATCTGCCGAAAGTCCCCATACACATTACAGTACTGACAGTTGAACCCTGCAGATTTCAGCAGGGCCAGCCCCTACCTAATGTGCAGGAGGCCTCCTGAAAGACTGGGCATCCTTCCTGTTCTGGCAGGAGATAAAACCGCCAGCAGGTCTCTCCTATCTTGCCACTGAAAACACAAGCACACCTAAGCAAACCAAGCATGCATGTGTACGGGGGAGCAGGGAGGAATAATTGTCAGCTAATCAAGCCTTCATCCACCAGCTACTAAAAGCTGTATGTATCTTAGGGGTCCATTTACAGTACGCAAGTGTTTTGCGGTCTGTGAATTGCGGATCGCGTGCATTCTGCGGACCGTACGTGGCCGGCCATGTGTGGGCAAGAATTGCTGAAGTGAATGGGTAAAATTACAGAATGGCTGCGGACCCTAAACTACGTACGTCTGAATGGACCCTACGTCCTCTTTCACACAGGCGTCCTGGATTTGCTCCGGATGAGTCGCGTGTGCATTGCGGGAAACCCGCATGAGTAGGCACACAATTGCAGTCAGTTTTGACTGCGATTGCGTTCCAATGTTCAGTTTTTTTTCACGCGAGTGCAATGAGTTTTGCCCGTGCGTGAGAAAAAAAAACTGAATGTGGTACCCAGACCCGAACCAGATTGTGTCAGAAAATAGATCCGTCCCCATTGACTTACATTGTGTGCCAGGAGGGATCCGTTTGGCTCCGCTTCGTCAGGCAGGCAGCGTTTTGGTGTCCGTCTCCCAAGCGGAATGGAGACTAAACTGATGCATTCTGAGCGGATCCTTTTCCATTCAGAATGCAAACTGATCCATTTTGGACCGCTTGTTAGAGCCCTGAACGGATCTCACAAACGGAAAGCCAAAACGCCAGTGTGAAAGTAGCCTTAGCAATGCTCAGTTAGAGCTTTGAAAAGCTGTTAAACCTTTATTTCTAGTAGAAATAAACATCTTTCTCTAATAAAGTATATTACAAAAACGTTATATTATATTAAAAGTAAACTAAAACTGCAGTTTCCCTCTGACAGAGCTGAACCTTTGCATTCGGCCACAATAGATAATGACAGTCTGATTATATAGAAATACATTTCTAATTCAAGAAAAAAATAATCAAACTGGGGAACACACTTACATGATGTCCTCCCTTTCATCTGCAGATCCGTCGAATCCCGGGCTCCTCTTCTGTTATCCAAGATGGCCACACCGCTTCTCAGAATACCTGATGCCTTCTGCGGCTTTGGTAGCCCAAGACACTTTCTGCTGATTTCACATTGGCCAGCACTGCTCACATGAAAAGCAGGGGTGTCTTGGGATACCAAATACACAGTATACATCAGGTATTCCACAAAGCGGTATGGCCATATTAGATGGCAGTAGAGCTCAAAACATGGCGGATCTGCAGCGGAAAAGATGAGCACCAGGTAAGTGTTCAGTTCGTACCCCAATTTATGTTAAAGGCGTGTTCCGAGTTATTTGTTTGTTCTTTGTATGTTTCTAACAAGGCAAATTAAAGGACTTTACAATTCACTTACTTCATCTCCAGTGGCTCCTTAGAGTTCACTGAGGGTCACATGACCTGTGATGTCAGCTTCTCTCCCTGCTCTGATGATGTTTCGTGCACAAGCCTGAGAGAGCAGATATGTGCCTGTACACCAGACGTCACTGGCCACGCCGCGCTGCACTGCCGGCTGCTTATTGCTCTCTCCTTGGATTCTTGAGGAAAAACATTAACCCCTTCTGCTGCACAGACTCCAGGCTGAAGGCTTTACTTAGTAGCTGCAGGCAGTGAGGAGACAAATGCTGGGCACAGGAGCTGACAGACTAGAGGAGTTCTGCAGAGCATTGTACAAGAACAGGTAGGGGGAAGATCCTGTATGTATCAGCATTGTTGTTGCACAGCTGGGACTTGTAGTCCTACACATACAACATGCTGCTGAGTATCCCAGCAGGCAGACATATCACTCAGGGCAGCTCTTGTATTCACTCCCTTTGCAGAGCAGGGGGAGGGGCAGAGATTGTTGTTATTGCAGGTAAACAAAGGGCCAGAAGAGAACCAGTGAAATTAGGAAACTGAAAATTGCTCAGCTTAGTTATATATTGCTTGCAAGCTTCAGAGATGCATATAACTACAGGCACACTGTGAAACAGGAAGTGTAACCTACAGTGATGGATTTCACTATGATAAGAGCTTTGTTTCCTGCCAAATTCAGAGTTAGAAAAAAAAACTGACGGATGTATTGCTGTGGTGGTAGCAGGTGGAGTACTCTGACTATATGGGGTACAAAGGTTTGACTCCTCAGCCCTTGAACTTACAAATGTGACCATGAGTGAAACGGACAAATGCAGAGGCAAGTTTCCCTACATAATGCAATAAACAATAAAAAGCTACAATAAAAAAAGAATGTAAAAATAACTTGTGTGCCAAATGTTTGACATGCAAGTGCCTATTTGTGGGCCTGGGGTTGATGGGAAAGGTTTCTTGACTCACTTCTCACATTGTGTGGTCACACTGAACACATTTCCTGCACAGAAGCGCAAACTCATTTTGGTTGAAATCATAGTGACACAACATTTATGTCCATGTTAAAGAGGACCTTGCATGGTTATTTATTTATTCTAGATAAATACCTTTACATGCAGGGTACCACCTGCTGATGCTGCCACCCTGCCAGTTTAAAAAAAAATATCGCTCCTGCGCCCCGCTGTGGCCCCCTGTAGTTTTCCCGCTCAGTATGTTAATACTAAGCATCAGTACAGGGAGGAGGAAACGCCAGGGTTTCTCAAGGGGCGACTCCTTCTCCCTGGCTGTAGCACTGTCCAATCACAGCGGAGAGTGTCACAGCCAGGGGGGAAGGTGAGGTTTTTGTTTTGTTTTTCTCTTCTGGCTGTGACGCTCTCCACTGTGATTGGACAGCGCTACAGCCAGGGAGAAGGAGACGCCCATTGAGAAACCCTGGTGTCTCTCCCTCCCTGTACTGATGCTTAGTATTAACATACTGAGCGGGAAAACTCCAAGGGGTCACAGTAGGGCGGAGGAGCGATTTATATATATAATAAATAAAAAACATACACACACACCAGGCAGGGTGGCAGCATCAGCAAGTAAAAGATATTTATCTAATCCATATTTCCTCTTCAGTAACCTCTGTTGGAAAATTACAAAAGCTAAGATACAACATATCCAAATGTACAACCTGATGGTGCATGGTAAAATAGTGCACCGACTCTGTAGTACAGCTCTGCACATGGCACTACAGGAGGTTCAGAGTATTTCTTGTGCATTGTGACCCCTTTTGTATGCACACCGTTTCAATTTCATTATTTTGGGGCATAGAGGGTAGGGATCGACCGATATTGATTTTTTAGGGCCGATACCGATAATTTGTGAACTTTCAGGCCGATAGCCGATAATTTATACCGATATTCTGGGAATTTTCATTTTTGAAAAAAAAAAAAAAAAAAAAATTCCCACAAATCTGCTGAAAATTAATGTTTATTGTTAATGTGTATTTTTTATTTTTTTTTGGTAAATCTTTCTTTTTCATTTATATTTAATATTTTGGTGTTTTTATAATTTTTTTTGTAACTTTTTTTTTTTTAACTAACTTTTAGCCCCCTTAGGGACTAGAACCCTTGCCCTATTCACCCTGATAGAGATCTATCAGGGTGAATAGGAGCTCTCACTGTCCCTGCTGCTGTGTGCTTTGTGCACACAGCAGCATGGAGCTTATCATGGCAGCCAGGGCTTCAATAGCGTCCTGGCTGCCATGGTAACCGATCGGAGCCCCAGCATTACACTGCTGGGGCTCCGATCGGAGGAGCAAGGGAGAGGGGATCCTGTGGGGGGGCGCACTGCGACTGGGGTGGGGGGGCCCTATGCGCCACCACTGCCTAATACTGGGGGGGGAGGGGGGGCGCACTGCGCCACCAATGCTTAATACTGGGGGGGCTTGGGGGGGAGGCGCACTGCGCCACCAATGCTTAACACTGGGGGGGGGGGGGGCTGTCTGATACTGGGGGGCTTGGGGGGGCGCACTGCGCCACCAATGAAGCTTAATCTCTAATTTATTCATATACAGGAGGCGGGAGCTGGCTGCAGGATCACATAGCCGGCTCCCGACCTCTATGAGCTGTAGCTGCGATCCGCGGCACCTGAGGAGTTAACTACCGCAGATCGCAGCTACAGCTCATAGAGGACGGGAGCCGGCAATGTGATCCTGCAGCTCCCGCCTCCTGTATATGAATGAATGATCGATTAATCTTCATTGGTGGAGCAGTGGCCATAGCTCCTCCCCTCCTCCTGTCCCCTGTCCTTACATTGGCGGCAGCGGCAGGAGCAGCACAGGGGGAGGAGACACTGCTCCTTCTCCCCTGTGCTGCTAAGGGGAACACGGAGAGCGCTGTCAGCAGCGCGATCTGTGTTCCCCATACACTATCAGGAATATCGGCAAAATAGATGCCGATACCGATAGTGTTCAAAATCCTGAATATCGGCCGATAATATCGGTAAATCCGATAATCGGTCGATCCCTAATAGAGGGGCCTCTCAATTTGTGAACTTGATGTTACAGTATTCTGGACTTCAACCTACAAGTACTATTACACTAGTATTATAACAACTTAAGGGAAATTCTGCCTCCTGGTTTTTTTTTTGTGGAAATTGCCATTGTACCAATAACGACTTTTAAAAATGGGCAGGCAATCAACAAGGCAGAACCAAAATTATAGGGGTATTCCAGTTACATTGTCATCCCAGCAGTAGGACCATCATTAATCTAATAGTTATCCTCCTATCCTGTGGATGGGGATACCAATGACACAGGAATACCCCTTTAAGAGACTGTAAAAGACTTTCTCAATTGAAGCTCTTTTAAAGAGGTAAGATATGGTGAATCTTTGTGGTTGCACTGGACCCTTTTCATATAGATAACAAGTTAGGCGAGACACAGAGATAGCGGTGTACGGACACTTATTTTTCAGGCAATGCTACTTTGATATTCAGTATGTGTGGAACCACAGCATCTACCAACCTATTGAGTTTCCTAATCCTAAAGGCGTTATCCTGGCAGTCCCCTGGTATTCACCCTTTAAACCCTATACAGGCATTTGGACTTGGCTGCAGGGGAAACACCAGACCACTTCCTCCTGGAGTAGTACAGATGTGGTTGACAGCCGAGCCACAGAGATCGGACACACCAGTGCAAAGCACTGAGGGATCAGGTAGAACTCAGTAACAGGCCAAGGTCAGGGCAGGCAGCAAAGGGTCAGTATGGTGATCAGGCACAAGTCAAGTCAGGTGGCAGAGGGTCAGATTATAGCACCTTTGCAGGATCTAACAAGCTAGTAAACCCATTGCTCAGGCAAAATGCGAGACAAACAGCAGGGTGTGCGTAATAAATACATTATATATGATTAGCTAATTAGAAACAGCCTAGCAGCTGCACACAGTGACAAAGAAGGGTTTAACCCATGCAGCACTGCAGAATAATTGAGGATCAATACATATCCCGAAAAGGCACAGGACACTGGTACCCAGGCCTGCGGCTGAGGCACTGGAACTGAGGCAGTGGGTATGCAAATTAGTTTATACTAGCTTAACCAAATCATGTGTAGACAGCACTGATGAGGTTCTGGCCACTCAGTACAAATACAGGATAAGAACAGCTATACAGTGCAGTCTACAGATGGGTTTCCATACAGATGGGTGTCCATACTATGTTTAACATACAATGCTAAGAGCAGGTCTGAATGTCCCAGTGGTAAGGAACTGCTAAAATACATTTTCCCCCAAATTTATCAAGAGCTTTTACTATATTAACATTATACAATCACAAGGCAAAGCTGAAAGAGCGCAGCTCAGCAGTCCCATTTACATGACAGTATTTCACGGTCAGTGCTGCCATTGTCAAGCCTAATCCCAGGTCTTTAGACGCTTTCTAGTGGCAAACAAACATGTACTCTCAGATTAAAGGCTGTAATACGGACACGACGAGACTGGTATTTAATCTTATATGCTAAGAAATTTATAGAATTGAGTGAAAATGTGATCCCGATCCAAACATTTTATAAAAGTGTTATCCTGTGAGCATCATACATTACTTATCCACAGGAGAAGTAATATACACTTATTGGTGGCTCCAACCACTGGGACCAGCGATCCTGAGAAAGGGGGTCCCCAAGCCCCATGTCCACCACTCCAGTAACTTCTATGGGACAGATGTAGACAGCACTACATCAGTCTCTTAGAAATGAATAGCACGCTAGACCAACATGGTCCAATTTGAACAGGGGACACGAGGACCCCCAGCTATCCTGTAGGTATAGGACAAATGGATACCCCTTTAAGTGCCTGTTTGCATGGCTGTATTCATGGTCTTTCAAAAAGAAGAAACAGATCTGGGGGAGGAAAGTAAACCGTCCCCCCGGCTATGCTAAGTCGCTGCAGGTGTAACGCAGTTTTTGCTGCAATTGGCACAAAAACACCACAGTTTTGTCAACAGACGTGCCCGTTCTGTCATCCCCTTCTACCCGTTCTCAGGCTCTCTGCCCAGTGCCAGCTCAGCCCTGAAAAGAAGACCTGCAGTCTGAGAAAGACTGATGGCTTGGTATGCACTTGGGATTGACAAGTCCTGACAGTTTAGCCCAAATAAAACCCCAAAAGCAGACCTAAGGCTACTTTCACACTTGCAGCAGTGTGATCCAGAAAGCAGTTCTGTCATCGGAACTGCCCGCCGGATCCGCCGATCTGGATGTGACTGAAAGCATTTGTGAGACGCATCCGGATACTAATCCGTCTCACAAATGCATTGTGAGAACGGATCCGTCTCGCCGCTTGTCATGCAGACAGACGGATCCGTCCAGTATCTCTTTTCACATTTTTACCGGTCTACGCATTTTGAGTGCACTAATACATTCCTATGGGAAAAAATGCTGGATCCGGCATTCAGGCAAGTCTTCAGTTTTTTCGCCGTGCAACGGTTTTATCTTTTGCCTGATCAGTCAAAATGACTGAACTGAAGACATCCTGAACGGATTGCTCTCCATTCAGAATGCATGGGGATATGCCTGATAAGTTATTTTATGGTATTGAGCCCCTAGGACGGAACTCTATGCTGGAAAAGAACAACGCTAGTGTGAAAGTACCCTAAAAGCGGATATAAGGTCAGAATATTCCACCTCAAATAGTCAGGAGCTTGGTGAATTCATAAAGGGGAGTGCTCTCCGTGCCACTGAGGAAAGTGATCGACAAGCTTCTGTGTATGCAAATATGGATCGGTAACTGCAATATGCTCATCTTACATAGGACTGCATATGAAGCAGACACCTCCACTTTAAACTGGCCATACACAGAGCACATACAAGAAAAAGGTCGGACGACATGTGAATGTGGGGGATTAAAGATTATAAAAATCGAATAAACCCGATATTTTGATCCATTAGATTCAATAGCTGCCAGTTGAGTCTGTAAGTAGCTTAATGCCAGTGGTAACCACACATGCTGTGCCAGTCCAAGCGTGTATAGTTATTAGGGCATCAAATGGCGGTCTGTAAAAGGCTACACATAGAGGAACTACTGCAGACTTTCCATTGTGAAAATTCACGAACAAAATCTGCAACGTTTATAGTAGCGGTGAAGTGAAAGATGGAAAAAAAAAATCCCATCCACACACTGAGGACATTTTCGGGAACCATAACCGCACATAACTTGACACACCGTGAGGGTTTTAAATTTGCAGCATGTCAAATTTTGTTGCAGATATCTGCCACAGATTTGCAATGTAGGCGGTGAATCTGCAGCAAACCGACCGTATTTCCACCTGCGCTCCTGTGAGCACCGCGTCCACAATACACGGGGACCGACTGTGGGGCAGCCGCATGTTGATTGCGGACCCATTCACTTGAATTTGGTCTGCGATCCGCATTTTTGCGGTGAGGAAGCACGAACAAAAAAACCCACGGAAGCACTCCGTAGTGCTTCCATGGGTTTCCGATCCGTGCCTCCGTTCCGCACCCCATCTCACAGATTGCGGACCCATTCAAGTGAATGAGTCCACATCCGTGGTGCAGGATGCACACACCCGGTGCCAGTGTATTGCAGACCCGCTGTGTGCCGTGTGCATGAGCCCTTAGTTGCAGGTTATATTTGATGTGAGTGAAAGCATGAGGAGACATTTTTAATGCAAGTCATAAATGGATAAGAAGAGAACAATAAATGAATGGGAAGAATGAGAAAATTCAGACGATGCGTGACAATGAATGAACGTTTGCAATTAGATCACAAAAAGGAAATTACTTTGCCAAAAACAGAAGTACGGTACATGTTCTAAGACATACACAGCAAACACATAGATCATAGACCCTCTACTGTCAGCAGATTTACAGATTTCAGGGGGGGTTTGTTACAAGAAAAAATGATTATAAAAGTCATAGGTGACATCCCATAGGTTTCCATGAGCCTGTTATAAATATTGAAAATTGTACATGTCAATGTCATTCCTTAGGTCCAGTTCACACTTCAATTATGGCCAGTTATTTCCATCAGTTTTTGTGAGCCAAAACCAGTAGTGAAGCCTCCTCAGATAAAGGCTATAATGGAAAGATTTCCTCCTGTTCTGCGATTTTGACCTGCACCCGATTTTGGCTCTCAATAACTGATGGAAATAACTGACCAAATAAATGAAGTGCGAATTCAGCCTTACTGCAAAAAAATTCTAATAAATGTGTTTTATTACACTAAAAGTCAATGGCAGGACCCTTGTAGTGAGTACAAGCATTTGAACTGAGCAGATGATCAACACTTCCTAAGTGTGTATTTCCATACTGAGACGGGAGTTAGTTTCGCAGTGATTTTCCACAAAACTGAAGTGTCTGCCAAGGTATTACAAAAACGGTGGAAAAATGGCGACAGGTGAATATATTATACACTGTGTAGTATTCTGCTGTGCATGTGAACATATTAAGCACGCATGTACAGTATTTAATGCATTTGCAGTTCAAAGAGGTCAGAGAAAAAACGTTAAAATAAAATATACCCACATTTTATCTGCAATGCTTCTGTATTTCAAAGGGATGTTCTTATTAGATTTCTACACCTCCCTAGGTGACATCCCTTCAGTATCATGGATCCAATACTGACGATATACGACATATTACATAACTGAATGCATCTTGCAGATCCATAAACAGGATTTCCATGTATAAAAACTGGTCTTACAAGGCAAATTCCAAGCTGCATTCATGGAGTGTAAAACGTTTAACTTTCTAAATATTCCTCCATTAAAATGTTCCAAGTCCTTCACATACAGTGGATATAAAAAGTCTACACACCCCTGTTAAAATGTCAGGTTTCTGTGATGTAAAAAAAATTAAACAAAAATTAATCATTTCAGAACTTTTTCCACCTTTAATGTGACCTATAAAAACTGTACCACTCAATTGAAAAACAAACTGAAATCTTTTTCAGATCACACCACAGATTTTAAATCGGATTTAGGGCTGGGCCATTCCAAAACTTTAATCTTCTTCTGGTGAAGCCATTCCTTTGTTGATTTGGATGTATGCTTTGGGTCATTGTCATGCTGAAAGATGAAGTTCCTCTTCATGTTCAGCTTTCCAGCAGAAGCCTGAAGGTTTTGTGCCAATATTGACTGGTATTTGGAACTGTTCATAATTCCCTCTAGCTTAACTAAGGCCCCAGTTCCAGCTGAAGAAAAACAGCCCCTTGGCATGATGCTGCCACCACCACCATGCTTCACTGTGGGGATGGTGTTCTTTTGGTAATGTGCAGTGTTGTTTTTGCACAAAACATGTCTTTTGGAATTATGGCCAAAAAGTTCAATCTTGGTTTCATCAGACCATAACACCTTCTCCCACATGCTTTTGGGAGACTTCAGATGTGTTTTTGCAAAATGTAGCCTGGCTTGGATGCTTTTCTTCATAAGCATCATGCTGCGCTTTTTGCTCCGGCCAAAAATCCTGAACACTTGCCGCAAGGCCGGATCCGGAATTAATGCCCATTGAAAGGCATTGATCTGGATCCGGCCTTAAGCTAAACGTCGTTTCGGCGCATTGCCGGATCCGCCGTTTTGGCTTTTTCTGAATGGTTACCATGGCTGCCGGGACGCTAAAGTCCTGGCAGCCATGGTAAAGTGTAGTGGGGAGCTGTATACTTACCGTCCTTGCGGCTCCCGGGGCGCTCCAGAGTGACGTCAGGGCGCCCCACGTCATCCATGCGCATGGGGCGCTCTGACGTCATTCTGGAGCGCCTCGGGAGCCGCACGGACTGCAAGTATACCGCTCCCCACTACTACTATGGCAACCAAGGACTTTAATAGCGTCCTGGCTGCCATAGTAACACTGAACGCATTTTGAAGACGGATCCGTCTTCAAATGCTTTCAGTTCACTTGCGTTTTTCCGGATCCGGACAATGCAAGTGTGAAAGAGGCCTTAGATGAAGATAAGATCACATTTTATGACCAATTTGTGCAGAAATCCATATCATTCCAAAGGGTTCACATACTTTTTCTTGCAACTGTATGAAGAATACGGGAGATTGTTGTCACATGTACCACATGTACTACATGTAGCCAGTACTTGCCAGATATTCCTGCAGCTCCTTTAATGTTGCTGTAGGCCTCTTGGTAGCCTCCAGACCAGTTTTCTTCTCATCAATTTTGGAGGGACGTCCAGTTCTTGGTAATGTCACTGTTGTGCCATATTTTCTTCACTTGATGATGTCTTCACTGTGTTCCATGGTATATCTAATGCCTTGGAAATTCTTTTGTACCCTTCTTCTGACTGATACCTTTAACAATGAGATCCCTCTGATGCTTTGGAAGCTTTCTGTGGACCATGGCTTTTGCTGTGGGATGCGACTAAGAAAATGTCAGGAAAGACCAACTAGAGAAGCTGAACTATATTTGGGGTTAATCAGAGGCACTTTAAATGATGGCAGGTGTATGCTGACTCCTATTTAACAGGATTTTGAATGCGATTGCTTCATTTGGAACACAGCTACATCCCCAGTTATAAGAGGGGGTGCACACTTATGCAACTACATTATTTTATTTTTATTGTTTTTCTTCCCTCCACCTAAAAGATTTCAGTTTGTTTTTCAATTGAGTGGTACAGTTTATAGGTCACATTAAAAGGTGGAAAAAGTTCTGAAATTATTTATCTTTGTCTCATTTTTTTACATCACAGAAACCTGACATTTTAAACAGGGGTATGTAGACTTTTTATATCCACTGTAGCTGGTTGTCCTGCTGCCCCTGCGTAGATCCGACAGACCACTGCTCCTGCCTGCGTCTGCTCTCTGCTTTCGCTTCTTCTCAGTGTTAGGGCTTCTTGCACACGACCGTATGTATTTTGCGGTATAGAAAATCTTGACCCTAATACAACACTCCTATCCTTGCCCGTAATGCAGACAATAAAAGGACATTTTCTATTTTTTTTGCGGGAAGGACATACGGAAACAAAATGCACATGGAGTAAACATTTTTTTGCAGACCCATTGAAATGAATTGTGGACTGTATGCGGAACCAAAAAACAAAACTGAACGGACACGGAAAGAAAATAAGTTTATGTGCATGAGCCCTTAGAGTTAGCAGTAGGAGGGGAGAGGAGGTTGTACACGGCAGATCAGAGTGTGGAGGGGGTAATGCAGCCAAGTCTTCTCTGTAAACTGATCACACAGTCCATACTGTTTCAAAGCCTAGACAGGAAAACAAGCACATGCTGGTAGGGCTGAAACGATTACTCAATTGAATCGAGTAATTCGACACAAAAAATCCTCAATGCAAATTTTGGGCATCGAGGATTCATTTGTTTCATGTGACCACTGAGCAGGAGTGAAGCGCTTGCTATTACTCACCGCTCCATGGTCACCCGCCGGCCTAGCACACTGCACTGGATCACGTATGCGTGCACTATGACCTGACGCTGCGTGACCTCAGTTGTGCAGGAGAGGAAAGCATTAAAGGGCTGCTGGAGACTAGGAGCGGAGATGGTGGCACTGGGGGAGCGGAAGGCACACTGGCATCGGAGGGGATGATGGCACTGGGGGGGGAAGCTGATGGCACAGAGGACTGATGGCACTGGGGGGGAAGCTGATGGCACAGAGGACTGATGGCACTGGGGGGGAAGCTGATGGCACAGAGGACTGATGGCACTGGGGGGGAAGCTGATGGCACAGAGGACTGATGGCACTGGGGGGAAGGCTGATGGCACAGAGGACTGATGGCACTGGGGGGGGAAGCTGATGGCACAGAGGACTGATGGCACTGGGGGGGGAAGCTGATGGCACAGAGGACTGATGGCACTGGGGGGAAGGCTGATGGCATTTTATAACGGAAAACATTCTCTCTTTATTAGTTTTTTCTTATTAGAGTACACGATTAATCGTTGGATCAATTAATTAATCAATAGATTACTAAAATAATTGATAGCTGCAGCCCTACATGCAGGATACCTATGGGATGGGATGGGGGGGGGAATCACATGCTCCTCAGCATCAGTGACTGTTTGGCCATGTGAGAGGAGATCCATTATGAGCTGTAGAAGGCAAGAGCAGCATTAAACAGACCTCACAAAGCGTGTATTACTGTAAGGAGCACATCCACTTGAGGACACTGTGACCCCAGGAGCAGGTGGTAAATTGAATATTAAAGGCTCTGAAACTGAATGAAGCAATCAAGATTGAAGACTGAAAATTGCTGGATACCTTGGGTCAAAAATGTTGCATTAACATTTGTAAAAAAATATTTTTTTTTCCATGTTAAAGGGTTTCTTAGCTGTTAACAGGTGTCTGCACAGTGTGACAATACTTTGCCTGGCTAAAGGACATTTACATGGACCAAGGAGAAGGTCAATTATTGGGATCATTATTTCCTTCTTTATAACTGGCCGGTGTAAATGTGCCCGATTACCCGATAAACAAGCAAACAATAATCCATCTTTTAGTGGTCCGCAGAAGCACATGCCTACTTTTTGTTTTTTTACTCCTGCAGAAATGTATTTCTCTTTATTCGCACAAGAATAGGATTATTCCTATTTTTTTTGCAGGGTTGCGTAACGAAATGAATGGGTCTGCATCCAATCAGCAAAAAACACGGATGGGGTGCAGAATGGAACTATGGCCGTGTGCATGAGGCCTAAGCAGCACATAACAGCCCTGATCATCAACCTGTGTAAACTGGAATGTGCTGCCGACAAACACGGACAATGTATTAGTAATGATCATTCAGCACCTTACAGCCCCAGTCAGGTAGATGGGCAGTGGCGTACATAGAGAAGTAAGGGCCCCATAACAAGGATCAAACCAGGCCCCCCCACACACACACATGACAGAAGGGTTTCTGCCTAAACCCTTTTCAGTGACCCTTTTCCATGGCCTGATTTGCTAAAGTTAGTTCCTTTAGAGCAGGGGTGCACAACGTTTCCTGGTTGGGGGCCACATTGCCAGACTGAACCAATGACGAGGGCCGCAATTAAAATTTAAAGGTGTATTAACAACTGAAATATTGTACTTATGGCATATTGAACACACATTATATACTATTAATGTCTAGTTACACTTCCAGGACTCCCATCTAATGGGAGAAATACATGAAAAATACATGTGAGCAGCCACAAGACATAGGCATACATGTCTGTTACTAGATGGTTGGGGGCCGCACAGAATGGTATCAAGGGCCGCATGTGGCCCCCGGGCCGCAGGTTGTGCACCCCTGCTTTAGAGGGTAGAGTCCTGACCAAGTTTTCACCTCCAGCAGAAGAGATGATCCCAACTGGCACCCTCTTGTCCTGGGCCCCATAGCAGTCGCATGGTCCGCCGCTATGGTAGTTACGCAACTGGATTCAGTTAAATAGGTTTTCCAGTTTTATGAGGTTATCCCCTACCCACAGAATAGGGGATAATTGTTAGATTGGTGGGAGTCCTACAGCTGGGACCTCCACGATCATGAGAGCAGGAACCCTGTACCCCAAAATGAACAGAGTGGCCGGTCGGGCATGCACGCAGCTTTTCTGTGCATTTCTATGGAAGTTCAGAGATTGTCAAGCGCTGTTCTCTTCCCAGCGGTAGGACCCCACCAATCCAATAGTATAACCGGAATACCCCTTTACACAACAGGCAATGATCAGAAAAAACAGGGACGCTCATTCTCAATCACTGCCCGCTCCCTTGGCCTTCAGTGATGGCACGCTTACACACAAAACCCGATGGGCAGGAGAGCGTGCCTTGTCTACCGCACAACCCTGTAACATTTACATCCAGTCTTACACAAGGGTTTAGGTCTAACTGAATGTATTGGGTCATTTCCTGCTTCCTGGGTAAATACTGAGAAGTCAGAACAATTACTCCACAGTCGGAGCTGTTCAGACTCAAGGTCAATATACCCAAATCACGACCATCAGAGAGATGGAGTAGTCTAATGTAGTAAACAAATCACCGGCCGCCAGGAAACAGAATGAAATCAGGCGCGCTCCAGAAACACTTCCTCACTTGAAGGAATCCAGAGGACTTGGGAAGGGGGGTGAGGTTTTTAGGTTAGGTGCTCCACACATCTGGCTCCCATCCAAAAGAGAAGGGGAAAATCAGAACAAGGCTTTTCAGTCTTCTAGTGACTCGTGTGCTGCGACGAAAGGTCAAGACTCAAACTCATTTCTGCACAAATTACCACAACTTTATTTTCACTCTCTTTATTAGTAAGAATCCCTTTCTTATTACGTTTTTATTCTTCTATGCCAGGGATGACCAACCTGCGACCCTCCAGCTGTTCCAAAACTACAATTTCCAGCATTCCCTAATAGCTGTAGGCTGTCCGAGCATACTGGGAGCTGTAGTTTTGACACAGATGGAGGGCCACAGGTTGGGCACCCCTTGTTCTAGGCATTTTTGTAGTCTGCTTTCTACAAGCTTGCAGGACAATAACCCAACACAAGCACGTCGGACCAGACGGCTGCTTTAGAACTGCCATGATGTGCTGTCTAACGGGAACCTGCCTATATTTGACATCACAGAAATGTAATCTTACAAATGGATAATGCTGCATGTAGTCACAAGACCTCCCTAGACACGTAGCAGAGGTTTACCCAATTAGAGCGCGGTTTTTCTTTTGTTGATCCGAGGCTCCATTCTAGAGTTATTATACTTCTTCTAAATATGGAAATTAAGAATTTGGTGCAATAAGGGTGTCACAATTGCTCTTGTTGCACCCAGGCTCCACTCCTTTCTCTGGCTATCCCCACACATTGGCAAAGTAGCCAGGGAGGGTCTGGCCACAGAAAGGAGTGGATCTTGGGTGCACCAATGGCCTAATTTGCATATTAAGAAAAAGTTTCATTTCTAGGTGTAGATAGAAAGGGGTTTTCTAAAACTAAAACTGCTTATGTTACACGGGACCTTGAAATGCACCTAACCTTTTGAAGAACTTTATTAAAACCTATTTGAAATGCCATAAAATTAATTTTTGTAATATACTTTATTCATTTTTTTCCCCCCATTTTACTTTCAAAATAGCAAGTTCTGGTTTCTACAGCGCTTTGAAATCTGTAATTACAGTGGTACACTGGACAGTAGTGCACAGGTTCCACTGCGCAGCCGCAGCGAGCGCTGTACAGGCAGGAGCACACACTGCTGCCCCTACCTGGGCACAGCTCCTGCCTAGACCTGCTCACTTTTAAGCGGAGTGAGCAGGCAGGGGCTCTGCGTGGCACATGGCTGCTCCTGCCTGTGCCCACTCCACTAAAGCCTGACATAGCAGCAACGTATGCTCTGCCAGTACAGCGCTCTCCGTGACCCCCACAGTGGAATCCATGCGTACAGATTACCCTGGACTACGGGTGCCTATCCTGGAGGTGAAATGGGAAGAAAGGAAAATAAAGTGTATTATAAACATTCATTTAATAGCATTTAGAAAAACAAGCAACACGTCTGCCAAACCAGCAGTAGAAGTCAGGCAGGCAGTATGAGGCGGTCCCATTCGGATTATCCCGACCCACTAGAGTGGTGGGGCGCGATGCTAAGGACGGTGGCACACAACAGAATGGCATATTACAGTGTACGACCACATGACGCAGTCAGGTCATGATTGCGTCGCAGCCGAATCAGGACATGACCGCCCCGTGGGGGGATACAATTCAGCAGCACGAGATCTGTACAAACCTGTAAAACCTGGCAGCAAGCAGAGATCTTAAAAATGAGGAGAAATTGAAACACAAAGCACAGTATAAGATCACTATACACTGCCAGACTGACACCGTCCCAGGAGCTCTGCTCCACGGATTAGACCTCCAAGTATCCACAAGGTGTAACGGCTTGTTCACATGACCGTACCGTTTTTTGCAGTCCGCAAATTGCGGATGCGCAAAAAACAGATGCAGCCCGTGTGCCTTCGGCAATTTGCGGAACGGAACAGGAGGCCCATTATAGAAATGCCTAGTCTTGTCCGCAAAACGAACAAGAATAGGACAGGACTCAATTTTTGTGGGGCCACAGAACGGAACAACGGATGCGAACAGCACACAGTGTGCTGTCCGCATCTTTTGCGGACCCATTGAAATGAATGGTTCCGTATACTGACCGCATGCGGAACACAAAATATGTTTGTGTGAACGAGCCCTTAACGATAGGCTTGATAGAGCCGAAGTCGAACTGTTTAAAAACTTTGCTTTTAAGGTTGTTTCCGTAAATCATTAAACTGTATTGGCTGCATGGAGCCAAACTTCATCTTGCCCAAAGTCGCGTGAGTGAATTTTTACTGTATTCCTATCTGCGTATTTAAAAACATTTTAAAATAGGAATCGGAAGTGGGCTCTGGTACCGAGGAAGCAGCCAGTACCAACATCAGATTCCTATGAAGACAGTAGTAACTGACCGAAGTCTCACGTGGCGAAGTTTGGCTCCATGGAGCCCATACATTTTAATGTTGTACAGAAACAGCATTAAAAACTACGTTTTAGAACGAATGGACTTTGGATCTATGATCTGAAGCTGAAGTCGCTGAACCCTAGTTAAGGGCTATGCAGAACTGGCAGTCTGATGGGTCTTCAGTAGAAAACGTGCCAAGATCGATGAAGAGGAGCTCTCGCCTCGCCTGACACTTCTGTTCTAGCAGCTACCTGCAATCCCCATGCTATAGCGAGGCTGGAGCTTCCTTTTATACAGAGTGTGCAGAAAACGCTTGTGCAGGTGTCAGCCGCCTGTCCAAGCTGTTTTACTGCGCGCAGCAGTGAGAGAAGGGACCCCACATAGCGCTCCGGATCACCACGGGGCCCGGCACTGACTGATGCCAGGGTCACGCTGTAATGCAACCATGGCACATAGGCAGAGGAGCCCTCTATCCCCATCGGTCCCTGGCGAACACAATCATAGGGTGCTGATGCGTTGCTATGGCAGCAAGTAGCCTAACAAGGACCCCAGACCTGGCATGACTGTACAACTATCAGACTGTGCCACAGGCTCAGCCTAATAGACAACCAATATACCCAAGGTGGCCATTTCAGTGGTGACTGGCAAGGTGCCCATCAAGCTGAAGCGCTATCTCTCCGGTTGTATTGTTTACCTCAAAATAAGTGGTGCCATCGGTGTCTGGAGGCCACGTCTCCGACAGCCACGTCCATTGGGCTCTTCTGTTTATTATGGAGTCACGTCTTTGACCAAAATTTCTACCAAGAGGGGCAGATTGGACATAGACCTTGCAGGGACCTATGCGGAGGGGGCTGCCCAGACCCTCCTCGATGCTGCCGGTACCTAATAGGCGCTTAGCAGTAATTGACACTGCGAGAATCAGGTACCCGGCCAGCGACCACACGAGCTGTGCCCACACATCTCACCTCCTGCTCCATCAGGGAGGAGGAGGATGGAAAAGGACACCTACTGATGGCCGCCACACAGAGTATACGGCGCTGCACTGTGGTATATGGTTCTGCTCTATGGCAGGGATCAGCAACCTCCGCAACTCCAGATGTTCTGAAACTACAACTCCCAGAATCCTCCATAAAAGGAGTTACAAGAACAGCCAAGCAAGTGTGTACGCTGGGAGTTGTAGTTTGACAGCAGTTTGAGTGCCTACGGATTTAGGGCATTTATCATTACTATAGGATGGAGCAGGCTGCTGGCAATGCACAGACCTCACCCCATTGATTTCTATGATGGCCAGTGCACACGGAAAGTACTTCAGCCATCAGTCACCTTAAATCACCCAAACGATGGGCTACCTGGGTGTCCCCGCATAGCTGTACTGCCATGGGGGGGTCACACCCTATCCAAGCTGCACAGCAGATACCAGGCAGGGGTGTCACTGACTGCTCACCCAGGTAACCCTGCGGCTGACTGCACACAGCGCCCGTTACTTACTGAGGTGAAGGCGGCCGCGTCCTCGGTCCAGTTACCACCAAACCCCCGGTAATGCCAAGCGAGCAGCCGGGAGCAGGAGTCGTAGCGCGCGGAGCTCCGGTGAAGTGCGGGACGGTGTGCGAGAGAACTTGGTGCTGGGGGCGGGGCTGTGCGGGCGGGGCGGGCCCTGAGGGAGCGGAGCCCGGGACCCTGGACGTACATATAACACATAGCACGGCGTGTAGCGGCGTGTCAGTGCGGCGGCGGGAATGCTATGTATGTGCTGTGCGTGATGCCAGTGTGCACTCAGCCCGTACATGGCCTCACATCTCTGCATGGGGGACCGGGGTAGAAAACTACTACCTGCATGGGGGACCGGGGTAAAAAACTACTACCTGCATGGGGGACCGGGGTAAAAAACTACTACCTGCATGGGGGACCGGGGTAAAAAACTACTACCTGCATGGGGGACTGGGGTAAAAAAAAACTACTACCTGCATGGGGGACTGGGGTAAAAAACTACTACCTGCATGGGGGACTGGGGTAAAAAAAAACTACTACCTGCATGGGGGACTGGGGTAAAAAACTACTACCTGCATGGGGGACTGGGGTAAAAAACTACTACCTGCATGGGGGACTGGGGTAAAAAAACTACTACCTGCATGGGGGACTGGGGTAAAAAACTACTACCTGCATGGGGGACTGGGGTAAAAAAAAACTACTACCTGCATGGGGGACTGGGGTAAAAAACTACTACCTGCATGGGGGACTGGGGTAAAAAACTACTACCTGCATGGGGGACTGGGGTAAAAAACTACCTGCATGGAGGACTGGGGTAAAAAAAACTACTACCTGCATCCGTGTCTGTCTGCGCTTCTTGTGTTTTGGACGTGGACCCATTCATTTGTATCCATATGCCAAACATATGCTGTCCCCATCCGCAAATTACAGAACACGTCCTATTCTCATCCGTGTAGGACAGTGAGAAAAATGCTGATTGCACATGGAAGGTGTCCATTATATAGCAGACCTTAGACCCCATTCACACCACTGCAAATGGTGGGTATGTAATATACAGGCAACCAGCTGCATGCAATACTACCTTTGCATTAGGCTACTCTCACACTGGCGTTTTAGCTTTCAGTTTGTGAGATCCATTCAGGGCTCTCACAAGCGGTTCAAAACGGATCAGTTTTGCCCTAATGCAATCTGAATGGAAAAGGATCCGCTCAGAATGCACCAGTTTGCCTCCGGTCAGTCACCATTCCGCTCTGGAGGCGGACACCAAAACGCTGCCTGCAGCGTTTTTCTGTCCGCGATGTGGTGCGGAGCAAGACGGATCCGTCCTGACTTACAATGTAAGTCAATGGAGACAGATCCGTTTTCTCTGACAATAGAAAACGGGTCCGTCCCCCATTGACTTTCAATGGTGATGTAGACGGATCCGTCATGGCTATACAAGACATAAAACAATTGGATCCGTTGCATGCAGTTGTATTATTGTAACGGAAGCGTTTTTGCAGCTCCATGACGGATCCGCAAAAAACGCTAATGTGAAAGTAGCCCTGGGGTACTTTCACACTAGCGTTTTTCTTTTCCGGCATAGAGTTCTGTCCTAGGGGCTCAATACTGGAAAATAACTGATCAGGCATATCACCATGCATTCTGAATGGAGAGTAATCTGTTCAGGATGTCTTCAGTTTAGTCTTTTTGACTGATCAGCACAGAGATAAAACCGCAGCATGCTACGGTTTTATCTGCGGCCAAAACAACTGAACATTTGCCTGAATGCTGGATCCGGTATTTTTTTCCATAGGAATGTATTAGTTCCGGATACGGCATTCAAAATACCAGAATGCCGGATCCAAGCACAGACCGGAAAAAATGTGAAAAAAAATAAATGCCGGATCCGTTTTTGCGGATGACAACAGAAAGACGGATCCAGCATTTCAATGCATTTGTAAGACGGATCAGGATCCTGATCAGTCATACAAATGCCATCAGTTGGCATACGTTTTGACTAATCCGGCAGGCAGTTCCGGCGAGTGTGAAAGTAGCCTTATAGAGGCACAGATCGGAATTCCACAGAAGCACTACGAAGCACTTCCATAGGCTTTCAGCAGGGGCGTAGCTATAGGGGGTGCAGAGGTAGCAGTTGCTACCGGGCCCAGGAGCCTGAGGGGGCCCAAAGACCCTTGTGCCACATAAGAAGACACCGGTATTATGGAAAGTGCATGCTGGTCAAGTTACACCTCTGGCTGGAGGGAAGGGGTTAGGTCAAGAATTTGGCAGGGGTGGGGGTGCTGTTTCAATTTTTGCTTCAGGCAGCACAAATACTAAGTGCTTCCCTGGCCACAAAGCACTGAGGGAAGGGGGGCCCCAAGCTAAACTCTTGCACCAGGGCCCATGAGCCATTAGCTACGCCCCTGGCTTTCAAGGTCCGTGCCTCCACAACATGTCCTATCTTTTGCTGTATATTGCGGATCATGGACCCATTCAAATCAATGAGTCCACATCCGCAGCACAGATTGCACATGGCTGGTGCCCATACATTGTGGACCAGAAGTTGCACAGAACCCCCCTAAATTTCACCCATAGATTTTACAGCGACTTCGTGGCAAAATCCATCACAAATCTGTGTGCGTTACATGTAGATTTGTTGCAGATTTTGCTGTGGATTTGCACAGATATCACCCACAGCGGGACCCCTGACAGCGGCCTGGGGGGGTCCACAGGCGGCCAGGCCCGGTCGCAACTGCGACCCCTGTATGTACGCCAGTGACTGAAGTACCCCAGAGGGGTCACTACCATCCTTACACCAAGCTACTGTCTCTAATGGCTAGCAAAGAATGTCATCTGTGTATTTAATTCCAGGTCCTCTAATATTGTGCCTGAGGGCTCTTTCACAGTTGCGTTGTTCTGTTCCGGCATAGAGTTCCGTCGTCAGGATTATCCCCATGCATTCTGAATGGAGAGAAATCCGTTCAGGATGCATCAGGATGTCTTAAGTTCTGGACCGGAACGTTTTTTGGCCGGAAAAAATACCGCAGCATGCTGCGCTTTTCGCTCCGGCCAAAAATCCTGAACACTTGCCGCAAGGCCGGATCCGGAATTAATGCCCATCGAAAGGCATTAATCCGGATCCAGCCTTAAGCTAAACGTTGTTTCGGCGCATTACCGGATCCGACGTTTAGCTTTTTCTGAATGGTTACCATGGCTGCCAGGATGCTAAAGTCCTGGCAGCCATGGTAAAGTGTAGTGGGGAGCAGTATACTTACCGTCCGTGCGGCTCCCGGGGCGCTTCAGAGTGACGTCAGGGCCCCACGCGCATGGATGACGTGATCGCATGGACACGTCATCCATGCGCATGGGGCGTTCTGACGTCATTCTGGAGCGCCCCGGGAGCCGCACGGACTGTAAGTATACCGCTCCCCACTACTACTATGGCAACCAGGACTTTAATAGCGTCCTGGCTGCCATAGTAACACTGAACGCATTTTGAAGACTGATCCGTCTTCAGATGCTTTCAGTACACTTGCGTTTTTCCAGATCCGGCGTGTAATTCCGGCAAATGGAGTATACAACGGATCCGGACAACACAAGTGTGAAAGAGGCCTTAAAGGGTTCCTACCACCTGATACAGACGCACACGGCGCAGGCGCGAGAATTCGTCCGCTGGCTGAGATGGAGGCTGGCATTCTAGAGGAGATGGGCGGGCTTGACGGACGAGCGGGGCGGCATACGGTGTGAGTAGACCGAGCCTCTAGGTGCTGAAAAGACGCCCCCATAGCACCTAGAGGCTCATTAGCATATCAATAAAAGTTTGTTTTTTAGTGAAACGGGTCCACACAAAGCTCTGAAAATAGCATGGTTAGGTAGATAAGACACTAGTAGATCGCTAGTGTCTGACAGCTAATTAGGTCCAAATGAGGTGGTAGAAACCCTTTAATAATATTGTCATGCAACAGTTATTACATATAATGTGCCTGATGGTCCAGCAGGTGGCAGTGTATCTGGCAGAGAGTACCTTTAGATAGAGTGGAACTTACCGTTCCATTCTCCCCCTTTTGGGCTAGCCCTGTTTCATACCAAGGGAGGGGATGGAGGAAGCTATGGTCTAATGAAGAGTGGTGGAGTTGAGTGAAGCAGCATGGTGTGGTGAGGGAGCGGTTCCCCTCACTAATGCAGGAGCTTTGGGGAAAGTAGCTCAGAGAGTAGCCCATTGCTTATATATAAAAGGACTCAGTACCTATGAAAGGCAAAATGGAGCCAAAGACCCCTACTCAGCAAAACGGGTCACGGGATACTTCACTCATAAGAAACAGTACCAAAAGCGGATATAAACCAGACTGCAGCCAGAGATTAGGACAGCAGCTGAGAGATAAAGCAAATGTGCGTTCATCATTTTGCGGACCGCACATCGCCGCCACTATAATAGATATAATAGAAAATGCCTAATCTTGTCCGCAATTGCGGACAAGAATAGAACATGTTCTATTTTTTTCAGGAGCCGCGGACCAGAAGATCGGTGGCGCGCTCCAGAAATGTAGATGCGGAGAGCACATAGTGTGCTCTCCGCATCCATTCCGTCCCCATAGAGAATGAATGGGTCCGCACCCATTCCTCAATTTGCGGAACGGATGCGGACCCGTTATTACAGATGTGTGAATGGAGCCTTACCTGCCAGTTTACCCTTAGCCTGCTGGAGATAAGAGAAAGATCAATTATTGTTTGCATTGCCCAACTTTATTGAAAGTTTATTCAAGTAAAACCGTTAAACTTCACCAAGCCTGGACTCTACTTACTTCACCAACTACAACTCCTTTGTTGCTGCAGAGCCTAACCCTGGGGAGCGATAATATCCAGTAGGAACACCGTGACACAAACTATGAGGGCCACAATACACCACTTGGCATCCCTAAACATTGGGACCCAAACGCCAGCCACAGAACTTACAGAGAAAAAGTATGAAGGCAAGATTTGTGCCACAGAAGGTCAATTTATATTGCAGATTGAAATGAATAGGGTAAAGACTGTGAATTTTGCCAGAGGATAGGTCATTAATATCAATTCCCAGATAACCCCTTTAACCACCTGTTTTGCCCGAGTCCAGCTCGGGCAGTGGGAAAAATAGCTAACTGTTCTGCCCGAGTCCCCTCCAAAGTGGAGGGGAGCTTTAGATTCTGCTATCTCCTGAATGGTAGCAGCTAGAAACATGCAGCTGGTCTTGTTCTTAGAAATTGAGTCGGGAATAATCTCGTGTAAAACCTGCTTTTACTTTCAGCCGCATTCACAGCATCCCGATTTCTATCAGTGATATCTTCCCCTGTATTGAACATATTGCGGTCATTCTGGTATTGTCTGAAAACTTGGAATGTATTTTTAAACAATACAAAGCCCATATCTCTAACTAGTATTAAACCAGAGATATGAGCAGCAGCCCCCTTCCCCTTCAGTGTAGAGGAGGAGAGAGGGAGCAGCTGCAGAGCTGACAGGCTGCAGGAGGAGAGAAAAAAACTGTAAAAATATATAGAAATGTGGTATTATCATAAACTTACAAACCCACATAATAAAATTAGGTTATTTTTACCACACAGTGAGCGACGTAAAAAAATTCTGCAAAATAATGTAAAAATTGCAGGTTTTTTTAAATTTTTCCCCATAAAATTAAATAATAAAGGTTAATACACAATATATACCCAAAATGGTTCCTAAAAGACCTACAACTAATAAATAATCCTGCAAAATAAAAACTTTAGAAGAAAAACAAAGGGGGTACCGTATTTTTCGCCGTATAAGACGCACCTAGGTTTTTGGGGAGGAAAATAAGAAAAAAAATATTTTTAACCAAAAGGTGTGCTGTGGGTTTGGAACTAGGTGGTCTGTGGATGGCACTATTACTGGGGATCTGTGGATGACGGACACTGTTATGGGGGGATCTGTGCATGACGGACACTGTTATGGGGGGATCTGTAGATGACGGACACTGTTATGGGGGGATCTGTGGATGACTGACACTGTTATGGGGGGATCTGTAGATGACGGACACTGTTATGGGGGGATCTGTGGATGACTGACACTGTTATGGGGGGATCTGTGGATGACGGACACTGTTATGGGGGGAACTGTGGATAACGGACACTGTTATGGGGGGATCTGTGGCTTTCACTGTTACAGGGGGATCTGTGTCTGGCACTGTTACAGGGGGGGGATCTGTGGATGGCACTGTTATACATGTGTCATCCACAGACCCTCCCAGCCCATAACTGTGCCATCCACAGATCCCCCGCCGCTCCAGTATACTAATATAATATGTCTTATTCAATTAATAGTTATTAAATATGCCTCTTTATTCCTAAAAGTACCTTAAATCCTAAGCGCTTCAGTACAATGCCGGCAGGCCGGGCAGCCGGCGCGGCGCGTCACTCACTGACGTCACTTGCCTGCGCCGCCTGCTTCATTCATAAAGTAGGCGGCGCAGGCACGTAACATCAGGGAGTTACGCTGCCGCCCGCCCGGCCTGCATTGTACGGATGCGCTTAGGATTTAAGGTAATATTAGGCATAAAGGGGCATATTTAATAACCATTCATTGAATATGACATATTTTATTAGTACACCGGAGCGGCGGGGCGGGCCTTTAGTACAGTGACTGCACCGCCCCGCCGCTATTGCCGGCCCCAGCTCCTGCTCCCAGTCCCTCCCCGAGTCCTTGCTGACTGCATTCACCGTATAAGACGCAGGGGCATTTCTCCCCCATTTTGGGGGAAGAAAAAGTGCGTCTTATACGGCGAAAAATACGGTAAATATTATTGGTTCTTAAGGCTAAAATTAATGATTGAAAGTAGTATGCAAGGAGGGCACTCACTTATTGGGCTGTTGTAGGAATAATTGCATCATAAGGAAGTTATAGTAAATCGATTAAAATTTTTACCTCATCCACTATTATGTATAGATATAGGGCCAGATTTATCATTAGCTCAAGTCAGAATAATGGAGTGAAACAGTCGCAAATTTTTGCGCAATCACTAAAACTGCGCAAAAATTTGCGACTTTTTTCTGCTCTGCACTATGCTCGCCAGTTTTCTGAAAGTAGGCGTGTTTTCTTATGTAAATTAATCTCTAGACAGATTTACTATTGAGACTATTTAAAAAGTCGCCAAAAATTGTGCAATTTCACTTATGCTTATCTTATGAGACTTTTTTAATAGAACATGCGACTTTTTTGTAAAGACGTGCGACTTTTGTAAAGCTGCTTACTGACGGATAAACTGCTACCGTCAAACCACATTTATTACAGTCTTAAAGGGCCGTTCATAAATCTGACTTGGCTAAAACTGACTTTAGCCATATGTGAAAGTGGAGTGAGCCGTCAGAGTCATGATAAATCTGGCCCATAGAGTGCATCAAAAAGAAAACCCCTAAAAACACAAATAAAACCCTAATAAAATGAATCCCAGAATAAAAACAAAAATTGGTTGATGTGCATGTCAACCCCACCAGGTCACGTACTATCGGACTAGGATAAGCGGCTATGTGTATCTCATTTAAATATACAATGTAACACATTCAGTCTGAAGCCATATTAATATAAGTTGTTAAATGAGTCCACAATGTACATGATACTTATGGGTCCAGTCAGTACCACAAATAGTAATGCCTTATTTAGGTGTTATTGTGCAGTCCCAAAAGCAGAACACATCAGGAGCCAATTTGGATCTGTCCTTTACGCTTTCTTTATAATACACCTGTATTATAGTACTGTAATTGCAGGATCAATCTCCACTTTGTTTGCAGAAACTAGGCAGTCTTGGGTGTGAGTAGCCTTGTTCATAAGCGCAGTGTTATTATTGTTACAATGTTACAAACCCGGCTGTGGATAATACTGGAAATTTAGATAAATGGTTACATTACTGGTCCATGCAGTCTCAGAGCGCATATGCGGGGTAGATGTTACCTCACTGGCAGGGCCGGTTTTAGGCAAAATGTAATAATGTGCTAAAAACACAGTCCACCGTCCGACACCCCCACTGATCAGCTGTTTGAGGAGACGGCGAGTGCTGTTCACTGCTGCTGTCCCATAGACATACAGCAGCAGAACAGGAAGAGAGGAGGGAGGCAGCACGTGCAGAGCACATTACTGATAACAGGAGAGGACTATAACTCCTAGCATGTCTAAGCCATTATAATTTAATATCAGAGCACATTACAGGGGGATGTATAAGAGGATGGGACTATAACTCCCAGCCTGTCTAAGCTGTTATTATGTAATATCAGAGTAAATTACAAGCGGAGGTATAAGAGAATACTACAACTCCCAGCATGTCCAAGCAGTTATGTAATATCAGAGTACATTATAAGAGGAGGTATACAACTCCCAGCATATCCAGGGTGTTGTAATGTACCCTGATATTATATAATATTGGCCTGGATATGCTCAGAGTTGTAATCCTTTCCTCTTATACCTCCTCTTGTAATGTACTCTGACATTACTTAACAAGTTGGACATGCTAGGAGTTGTAGTCCTCTCCTCATACCTCCTCTTGTAATGTACTCTGATATTACATAACAGGAGGTATATAGCTGTTGAGCCACCTTCCCTATTTCTCCACTCAACATCTATACAGATTAAAGGGATGTACAAATACAGATGGCAAACAACATTTATTAATCAGCATATATGTCTGAAATACAGTTTAGCAAAGTCAAAGGTGGTTGAACTAGTGTGTATAGGTTATACATCCTTTGAAATTATACTTCTTACTGAATGAGTTTATATGTACAAAGTGAAAAAATTCACTAAAAACGCATTAACAAAAAAAGACATTAAAAACGCATATAAAACGCAAATGTGTTTTTTCTATATAATACATCAATTGCAAGAGGATATTGAATCCATCTACATGTGTCATGTAGGGATGGTTATCGTGGAACCAGTACACACTGCTTTCACATAAAAAATGTTATGATATGGTTGTTTTCTTGATATTGAATATATGAGGTATCATGTGGATATAAGGGAGATGTGGGTGATCCACTCCATATATATATTTATGCCATTAAGTCAGAAACCTCCCCCAGTAATTTAAGTTCACCTTTAAAAGGACTGATTCTTTTGTGTACTGTTTACCACTGATGAAGGAGCATGTAGCTCCGAAATGCGTTTGGTGTTCTAAAGTAGTAACAGTACACATGGAAGCAGCGATACCCATATACTGACCAGTTTGGGCTATACGTCCACCTGTAACAAGGAGGAGTGCGCTCTGATTTCCAGACCATCACTGCACGTGTAATCTTTTCAGGAGCAGGTAAAGACCGGCAGAGAAAGAAGACGCAATGACATCACTGCAACCTCCTGCTCTGGGTCTCGCATGATGACGTCATCACGTGAGACCAAGAGCAGGAGTGGTGATGTCATTGGGGCCACATGCATCAGGATGCAGCAACGCATGCTAAAGATAAAACTCTGGTCTGCGTCGGGGGGGCGGGAGTGCGGCGGGGAAGCGTTTTTTTTTTTAATACTAAATGTCCACACTGCTGGGGCCATCAGGGATGGGGGGAAAGAATTTCAATATATATACTTGGCACTACTGGGGAGGAATGGAGGAGCATTATATACATACTGGCACTACGGTGGAATATTAAATATATATATATATATATATATATATATATATATATATATATATATAGGCATTATGGGGGAAGCATTATATATTGGAACTAGTGGGGGGCACTACAGGGGAGCATTAGAGCCCCCGGGAGCATTATGGTTATATTATCATCAATATTAGATCGTCGGGGGTCTGACACCCGGCACTCCCGCCGATCAGCTGTTTGAGGAGACGGCGTGCATTGTGCGCACATGCCATCTCCCTCCTCTCTTCCTGCTCTGCTGCTGTATGTCTATGGGACAGCAGCAGTGAACAGCACTCGCCGTCTCCTCAAACAGCTGATCGGCGGGGGAGTCGGACTGTGTTTTTAGCATATTATTACAAGATGTGTGCCCCCTCTTTTGATTTTACCCAGGGACACATTTTGTCTAAAACAGCATATGCGCTCTGAGACTGCATGGACTGGTAATGTAACCACTTATCTAAATTACCAGTATTATCCACAGCCGGGTTTGTAACATTGTAACAATAATAACACTGCGCTTATGAACAAGGCTACTCACACCCAAGACTGCCTAGTTTCTGCAAACAAAGTGGAGATTGATCCTGCAATTACAGTACTATAATACAGGTGTATTATAAAGAAAGCGTAAAGGACAGATCCAAATTGGATCCTGATGTGTTCTGCTTTTGGGACTGCACAATAACACCTAAATAAGGCATTACTATTTGTGGTACTGACTGGACCCATAAGTATCATGTACATTGTGGACTCATTTAACAACTTATTTTAATATGGCTTCATACTGAATGTGTTACATTGTATATTTAAATGAGATACGCATAGCCGCTTATCCTAGTCCGATAGTACGTGACCTGGTGGGGTGGACATGCATATCAACCAAATATAATTGTTTTATTCTGGGATTCATTTTATTCGTTTTTTTGTGTTTTTAGTGGTTTTCTTTTTTGATGTACTCTCTATACCTATATCTCTCTATACATAATAGTGGATGAGATAAAAATTAAAATCAATTTACTATAACTTCCTTATGATGCAATTATTCCTGCAACAGCCAAATAATTGAGTGCCCTCCTTGCATACTACTTTCAATTATTCTGTCCAGTTGGCATTGGGTGCTGCCAGAAGCAGAGTGCACCTAATCTATGTTTTTTTGTGTTGAATGAGCCACTGAACAAACCTATAACTTCTAAAATGAGTGATGTCACTAAGGGTTAAAAAAGCAAAAGTGGCCCCTGAGTTGTGCGCGAACAAAATTTACTGCAGACACACATTAAAAATCTACAATAAAAAAGTGACATTTATGGGAGGGTTTTTCCAAGTTTAACGTGACTGTTAGGAGGTTAAAGGAATGTCTGGGAGTGGAGTTATTGCCAATGGGTGTCCAGCTGTCAGTCCAAGCCATGTCTCTAGGTGATGACACAAGCACTACTCCTGTGTCTGCGCAATCATAATGACGTACATGCTATGGGACCTGCTCCTGTGTAAAGAATGGAGCCCCTGAAGTGAAGGAGAGCACACTGTGCATCGCTATCAGAGTTACAAAAATAGCTGAGTGAGCATGCTTAGTTACTTTCAGAAGTCCCATATCGGTGAATGGAAAGCTCACTGCACAAGCACAGCCACCTCTCCATTCAGCACTATGGGATTGCTGGAAATAGCTGGTTTTTGGAACTCCCATAGCAGCAAACAGAGGGTGGTTATGCATGCATCGTTGCTCTCTGCTCACTTCGGTGGTCCTGTTCTGAAGCTAGCAGTGGGTCCCAGATGACCGTCACCTATCTGACATTGATGAAATATTCATGCGATATGTCTGAAATGGGAATAGCCCTTTAAAGACATTTCCCACAAGGAGGTTGTCGGTTTACATTTGATGGCTTTAGAGAAGACAAGAAGAGGAATAAAAGAGCAGAGAGATTTGTCCCCATGGAGCAGATAAAAAGGTGAGTCTGTTTAGCTGCCGGTTATTCAACTCATAAACCTTTCATCTCTGAGGAAATGTAAAAAAATATAAGTGGAAAATATGATTTAGACATTTTAGATATTTCCATTAATGGGAGCTACCATCACACCAAAATTAAGTAATATTGTTATTGTTAAGTTTGCATTGGTTCACATGGAAAAGTCAGCTGCTGGTAAATGTCACCACCAGACATCTGAGAAGCTCTGACAGATGTTCTTCAGAACCTCCTGCTTGAGGTTCCTTTTGTTTTGCTTTCGTTTTCTCATCTCGTTAGCCTCTCTCAGCTGTCATGTAGTTGCACTGATTGCATCCCTTTAAATCCCTTCCCATACTGCATCACTTTGCGGTTTATAAAACCTCCTGGAGTGTGCTGATGCCTGAAGCTGTTACTACTGCATCCACAATATAAGTCTGTTTTCTTTATTTCTGTTTGCCTGTGGGTTTGATCCTAGGTGACCCTGACTCCCTCCGTATTAAGTGTAGGGAGCCGGTGGTCGTGTCCCCTCACTATTATAGGGTGTTCAGGTGCATACAGTCGAGGAACGAGGATATGCAATTTTCTACCATTGAGATTTTTGCATAGGCTGAGCAGTAAGGGAGAGAGCTAGGGCTCTTACAGGGCTTATCCTCCTGTTCCTTAGTTTTGGATGAAGTCAGTCGGATCTTCATTTGTGTCTTCTAGTTTTCTGTACACCTTCTGTGACATTATAAACCGACAAAACCGTCTCAAGCATGGATCCGGTTTCACTTTTGACTGAACACATGCAGGGTCTTTAATTGGAGGTAGCAGATCTCCGTAAAACTGTTTCTCAGTTTCAGGTGACCAGTTCAGCTTGCGTTTATGGAGTTTGTTCTGAGCCTAATATCTCGCTCCCGAATACGTTCTCCGGGGGTAGTGAGAATTTTGTTAGTTTTAGAGAGGCTTGCATTGAAATGTATTAGTTTCATCCGAGTTCATGCAAGACCTCGGTACCAAACCCGACTTCCGATTCCTAACTTTAAATGTTTTTAAAGACGCAGAAATGAAAACCAAATTAATTCACCAAAGTCTCATGCAACTTCAGGTGAAACGAATTTTACCTATACGTAGGCAATACATTTTAATGCTGTACAGAGACATTAAAACCAAAGTGTTTAAACTAATCGACTTCGGAGCTCTGATCCGAAACTCGATTCACTCAAGCTATGTTATGCCACCGCTGCAGCACAGATGGCTAGGATGGGAGCTGTTGTGCATGAGCGCCTATGTTTGCTCCGACAGTCCCAGCCACCAGAGAAGCTAGCGCTTTTTTTATATATTGAGCAAGCACTACCACCATTACTGGACTGTACTCTTGAAAAAGATCAGTGTATAATTCCACTGAAAAATGAATCCCGCCAGCAAAGTAAGCAATATGGAAAATAACAATACATTAATAAGTGCCTTGTATTAACTTTGTCTACATGATAAATGCCATTTGCTCAAGTGAGACAACCCCTTTAACTTTTTATTTTTTTCTAAATAAAAGTTTTAAACATTTAACGATTTATACATTTATTAGTCCCACATGGGGACTTTAACAGGTGATCTTTTAATCACTCATATAATACATTGTACTGCTTATGCAATACAATGTATTATACTGTAAGTGTTATACTGACAGACACCAGAGAGATGCAGCCGTCATTATACCCCAAGCTGCCATGTGAAGACATCGGCACCCCACAATCTCATTAGCTCTCTAACTCTAAACCACTTAGATGCCATGTTATGTATTGACCACGGCATCTGAGGGGTTAAAAATCCTGGATTGGCACTCCTGCCGGTCTGAGATGTTAGAGCAGGGAGACCTGTGCAGCGCTTATACCAAGCCACCATAAAAAGGCGTATGGTTGGTCACTAAGGGGTTAAAATAAAAGCATGAATATAGGGTTATAATAGTAGCAGCACAGTGTTAACCATTCCTGTCAATAGACAGTTTGTACAACTCCAGTTCCAAAATAGGGACCCTGAAAGAGACCTTGTGTGGATGGGAGCATATATTCTAATACCTCTATATACTGTTGATGGTGTGTTTCTAGCTGTGTAAGCTGCCAACGCCACAGGCACAAATACAACCCCATACCATCAGAGATGAATGCTTTTGAACTATGTGCTGACAACAAGCTGGATGGTCCCTCTCATCTGGAGTCCACAGACATGGTGTCTGTGATCTACAAAAATAATTTTGATTCCTCTGATCACAGAACAGGTTTAGTTTTTTTTTTTCATGAAATTGTAAAATGTCTCACTTTCAATATCTGATATTTGTTTTATGATCAATTGTGAATAAAATATGGTTCTATTAGATTTGCAAATCATTGCATTCTGTTTATTTTGATTAATTTACATTTTACACAGCCTCTCAACTTTTCTGGAATTGGGATTGTAGTCAAAGAGGACCTTTAACCAGTTCTGAGATTATCATGTAAATAGCTGGCAGGGTAGGGCATAATGATGGCATGTGATATCGCCTATTATTTTTTCTATGCACTGCTCCATTCGCCCGCTCTGCCCCCCATTCTGGTTTCCTGCCTGGTATGTAAATTCATACCATTGGTACAGAGAGGAGGAGGTGGGCATGTTTCTCAAGAGGCCTTCTCCTTCTCAGCTCACTGTGCTGCTCCAAAGGACAGGGCTGTGTAGTTCCGGAGCTACGGTACAAGGTAACAGCTGACATTCTGATATTGATGTCCTATCCTCAGGATAAGCCATTCAGTACCCAAATCCTAGATAATCTCTTTTATATGTAGATGGGTGGGGCGGGGCAAATAAACTACCGTATTTTCCAGCGTATAAGACGACTTTCTCACACTAGAAATTATTTCCAAAAGTCCGGGGTCGTCTTATACGCCAGGTATACTCAGATCCGATGGTAGTATAATATAAATTCTATTCCAGGTGGTTTCCCTTTCGCAGAAAAAGATAGAAGATAGCGCACTCTTCAGCTTACTCCTTCCCAAGCGCGCGGCTCCGGCTGGTAGCTTGCGCGAACAAGGAAAGACTGTGTTGCTGTTTACAAGAGAACGGGCCTTCAGTGTGATGTCACACGCTCGTACCTACGGATGCCTCCTGAGTCCACACTTCCAATGCATTTTGGAATACTTGGATTCCTTCATCAGGGATAGAAGTGGTTCTTACTGCTTGAGGTTTTATAGGTGTCCGTCTTCATAGTAACCAGCCTTTGAAATAGGAAACAGACATCGTTCTGACATAAGCCTCCTATGATTGCTCTACATCTATCCTCTTATCTATATGAACATATATTATCCCTCACTGTGCAATATGCTTATCATCATGTGAAAGTGATATGAATATCATTATAGTTTCACCAACCATTATGTGGAATATCTTACTGTCATATAACTGCCACAATATTCTTCCTTATTATATCTATATACTGTATATTGTTACCTCTACTTCCCTACTACTGATATATACTCACTGAAAACCATACAGTTCTATCTCCTGATTCAGTCCCGTAGGTGCGAGACTGTTCAAATTGTAAATCCTTCTACTCTCGTTTCTAGACAGGAGTTTAATATAATCCCCCCTCTTGGGTCTGGTTTTATTTGTTTAATACCCCCTAGGCTTGTTTCGATACCAAAATTTTACATATAAAAAAGGTATTGCGATACTAGATACCACGCCAAAAAAAGCTGCGTGCATTCTGCATTTTATGGAACATACGGCCCATAATAGTACAGTCTTATCCTATTTTTGGGGGACAGTTTTTTTTTTTCTTCTTTTACCGCATAAGAGATATTTTTTTAATATTTTGGACTTTTCGGACGTAGCGATATGTAATATTTTATTTATTGTTTATATATTTTATATGTACAATTGGGAAAGGGGGCAATTTATACAATTTTGGTGTATCTTTTTAACTTTTTTTTTTTTTTACAGTTTATTTAATAACTATTTGCCCCCTTAGGGGTAGAACCTGGGATCTTTTAATCCCTTGTCCTATTCACCCTAATAGATCTCTATTAGGGTGAATAGGATCTTACACTGTCCCTGCTGCCCTGTGCACACAGCAGCAGGGAGCTGACCATGGCAGCCAGGGCTTCAGTAGCGTCCTGGCTGCCATGGTAACCAAATCAGAGCCCCAGGATTACACTTCTAGGGCTCCAATCAGAACTGCCACTGCCACCAATGAGAGGAGGTGAGGAAACTCTGTGGCCACTGCCACCAATGAGAGGAGGTGAGGAGACTCTGTGGCCACTGCCACTGATTTTAATACTGCAGACGGGGGGGGGGGGGGGGAAGGAGGCGCACTGCACCACCAATATTTTTAACGTTTAATATGCAAATATAGCCAGCGACAGAAATACATTGCCGGCACCCGACCTCTGACAGGGCGCTGTGATCTGCGGCAGTTAACCCCCCCCCCCCCCCTTCCTCCTGAAGGAGAGGAGGAAAGAAACTTTGCTGGTCGGTATCGGGATTGTTATTGGAGATATGCCTGTAACATCGTGGAATCTCCATAGAATCTTCCTGTGAGTGAAAGCCTGCCTGTGGAAACCTAGCGCGGACCCATACATATGTACTTTGGCTGATTTTCTGGAGAAGGGACTTACTCCAAATTCTGGGACTGCTGCTTCACCTCTTCCTGATATCACACAGAAATTTTCTTTGTGCCTTATAATTGCCGTGGATCGCCACACCCTGTCAGAGGCAGGGTGCCGGAAATGTGTTTCTGACGCTTGTATTTGTAATTCATTAAACGTTACTTATCATCGGTGGCTAAGTGGCCACAGCCCCTCCCCTCCTCTGCCCCTCTGCGCTGTCATTGGTGGCAGCGGCAGCACAGAGGGAGGGAGAGACTGCTTCCTTCTCCCCATGCTGCTGAGGTAACATGGCCGCGCTGAGAGCAGTGCGCTCAGGTTCTCTGATACTGGACTCTGCAGTAGCACAGCCTAGTATCGATAAATGGCAAATCCCGGTATCATATCGATACCGGGACAAAAGTATCGACTTGGTATAGAAAGTTCGATACCCGAAACAACCCTAATACCCCCAAAAGTAGAACCCCCAAACTTCCCTCCATATTTATCTCTATAATGTCGTGAAAGCGGGTGACCAAATTTTTTATTTATATTCCTTATATGTTCACTTATTCTAATTTGGAATGACCATTTTGTTCTTCCCACATATAATTTCTCACAGGGACATCTAATATAATAAATAACTCCACTTGAATGACAAGTAAGGTAACTGTTCATTTTATAAATTATCTTTTTATTCTTATTCCAATAGGCCCGTTCTCCTGTAAACAGCAACACGGCTTCTCCTTGTGCGCGCCGGAGCCGCGTGCTTGGGTAGGAATAAGCTGAAGAGTGCGCTATCTTCTACCTTTTTCTGCTAAAGCAAAACGGAAACCAACCGGAATAGGATTTATATTATACTACCAACGGCAAGTACCAATCGTGCTATATAATATTTAATTTCTCTTTTGGTGGCCACTGCAGGAAACTGAGCAGCCACAATGTGTTATTGCTTGAGCAGTCATTTCTTGCTGAGCTCTGATGGGCAGGAGATTGTCATGGCTAAAACTTCAGTGTAAATCACAGTAGGACATGAAACTTCTATCTCTGTTCATTCCTTCAGCTGAAGTTCTGAATTTGCATAAAAAAATATATATATTTTTTTATAAATATATTCCCTCCATGAAGCTCTCCACGAGATCAGCAACCATGTGATCACTCATGGAATTACTCTTTCTGCCATGGGAAGTCACAGGGACATCAGGTTTTTTGTTTATTGGGAATCTATGTAGATTCATCCTTTTACATACGCTTTATTCCTGTTTTAATGAGAAATGTATACATTATATAAGGTATAGCAAGTTGAAGATTTACAGGAAAGGTACCTTATACCTTAGGGGTTTGACAGCTTGCACTTTTTGAACTTTCTTGTTAGCCAATAAAATATAACTTTAATTGCAAATCTTCTTACTCTAAGGTCTAGTTTTAAAATGTAATATTAGTGGGTATTGGTATATTGTATTGCTATATTTACTATATACTCATACCCTAGTGCATATGCAGTGAGCCTAGGAAGAGACAGAGCAGACGATGGGAGTGTTCCATAAGGCCAGGGCAGTGACAGGAGGACACACCTTTTCTTTCCTTGGGGCATACCCTGGTTCTGGTGCTCCTGCATGATGATAGTTGGGATGCCAGTTGAGTGTCTGTATGGGTTTAAGGCAGGGAATCTGGAGTGCAATGGCCAGTATATGGTGTAGGAGTCAGTAACCAGGCCAGATGTAGCAGAATTAAATGTCTCTCTTTTTTTTAAGAGAGACATTTAGTTCTGAGGTATTTCAATTTTAATGATTATAATAATTTATTTAGAGAATAGGATGATGAACAATTTTCTAATATACATCTATTTAAAGGGGTTGTCTCACTTCAGTAAGTTGCATTTATCATGTAGAGAAAGTCAATACAAGCCACTTACTAATGTATTGTTATTATCCATATTGATTTCTTTGCTGGCTGGATTCATTTTTCTACCACATTATACACTGCTTGTTTCCATGGTTACAGACCACCCTGCAATCCATCAGTGGTGGTCGTGCTTGCACACAATAGGAAACAGCATCGGCCTCTCTGGTGGCCCGGATCATTGGAGCTCACATAGGCTAGTGCTTTTTCCTATATTGTGCAAGCACGATCACCACTGATGGATTGCAGGGTGGTCTGTAACCATGGAAACGAGCAGTGTATAATGTGATAGAAAAATGAATCCAGACAGCAAAGGAAGCAATATGGATAATAAAAATACATTAGTAAGTGGCTTGTATTAACTGTCTCTACATCATAAATGCAACTTATTGAAGTGAGACAACCCCTTAAAATTTTAACTTGCAGACCTTTATTATATCCATACAGTAGCCTCTCTCTAAATAAAAAAAAATGGTACATACCATTATAGTCCTGTAAAAGGCATCCATAGGAGAGCCGGATAGGACTGAACATGGTGTCAGTCATGTGACCCTCACAAGTATTATGTGACCTGGCTTTCAGTTACCTGCCCAGGTCTCTAACAGGTAATAGTAGTGTACTGAGGAGCAGAATATGTACAGTATATGCACTACTTGCAGCAGTGCCACCTCATATTTTCTGTCTGTCTGTGCAGAAGTCAATCTGTGCATTGTTTCTGTTTTTAACACTAAACGTTATTAACAACATGACAACATCACCTAGAGACATGCAGCCATTTTACAACATCAACTAGAGATTGGCAGCCATGTTAAATACACAATTAGTTACTGTAATAACCGCAATAAAAATCCACCACTATTTACTTATTAAAGTAATGTGTCCTGGGGGCGTGGCCTGACCGAGCTCAATGGTGGCTGCTTGTTAGCAGAGCTCTCGCCACCAGGACCCATCTTAGCCTCTATTTCAGCACTATCCTGATATCGGCATGAAGATCCAGCCGAAGGATTGCACACAGACCGCATCAGGGCACAGAGACGACCCGAGCCCGAGCCAAGATATGGAGAAATACCTTAATAAATCGAACTCGCAGCCGCCAGCGCGGCCCTCCAAGATGGCGCCAAAGCAACATGGCGAGGCCACAGGCGAGCCCGCTCCTACTCAGACGTCCAAGGTACTGCGGGAGAACGAGCCTTCGGGTGATAACAACACAGCGTCAGGTGGGGAGAGGTCCGACCTTACCAGATAATTTCTGGAGGGAGCATTGCAGAGAGCGCTGGCTCCACTGGCTGCGGACCTGGTGTCCATAAAGGCAGACGTCCATCATATCAGTGACCGCGTTGAGACGCTGGAACAAACCCAGGACGCCGTGCTCACATTTAATTCAGCGGTGAAAGAGTCCCTACTCTCCCACACTAGGGCAATGAATACACTCCTGCTCCAAATGGAAGACCAGGAGAATAGAAACAGGAGGAGGAATATTAGACTCAGAGGCCTACCTGAGGCTGAAGATAAGGAGGACTTGTTTCAAGTCATGGACTCCCTCTTCCGCATGCTGCCCAGAACAAGCAATCCATGTCACTGTTTAAAGGGTACACAGAGCCCTGAAACCGAAGCCGGCGTCCCGCATTAACCCGAGGGATATAATCTGTGGTATCCTGACTCCTGAGCTATAGGGACACTGAATTAATTTTACAAGCGGCGAGGAAAAAGGGAGATAAAGCTCCAAGGAGTCAGTGTCCAGATTTATCAGGACTTAGCGGCATCCACACTGCACTAACGGACCTTCTGCGGTCATCCAAGTTCCCATACAGATGTCTCTTTCTGTTTGAGATTTTAATCACAGCAGGGAACCGCTGTATAACTGTCCGAACGCCTGAGGATCTCCAGCCAGTCTGGGAAGCGCTGCAACAACCGCCAGTCGAGATTCCCTCCTGGCTACCTGTCCCGCACATGGAGGACTTACCACCACTTCCCTCAGCGTCGAGATGGATGAAACCGAAACCCCAGAGATCCGGGAAGAACAAGAGGGCATGGTCCCAAGGAGCTCCAGATTGAGGGTTTGCTGTTAATGCCATTTTTCCCTCTTGTCAGTTTCAGCTTCACTGATTAGCCTGGACAGTTTCTTTTCTTTTTTTTTCCTTCTCACAGGCATTTATCTTTTCCAATGTTGGCGATGGCTAGGTGTTTCCACTGGCCCAGCTTATTTTCTTTCAAACCCGTGAGTCAGCTACAAACTTCTAACACACTGCAAATTAATATTAATATCCCTATTGCAATGTACTTTCTCTTTCCTTCTTCTTTATTGTCTCTACCTGCCCGGCAAAAAATATCTGCTAGGACAGTTCTCATGCATCTTGTTCACAATTACTGAGGCTAAGAGTTGGGGTTCTGGGCTGGTGGGGATACATATGGTATTGACATGTGCAATCATTTTACTCCACCCAGCTCAAAATTCCATACATATCTGGAATCACCTCTAAGTTATGGTTATTGTTTTACATTGTTCAATGGCTTGTTGTGTACACCCTTGATACCTGGTTGGCTATGCGACTTTACTTTGCAAAACGACACCTAGTTAAGATGGCTCCATTAACTCTATGTTTAACCACCTTTAATGTACATGGTTGTAACAACCCTAAGAAATGCAGTAGAATTTTCCAAGTTCTCAAGAAAATTAGCGCAGACATAGTACTCCTTCAGGAGACTCACTTTTCTCACTCACACTTTCCTAACCTCAGCAACTCCCCCTTTAATGTTTGGTATCATGCCACTTCCGGTAGTTCTGTGGCTAGGGGAGTCGGCATAGGGTTCAAACTGGGCACCCTCTTTACACTACATTCTGAAGTAAAGGATCCTGAGGGGACGTACCTATTATTGAAAGGTGAATTAGGCCACCTTGCTGTCACGATTTGTAATTTGTACACGCCTAATGTGAGACTGGTCAGTTGGCTAAAAGACGTAATGGGCAAAATTGGTGCATTCGCTGCGGGTATGCTGCTGGTGGGTGGGGACCTCAATCTCACCTTGAACCCTCTGCTAGACTCCTCTACCCAGAAATCAGCTGTCTCATTCCATGCTCTCAAATCGGCCCAGGCACACCTAAGAACTTTACACCTCAGCGATGTTTGGAGGTCGGCGCATGGTGACAGGCATGATTACACGTTCTATTCTAACCCCTATAAAACATACCAGAGGTTAGATTACCTCTTTGCGCATGATAAGTTTTTGCCAGCGGTAAAGTCCTCCACACTCCACAATATCACGGTCTCTGACCATGCGCCGGTCTCCCTCGTCATTCGCTTCCCTGAGCTGTGTGGTAGGGAGTGGACCTGGAGTCTGAATCACACCCTCTTAGACTCACAGACTCAGTTTGATTCTATATCGCAGAAATTACAGGCGTATTTCACTACCAATGTAACGCCCAATATGTCCCATACAATAATTTGGGAGGCGCATAAGGCGGTAATTAGGGGGGAATTTATCGCGTTGGGGTCTTATATCAACAAGAATAGAGCGAGTAAATTGACGGACCTCCTATCTCGTATTGCTAATCTAGAATCATCACAAACGCTCATGCGCGCTTAGAGATCTTGGCGAGTTAAAAGTCGCGAGACGAGAGCTACAGGAGCTGTTGAATATTAGGGCGTCCAGGGCCTACTTGAAGGTCAAACATAAACATTATGTCCATGGGAACAGAGGTGGTAAGATAATGTCCGCGCTCATTAAAAAACGAGATGACCAAGTTTTTATCAAACGCATGAGGTCACGGGAGGGACCCCTCGTAACAGACACTCAGAAAATATCAAAGATCTTTAGGGATTATTACCATGACTTGTATAATCTTAAGCGTGAGGAACAGAGTGACATACAGGCAGCACGCAAAGGGGAAATAGACACATTATTGAGGACACCTCTAGATTGTCGCTGATGGCCCCTGTCACCTTGGCTGAGGTGAAAAAGGACCTAAATGCGACGCCGTCTGGCAAGAGCCCAGGCCCTGACGGACTCACTGTGGCTTGTTATAAAAAGTTTTTCTCTGTCCTAGGTCCACAGCTAGTAATTTTCTTTAACTCCTTGCTGACTGGAACACCCCTGACTAGACAAGCTCTAGAGGCACACATAGTTGTGTTACCAAAGCCGGGCAAAGATATTGAAGTCCCATCTAGCTTCAGACCGATATCTCTGCTAAACACAGACGTGAAACTGTGGGCTAAACTTCTGGCCAATAGGCTCTCCCCTTTCCTACCAGAGATTATATCCCCTGAGCAGTCAGGCTTTGTGGGGGGCAGAGAGTGCAGAGACAGCACCTTTAGTGTCTTACAGGCCCAACAATTCGCCTTGAAAAAGGAAAAGAAGCTCGTATTCCTCAGCACCGATGCTGAAAAGGCGTTCGACAGAGTGGACTGGGACTACATGAAAGCCACACTGCTGAAATTCGGCCTTCCCTCTCAATCTGTAGAGGCAGTGCTGTCTCTGTACTCTAACCCCCTCCGCAAGAGTGCAAGTCAATGGCGTTCTGTCACCCCCCTTTGAGATTTCAAACGGGACGCGTCAGGGTTGCCCGCTTTCGCCCACACTGTTTATTTTATGCTTAGAAACATTTATACAGTCTATGACACAAGATCCTGCAATTCAAGGGCTTATGGTGGACAGGGATATGCATACTGTTGCCGCATTCGCGGATGACATGCTTATTTTTTTAACTAAACCTGAAGAGGCACTGCTGGCTCTCCTAAAGCAATTAGAAGTTTATGGTTCCTTGTCTAATTTTAAAATCAATCTTTCCAAAAGTACGGCCCTATGCATTAATATTTTCCAATCGTCCATGGCAAATTTGAGAGGGACTTTCCATTTAAATGGCATAACTCACATATTAAATACTTGGTTTTCAACGTAACAAAAGACCCTGGCCAACTTTTCCACCAGAATTATCCGCCATTGCTTTCCAGTATCAAAACAGCAATTAACTGACATAAAGATCCCCTTTCTGTCTTGGATGGGGAGAAAAAATGTATTAAAGACCTACATTTTACCTAAGTTGCTATACACTATGCAGACCTTGCCTATACCCCTCCCTCAATCATTCCTAGCACGGATACGTAGCCTCTTTTCCTCTTTTGTGTGGGGCGGAAGCAGACCCAGGTTGGCTTACAAGGTTCTCACCAAGCCCATATTTAGGGGAGGCTTCGGACTCCCTGATGTGGCCGCGTACTACAGAGCAATCCAGCTCAGATTACACTCCGACATTAGTAACCCAAGAACACCAAGTTAGGGTGCAGGATAGCTAGAAGCCTATTGGGCCCTAGGGGAGTAGCGATCCTATGGGATCCCAAACTAGTGGTGAGTAGTAATGTAGGCAAGGAGGGGCTTGATCCACTGAAGGGAGTTATAAACACATGGTCTAAAATATCACCATCCCTACGTTCTTTCCCCTTGCATATCCCCGTTCACTCCCACTTGTTATGTCCCATATTTGACAATACAGGGTTTTCAGGACGATCTGGGTCTTTGGAAGGCGTTGGGCTATGTGGCAATAGGTGACATCTTGAAACAACGGATTGTCCCTCCCATTCAGAACTTGAAATCAAGTTTCCCTCATATCCCATGGTCACCCATGCACTACTTACAGTTTTCGAGAGTATGCAACCAATACTTGTGTACCCCTAGTAAACTCGACCCCACCTGGTATGACACGATTTTACTACAACAGGCGGGCAGAAAAGGGTCAGTTTCTAAGATATACAACAAATTACTAGATGATGTAGGCCCCTATAGACCCTGGTTCATATCCCAATGGGAAAAAGAGATGAACACCACTCTTGATGATAGCACAGTAGATAGGATTTCATGTCACTCCCATGGGTACTCCAGGTGTATTAGGATACAGGAGAATGCCTATAAACTGGTAACTAGGTGGTATAACACGCCGGTCAAACTTCATGCCATGGACCCCTCACACTCGGATCAATGTTGGAGATGTAGGGAAACTGCAGGAACTCTACTGCATATATGGTGGACCTGCCCCTTGATATCCCCATTTTGGGACATGATTTCCAAACATATTCTAGATATCATCCCCTCCTCGTCGCCACTTACTCCCCTGGTGGTCTTGCTAAACTTGCCCAGTGAAAAATCCATTCTTGCCAAACACTCCTTGCTGTCCTCTCTGGTAGCTGCGGCAAAACTACTGATCCCAATGTTCTGGCTTACCAATAAAACACCAGAGCTAGCAGACTGGATTAATAAGGTCCAGAAGATTCGCCTGCTGGAAGAGATGTCTAGCTGGGAATCCTTGTCCCACGACAAATATCTATTGGTGTGGTCTCCATGGCTGAAGTGGCAACATCTGGACAACATCTGGACATAACCAACGCCCGTTTGACGCCCCTGCACTTCCTGAAGCTCCATTGTTCCACTGAAGGAAAAAGCACCCCAGACCATTATGGCGCCCCCTCAACTGTGGCGCGTAGAAAACATCTCAGGTGGGATCTGCTTGTCATACCAGTAACGTTGAAAACCATCAGGACCATCAAGGTCAAATTTTTTCTCATCAGAGAGTAAAACTTTCTTCCACCTTTGAATGTCCCATGTTTGGTGCTCTCTTGCAAAGTCCAAAAGAGCAGTTCTGTGGCGTTCAAGGAGACGAGGTCTTTGAAGACGTTTTTTGTTTTTGAAGCCCTTCAGTCTCAGATGCAGTCTGATGGTTATGGGGCTGCAGTCAGCACCAGTAAGGGCCTTAATTTGGGTCGAGGATCATCCAGTGTCTTGACCTACAGCCAATTGGATCCTCCGGCTCAGTGCTGATGAAATTTTTTTGGGGTCTTCCACTTGACATTTTTGTTCCATAACCCTCAGGATCATTTAAGAATTTAAGAATTTCCAAATGACTGTCTTACTGCGTCCCACCTCAGCAGCGATGGCGCACTGTGAGAGACCCTGCTTATGTAGTTCAACAACCCAACCACATTCAGAAAGGGAGTTTTTTCGCCTTTGCCATCACAAAGTGTGACTACCTGACAGAAAATGACAATTAATCCACATCTTTGCACAAATTTGGCCTTTTAAAGGTATGTGGTCCTAAACTTTTGATCAGCTGTAAAACAGCCTGTTTCAGTTTATTTGTTGTTTTCATTAAATTGAATGCTCAAAAAATGTTTTGTTAAACAAATTAAAAAAAATAAAACTTGACTACCCCTTTAAGCTCAAAATATGAGTTGTAGTTCATCCAATGAGAGCAAAACACAGTTCCAACTGTACAGTGCAATTCTCTCCAAGATAGAGATGTATCAATTTAGGCAAGTATGGCCCTCTTTTTTTCTCTCTTTCTGTTTGAAGCCTTTCCCAATAGAATCTGTGTGTGCAATAGTACTCTTTCAATGATGGCTGTAATGTCCACCGAGAGGTACAAGATTTTAGTAATACAACTAACCAAGTTGTGTCCAGGTATGCAGGGTGTCTTAACAGTGTTCCTCACTGGAGTAAAGTCTAAACAGCTTTTGGTAGCAGGTTACCTTACTGACACCAGTGCTCAGCCATGCAGATGCTCTCCTTTGTCTTTTTCCTTCTGTAGTTCATACAGAGATCAGTGAGTCTCTGTAAATTTCTAGAACTAAGAAGAGATAGTATATGGACTTTGCCTGCTCTCTCTCTGAACTTCTGTCTAGACCAGTGATAGCTAACCTCTGGCACTCCAGCTGTGGTGAAACTACGACTCCAAGCATGCTCTACTAATTTATATTGAGTTCTGAGAACAGCCAAGCAAATGTGCATCTTGGGAGTTGTAGTTTTACCACAACTGGAGTGCCAAAGGTTAGCCATCACTGGTCTAGACTCTCACCAAAATTAGGAGGGTGGGGCCATCCCATCTCTAACCTCCTATAGTTATGCTGGCTACTCGTTACTTTACAATACATTATAGTATATTACATAACAATGTCACAGAAAGTAATGCACAAACAATAGATGCAAACACATCTGTGCCCACCTACTCAGCGCCACAGTGGTCTCAGGTCCGGCAGGTCCTGCTCTATACCTACCTATGCAGTTGTGCTTCTATGTTCAGGAGAGCAGACCCTGCACATATAGTGTGTTGCTCCTAATTACCTCTATGTGCATCAGCAACCAATGAGAGGCGGAGCACACACACCTATATGTACCACCTTAATCAAGGCCGCCTAGGAGGGGCAAAAGTGCACATGAATGCTACTCCCAGAATAGAAGCGCATTCACACCTGAAGGTGCCACTCCTTCAAGATAAATTTAAAAAAATCACGGAAAAAAAATACAAAACATCCTGCACAATATAATAGTAAATTTGCGGATGTGCATGGCTACATTTATAAAGTCACAGAAAGTAATGCACTAAAACAATAGATGCAAACATAATATATGGACTAACCCCTCACTCTAATGATAAAATCGGAGACTCTTAGCCAATATATTGTGATCAAAACACATCTGTGCCGACCCACCCGGCACCACATTGCATGTGCAGGGTCTTCTCTCCTGAACATAGATGCACAACTGCATAGGAAGATATAGAGCAGGACCTGAGACCACCGTGACGCTGGGCACAGATGTGTTTTGATCAAAATATATCGGCTAAGAGTCTCAGATGTTATCATTAGAGTAAGGGCTTAGTCCATATGTTAGGTTTGCCTCTATTGTTTTAGTGCATTATTTTCTGTGACTAGGGGTACTGCACATACAGGTTTGTGAAACATGCAGAAAGTTGTAGTGTTGCAAGAGCTGAAGAGTCATTGGTTGGAGACCACTGTCTCCTATTACAGACTTACCAACATTTCAATTGGTAAAATCGGGACATATAAATACTGCCCCTGGGAATGCCCCGAACCCACCCAAAAACACCCACTTATGGGACAGGTTTTTGTTAGCACCACCTATTTTTGGCCCGGGACATTGCAAATGTGCTGGGACTGTCTCTGAAAATCAGAGACAGTCCCGTCAAATTTGTGACAGTTGGAAAGTATGCCATTACTACAGATAATTCAAACCATTAACATATAGAACAATATGATGCCCAGCAAATAAAATGATTATAAATAGTACAGAGCAATTGAATTGTCATGTCCTCATTAACCCGGGAATGTGTCACCTATGATTTTTCTTCCAGTTAAAACCAGATAGTGACAAATATCTTTTTTTCTAATATGTTTTCATTTTCTGATTGGAGATTTTTTTATTCTATTTTCTGAACATGATTATGGGGGCTGCCATCCTGCCTGAGCGGTTAACAGCATTTAGAGATGTGCTTTAAAGCACACAATGTAGCCTGGAGGGTGCACAATATGTTCTGTAGGAGAGTTTTCTAGACATGCTTTGTGATCTAAACACAATGCAACAGCACTCTGCAAACATTGAACATATGAACCAATGCTATATTGACTATATAAATGATATCTGCTAAGTGCCCCACATTCATCTATTCAGTGCTTTAAGAATTCTGCTGAATTGTGTTTGGTTTTGTATTTTCAGCCATGGCAACACGTTCCTCCACATTCATTTTACTTTTTCTTTTATTTTTGCAGTATGCGTTTAAAGGTGTGGCTGCCTTCATTTTGGTGAGCCATCTTTCCCTCAGGCTATTTTTAATTAGCTGATGTCTTCTCTTCCTGAATTCATTTGAGATGAGTTCGCACAGAAGGAGGAGTCATTACAGAGAAGGGTCCTATCTAAAAGAGGTCACCTTGCCATGGTAGATGGGCACAAAAAATTGTCTTTGATATAGTGAATATAGTATTACCTTATATATTTAGTGTTTACAGAGTGCTGTTGCATTGTGTTTGGTTTTGTATTTTCAGCTATTGTGACATGCACCTGTGCATTGATTTCGTTTTACAGGATGTGCTGACTAACGTTGAGTTTTATTTTTCCAGTATGCTGTGATACCTGCGAAGAGGTTGTTGTGCAAGGAAGGAGCAGATAAGCTGTGACCATTGCCTGTTGTAATTGGTGGATTCTGTATAATCTATACAGAGGTTATATCAGTCATTGCAATCCAGGCTTTGATGATAATGAGGTGACTACTGGATCTATACAGACCAAGAAATGGTCCTGCGCCCGTGACTGGCTGAAATAGGGGAACCTGTTATATGCCTGTAATAGCACGGAGCCTCAAGCAGGCTCTGATAGCTATCACTTGTATAAACTAATACAGGTAAGCAGGTCTAACTATCACTGATCTATACCAATACAGGCCAACAGGTGGCAGCCCTGCATTAGTATATAGTAAATTATGTGTTCTATGGCTATATAGCCATCTAATTGCCAGTTATAGCCACCATTCTAAAAAAAAGTAAAGAAAAAAAAAAAGTAAAAAAAAAAAAAAAAAAAGTTTAAATCACTCTCTTTCCCTAAAATCAAAATACACATCATGGGCATCACCACATGCGAAAATGTCCATAGTATTAGAATATAACAAATGGCGTAATGGAAAAAAAAATGTAAACGGACAATTTGCCATTTTTGTCACTTCACCACCACAATAAAAAAGGAATAAAAAGTGATCAAAAAGTCACACATACCCTTCAAAATATTGTCACTGAAAAGTACAGATTGCCCCACAAAAAATTAACCCTCGTACAGCTCCATATACATAACCACAAAAAAGCTATAGGAGTCAGAATATGGCGTTAAAAAGAAAAAAAAATTATTATAAAAGGTGTTTATTATTATTCTTTCAGTATTAAAACACAAGAAATACTATACAAGTGTGGTATCATTGTAATTGTACTGGCCTGGAGAATGAAGGTAACAGTTACATTTTATTGCATAGGCAATGGTGTAAAAAAAACTATGGAGAATTGTGTTTTGTTCCCCAATTCCACCCCATTTGGATTTTTTTTTCCAGCTCCTCACTACCTCATATGCAATATTAAATAGGACCACTATAAAGTACAACCTGTCTTGCAAAAAAACAAAACTAAAAAATCATAAGGCTATGTGAACAGAAAACTAAAAAAGTTTTGGCTCTGGGAAGGTGGGGATAGAAAAACAAAAAATCATAAGGTCCTCTAAGGGTTAAAGGGGTTATCCTATGACTAATGTGAAAAAATGAAAATCAAACATCATATACAGTCATGTGAAAAAATTAGGACACCCTTTGAAAGCATGTGGTTTTTTGTAACATTTTTAATAAAAGGTTATTTCATCTCCGTTTCAACAATACAGAGAGATTAAAGTAATCCAACTAAACAAAGAAAACTGAAGAAAAGTCTTTTCAAGATCTTCTGTAAATGTCATTCTACAAAAATGCCTATTCTAACTGAGGAAAAAGATAGGACACCCTTGCCCCTAATAGCGAGTGTTACCTCCTTTGGCTGAAATAACTGCAGTGAGACGGTTCTTGTAGCCATCTACCAGTCTTCGACATCGGTCTGAGGAAATTTTACCCCACTCCTCAATGCAGAACTTTTTCAGCTGTGAGATGTTTGAGGGGTTTCTTGCACGTACAGCCCTTTTCAAGTCACCCCACAGCATCTCAATGGGATTCAAATCTGGACTTTGACTTGGCCATTCCAGGACTCTCCATTTCTTCTTTTTCAGCCAATCTTTGGTTGATTTACTAGTATGTTTTGGGTCATTGTCATGTTGCATGGTCCAGTTCCGCTTCAGCTTTAATTTTCTAACTGATGGTCTCACATGTTCTTCAAGCACCTTCTGATACACAGTAGAATTCATCGTGGATTCTATGATGGTGAGCTGACCAGGTCCTGCTGCAGCAAAGCAGCCCCAAACCATGACACTTCCACCTCCATGCTTCACAGTTGGTATGAGGTTCTTTTCTTGGAATGCTGTGTTTGGTTTACGCCAAACATGTCCTCTGCTGTTGTGTCCAAATAATTCAATTTTGGACTCATCTGTCCAAAGAACATTATTCCAGAAGTCCTGGTCTTTGTCAACTTTATCTCTGGCAAATGTCAGTCTGGCCTCGATGTTTCTCTTGGAAAGCAAAGGTTTCCTCCTTGCACACCTCCCATGCAAGTTAAACTTGTACAGTCTCTTTCTGATTGTAGAGGCATGTACTTCTACATCAACAGTAGCCAGAGCCTGCTGTAGTTCTCGAGATGACACTTTAGGGTTTTTGGAGACCTCTTTTAGCATCTTGCGGTCTGCTCTTGGGGTGAACTTGCTGGGGCAACCAGTCCTGGGCATGTTGGCAGTTGTTTTGAAAGCCCTCCACTTGTAGACTATCTTCCGGACAGTGGAATGGCTGATTTCAAAATCTTTTGAGATCTTTTTAAATCCCTTCCCAGACTCATAGGCTGCTACAATCTTTTTTCTGAAGTCCTCTGACAGCTCTTTTGCTCTCACCATGGTGCTCACTCTCACTTCAACAGTCAGGAGCACACCAAACTAAATGTCTGAGGTTTAAATAGGGCAAGCCTCATTCAACATGCAGAGTAACGATCTACTAATTATGTGCACCTGGTGTGATATACCTGTGTGTGATCTGAGCCAATTTAAGAGGGAATACATGTGAGGGTGTCCTATCTTTTTCCTCAGTTAGAATAGGCATTTTTGTAGAATGACATTTACAGAAGATCTTGAAAAGACTTTTCTTCAGTTTTCTTTGTTTAGTTGGATTACTTTAATCTCTCTGTATTGTTGAAACGGAGATGAAATAACCTTTTATTAAAAATGTTACAAAAAACCACATGCTTTCAAAGGGTGTCCTAATTTTTTCACATGACTGTACTACATGACAATCTATTTCTAACAAAGCTAGAACCGGCCGTGTACCTCACATGGATCCAGAGAGCTCCACATTCATTGCTTTGCTTGATTTAGAATATATTTTGTGGGAGATCCGCTTTAAGTAGTGTGTCCAGTTGTATAAAAGTACCTGTTGACCACCTGACAATTCTGTAGGTTTAGCATTTATATTTTTGTTAAAACTGTGCTTATAAACTCTTTATTTTTGTTGAAATATAATGTACGCATCTTTATAGAGTATATCTAAAAGGAGGATTTTACATGTAAAAACATCCAGTTGACATGTGAATTTGTCATTAAGGTTAATACAATTTGTTTTGCTACTAGGTAACTTATGACCACAGGAAAACCAGCTAGTACAAGTTCTAGGAATTAGCTATACCAACCTTACAACAAGTCATAGTTCTTTAAAACAGCAGAATATTTTATTTTGAGAAAATACAATTTTAGCCATACACACAACTGTCTATATAAAGTTGATACAAATATTCCTCCAACAGTATTTTTTGGACCATAAGACTCACATTTTTAGCAGTAAATAAAATCTGCAGTCAGTGTGCACCAGCAATGCCAGACTTCCTTGATCTAGCAGAGCACTCATATAGCACTTTGCTGGATCACACTTCTCTCTTTCCCTGCCTAATACTGATCTGGTGTGATCATTGAAGGCAGGAGAGGCAGATCATTCAAGCTTATGTAGAGGACTGTGAGAAGCACCTCCTGCCCTATACTGAAGATCCCCAGGCAGAAGGGAAAAACATGAAAGCTCTGACTTAATGTAGCAGTAGTAAGAGTAGGGATGTTTCGTCAAAGTGACAGGTACCACGCCCCTTTTACACGCCCCCTTTTTATATAGTTTTATATAGTTTGATATCAATTTTATATCAAACTATAGACTTTTTATATCTATTTATATAGCTTGATATCAATTTGATATTAAAATATAAAAATTTATAGGACTCGCTATTAAAATTTATAGGGCTCGCTATTATTTATAGGTCTAGCTATTAAAATATTAAAATTTATAGGGCTCGCTATTAAAATTTATAGGGCTCGCTATTAAAATTTATAGGGCTCGCTATTAAAATTTATAGGGCTCGCTATTAAAATTTATAGGGCTCGCTATTAAAATTTATAGGGCTCGCTATTATTTATAGGTCAAGCCATTAAAATATTAAAAATTATAGGACTCGCTATTAAAATTTATAGGTCTCGCTATCGCTATTAAAATTTATAGGACTCGCTATTAAAATTTATCGTGTTTGATATTAAAATGTATAATGCATGATATTTTAATATAATAGTATTAAAAATCAAAACAATGACAAATATAATTTGGTTAAAAAGCTTTATTCATTTTCCTTATTTACAACATCCCCGTAGGGACAGACACGTTTGACTGTAATTATAGCAGCGTATACATAACCGTTTCATGCGTTTTGTTACAAATGATAGCACAATACGGTCATTTTTTCTAAAATCGTTAGTGAACATTTTTAACACATTTTCAAAAGAGCTCCCTTTAGCGAGGCATTGCAAGATATAGATACAGTAATGGCCGCAGACCGTACTAACGGCGTCTTGTATTTGTCTGTTTTGGTACCTTATAGTCTTAGAATTTTTATATAAAAACTGCATAAACTCGCCCGGAAATATTTCATTTTCGGGGGATAAACCATAACTATCAAAAAAAATAGATATATCATTCGGGTATAATATAATTAAAATCCAATGCTTCCCCCGCTGATACGAATTATCCGTATTTACAATGTAGGCCGCGGGCCTGTCGATGATCTTACCCCCCGGTAATAAATCACACGGGAATACACCTTTAAATATGCGCCTGGCGTTAATATCAGCTTTAATAACACATGCAATTTCATAATTATTCATGTCTATTGAAAATCATATAATACCTCACGACGATTATTTATTTCAATAATATTTTCATGAACTGAATATACAATCATATTAATTGTGTTCGCAATCGGCTCGGCAAATCTAATTTCAGCTCGCAGATTGCCAGTTTTTACTAGAGAGAAATGACCGCCGGGCTCCTGATCCGGCGATAAATCAAAAGCGAACAAAGTGTAACCGTTCAAAAACTCGTGTCGATCGACTGATAAAGCGTTGTCGGCCTTGTGTTTCCCCGAAATATGTACTAGTGACATATATTCACGAACAGCTGACTCGTCTTGGAAGTTAGGTTGAAAAGGTTTTGCAGGTATCTGTTGACCATCCAAATATAAGGCTGCATAATTCACATTATAGTGGTTGAAGCACAAAGGGTTTCTTTGGTAACTCCCGGAAAATGATTCGTTATCCACAAACGCTAGTATTACTGTTTTTGGTAGGTTGCCGAGGAAAAGATTCTCGTGGTTACATATGCGAGTACCGGCGGGGACGCTATACACTTTAAGCGACGCCCGATCGATCGAGTACTTTGCGTTAGCGGTTAACAGAGCACGACTGTGACCGATTCTTACAGCGGGCGATACTTGTACTCTTTTGACAAACAGGGAAGCGTGCTGTATCTGTACTTTAAAATGTGCCGCCTCGGCCGACATAAGGCAGAAAGTGTCTTTGTTTCTTGTCAATTTTATCTTTAGATCTAAACCGTTCAGTATTAACTTTGGTTGATTAAATATATCGGCGTAAATGGGGCCCATTAATTCAACACTCCTAGAGCGGGCTGAATACTTTGCTCTCTTGCTGAAGCCGTCATTACGCCCGTCGAGAACCCGGTCATCATGATGTCCCGCTGTGTCTTTATAGAATAAACCGGCTGTAAATTGGGACGCTAAAGTTTGTGAATTATAATTTATTAGGGACTCTATATACGCTCTATACGTATAAAGGTTGTCGCTTCTTGAAATCAACGTGTCGCCGAGCGTTATATCCAGCTGATTAAAAAGACTCGCTATAGGGTAGTTAATAAGTGCAACGCGGGATCCTTCCGGTATGGGGGTGTTGTCAGGACTAACGATTTTGCAAACGACGTGTAACAATGTGTTATTAAGGTCGTAATAATATTCACCGCTGCCCGTGATGTAGAATTCCAAAGGTGCATTGTCAGTTATTGCGGCGATTGGCTGCACCTCTACATAAAAGCGATTTTTCAATGCTTGTTTGGGTAGGTGGTATTTGAAAGATATCCAACTCTGATTTGGCGTACTCGGCGGAGGCGTCATGCACGAAAGCCATAGCGTCTAACTAGAAGATGTCACTCGGTGAGCGACTTCTTGTTTTCTGGCGGCGACGTCTCTTAGGTTGTGCTACTTTATTCATAAAAGATGGTAAGACAAAGGCCGCTCGTTCACGTTTTCTTTTACGCGTTTTTTTACGTATTTTAACGACACCAGAGCCCTCCTGGTTCTGCGCCGACCTATTTACACGATCCATAAAGGCGGTCGAAGCCGTAGTAACAACGTCTTTAGCGATGTTACGGGCGGCTGTTTTCACATGTGGTTTTGCAAGCTCCAAACCTCTCTTAAATAGGGGAACGACACGGCGGAACAGACCCCGAAATAACCCGGCGAGTCCAGAACCATGCATGAATTCAGTACCGTGGAAGCCGTCCAAGCCATGACCGGCTTGCGTTATGTAATAATGCGTATAAGCGTCCGGGTCACCGTACACTCTCTGGGACAACATTTTAGTGCGTCGTCACCGCGCGCGGTCTAAAGTGTAATCGCACAATAGTCTTACCGTATTTGAATTTAACAGGTTTAGCCTGATCCGTCAGTATCGATATTGTAACCGTGTCAAAATGATGTTTACAAACAGGTATATAGTCCGGCCGGTGATACTTTTGCGTGACGATATCACCATTCTTGCCGCCTAACTCGACAGTTCTTAAAAGTTGTACGTAACTATCGCCAACAAGTTGATGTTGGACGATATCGGTACATACAAATAATGTATAAAAACCGGCTTTAATATCGGCATTAATTTTTTTCTCTTTTGATGAAACTAGAGCAAGCCCCTTTATACCACCAACATGATGTTCTAAAACAGGTAATCCGGGTCCTTTGTAGCGGAGAGTGATGTGCTCGGTGTCGACATTCTTGAGCGGCGGAGCTTTCGAATACCCCGTAAGCCCCAAAATATTCCCCAACTTCACACAAGGCATGAACTTGTATGCTGGGGAATTCAGTACATAAACGGTTCTGTCAATATCATCGTATCTTAGACGCAATTGATCGGGAGGTATTTTTATAGATTCAAGCTTGCTATTAATGGCTTTGATGAGATCTTGCATTTTGGAGTAATAACCCGATTTAACAAAAAGTTCGCTGATCGTCTCGTCGCGCTGGGCGACGTAGAATACACCATCTCCGGGGCCAAAGGTTTCCCACGTATGTGGATACTGAATCTCCACTAAAGCTACTTCGTAAGGGCCGCGAAGATGCACCGCTTTTGCTAACTTAGTGGTGTAATCGGCGATGCTGTTTTCGGGATAAAGTTTGGCGGAGGCGTTGCAAGGCAGCGTGATAAAAAACGATCCGTCCTCCATAGTTTACAGACGCATCAACTGTTTTTCAGGCACCCAAGAGTTAAACTTGTCAGGGTAACCTATCCACTTTACAAAACACAACGTTTTACCCCGAACTCTCTTCTTTTTCAGTATTTTGTCTATCCTGTAAACGCGTCGCTTGTCGAGAGTTACTTTTTGGACTTCTTCCGGGTAGAACGAGCCTTCAATGAGCTCATCGGACAGGTCTTTCAGCTTATAAAAGGGGTCTGAGGCCCCTAGTGTTTACAGCATGAATTTTAAATATCTCGTCCGTATAGGTTTGTTCATACCCCTTTGTAAAAACACCCTTATAACGAACAATTCTGACATGGTCACCTATTTTTAATACCTGTTTAACTTTTTTAATAGTATCGTAACACCCGTAGATATTTTTCCAAACGGTTAAAGAGTTCTCTTTTGACACATCGATGGGGCGCCGCCTTATAGTTCTGTGGTATGTGTGGTTATAACTATACACCAAGTCTTGCAACTTGTCGATGTACCTGTACGTGTTTTGTTCTCTAAGATAGCGCCACATTTTAGTTTTCAGCGTTCTATTAAAACGCTCGACCAACGCTGCCTTAACAGCGTTTGTAGTTAAAAAATGATGTATTTTATAGGTTTCACAAAGATGCCGCATAGGTTTGTTTATAAACTCACGGCCCCGATCAGTCTGTAGCTTTTGGGGGGTTCGGCCGCTTAACTTAAATATCTGCTCAAAAGCGGTAGCCACGGTCGCCCCGGACTTATTTGAAAGGCCCGACACCCAGGCATATTTAGATAGAATATCAACGACCGTCAGCAGGTATTTTACACCATTATTTTCTTTAGAAAAATCCATCATCGACACAAGATCCTGCCTGCCATTGCGCATCTATATCAGACACCACAACCTTGTTTCTTGTAAAGGTTTTTTTAACAGGTTTGTATAATGTGTAAGTATCCTCGTTACTCAACCAGTTTTTGACAGAGTCTTTTCTTATTCCAAATTTCCGTACTTCTCTGAATAAGGCGTCAACGCCCCCATAAGAGCCGACAGCTTTTGGCGTGTAGTACTGTTTTCGCAATATTTTGCTTTTTGCAGGCATTTTAGCTGTGTTTTAAACAGCGTCTACTCAACAACACGTCCTAACTTCATGACACAGACTCAGTCATATTCGTGAGTAAGGGGACTGAATGGACACCACCCTTGGGTGATTTTCTCAGTGAACTAACTAGTGAAATACCCGACGATGCCCACATTACCGAGTTTGTGTCCGCAGGCCCAAAGACTTACGGCTACAAACTTAACAACGGCAAAACCGTATTGAAGGTTAAGGGTATAACACTCAATGTCGCTAACACAAGGCTTGTTAATTTTGACAGTTTAAAAGACCTTGTGTTGGATTACTCACACAACAGCGACCCCGAGACGCAGAAAACAATAGGCATCGAGCAAGACGGAATTATCAGAAATAGGAAGCGCTTGACCATAGAGACAAGACCGTTACGTAAAACGCAAAAGTGCGTCTACACAAAGAGACAGCTGACGGTTGACTTTACAACGCTGCCTTTTGGCTATTAAATATGACTGCACAATTTCAACACCCTTTTTCATGTATTCTAGCAGGACCCTCAAATTCCGGAAAGAGTTTTTTTGTTAAAAATGTATTAATGCACAAGGATACGTTAATGTCGCACAAACCTGATAATGTCATTTGGTTTTACGCCTGTTGGCAGAAATTGTATGATGAACTAACCCGTTTGTTTACAAATATCAGGTTTATCGAGGGGGTCCCGCAAAATTTTACAGACGCGGATCTATTTCCGACGGACAAGGTAAATTTGGCGGTTGTTGATGATCTTATGGAGGCGGCTTGTGAAAATCTTGAAATACAAAACGCATTCACCAAATACGTGCACCACAGAAATTTGAGCATTATGTATCTCGTTCAAAACGTTTTTTGTCAGGGTAAGAAAAGCCGAACCATAAATTTAAACACTAAATACATGGTCCTTTTTAAGAACCCTCGTGATAAATTACAGGTTATTACGTTGGCTCGGCAGATGTACCCCGGTAAAACACGTTTCTTTTTAGAAGCTTTTGAAGATGCTACACACAAGCCTTACGGCTATTTACTTGTAGATTTAAGATCTGACACGCCTGAGGACCTGCGACTCAGAACCGGTCTGTTCCCACCAGATCTGCCTGTAGCTTATGTGTGCAAACAGAAGCTCTAAAATGAGGTAGCGCACATCTTTACGGTTATTTTTGTTAGATGCGCTGGTGCTGTAAGGATGTCGATCAGGATCCGGCGTAATTGGGACCTTTTAAAAGCATTAGTCAAATCAAATCTGAAGGCCCGAAAATCAATATTACGTAACGCCAGTAATGATTTGATATCGGCTATTGGCGAGATAGCTCTCAACATTCTTAAAGGAAAGATCCCCCTTAAAGAGCGCCAAAAAAATATATTGAAAAAATGGCGTAGGGCTATAAAGAAATTAAGCGATAAAAAGTACTCCATTAAAGGAAAGAAACGCATTGTGAGCCAGAGCGGCGGTTTTATAGGAGCTTTGCTCGGCTTTGCCATACCTTTAATCACTAGCCTGATAGCTAATACCGCCGGTGGTTCATAATGCAGTATGCAGAGAAAATGTTCCTGGTTTCCAAAAATGAAATGGACCGGCTTAAAAATACCTCCGTAGATGCAACAGATATACGCCAAACAGCCATACGGCGCTTAGATGCTGAGATTAGCGAAATACTACACAGAAATGACCTTTCAGATGATGAAAAAATTAAGAGCTACACAGTTGTGTTACAGAGGTACTTAATGCTCAACAAACAGTCCGGTAAAGAAATGTCTGGTATAACCCTAATTACACAGCCGCAAACCGATCAACAACAATTGTCAAATGCAGCCTCAAGCAGCACAGATAATAACGAGATACTTGACAGTATTAACACACGTTATAGAAAAAATGCCGAACTATTGTTAAATAAACTGTACCGCTCTGGTAATAAGCCGTGCTGGAACGCTATGGGTGAGTTCATTTACAAAGAACAAACGGTACCCGGATCCAACATTATTGACCTGATTCGAACGGCTACCCAGAGTCACGGCTTGCCTAATATTAAACCTAACGGTTGGGACTATTTTATGGAGACTATCGCACAGCTGAACGCCCCGTCAACGGTTATCGGTAACACAAGAACAAGAGAACTTTTCGATAATTTGAAAAAGCGGTCGCTGAGTGAGCCCTTTGACGTGGCTCGAAGCCCTTTTACACCCCCGGGGTTATTAAGTGCTCCTACTGTATCGCCGCGTGGGTCATTACTACCTAAAAAGAGGCCACCACCCTTGTTGCAAGCTGCTTGGTTAACGTTGTAAATTTTCTTACTTTGGCGATTGTATATAAATTTTGTTTGTATTAAACATGTTATAATACTTTTATTTGTTTTACATAAATTTTTACTGGGCCTGTATATAAAATGTATTTGTGTGTAATGTCTTATAATGTTTATTTACTATACATAAACTGTTTAAAATAAAAATGTATTCAGTTTTTTCTTTTTACAATAAATATAATAGCTTGATTATTTAAAATTGTATAAACAGTTAGGACGTGTTGTTGAGTAGACGCTGTTTAAAACACAGCTAAAATGCCTGCAAAAAGCAAAATATTGCGAAAACAGTACTACACGCCAAAAGCTGTCGGCTCTTATGGGGGCGTTGACGCCTTATTCAGAGAAGTACGGAAATTTGGAATAAGAAAAGACTCTGTCAAAAACTGGTTGAGTAACGAGGATACTTACACATTATACAAACCTGTTAAAAAAACCTTTACAAGAAACAAGGTTGTGGTGTCTGATATAGATGCGCAATGGCAGGCAGATCTTGTGTCGATGATGGATTTTTCTAAAGAAAATAATGGTGTAAAATACCTGCTGACGGTCGTTGATATTCTATCTAAATATGCCTGGGTGTCGGGCCTTTCAAATAAGTCCGGGGCGACCATGGCTACCGCTTTTGAGCAGATATTTAAGTTAAGCGGCCGAACCCCCCAAAAGCTACAGACTGATCGGGGCCGTGAGTTTATAAACAAACCTATGCGGCATCTTTGTGAAACCTATAAAATACATCATTTTTTAACTACAAACGCTGTTAAGGCAGCGTTGGTCGAGCGTTTTAATAGAACGCTGAAAACTAAAATGTGGCGCTATCTTAGAGAACAAAACACGTACAGGTACATCGACAAGTTGCAAGACTTGGTGTATAGTTATAACCACACATACCACAGAACTATAAGGCGGCGCCCCATCGATGTGTCAAAAGAGAACTCTTTAACCGTTTGGAAAAATATCTACGGGTGTTACGATACTATTAAAAAAGTTAAACAGGTATTAAAAATAGGTGACCATGTCAGAATTGTTCGTTATAAGGGTGTTTTTACAAAGGGGTATGAACAAACCTATACGGACGAGATATTTAAAATTCATGCTGTAAACACTAGGGGCCTCAGACCCCTTTATAAGCTGAAAGACCTGTCCGATGAGCTCATTGAAGGCTCGTTCTACCCGGAAGAAGTCCAAAAAGTAACTCTCGACAAGCGACGCGTTTACAGGATAGACAAAATACTGAAAAAGAAGAAAGTTCGGGGTAAAACGTTGTGTTTTGTAAAGTGGATAGGTTACCCTGACAAGTTTAACTCTTGGGTGCCTGAAAAACAGTTGATGCGTCTGTAAACTATGGAGGACGGATCGTTTTTTATCACGCTGCCTTGCAACGCCTCCGCCAAACTTTATCCCGAAAACAGCATCGCCGATTACACCACTAAGTTAGCAAAAGCGGTGCATCTTCAGCGGCCCTTACGAAGTAGCTTTAGTGGAGATTCAGTATCCACATACGTGGGAAACCTTTGGCCCCGGAGATGGTGTATTCTACGTCGCCCAGCGCGACGAGACGATCAGCGAACTTTTTGTTAAATCGGGTTATTACTCCAATATGCAAGATCTCATCAAAGCCATTAATAGCAAGCTTGAATCTATAAAAATACCTCCCGATCAATTGCGTCTAAGATACGATGATATTGACAGAACCGTTTATGTACTGAATTCCCCAGCATACAAGTTCATGCCTTGTGTGAAGTTGGGGAATATTTTGGGGCTTACGGGGTATTCGAAAGCTCCGCCGCTCAAGAATGTCGACACCGAGCACATCACTCTCCGCTACAAAGGACCCGGATTACCTGTTTTAGAACATCATGTTGGTGGTATAAAGGGGCTTGCTCTAGTTTCATCAAAAGAGAAAAAAATTAATGCCGATATTAAAGTCGGTTTTTATACATTGTTTGTATGTACCGATATCGTCCAACATCAACTTGTTGGCGATAGTTACGTACAACTTTTAAGAACTGTCGAGTTAGGCGGCAAGAATGGTGATATCGTCACGCAAAAGTATCACCGGCCGGACTATATACCTGTTTGTAAACATCATTTTGACACGGTTACAATATCGATACTGACGGATCAGGCTAAACCTGTTAAATTCAAATACGGTAAGACTATTGTGCGATTACACTTTAGACCGCGCGCGGTGACGACGCACTAAAATGTTGTCCCAGAGAGTGTACGGTGACCCGGACGCTTATACGCATTATTACATAACGCAAGCCGGTCATGGCTTGGACGGCTTCCACGGTACTGAATTCATGCATGGTTCTGGACTCGCCGGGTTATTTCGGGGTCTGTTCCGCCGTGTCGTTCCCCTATTTAAGAGAGGTTTGGAGCTTTCAAAACCACATGTGAAAACAGCCGCCCGTAACATCGCTAAAGACGTTGTTACTACGGCTTCGACCGCCTTTATGGATCGTGTAAATAGGTCGGCGCAGAACCAGGAGGGCTCTGGTGTCGTTCAAATACGTAAAAAAACGCGTAAAAGAAAACGTGAACGAGCGGCCTTTGTCTTACCATCTTTTATGAATAAAGTAGCACAACCTAAGAGACGTCGCCGCCAGAAAACAAGAAGTCGCTCACCGAGTGACATCTTCTAGTTAGACGCTATGGCTTTCGTGCATGACGCCTCCGCCGAGTACGCCAAATCAGAGTTGGATATCTTTCAAATACCACCTACCCAAACAAGCATTGAAAAATCGCTTTATGTAGAGGTGCAGCCAATCGCCGCAATAACTGACAATGCACCTTTGGAATTCTACATCACGGGCAGTGGTGAATATTATTACGACCTTAATAACACATTGTTACACGTCGTTTGCAAAATCGTTAGTCCTGACAACACCCCCATACCGGAAGGATCCCGCGTTGCACTTATTAACTACCCTATAGCGAGTCTTTTTAATCAGCTGGATATAACGCTCGGCGACACGTTGATTTCAAGAAGCGACAACCTTTATACGTATAGAGCGTATATAGAGTCCCTAATAAATTATAATTCACAAACTTTAGCGTCCCAATTTACAGCCGGTTTATTCTATAAAGACACAGCGGGACATCATGATGACCGGGTTCTCGACGGGCGTAATGACGGCTTCAGCAAGAGAGCAAAGTATTCAGCCCGCTCTAGGAGTGTTGAATTAATGGGCCCCATTTACGCCGATATATTTAATCAACCAAAGTTAATACTGAACGGTTTAGATCTAAAGATAAAATTGACAAGAAACAAAGACACTTTCTGCCTTATGTCGGCCGAGGCGGCACATTTTAAAGTACAGATACAGCACGCTTCCCTGTTTGTCAAAAGAGTACAAGTATCGCCCGCTGTAAGAATCGGTCACAGTCGTGCTCTGTTAACCGCTAACGCAAAGTACTCGATCGATCGGGCGTCGCTTAAAGTGTATAGCGTCCCCGCCGGTACTCGCATATGTAACCACGAGAATCTTTTCCTCGGCAACCTACCAAAAACAGTAATACTAGCGTTTGTGGATAACGAATCATTTTCCGGGAGTTACCAAAGAAACCCTTTGTGCTTCAACCACTATAATGTGAATTATGCAGCCTTATATTTGGATGGTCAACAGATACCTGCAAAACCTTTTCAACCTAACTTCCAAGACGAGTCAGCTGTTCGTGAATATATGTCACTAGTACATATTTCGGGGAAACACAAGGCCGACAACGCTTTATCAGTCGATCGACACGAGTTTTTGAACGGTTACACTTTGTTCGCTTTTGATTTATCGCCGGATCAGGAGCCCGGCGGTCATTTCTCTCTAGTAAAAACTGGCAATCTGCGAGCTGAAATTAGATTTGCCGAGCCGATTGCGAACACAATTAATATGATTGTATATTCAGTTCATGAAAATATTATTGAAATAAATAATCGTCGTGAGGTATTATATGATTTTCAATAGACATGAATAATTATGAAATTGCATGTGTTATTAAAGCTGATATTAACGCCAGGCGCATATTTAAAGGTGTATTCCCGTGTGATTTATTACCGGGGGGTAAGATCATCGACAGGCCCGCGGCCTACATTGTAAATACGGATAATTCGTATCAGCGGGGGAAGCATTGGATTTTAATTATATTATACCCGAATGATATATCTATTTTTTTTGATAGTTATGGTTTATCCCCCGAAAATGAAATATTTCCGGGCGAGTTTATGCAGTTTTTATATAAAAATTCTAAGACTATAAGGTACCAAAACAGACAAATACAAGACGCCGTTAGTACGGTCTGCGGCCATTACTGTATCTATATCTTGCAATGCCTCGCTAAAGGGAGCTCTTTTGAAAATGTGTTAAAAATGTTCACTAACGATTTTAGAAAAAATGACCGTATTGTGCTATCATTTGTAACAAAACGCATGAAACGGTTATGTATACGCTGCTATAATTACAGTCAAACGTGTCTGTCCCTACGGGGATGTTGTAAATAAGGAAAATGAATAAAGCTTTTTAACCAAATTATATTTGTCATTGTTTTGATTTTTAATACTATTATATTAAAATATCATGCATTATACATTTTAATATCAAACACGATAAATTTTAATAGCGAGTCCTATAAATTTTAATAGCGATAGCGAGACCTATAAATTTTAATAGCGAGTCCTATAATTTTTAATATTTTAATGGCTTGACCTATAAATAATAGCGAGCCCTATAAATTTTAATAGCGAGCCCTATAAATTTTAATAGCGAGCCCTATAAATTTTAATAGCGAGCCCTATAAATTTTAATAGCGAGCCCTATAAATTTTAATAGCGAGCCCTATAAATTTTAATAGCGAGCCCTATAAATTTTAATATTTTAATAGCTAGACCTATAAATAATAGCGAGCCCTATAAATTTTAATATTTTAATCGCTAGACCTATAAATAATAGCGAGCCCTATAAATTTTAATAGCGAGTCCTATAAATTTTTATATTTTAATATCAAATTGATATCAAGCTATATAAATAGATATAAAAAGTCTATAGTTTGATATAAAATTGATATCAAACTATATAAAACTATATAAAAAGGGGGCGTGTAAAAGGGGCGTGGTACCTGTCACTTTGACGAAACATCCCTACTCTTACTACTTGTAGCTAAAGGACTTTTGATGATGTCACCAGTGGGAGAAGTCAATCCAGAAAGAAGAGGACTGCCCCGTGGGTTCTGTATTGTACGGTATAGTGTTAATACTGCTAATCATGTGACCACATGCCCAAATGCTGTTTGTTTCAATGGTCAGAAGATGACACACTAGGATTAACAGAAGCTGACTATAAACTATTAAGTCTCTCTGGAAACCAAGTCCAGCACTCCGGTGACTTCAAGTAAAACTTCCCCTCTATTGTAGAAAAATTAAAAACACTGATCCAGTAGTAGCAAAACTTAGCTTACGTGTTTTGGATATACAAATCCTTAGTCATAGCATGTTGCTGAATGACTGTTCCCCCACTAAAATACCTTTTGGAGTGTTAAAGCACGCCCAACACTGAACTGGTGGTTTGAACAAACAAGGCCTTTTAACCCCATACACACCACACTAGTAAAAGAACAATCTCATAGTACAATTATTGTAGTAGATATATATAACATGAATAATAAATGGACTGTTTTATACAAGGCAAGAAATAACAAGTATTTAACAGAAAAATCCCCAAAACTTAATTTTCTTCTGCCATCCCCTCTACTCATTGGTCTAAATGACCTATATATTCCTCTAAAATGGAAACTTATGGCAACCCCCTCATGTACCTCGTGGATATATTAGAAGTTTTATTCCCCTCAGCGTCAGACAAATGTCACCTGAGGGGGGATCTTGGAATCTGAGGGGTTAGATGATGGTGGTCAGCGTGATCGCCGATCCCCATCATTGTGGCTGGGTGCCTGCTGTATTATAGAGCCAGCACCCACCGCATATGGAGAAGGCTCACCGCTGTAGCCCACTCCATACAAGGCCTCCAGTACTGTACCGATACATCACAGTGATTGAAGGCGTTAATTCATATGATTGAAATTAAAGAACTCCTGCAAAAAAAACAAATATTCTCTGGCCTGTTAGAAAGGTACATGATGTAATCTGTAGTGAAGGTAATCTTATTACCAGTGTCTGTATTTGTGAGCTATCCCCTCCCTTCTGCTTCTTGGCTGTGACCAGCAATCAGACTTTCCAAATAACATAGCATCTTATGTGTGGACAGGAAGTCAGTTTATCTATGTATTCCTATGGGAGCCTCAATTGTCAGTCTCATAGAATAGAGAAGTAACTGACTTCCTGTCCAGTGTCAGCAGCAGATACCCGCGGCTAAAGTCCATGATCAGCGGTAATGCCGACCGCAGACATTTAATCCCTCAGATACCGTGGTCAAATATACCCACGGCGTCTGAGAGAGCTAAAACCCAAGCGCGCACTTCCGAGGGAGGAAGAAAAGCGTTCTATGCACGTAATGAGCCTGAGCCTGTACTAGGCTTCTAGGCTCATTACTTGTATATTACAGTTCAGGCCAGCAGGTGGCAGCACTGAATTGTAATATACCTATTTCTGTATAGAATAATGGAGCAAATTCCCTTATTCTATACAATTTGCAATCTGATGAAAAAAAATAAGTTTGAAATAATATAAAAAAATCACCCCCCTTTCCCCAAAATAAATAATAATAATAAAAATAAAAAAAAATCATGGACATGGTCGGGTGCAAAAATGCCCGTACTATTAGAAGTGCCATCCAGAGATCCCTCATAACAGTGCCATCCACAGATCCCCATAACAGTGCCATCCACAGATTCCCCATAACAGTGCCATCCACAGATTCCCCATAACAGTGCCATCCACAGATTCCCCATAACAGTGCCATCCACAGATCCCCCATAATAGTGCCATCCACAGATTCCCCCCCATAAGAGTTCCATCCACAGATTCCCCCCCAAACAGTGCCATCCACAGATCCCCTCCATAACAGTGTCATCCACAGACCACTATTAGTTCAAAACCCACCAAAAGCACAACTTCTGGGTCAAACTTTTTTTCTTATTTTCCTCCTCAAAAACCTTGGTGTATCATATGGTTCAGTGCATATTATAGGGCGACAAATGCGTTACAGTGGGATGCGAAAGTTTGGGCAACCTTGTTAATCGTCATGATTTTATTATATAAATCGTTGGTTGTTACGATAAAAAATGTCAGTTAAATATATCATATAGGAGACACACAGTGATATTTGAGAAGTGAAATGAAGTTTATTGGATTTACAGAAAGTGTGCTATAATTGTTTAATCAAAATTAGGCAGGTGCATAAATTTGGGCACTGTTGTCATTTTATTGATTCCAAAACCTTTAGAACTAATTATTGGAACTCAAATTGGCTTGGTAAGCTCAGTGACCCCTGACCTACATACACAGGTGAATCCAATTATGAGAAAGAGTATTTAAGGGGGTCAGTTGTAAGTTTCCCTCCTCTTTAATTTTCTCTGAAGTGTAGCAACATGGGGGTTTCAAAACAACTCTCAAATGACCTGAAGACAAAGATTGTTCACCATCATGGTTTAGGGGAAGGATACAGAAAGCTGTCTCAGAGATTTCAGCTGTCTGTTTCCACAGTTAGGAACATATTGAGGAAATGGAAGACCACAGGCTCAGTTCAAGTCAAGACTCGAAGTGGCAGACCAAGAAAAATCTCGGATAAACAGAAGCGACTAATGGTGAGAACAGTCAGTCAACCCACAGACCAGCACCAAAGACCTACAACATCATCTTGCTGCAGATGGAGTCACTGTGCATCGTTCAACCATTCGGCGCACTTTACACAAGGAGATGCTGTATGTGAGAGTGATGCAGAGGAAGCCTTTTCTCCGCCCCCAGCACAAAAAGTGCCGCTTGAGGTGGGCTAAAGCACATTTGGACAAGCCAGCTTCATTTTGAAATAAGGTTCTGTGGACTGATGAAACTAAAATTGAGTTATTTGGCCATAACAAGGGGCGTTATGCATGAAGGAAAAAGAACACAGCATTCCAAGAAAAACACCTGCTACCTACAGTAAAATATGGTGGTGGTTCCATCATGCTGTGGGGCTGTGTGGCCAGTGCAGGGACTGGGAATCTTGTCAAAGTTGAGGGACCATGGATTCCACTCAGTATCAGCAGATTCTGGAGACCAATGTCCAGGAATCAGTGACAAAGCTGAAGCTGCGCCGGGGCTGGATCTTTCAACAAGACAACGACCCTAAACACTGCTCAAAATCCACTAAGGCATTTATGCAGAGGAACAAGTACAACATTCTGGAATGGCCATCTCAGTCCCCAGACCTGAATATAATTGAAAATGTGTGGTGTGACTTAAAGAGAGCTGTCCATGTTCGGAAGCCATCAAACCTGAATGAACTAAAAGATATTTTGTAAAGAGGAATGGTCCAAAATACCTTCAACCAGAATCCAGACCCTCATTGGAATCTACAGGAAGCGTTTAGAGGCTGTAATTTCTGCAAAAGGAGGATCTACTAAATATTGATTTAATTTCTTTTTTGTGGTGCCCAAATTTATGCACCTGCCTAATTTTGTAACAATTATAGCACATTTTCTGTAAATCCAATAAACTTCATTTCACTTCTCAAATATCACAGTGTGTGTCTCCTATATGATATATTTAACTGACATTTTTTATCGTAACAACCAATGATTTATACAGGAAAATCATGACGATTAACAAGGTTGCCCAAACTTTCGCATCCCACTGTATATTACCTCATATTGCTGCTGCTGACTATGGTGTTCTTTAAAAAGTTCCTGTTTGTTCAGTGTTTGGAAAATCTAATTTTAATGAACACATGTTCTTATATCCATTTTATTTATCTGTTCTGTGTATTTGAGTGCTATTGAGAAAATGGCAAGTTTTGTATTTTGTACTTTTGCAGTAATGCAGATATGTTATTTACTTTAGTAAAAGATGTTTCATTTTGAAAAACACTGCATTTCAGTTCTTGAGTTGAGCATAACTACATTTCAGCATTATCAGTAATTTGTGTGTGCTTTTGCCTTGAAAATCCAAGCAAATAGACCTCTAGCACAATTCCCTTAAAATATTGCATCGCATATCGTTATCGCAGTTTTTAGGGCCCTAATCGCAATCTCACAAAATTCCCATATCTTGCAGCCCTAGTACAAACAGGATTACACAGAGCATAAGTTACCAGGTAGATGAATGTTCCTTTGCTGTATTCACAAGGAGGGCAGTGAGGTCAGCTGGTTTCCAGGTCTCTCCAAACACATTTGCACAATGTGACCCCCTTCAGAAAAAGACACGCTTGCTTGCTGGCACAAGCTTTTTAACCTGTAGCCAGCCCCTCCTCTGGGAAGGGTCCACGCCGCCCTCTTCTGGGCTGGCATTAAATGACCCACAAAACCCTTTAGGGTTTATAGCTCCAGACCAGAACGTCACAAGGGAATGTTTCTGGGACCAATAAATCCGCCTGGGTTCCGGCTACAAGTAGAGTCCAAACATGGTGCCGCTATTGGGTTTCCTAGCTTCAAGCCAGGACCACGTGGATGTTTGGCTTTGCCCCAGGATCGCAAAAAGATAAGCAAATTATGCCTGGGATGGACGGGCTAGGAGTTTTCTGCCATCTGGCTGCGGCTTTGAAGCAGGGCCCTCCTGTGGAGTTCACTATCTCTGCTATCTTTCAGCAAATAGCGGGTGTGGGGACATGGCTGACAGTAAATATTAATCCATATTCCTCACAAGCCATATATACAGTGGATGTAAAAATAATAATATGGTTGCATAAGTGTGCACACCCTTAAACTAATACTTTGTTGAAGCACCTCTTGATTTTATTACAGCACTCAGTATTTTTGGGTATGAGTCTATCAGCATGGCACATCTTGACTTGGCAAGATTTGCCCACTCTTCTTTGCAAAAACACTGCAAATCTGTCAGATTGTGAGGGGATCTCCTGTAGACAGCCCTCTTCAGATCACCCCACAGATTTTCAATCGGATTCAGGTCTAGGCCATTCCAAAACTTGAATCTTTTTCTGGTGAAGCCATTCCTTTGTTGATTTGGATGTATGCTTTGGGTCATTGTCATGCTGAAAGATGAAGTTCCTCTTCATGTTCAGCTTTCTAGCAGAAGCCTGAAGGTTCTGTGCCAATATTGACTAGTATTTGGAACTGTTCATAATTCCCTCTAGCTTAACTGAGGCCCCAGTTCCAACTGAAGAAAAAACGCCCCAAAGCATGAAGCTGCCACCATCATGCTTTACTGTGGGTATGGTGTTCTTTTGGTGATGTGCAGTGTTGTTTTTGCGTTAAACATATCTTTTGGAATTATGGCCAAAAAGTTCAACCTTGGTTTCATCAGACCATAACACCTTTTCTCACATGCTTTTGGGAGACTTCAGAGGTGTTTTTGCAAAATGTAGCCTGGCTTGGATGTTTTTTTTTCATAAGAAAAGGCTTTCGTCTTGCCACTCTACCCCATAGCCCTGTGTCAAGGGGTAGAGTCGCGGGTATAAAGATAGAGCGGAGGTGCACCCCCTGAGGTGCCACCCGATCCCCTGTCCCTGCCTACTTGCACCACCCGCCCTAGGCGACAGGGCGCAGCTGGGCGAGAGTCCCTGACCTGAGTAAGTGCAAGCAGAGAGATAGAGACAGCATTGAAGCAGACAGCAAATAAGAGGTAGCACTAGAGTGGACAGAGAGGTGGAACAAGCAAGGTACCACCAAAAACGGAAGGGCGAGGCGGGTCAACTAGCCGGAGTCAGTCCAGGAGGTCACGTCAGTACAAGAGAAGAGGCAAAGACAAAATCCAGGGGGGCGTGGCTTGTTCATGGCGGAGTAGGATGCACGGCAGAACAGCTCTCCTGCCACGCGATTGAAATAGACTGTTCTTTCAACCGTAACCCTCACCAAACACCCGGAATGGGGAGAAAAACTGCCAAGGGTCCGGTGAAGACCGACCATCAGCCGGACCAGGCAGGCATTCAGAAGTTTTTCGGTTCCCAGCCCGGGACCGAGAGGACTCAGACTGCTGCTAAGATGGCCGCCACTCCTCCTCTCTCCAGCATGGAGGCTGCCACGCGCTCTTCCCCTTCGGACTGGAGCTCATGCAGTCCCTCCTCTTGCAATTTAGAAAGCGGCTGGAATATAAGGGCACACCTTCAGGCCCTACCTATGAAGACGGACTTGGAGAACTCCGTTTCCAGATTGGAACAGACCTACAAGGTAGAGATGAAGGCCCTGAAGGGTGAAATTTAACATCTGGGCCATAGGGTGGAGGCCTCTGAGCGCGCCCAGGAGACCTTCCAAGGCCATCTAGAAGAACATCATAAGGTGTTGGTGGCTCACTCTAAACACATCTCCCAGCTATTATCACATCTGGATGACATCGACAACCCCCATCGCAGGAACATCCTGCGGATCAGAGGGGGTCACAGAGCTGGTCCAATCAAGCGACCTGGAGAGCACCATTCAAGAGCTGTTTCACTTCTTAATGAAGAGAGGAGTCCTCCCCTATTGAAATGGGCCGCGTACATCGTGCCCTGGGGCCGAAATCGGCCGACCCAAGCAGGCCGCGTGACATAGTATGCCGTGTCCACTTCTACAAAGTAAAAGATGCTATCCTGAAAGCAGCTCGCCAAGCTGACAAAGTGGAAGTAGATGGATCCCAAGTCCAGATAATGCCGGACCTCTCTAGGAGAACTCATTAGCTACGCAGAGCAGTCCGCCCCATTCTCACCTTACTAAGGAACAGAGACATCCAATATAGATGGGGGTTCCTCTTTCAGCTCCATGCTAAGAAGGACAGCCAGACGGCGATCTTCCGAGACTTGGAGGACCTTTCCAAGTTTCTTGAGACTTTCTCACTACCATCAGTCTCCCTCCCGGACTGGCCATCTGTATCATCTCCACCGCAGTTACCACCCAGGGAGCACCCGTGATTTCTCCCAGAGCGACGAGGCAGAGGAAGTCACCGTGATGGCTCCGGTGTTCACTTACCTCCTTTTTTTTCTTCTTCTTATGGACCTCCAACTCGCCCGCAGATAAGAGGCCAATTCTGATGTCCAGGATGATGACCACTGCAGGGGACTTTTCATGCACATGGACGCCTCATTAGGGCGGTTGGTTGGGGGTCTGCTACTTTCAGTTCTCATTTACAGTATACAGTTATCAGAGTGAGGGTAATTCACTATGATGTTTTTTCTTTTTTCTCTTGTTAGACAGTCTCACCAGTATGTGCAATTCCCTGGTGGAGGGTGCTTCCTACTCGCCACAGGCTCTAACAGCGTATATTTGTGTTATCCCCAAGCCTGAAAAGGACCCCCTGGCCTGTAGTAGCTACCGCCCGATATCGTTGATCAACATCAATGTTAAGATTCACGCCAAAATACTAGCCGAAAGAATGAAGCCCTACTTGCCTTCGCTGATACATGAGGACAAGACAGGTTTTGTCCCTGGACGAGAAGCCAGAGACAACACCATCCGCTCTCTGGCCCTAATTGCCCGAGCGTCTGCGACAAAGTCCCCCCTCTGCCTTATCTCGGTTGATGTCGAGAAGGCATTTGATCGGGTGGATTGGTCTTTTATGTCGGAGGTCCTTAGTGCTTTTGGTTTTGGTCACAATCTGTTATGCAGAATTACTGCTCTATACTACAACCCGAGAGCCCAGGTGAGGGTTAATGGCTCTCTGTCGGCCCTATTTCAGATCCATAACGGCACGAGGCAGGGATGCCCTTCTCCCCCCTGCTGTACAGATTGGTTATGGAGTTTCTGGCCAGAGCTCTAAGAGCTAACGATTCCATCAAGGGTTTTCAGGTGGGGGGCATGATATCCAAGATTGCCGTATGTGCAGAGGACTTTCTAATCTTCTGCTCAGACCCAAGGGTCAGTCTTCCTAACGTTTTAAAAGAGTTTGCACTCTTTGGAGACCTCAGTAACTTTAAGGTCAACCTACATAAGTCTGTGATGCTAAACATCAACCTTCCTGAGTCCCTGGTACATGACCTACAGTCCTCATTCCCATTCAGATAGTCCTCCAGCCACCTCACATACCTAGGTATGTCTATCCCTTCACGCTTGACAGATGTTTTTCACTCAATTTCACTCCCCTGTTAGCGGAGGTCTAAAGGGATCTGAAGGCCTGGAGGCAAATACCGTTGTGGTTTGGGAGAATTCATGCGATCAAAATGAATATCCTCCCTCAGATTTTATATCTATTTTGCACCATACCGATGCCCTTACCTTGTGGTTTCTTTAAGACCTTCAGATCACTGCTCCTAAGATTTATTTGGGCGGGATTCTCCACTAGATAAGGTATGCGCTTTCTGGTTCGTCATAAGCTTATGGGGGTCCCTGATCTCTCCAACTACCACGAAGCTGCAATTTTCTCGTACATTTTAGACTGGTTCAACAGCGGCTCTTCTAAGAGGTGGGTTCAGCTCGAATGGATGGAAATGGTATTTCCAACCCAAAATTTGCTCTGGTTGGCCAGAACCCATAGGCCAACGGCGGGCGTTCTGGAAGTCTGAGATAAGCACTTTTCCAGGACCACTGATCCCCATATTTAACAATCCAGGGTTCCCTATGGGGGAGGGCACTCAGAGGGTGCTAGGGCTCCGAAAAGAAGATAACCCACAGGTTAGACAGTTAATAGCCAGTGGGGCCATTAGGCCTTTGGATTCGTTTGTTGACCCAGCCTCTGGGGGGGGGGGCGTGGTTACAATATTACAGCATAAAAATGTTCCTGCAAACACTTGGCCCCTTCAAGTCTCTTTGCCTCCAGAATACACCACCCACACATTTAGTGTCTCTGGTCTATGGGCTACTCCAGGAGGGGGGAGGACCCCTCTCGTCCCTGCCATATGTGGGGGCATGGGAGAGGGAGCTGGGTAAATCCTTCTCTTCCGACCAGTGGGAGAGGGCGCTCACACTGTCACACAAATTGTCCGTCAGTTGTAGCTTACAAGAAAAGATTCTTTCTAGATGGTATAGAACCCATGTTCTGTTGCATTCCTTCTACCCCACATGTCCAGATATCTGCAAGCGTTGTGAGAGGGAGAAAGGTACTTTGGCCCACGTTTGGTGGCAGTGTGATCGCATATACCCATTTTGGTGGAAAATCAATGAGCTGTATGGTCTAGTCAGGGGTAACACCGCAAGGTGAACACCGGAGGGCACATTATTGTCTATGTTCCCTGGCTCCCTCTCCTCCCTGAAGGTGGGTCTCCGTAGATTCTTCGTACAGGCCGCTCGCCTGGTTATTCCTAGACATTGGAAATCTACGGAGACACCACGTTTCGAGGAGTGGCTTAACACATTTGAAAAGATACATAGAATGGAGGAGCTCATTGCTGAGGATGGGGGTCATGAGGCTAAATATCTTAAGATATGGTCTTCTTGCTTGGTTGCTCTTCAAAGGTTCCCAGTCTTATCATACGTGGTTGGGCAACGTTTCTATCAATGCATAATACTACTCGTTCTTATGGGTTTAGGCATTTCCCCTTCTCTTCCCCTTTGTTTCTGTCTTATATGTGTATATGTTCCCTTGTGTTCTTGTTCTCTTCTAGAGTAAGCGTATGTCTATATGCGAATTGTAGAAAATTCTGTGGTTGGCAGCACTACTCATCCCACTCATTTGGGTACTGACCAGGAAATGGCTTACATGCCAAATGGTGCGCGCAGATAGGGATCCTGGCTGGGGGTCCCAACTCATCCAAACAATTCAATAATCCGCAGCACTCGCCGGTAAATGATGAAAATAGTGGTGATTTATTCACTCAAGCAGCCAGTATACAGCAACGTTTTGACCTCAGTTGGTCATTATCAAGCAGTCAGCTTGATAAAGACCAACTGAGGTCGAAATGTCGCTGTATACTGTCTGCTTGAGTGAATAAATCACCACTATTTTCATCATTTACCGGCGAGTGCTGCGGATTATTGAATTGTTTATATGCGAATTGTGTCACTTTAATGATGGACCGACTTATATTTGTTATGCACACAACCATTTTCAGTATCCTTGTACTGCTAATTCCAGAAATGGTATATTGCTATGTCTTGTTGTTGTATGCCTTTGCATTCACTACTTTTTCTTGTAAATAAAAAGATTGAACAACAACAAACTCCAAAAGCAAGCCGAGGTCAAAGTCCGAGAGGTAGCATCAAGGTTCAGGGAGCAGGCAGAAGAAGTGTCAGGAAGCAGATCAAGGGTTAAATCCAAAGGCAAGCTAAATAACAATAATAATACACAGCCTAAGGGACCAAAATCACAGGCAACCTGTAGTCAGCAGGTTGCCTGTATTTATAGTGGGGAGTGAGGGTCATGTGATGTGGCCAGCGTCACATGACCGACAGACAAACAAGTCGAGCACCGAGTGATCAGCTCAGCGCTCAAGGCAGACCTAGGAGCAGGGAGCCTCCCGGGCTAGCAAAATCCGCCCTGGGAACGAGGCTGAACACCGATGCTTGCTTCTGAAGCTAAGCAACAGGTCTGCGGCTGATGGGAGACAGAGTGCGCCTTCAGCCCCCTGTTACAGTACCCCCCCTTTTAAGAGGGGCCACCGGACCCAAGCCCTTGGGTACAAATCTCCCAGGATGCTCATCATTAAACTTCTTGATGAGCCTCGGGGCATGGATCTTAGTAGCTGGGACCCAAGACCTCTCCTTGGGTCCATAGCCTATCCAGTGGACCAGGTATTGAAAGGAGTTCCTAACCTTTCTAACATCACTAATTCTAGAGATGATGAATTCCTCCTGACCTTCAACCTCCACAGGTGGAGGAGTTTTTTTTTTTTTACCGGAACCACTGGTGTATACATATCTCATAAGCAACGATTTATGAAACACATCATGAATACGAAAGGAGTCGGGTAGCTTAAGTCTAAAGGACACTGGGTTAACAACTTCAATAATATTGTATGGTCCAATAAAACGCGGAGAGAATTTCCTAGAACACTGTTTCAAAGCAAGATTCTTAGTCAACAACCACACCTTATCGCCGAGTACAAAATTTACCCCCTTGGAATGTCTCTTATTGGCATGTTTACACTGGGTTTCCTGGGCCTTTTCCAGGTTCCTTTGAACCTGTGCACAGTCTAGAGGTAAAAGAATCTGCCTGCGGGTTAAGTGAGGAGACAGAGGGACTAGAACAAAAGCGAGGATGCAAACCACTGTTACAAAAAAAAGGAGACACCCTCGTGGAAGAATTAACTTGATTGTTAATAGCAAATTTTGCCAACGGGAGGTATCTCACCCATAAGAGTTGGTGATGTGTTACATAGCACCTTAGAAAAAGCTCCACTGCCTGATTTAACCGTTCCATCTCCCCATTGGTCTGTGGATGTAAAGCAGACGAAAAGGATAAAGAGATGTTGCATCTTCAACAAAAATCCCTCCAGAAACCAGAAACAAACTGAACGCCTCTATCAGAGACAATATTCTCAGGGACACCATGCAGACGTACCACATGTTCAATGAACAAGGATGCTAAGGTCTTCGCATCAGGGAAGTGCACCATGTCAGGAGGTTGGATGGCATTAAAACTCTGGGATAAGGCATCTGCCTTAATATTTCTACCAACCTCCACCATAAAAGGTTCCTCGGTATCGGGCTGAACCAAGACGGGAGTCATCTGAAAACTATTTTTAAGGGTATCAAAAGCCCAACAGGCCTCCAACGACCAGTTAACCAGATCAGAACCTTTTTTTAGTTAAGTCAGTAAGGGGCTTGACAAAAACAGAAAAATTCTTTATGAATTTACAGTAAAAATTGGCAAATACTAAAAAGCGTTGGAGTGCCCATAAGGAGGATGGTCTTGCCCAGTCTTGGATAGCCTGAACCTTACTGGGATCCATTTTAAAAGAATGAGGAGTAAGAATATAGCCAAGATAAGGAATTTCTTGAACTCTAAAAAAACATTTCTCCAATTTAACGGACAGATGATTCTCCCTGAGAATCCCAGTCAGGTGAAAAGATAAGAATATCATCGAGATAAACAATCATAACTTTGCCGATTAGTTCTCTAAAAATGTTGTTCATGAAATTCTGAAACACAGATGGGGCATTGCAAAGACCGAATGGCATAACAAGATACTCAAAGTGTCCCTCTGGAGTATTAAAAGCAGTTTTACACTCATCTCCCTCCTTAATACGAACTAGGTTATACGCTCCTCTCAAATCAAATTTAGAAAACCACGAAGCACCCAAAATCTGGTTAAACAAATCAGGAATCAACGGGATGGAATACTGATTCCTAATAGTGGTTTTATTCAAATTTCTATAGTCAATGCAGGGCCTGAGACCACTGTCCTTTTTAACGAAAAAGAATACTGCTCCCAGGGGAGAGTTGGAGGGCCTAATGTCCCTTCTTGAGACTCTCCTGGATATAGTCTTTCATGGCCCTGCGCTCAGGACCGGAAAGATTATAAATCCGTCCTTTAGGAAATTTGGACTCGGGTACCAAGTCGATAACAAAGTCATAAGACCTATGGGAGGGAGAGTATCTGTCTCAGTGGTGGAAAAAACATCTGAATAATCAGAAATAAAGTGAGGAATAATATCTGATGAAACCCCAGCTTGAACTACGGTTAAGCAAGAACTACAGTTAGGCCCCCATCTCTCTAACTCGCCCGAACTCCAGTTAATGACCGAATTGTGAATCTGAAGCCAGGGCATACCAAGGACTACCTGAACAGGAAGATTCTCTAAAACAAAGAAAGAGCATTTCTCTGAGTGGCAGACCCCCACAGACAGGGTAACCTCCGGAGTACAGATTTTTACCATGCCCCCTAGCAGGGGGGTAGAATCGATGGCGACAACTTGGATCGGGGTGGACATTTCTAGTATAGGAATTCCCATTTGTTCAACAAATTTGTAAATCAATAAAACTAAAAGCTGACCCTGAATCCACAAAGGCATTTCCGGACCCCTTTAAGACTCCAAAGGCTATAGAAACCAGCAACAATAATTTACTTCTTACCACCTCCGGGAGTACCTTGTCCTACTTGGATACTTCAGACTTGGATGACTTTCTAGAAGGTGGAGCTTTAGGACACTGACGGATCCAGTGGTCAGGATCCCCACAATAAAAACAAGAGCCTTGATGACGACGTAGCTCTCTTCGCATCATCCTGAGTTGCATGGGCTCGTCCGAGTGGGCCTCCATCTTGGATTCAATGGGGGAAACCTCAGGTTGAAGAAGGGTATGAGGAGAAAACAAATGCTCTTGCTGTCAAACTCTGATCAGTCGATCTAGTCTGATGGCCAGCGTCATGGTCTCCTCTAAAGAGTCAGGACAGGGATAACAAACCAGCATGTCTTTTAACTTCTCAGTCAAGCCTGCCTTAAATTGACATTTGAGTGCTGGTTCGTTCCAACCCGAGGGAACGCACCACTTGCGGAACTGCGTACAATAATCCCCCACAGGACGATTCCCCTGAGTGAGGGTCTTAAGATTGGATTCTGCCACAGAGGCTCGGTCTGGTTCATCATAAAGAACCCCTAACGCCTGGAAAAATAGGTCCACAGAATTAATACAAGAGGAATCCGGAGGCAAAGAAAAGGCCCATTCCTGGGGGTCCCCTTGAAGCAGGGAGATGATAATACCAACCCTTTGTGGATCAGGACCAGAGGAGTGAGGACGGAGTCGAAAATAAAGTTTACAGCTTTCCTTGAAAGCTAAAAAACTTTGGCGGTCACCTCTAAACTCATCGGGTAATTTAATGTGTGGTTTTACCTGAACAGTAGCGGGAGCAAGAAGGGGGGGGGGGGGTTCGGACAGTCTCCTGAACCTGTAGTCGCTCCCTAAGTTCCTGTACTATTTGAGCAAGACCCTGCACATGTTCTGGGCTCTGTAGAGGGTCCATGCTAAATTAAGGCATGTGATTCTGTCACGGGGTAGAATCGCGGGTATAAAGATAGAGCGGAGGTGCACCCCCTGAGCTGCCAACCAGTCCCCTGTCCCTGCCTACTTGCACCACCCATCCTAGGTGACGGGGTGCAACTGGGCGAGAGTCCCTGACCTGAGTAAGTGCAAGCAGAGAGATAGAGACAGCAGGGAAGCGGACAGCCAATAAGAGGTAGCACTAGAGCGGACAGAGAGGTGGAACAAGCAAGGTACCACCAAAAACGGAGGGGCGAGGCGGGTCAACTAGCCGGGGTCAGTCCAGGAGGTCACGTCAGTACAAGAGGCAAAGACAAAATAAAAAAGCAAGCAGAGGTCAAAATCCGAGAGGTAGCGTCAAGGTTAAGGGAGCAGGCAGAAGAGGTGTCAGGAAGCAGATCAAGGGTCAAATCCAAAGGTAAGCAAAATAACAATAATAATACAGAGCCTAAGGGACCAAAATCACAGGCAACCTGTAGCCAGCAGGTTGCCTGTATTTATAGTGAGGGTCATGTGACGTGGCCAGTGTCACATGACCGACAGACAAACAAGTCGAGCACCGAGTGATCAGCTCGGCGCTCAAGGCAGACCTAGGAGTAGGGAGCCTCCCAGCTAGCAAAAGCCGCCCTGGGAATGAGGCTGAACAAAGAACCTCGCTCCCGAAGCTAAGCAGCAGGTCTGCAGCTGATGGAAGACCGAGCGCGCCTTCGGCGCCCTGTTACACCCAGACATATGAAGAATACGGGGGATTCTTATCACATGTACCACATAGTACTTGCCAGATATTCCTATAGATCGTTTAATGTTGCTGTAGGCCTCCTGGTAGCCTCCCAGACCAGTTTTCTTCTCGTCTTTTCATCAATTTTGGAGGGACGTCCAGTTTTTGGTAATGTCACTGTTGTGCCATATTTTCTTCACTTGATGATGACTGTCTTAACTGTGCTCCATGGTATATCTAATGCCTTGGAAATTCTTTTGTACCCTTCTCCTGACTGATACCTTTTAACAATGAGATCCATCTGATGCTTTGGAAGCTCTCTGTGGACCACGGCTTTTGCTGTGGGAATGCGACTAAGAAAATTTCAGGAAAGACCAACTAGAACAGCTGAACTTTATTAGAGGTTAATCAGAGGCACTTTAAATTATGGCAGGTGTATGCTGACTCCTATTTAACATGATTTTGAATGTGATTGCTTAATTCTAAACACAGCTACATCCCCAGTGTGCACACTTATGCAACCACATTATTTTATATTTTTTTTGTTCCCTCCACCTAAAATATTTCAGTTTGTTTTTCAATTGAGTGGTACAGTTTATAGGTCACATTAAAGGTGGAAAAAGTTCTGAAATTATTTATTTATCTTTGTCTACTTTTTTACAGCACAGAAACCTGACATTTTAACATGTAACGTGTAGACTTTTTATATTCACTGTATATATTTAGCCATATATTGTCATTGCATTTTCCATTATAGTGCACCATTTTTTGTTTGTAAATGTTTGCTTTATATAACCAATTACACCCACACATTTGGCTCCCCAGTGTAGGATGTTTCTGTGGTACGTGTGGTCCACTGCCGGCATTCTCCATTGCTGGGAATTGCTGTTAGCAACAGATCATATGTGCAGGATTTGCTCCCCTGATTATATATGTGCAGCAGCATATGGCGTTTTGAGCATCTTTCTGCCTTTTATGACCATGTTAATATATCTGTACATGCATGCCTGGAGGTGTGGCAACTCCAGGTTTGAATGTGCCTTGATTATAATTTAATCATAACATTCAGGTGCACCTGCGGCCTGCGTCACATGAGCCAGTGATAGGTGGAACTCACAGCCTCCTCCCACTGTATGTGTGATTTCACACTGGAGGCAACTGGGAGTAATTGGCTGTGTGTCGTACTCTATGCCCCTATCCGTAATTGCTCATATGGCATAGATAGGTTAGCGTAAGGTCCCATGCCACTTTGAGAGACCTTCACTGGGTGCACAGGCTCCAGTATGTTCTTGATATAAGAATATATTAGCAAAAGTCTCATTTTAATATCAGTGTGAGGGTTTAGCCATATATTGTCAATTGCATTTCCATTGTAGTGCACCACACTTATTTTGTAAAGGTTTCCAAATTATGCTGCAAACACATTGGGGGAGATTTATCTTAACTGGTGTAAAAAAATAAATAAAAATGGTTTAGTTGCCCATAGCATCATCAGAGCTCCTTTTAAAAATGAAAGATGGAATTTGGTTGGTTGTAAGCCAGTTTTTTTTTTTTTTCTTTACGCAAGTTTTGATCAATCTCTTCCATTAAGTCATGCAAGATTGAGGAGTAAAGCATGGTCACATCATATTATGGATGAGGTCCAATACATGCTTGGTATCCCTTATGTAATGAAGTAATTTACAAACTAGAGGTTGCAGATAATGGCCAACCCATTCTCCGAGTTGCTCTCTCAAAAGATCCAATTATCCACCACAATAGGGGGCAGGAAAATGTGCAGTGGTCAGGTTTGGGGTGGCCCCAATGCTATGCTGGGTCCCCCGGACACCTTCGGCCACTGCACATGAGTTCAAGGATTTTTGGGAGCAGAAGACAGGGGTCACAGGAGAATCCACAAAGAGAAATTCAGCCAACAATACTGTCTCAGCAGGACCAAATAACAGCCAAAATCCATCCCCAGAAGCTTCCCTTGCTTGGTGGCCAGTGCCAGCTGCTGTGTTTTGTTCTTTTCTTCTTCCAGTTGTCTCTAATTAAGATATGGAGGAGGGGGCTGGGAATGCAAGATCTGAGCAACAGCACCAAGCCAGCCCTACCGTCACCACCCTGTCTGGTCTTTTAACACTACATATCTATTACATCTACTGCTGTCTTCTGATTGTAGACATTCTCTTTCCTCATTCTCTCCATTCAGCCCAAACTGCAATGCTGACTTCTTTTAGCCATTTTTCATCTCTGGAGATTTTACCACACAAACAACTTAGTCCACACTTTCCATCCTCCTCCTCTCCATCTCAACACAAACTCTCCAGCAGTGTAATCCTATTGCCCCTCCCTATACTGTACCTTCTGTGTTCCCCAATGGCTCCAAATACTATATTGCAGAAAAAAATATTCCCCCTGAAAATACTAGTACCATCACCCTGTAGTGCCCCCCCCCCCCCGTACTACTAATGCCCCTATAAGGCCTCCAGCAATAACTGCCCCCCTATTTTGTCCCCGGTAATAAAATGAAAAAATAAAAACTGAAACCTGTTTCATGTTAACATCAAACTGCCTACATACTGGGGTGGGTGGTCGTGATGACACGTTGCCTGCATACTGGCGCTGACAGTCGTGACGGTGTCATCACGTCACACGCTCCTGTGTCATTCATACACTACCTCGGTGGCATTTGGCCTATAAGGATGAACGGTGGGCCAGGGAGCCATTGGTTTATGTGTTCTGAAGTAGTATTCAACTGTATCACCATCCCGAGGCCCAGTCAGGAGCGTTGAGTCATTTTCTACCCTCCTGGCGGCAATACAAAACTGCATCAAATAAATATTAACATGCAAGGACCTAATAATTAGCTGTAAAGTGCTAGATACACTACCATCCAGTCAAATAGTATCAAACAGCATTCATGGGTATCACATTGATAGTGACGGTCTTCATTCCCAAGGTATTGAATAGACTGGGGAAGTTAAGAGGTTAATACTATCATCCCCGATGGTCTAGGATAGTGAGGGGTTTAATTGCAATATTCCAGGTGGTCTGGGCAGAAAAGGGATTAATGTAAGAATCCCTTTATTGTAAGGATTGCCGATGGTCTAATGCAGTCAAATGGTTAATTTTAAGATCCATATATATTGATGACCTATCGTCAGGGTCAGCTGTTTGAAGAGTGCTGTTTCATGTTCATTATACTGCCTATCGTCAAGTACTCGCTCCATTCTACACTCAGTTTCGTTCAGAGATCACTCATAGAGATCGGTGTGTTCCACAGTGAACGCAATGCCATCTTTTAGTTCCTACCCCAGCTCCCACAACGATACTACAACACTATACTTGTCTACCTAATGTCTCCTGGATATTCCACTCTCTTTACCATACCTCTACTTTATACATATATAGAAGACACAGGCTTTAGGACTACATGTTTTAGTATCTCCATTATTGTCCATGCATCCCGGTTTAGACTATACACTTCCTGCCTATGACCTCATAAGTAGTGGACACATTCCTTGTCTCTATAGCGTTCTTCATGGTGTGGATACACATGCCTACAAGCTCAATACACTTTCTTGGTTCATCTTTAATTATTGGCAACTTAGTAAGTCCTACCTTCATTTCAGGGGACTCTGTTCCTTCTTGGAATCCTTGTACTATGTACTCAGCACTGTCATTTTCTCTACTATTTGTTCCTATTAATTCGTATTTAACTGAAGTATACAGATAACTGTCTAAAACTATTGTAATGTGGAGTTATTTAGACATAATGTTTGATACTATTGGCTCAGGATTGCTTAACGCGACACTTTGGCACGTTACCATTATTTGGCCAATGACCAACCTATATAAACTTCTTAAATAGTCCACATGAATTATCATGCTAATTCAATGTATACTTTCTATATGATGTCTTCTAGCTTACGTATACTCCATTTGTCACTTGTCATGTCTTATTGCACTATACCCTCTGCATATGTAAACTGTAATGTAATTCCAATTTTGTTAATTGTTTTTGGCAGTGTTTGAAAAAGGTCATAATAGACCGAAACATCACACATTGTCACTAAGTTACCTGCAGAGAAAATTTATTAAAATAAAAAATACCTTGATATCACTATACCTACTGGAATGCTTGAGTTTCTATACTGATCTTACAGTATTAGAATGTAATGGCTCAGATGAGCCAAAGTTATTGATTCGCAAAGTCTCGTGAGACTTTGCGTAATAACTTCATAAATCAATTTGTACTGTAAAAAACAATTTCCCAAAGCCGGGTTTTATTGCAAATGGTACCTTAGAACCGAACCAGAGTTAAGGAAAAAATTTTTTTACAGTACAAATAAATTTATGAAGTTATTAGGCGAAGTCTCGCGAGATTTCGTGAAGCAATAACTTCGGCTCTTCGGAGCCATTACATTCTAATACTGTACAGAGCTCCTGCTCCGTACAGTATTAGAACAAAGTTTTATGCAAATCTACTTTGGATGTTTCATCCAAAGTCGATTCGCTCATCCCTAATGGTAGACAAAAAAAAAACAACTAACAAATAAAAAATGTATCGTAATGACGTGCTCTATATTTTGATCAAAACACATCTGCGCCTGCCTACCCGCACCAAGGTGGTCAGTCAGCATATTTATTTATCAAATTGTGTTTTTTTTTCTGTTATTTTTGTTCAGTTTGTAGTGTATACTTGAAGGAGTGGCACCTTCAAGTCTGAATGCATTCCTATTTGACCTTGGGAGTAGCAGTTTTTTGTGCACTTTTGTCCCGCCTATTTCACAGGTGACCTTGATTAGTGGTACACATAGTTGTGCGGGCTCTTCCTTTCATTAGATGCTTGACTGCATACAGAGGTAATACGTAGCAGCACACTGTATGTGCAGGGTCTGCTCTCCTTAATGTAGATGCCCAACAGCATAGGTAGTTTTAGAACCTACCTGACTGAGATCACCTTGGTGTTGGTAGGCAGGCACAGATATATTTTTAACAAAATATATTGACTAAGAATCTCAGATTTTATCACATCAGAATGAGGGCTTAGTCTATATATAGTATTTACATCCACTGTGCATTATTTTCTGTGATTTTTCTATCCTAAGGATAGGTCATCAATATAAAAAAAAAAAAAAAAAAGCAGACAAACCCTGTTCTGCCCAGCAGGGTTAGATAATCATTACAGATGGCGTCTGCCTCAGTCTTCGTATTTCTGAAGTGTTTAGTGTGGTTATCACACCATCTAGCGGTGTTAAGTTGTATTACATTTTGTTTTTCCTGTGACAATACTACTGCATTGTGGGTGGTGCAAAGCATTCTGGGAAAAAGAAGTCTCCAGGACAGAGTTCAGAGCTGTCCGATGCATGTCTCCTTCTCAAACTCCACCATCCTTGCCATCCTTGTAAAAGCATATCCAGTGAGAGATCTACTTTTGTTTGAGGGATATTGTGTGATTCAGTCAGTTGCAATTGTTACTCAGGGAGTTGTGACTACTGTTAGCTAACCATGCCATCCTATGTATAGGCAGCCATTTTACCATGTGCTTTCACTGTCAATGCAAATGTTATAGTACATGCTATCCATGCTTAATACTTATACATGTTATTTGCATTCTTATAGTTTTACCAAACAATCCTGTTTTACCAATCAGATATGTACAACCTGTTGACCAATATACAAGTTAGACTACAAAGAACAGTCCTCTTATTTGGAAGACAGGAATGGTTTATGCTGAATGTCAGACTGCACACTGTGGCAACGTGTAGGAAGACAGATCAAAATATCTTACATACCCCAAAATTGTACCAATGCAATACGTACCATCCTGCAAAAAATAAAAAATAAAATCAAGCCAAAAAATGGTGACACAAAAATGTTTTTTATTTAATCAAAAATGCTGTGTAGTAGCGAAAAAAAAAAAAACGCACACTATAGAAAAGTTGGCATGTCTATAGTCGTATTGACCAGAAGAATAAAGTTAATATGACATTTTTCACACAGTGCACGACGCAATGGCAGAATTGCTTTCTTTATCCTGCTTCCCAAAAAACAAAATAAAAAGCGATTAAAAAGTTGGATGTACCTAAAAATAGGACCAATAATAATAGCAACTCATTCAGCAAAAAAATAAGACTCAAACAGCTCCGTCAAGAGAAAAAAAATGTATGGTGTCAGAAAATAGCTGAGGCTGTTTAAAAGCAACATGGCGCCTGTAGACCAATCCATCAAAATATGCACTGCAAAAGCCAAAAGGTGATCTTTCCATTCTGAACCCTGTAGTGTACCCAAACAGCAGTTTATATTCACATTTATGGCACTTTAATACCCAGTAGAACCACCTATCAATTTAAGGGGCACAATGTGTCTCAAAGGATACAAGCTAGGCACAAAATATTGGGCACTCAAATGCCCTATCTGTGGAAAACTTGCCATTTTCATTTGGTACGGTCTGCTGCACATTAATTGCTGCAAAGTACCTGTGGTGTCAAAATGCTCACTCTACCCCTTGATAAATAACTTGAGGGGTGTCGTTTCCAAAATTAGGTCACTTATTGGGAGTTTTTACTGTATGAGTATGTTAAGGTCTCTGCATATATGATGTAGCTTCCCTTTTATGTGCCCATACAGCAGCTTACGTCCACATTTATTGTATTTTTGTACATGGTTGAAGCTGCCCATCAATTCAAGTAGTGTGGTGCAAGACTCCGGTGGCATGAGCTTAATATATTGGGCACTGAAAAAAGACAATTTTCATTTTGAAACGCATTTATTTCTGCAAAATACCCATGGTTGTGAAAGGGTAATAGTGGCTCTCCCAGACTATTCCCTGGAGTGGTGCTCTTGTTGGAAGTGGTTCACCTACCCACTGATAAGTATGTATGAAGAAAAGTAAGAAAAGTCGACAGGCACTCTGTATCTGGTTTTTAAGAATATTTATTGGTTGACGTTATACAGAATTTTATGTTAAAAATGTTAATTTATATTCATTAAAAATTATTATTTAAAATTGAAATGGTTTGTTGGTTTTTGTGGTGGGGGATGGGGGGGGGGGGGCTGAGGTGTGGTGCTGATGTGGTCACCTAGGTAGTGAGGGATTAATGGTTATATGTATAATCGAAAAAATAATCGAAAAATATAATGGAAAAGTATGATCAGGAGTGAAGGAGGTCGATACAAATCGATCAATTACAAAATAATCGAATCCAAAATAATCAGTGAAGAAGTGATCGATAAACAAAAAACGTTACTAAAGTAAAATGTGAATATAGGGGGATCCAATAATGTCCAGGATGTATCCTAGGTATGTCCAAAGGTTTACGATAAAATGTGACTTAAAAAAAATAAAAAAAAATATAAATATAAATAGAGCGACTGAAAAATAGTCTCTGTAGGTATATTTAGCATGCGATAGTCCAGGTAAATCTTCTGTTCAAACCAATAGTTGATAATATAATGTTCGCTTATGTTTATTGCTGGTGGCGTCCCACCCATGGTGTCAAAATGCAGACTTCACCGCATAACAAGAGGTGGAGTTTTCAAAATGGGGTCACTTCTTAGGCGTTCCATTTATCATTTTACCACAAAGACTCTACAGTGGTCAGCACAAGATGCGTAAACCACTATACTGGGCCTCAAAATGAGCATTGTGCTCTTATACCCCTGAGCCCTCTCATATATTCACACAAAACAATAGGGCCACATGCAAGGTGTTTCTAAAACAAGGAAGCACAGCATAATAAGAGGGCTGACTTTTCACACTGCCTCACAATGGGCACAACATAGTGAGCATTTAAATAGCATATCTGTGTAAACATTGCAATTTTCACCATCCGCTGTAAATACATTTTTGCAGAACACCTTTGGAATCAAAATGCTCACTAAATCCTTTGGTAAATTCTGTTAGGGGAGTGGTTTCCAAAATGAGGTCACTTCTTGGTAGTCTCCCCGGGCCTCTGCAGTTGTTGCCTATTACTGTATAAATCACCAACCTAGGCCTCAACTATACATGGTGCTTTTTCTCTTTTGAACCCTGCAGTGTGCCTAAACAGAAGTTAACCATGTAGAGCAGGAGTGCACAACCTTTTTTGGTCTGAGGGTCGCATTGTGGCATCTCTCTATTTCAAGGGGCCTCAAATAAAAAATAAAATAAAAGTTAATTGGTGCTCATTTGCATCAGCCTATTACACAGGCCAATGTAAAGTGACTGGGGAGGAATGATCGCTATTCACAGTCATTCCTCCTTCTTTAGTTATATTGATTATCGGTAGCACATCCCTGATTACACAGATGTGCGTGCCGATTATACAGGCCAGTTATCATGAATGAGCGCTCTTATGAACACTTGTCCCCAGTAATAGACCTGCATATCTTGCAGTGTAATAGCGGCTTAAAGGGATTTCCCAGTAAAAATGTATTTTTAACAAGCTCTTGTAGCATGGCCCCTGAAACAGAAGAGTTATACTTACCTGCTCCCTGTGCCGTTTTTACTTGGCAGTGCATGGCCATGGTCACATGCACCTCTCCACCCAATCACTGGCTTCAGCGGTGATGTGGCCACAAGCAGCGTGTTACTGCTGCAGCCAGTCATTGACTGGAGAAGTGTATGTGACCATGGCCATGCACTGACAGGTGTAAAAGTGCACAAACCGGAATATGGAGGTAGAGGGGCCAGGGCGGCATGAAGCAGGCAAGTATGAATCTTCCGTTTCAGGGGCCATGCTGCAGGAACTTGTAAAGTCATTTTTACAGGAAAAGTGGCAACATTTCCTTCCTGCCTTCTATTCATAAATCAGCGATTTCGTTCACTGCAGAAGACGGCGCTCACTGGTTATTACCACCTCATGCCAGTTACAGGCGCCATGCAATAACCAGTAAGCATTTTCCCTTACTAGTGGGTAAAGCGCTTATTGGTTAACACTTTAATAACCAGGCCTAAACAGACACTTTCTTTTGTGATTTAGCGCACATGGTGGTTCAGACGGTTGTAGCTTTGTGTTGGAACTACCAAAATAATTTTTGAAACAATTTTTCACTTGACACATAGGGCCTTATAATGTATTTTTTCGTTTTATTTGGGGGAAGCTGTACAAAAGATATTTTTTTTTTTTTCAAATGATTGCTCATTAAATATGCAAACTGCCACCAAAATAATTTATTATAATTAGTCCCCTATTTTGTGTCGGTTGTTTTGTTATATATTTATTAATGTTTTATTGTATTTTTATATAATTGGTTTAAGATTTAAATATATTTTTGCCACATAATATGTCCCCCAAGAGGTCATAAAAAGACTGTTGTGCAAAATAGTAGTGTTGCAATTTTTCCTTTTATTGTATTTTTTTTATAACTTTCTATTTCTTGCCACATCATATTTTATTTATTTTTCTTTTATTTGTGTTTTATTATATGATTTTTGTTTTCAATTTCTTATTTTTTTTAATATATTTTTTCCACATAATTTGTTCCCAAGAGGTCACTGAAAGACTTTTGGGGACACAGCCTTTTTTTTTTTTTCACTATTTCCACTGTAACTGGGGCATCCAAAGGAGCCCTAGTTACAGGGAAAACTAGCCTGCTGTGGGGGCATTGTACACAGGCAGAGCTGATCAGGGTCTCCTGACCCTGCAGCTCTGCGCGCCTCTTCCTCCAAGCCGTGTCCACCCTGCATACACGCCGTTCACCTATCTGAGGAGAAGGCAGAACCTCTGATACACTGCTTCTGCCTTCTTCTCGGCTCATCTTCTATCACTTACATCCAGGAGCAGACCTGCTCCTGCTACAGTGCAGGGGCAGGAGCTGTAATGCTCTGTCGCGGAGCACTGCGGGCAGAAACACAGCAGATCGCACAATCAGATGTTGTTTCTGTCCAGGACGACTGGGGCCACAAACCTTGACTCTGGGAGCTACATGCGGCCCGCAGGTTGTGCACCCCTGAATTTTGGCCGCTATTTCTCTTATAAACACTTGTAAAAATGAAATTTAAGGATAAAACTACTTACAGTCCTGATCAAAAGACCACTTGAAAATGGCAAAAAAAAATCATTTAGCATGGCTGGATCTTAACAAGGTTCCAAGTAGAGCTTCAACATACAACAAGAAGAAATGGGAGTGAGAATTTTTTTGGGGGAGCATTCAATTTAAACAGGCTGTTTTTCAGCTGATCAAAAGTTTAGGACCACACCTCCAAAAAAAACAAAAACGAAACCCCCTCAAAACAGAAATCCAACTTCCAAACATGAACTCAGTAATGAGTAGCTCTGCCGTTTTTGTTTATCACTTAAAAAATTTGTTTCGGCATGCTTGATGCAAGCGTTTCAATGAGGTGAGTGGGAACATTTCTCCAAGTGGTGAAGACGGCCGCACGAAGGTCATCTACTGTCTGGAACTGTTGCCCATTTTTGTAAACTTCCCTTGCCATCCATCCCTAAAGGTTTTCAATTGGATTTAGATAAGGGGAACACGCAGGATGGGCCAAAAGAGTTATGTTATTCTTCCGGAAGAAGTCTCTTGTCCTGCGGGCATTGTGTACTGTAGCGTTGTAATGTTGAAAAACCCAGTCGTTACCACACAGACGAGGGCCCTCAGTCATGAGGAATGCTCTCTGCAACATCTGGACATAGCCAGCGGCCGTTTGACGCCCCTGCACTTCCTTAAGCTCCATTGTTCCACTGAAAGAAAAAGCACCCCAGACCATTATGACGCCCCCTCCACTGTGGCGCGTAGAAAATATCTCAGGTGGGATCTGCTTGTCATGCCAGTAACGTTGTAAACCATCAGGACCATCAAGGTTAAATTTTTTCTCATCAGAGAATAAAACTTTCTTCCACCTTTGAATGTCCCATGTTTGGAAAGTCCAAACGAGCAGTTCTGTGGCGTTCAAGGAGACGAGGTCTTTGAAGACGTTTTTTGTTTTTGAAGCCCTTGAGTCTCAGATGCCATCTGATGGTTATAGGGCTGTAGTCAGCATCAGTAAGGGCCTTAATTTGGGTCGAGGATCGTCCAGTGTCTTGACGGACAGCAAATTGGATCCTCCGGCTCAATGCAGATGAAATTTTTTTGGGTCTTCCACTTGACTTTTTTGTTCCATAACCCTCAGGATCATTTAAGAAATTCCAAATGACTGTCTTACTGCGTCCACCTCAGCAGCGATGGCGTGCTGTGATAGACCCTGCTTATGCAGTTAAACAACCCGACCACGTTACAAAAGGGAGGCCAGTACGTGTGACTACCTGACAGAAAATAACAATGACTCCACATCTTTGCAGATTTGGCCTTTTAAAGGCATGTGGTCCTAAACTTTTGATCAGCTGAAAAACAGCCTGCTTCAGTTTATTCATTGTTTTCATTAAATTGAATGCTCAAAAAATGTTTTGTCTCACTCTCATTTCTTCTTGTTGCATGTTGAAGCTCTACTTGGAACCTTGTTAAGATCCAGCCATGCTAAATATGATTTTTTGCCATTTTTCAAGTGGTCTTAAACTTTTGATCAGGACTTTATAACATATGTACATATATTAGAAATACAATGTAATTATACATTTCCCTTCCTAATCTTAGAAAACTGTGGGGCCAAGCCAATCACTATACCCTAGGTGAATTCATTAAATTATTTAGTTTGCAAAATGGGGTAACTTTTTGGGGGCTTTACACTGTACTCTGCAAATGTTGCATGGCATCCGACCATCATTCCAGCGAAATCTGCCCTCGAAAAGCCTAATGGCGCGTCTTCCCTTTTGAGCTCTGTGGTGTGTCTATACAGCAGCTTACTATCACACATGGGGTGTTGTCATATTCAGGAGAAAATGGGTAATTGATTTTGTTTAATACATTATATTAATCTAGTTACCCCTTATGAAAATGAAAGCATCATTTTAGTGGAAAAAAATGTAATGTTTCATTTTTACAGCAAAGTGTCTCTAAATTGTATTCAACGCTTGCTGGCTTAAAGTTCTCAATACAACCCTCAAAGTCCTTGAGGGGTGTAATTTTCAAAATGGGGTCACTTTGGGGGATTTTCCACTATAGAGGGACCCCAGGAAAGGTAAAATACAGAGTGGGCTCAGCATACATGTAAAGCCTGCATTCCCTGAATTTAATTGAGGCCAGTGTGGGACCAAAAGAGGTATAATATAATGAGGGTTTAGCATGCATGTGGAATCTGCATTCCCTGAGTTTAATGGAGGCCAGTACAGCAGCAGCAGAGGTAGTATTTAGTGTATGTTCTTGTCCTAAAGAGATCGCCTTGTCGTTGGCATTTTGTACAAAATGCCAAAAATCTCACATTTAATACATAGCATTAGTACATTTTCTTTAGTGAGTATGGCACAATTGTATTTACTTTATTATTTGTGTTTGCAGAGTGCTGTTGCAATGTTTGGTTTTTCTCTTCAAATGCTACCTGGTGCCCAAAAACCAATCCAGCAAAATCTCCTCTCCTAAAACCAAATATTGGTCATTCCCTTGTGAGCCTTTCGGGGTGCACATACAAGCTTATGACTACTAATGGGGTGTTGCTGTATTCCGAAAAAAACAAAATTACGTATCAGTAATTCCCTTTTCATGAATCCTCCATGATGGCATACCATGAGAGATGACCCGCCTCCAACCAGGTAGGGACAGGAAGTATAAATTTGACTCTCCTCTGGCTCCTCCTCAGTGTCTTTCTGGATCGACAGCCTAGAGAGTGTTCTTTCAAATCTTTTAATTTTTTGCACACCATCACCTATGTGTAGTCCTATGATTGCTACTTCTACATTATATATACTTATATATTCTTATGAACGTGTAATATATATATATATATATATATATATATATATATATATATATATAATTTTATTTTTTTTATTTGCAGGGTGGGAAACCCCTATGCCGTCATGGAGGATTCATGAAAAGGGAATTACCGGTACGTAATTTGGTTTTTCCCTTTCATCCTCCATGACGGCATACCATGAGATATAACATATTAAACAAACTAGGGGGGGATTATAGCTTGAAGAACTTTCCTCCCAAAGGCTAGGTCTTGCCCTGCATTAACATGGACTCTGTAATGTTTGATAAATGTATTAGGGCTAGACCAAGTGGCTGCCCTACAGATCTGTTCTAGTGAAGCGTTAGCCTTCTCCGCCCAGGAGGCAGAAACTGATCTTGTAAAATGGGCTGTAAAGGCTTCAGGAGGAGATTTCCCTAGCGCCTTATACGATTCTGAAATCGCCATTTTGATCTATCTGGAAACAGTATTCTTTGTCGCTCTCTGCCCTTTATTTGTACCAAGAAACTAGACAAATAAAGAGTCAGTCTTTCTGAAGGCTTTCGTGGCTTCTAAATAAATTAGAACTGCTCTGCATTCATCCAATTTATGAAATCTTTCCTCTCCTGTTTTCGGGTCGTCACAAAACGAGGGAACCAGTATTTCTTCTTGCCTGTGGAAATTAGACACAACTTTGGGAAGGAAGGAGTTATCTAATTTAAACGTAATTCTATCTGAAGAAATGACACAGAAAGGCTCATTAATCTTTAGGGCCTGGATTTCACTAACCCTGCAGGCTGACGTAATTGCCACTAAAATTAAGGTTTTTAGTGTTATATATATTTTATAGAGACAGTTGATAAGGGTTCAAAGGGACTTTCTATTAAGCCTGATAAAACCACATTGAGATCCCAGGGGGGGGCGTGGCCTCAGTCTGTCTGCCCTTTTAGGAATCTGATAATCCAAGAATGATTGGCAATTCTCAAAGACTGCACTAAGAGCCGACACATGAACCCTTAGTGTATTGGGACGAAGGCCTTTCTCCAGCCCAGATTGTAAAAAGCCTAGAACAGAAAGAACTGAAAACTTTTCAGGGGATACTTTCTCTTTCATACACCAAGTATTAAAAGCTCTCCACACTATCATAGATTTTTGAGGTTATCTCCTTTCTACTAGCAGTCATAGTATTAATGATGGGATCTGACAGGCCTCTAGCCCTTAGAATCAATCTTTCAGGTTCCAGGCTGCCAAATGCAGCCTTTCCACCTCAGGATGGTGAGCTGGTCCCTGCGACAACAAATCCTGTTCCCAAGGAAGGATATATGGACATGATCTTCAATAGTGGAAACCATGGATTTTTGGGCCATAAGGGGGCTAATCAGGATAACGTGGGCTCTGTCTTGCCTCATCTTCTTTATCACTTGGGATATTAGTTGCAGAGGGGGTAAGGCATAAGCCAGATGAAAATCCCATTTTATTGATAAGGCATCTATCCCTTCGTTTCAGTCTTTTGGATTGAGGGAAAGAAAACGACTTACTTTTGCATTTGTGGCTGACGCAAAAAGATCTCTGGGGAACCCCCCATTTTTTTTGTTATTTGGCGAAAAACTTGTTCCTTCAAACTCCATTCTGTTGGATTTATCTTGACCCTGCTTAGGAAGTCCGCTTTTATATTTAAGCTTCCTTTTAAATGGACTGATGAAAAGGGATCTTATATTTTCTTCTGCCCAGGAAAAAAAAAATTCTGTTATTTGACTCAGACATTGGCTCCTTGTTCCACCTTGATGATTTAAATATGCCACCACTGTTGTGTTGTCTGATCTTATTTGAACATCTTTTCCTCTTATGAATTGACTCGCCACTTTTATTGTCTCCCAAACTGCCGTTAATTCCTTTTGGTTTGAGGACAAAGTTTTTTGGTGGTGTGCCCAGGCCCCCTGGAAATAGTTATGAGAGCAATGCGCTCCCCACCCCCAAGGACTTGCGTCTGTTGTGACAAACACCTGTTTCTCCGAATTCCATGGAATTCCCTGACCTAGGTGATCTACCTGTTTCCACCACAGAAGAGACTGGTTTACTGCTAAGGGAATCAGAACTGTTTGTTCTAGAGAACTCTGGTTTCTGTCCCAGCAGGATAATACCCAATGTTGCAGGGTTCGAGAGTGGAACTAAGCCCACTTTACTGCAGGTATGCAAGAGGTTAAAGTCCCTAGTAGTTTCATGGCTTCTCGTATTGTACAAGATGGATGACTTAGAAACTTCGAGACTTTTTCTACCACTCCAGACACTTTCTGCTCTGAAAGAGACATCCTCTGCCGAGTGGTGTCTAGGGAGAGGCCCAAGAAAATTATTTCCTGGGACGGGACTGGCTTTGATTTTTCCCAATTTATTATCCATCCCGCTAGATACAGCGTCTGGCAGGTCACTAAGAGATTGTTCTCTAGGGACTGTCTCGTCTCGCCTACTATCAGTAGGTCGTCTAGATAAGGGACAATCAGGATGTTTCTCCTTCTCAAGTGTGCCACCAGTTCCAGCATCACCTTTGTGAAGACCCTGGGGGCTGAGGTTATTCCAAAGGGTAATACCTGGAATTGAAAATGGAGAAGATCTTTCCCCAAATAGACCGCTATCCGTAGGAATTTTTGAGACTGTTTGCATACCGGAATATGGTAGTATGCGTCTCTTAAGTCTATGGAGGCCAAGAAGTCTCCCTTTTTTAGCAGATTCACAGTTGACCTTATTGTTTCCATTTAGAATTTGTTGTATTCTATGAATTAGTTCAAATTTTTTAGGTTTATTATTAACAGAAATTTCCCATCTGGCTTTTTTTAATAGAAATACGGTCAAATAATATCCCTGACCTTTTTGAGAATGGGGAACCGGAATTATGGCTTTTTGAGCCAGTAGCTTCCAAATTCCTTCTTCCAATTTTGTTTGAAGAACGGCTGTTTTTTGAATTGGAGTTACCCGGAAAATATTTGAGGGAGGAGGAAAACGGAACACAATTTTGTAGCCTTCTGATATTATATTTAAGACCCAAGGGTTTGTCGTGATCATATCATTTCCCAATAGTCTAGAAAACAACATTGCTTACCGGTAATCGTTTTTCTCGATACCCATGACGGCACTCTGTGCGACTCAGGACCTCCCATCAGGACAGGAAACCTGAGAAGATAAAAAAGGACACACCTCCACCCAACACCAGTGGAAGAAATAAATTGTTCTCCGGAGAGAAGTGGCAAAGGGTTAAAGACCCCTTTTTTTTTTTTTTTTTGCTGCTTATATCTATATTACTTCATATAGACCTGGCAAAATGCTAATTATATATATATATATATATATATATATATATATATATATATATATATATATATATATCTCTATCTATCTATCTCTATATCTATCTATCTACCTGGGGAGGGAAATATCGGGTGCCGTCATGGGTATCGAGAAAAACGATTACCGGTAAGCAATGTTGTTTTCCCCTCACCCATGACAGCACCCTGTGCGAGATAAACTATAAGTAGAACCTGGGGGGGGGGCGCAACAGCCTGAAGGACTTTTCCCCCCAAAAAGGCGTCAGAATGGAGCTGCAATCTGTAATGTTTAAGAAAGGTATGCGGGGAGCTCCAGGTAGCTGCCCTGCAAATCTGGGCTAAAGAAACATCTGCTCTTTCAGCCCACGAGGTAGACACTGCCCTAGTAGAATGGGCCCCAAAACCTGAAGGAGGGGGGAGACCCAGGGAAATGTAAGCTCTAGCTATGGCCTTCTTCACCCATCTAGCAATAACCTCGCGGGATGCTTTTTTCCCCTATTTCCTCCTAAAAACTGGACCAGGAGGTTCTCATCCTTTCTCCAAGGAGCCGTAACATCTAAGTAGACTAACAGGCATCTCTTAACGTCCAAGCAATGAAACTTTTCCTCCAAGCTATTGGAGGGGTTAGGAAAAAAGGAAGGCAACACAATGTCTTGGCTCCTATGAAAATTGGAGACAACCTTGGGAAGGAAAGAAGGCAGGGGCCTGATAACTATTTGGTTATCCTGGATGATCGTATAGGGTGGAAATGCCGAGAAGGCCTGGATCTCCGAGATCCTCCTAGCAGAGGTAATGGCCAGGAGGAAAGCCATTTTAATGGATAAGACGTCAATAGGGACCTCTAATAAGGGCTCAAAGGGTCTATCGGTTAGGGCCGTCAAGACCCTGTTCAGGTCCCAAGGAGGGGAAAGAGGTCTAACAGAAGGACAGATTCTGGCAGCGGCAGAAAGAAAACGCTTGACCCACGGGTGGATTGCTAATTGGGAGTCAAAAAAGTAGCTCAAGGCCGACACCTGGACTTTTAAGGTGGAGGCCTTGAGCCCCTTGTCTAAGCCCGCTTGTAAAAAGTCTAAAATCTTAGGGATTTCTGGAAGACTAAATGGATCAGGGCTAGAACCTAGAAAGGAAGAAAAGACATTCCAAACCCTATTATACTTCCTAGCTGTTTAAGTTTTTTTCACTACCTAGAAGGGTGGAAACAACTTTGCTAGAAAGCCCTCTCTTCAACCAGATGTCCCTGTCAATCTCCATACTGCCAATTGAAGAATCCCCGGATTGGGATGCCATACGGGCCCCTGGGATAGTAGATCCTCCCTTGGAGGGATCACCCAGGGAGGGCTTCTGGCTAGGCTTAAGAGGGTGGAGTACCAGACTCTCTTGGCCACTTGGGGGCTACCATGATTATGGTGGCTCCCTCCCTCCGCACTTTCTTCAGAACCTGCGGAATTAGGGAAATAGGCAGGAAGGCATAGCCGAGTTCCTGGCTCCAATCCTGAGCCAGACTGTCTACCGCTGTAGGATTCTCTGTATAATTTAGGGAGAAGAATCTCTTTGTCTTCCTGTTTTTCCGGGTGGCAAAGAGGTCTATAGATGGGGTCCCAAACTTTGTTACAATCTGGGAAAAAATCTCCTCGTTCAGACTCCACTCTGCTTGACTGAGCTGTACTCGGCTTAGAAAGTCGGCCACCGTATTCTCTTTCCCTTTCAAATGTATTGCGGATAAGGTCAGGTTCCTGTCTTCCGCTATTTTGAAAATTTCCTGGCAGAGGAAGATTAGGGATGGTACTTTTGTTCCGCTCTGATGATTTACATAGGCCACTGTCGTTGAATTGCCTGAGTAGAAGACCAACTTCCTGTTGGAGACCTCTGGAACTGCCACCTTTAGTACTCTTTTTACCGCCTTGAGCTCCTTGTAATTTGACGTACAGTCTCTGGTTCTTAAATCCCATCTTCCCTGCCAGTATTTTCCCCCTGAATGAGCTCCCCAACCCCACGGACTGGCATCTGTCGTTATCAACATGGGTTCCATGAAGGACCAAGGCATTTCTACCGAGAGGTTCTTCTCGGACGTCCACCACAGAAGGGAGTACCTTGCTCTGGAGGAGAGATGAAATTTTTCCTCTAGTGTTTGAGGAAGACCATTCCAATTCTTCAAGATGTCCGACTAACGGTCTTGTGTGGATCTGTGCAAATGGTACGGCTGGAATTGTAGCCGTCAGGTGCCCCAGTACTGCCATCGCCTCTCTGATGGAACATAGGAAGGACCGGAAAAGGAACCACACATGCTCTATTGTTGAGGACACTTTCTTCTGAGGGAGGAATGTCTTCTGAGCCGTGGAATCTAGCCGCATTCCTAAAAAGGTGCAAATTTGAGAAGGGGTTAGATAAGACTTCTCCTGATTCATCTTCCATCCCAGATCCTTCAACAGAGAGCACACCAGGACGAGCTCTGTTTGTAACTGCCATGAACAAAAAATCGTCCAGATAAGGTACAACTACTATCCCAGACGATCGAAGGAATGCCACCATCTCCGCCACGACCTTGGTGAAAATTCTCGGGGCTTGAGAGACCCCAAACGGAAGTGCCCTGTATTGCAGGTGTAGAAGTTGGCCCTTTACTTGAACAGCCGTCCTTAAATACTTTTGGGAGGAAGAGTGAATTGGGATGTGATAATAGGCATCCTCTAAGTCTATACTTGCCATCCAGCAACCTTGATATAACAGGTCTAAAGTCAACTTTATAGTTTCCATCCGGAACTTCTTGTATCTCAGGAATTTGTTTAGCCGTTTTAGGTTAAGAATCATCCGAAAAGAACCGTTGGGTTTCTTTATTAAAAAGAGTGGGGAGTAGAACCCCCTGCCCTCCTCCTTCTTTGGCACTTGGCAAACAACCCCTTTGTCCAACAATAACTGAACTTCTCTCTCAAGAACTGTGGACTTTAGAGGATCCTTTGGAGTTGGAGTATGGGTGAAAAAGACTTGGGGATAAGAGCGGAACTCCAACCTGAATCCCTCCGCTATCCCCCCCCCAAAACCCACTTGTTCTGGGTGACGTTTTCCCAAGCCGGGAGAAAGGCAGAGAGTCTTCCCCCAACCTGGAGTCTGGCGTCATTGCTTGTACTTTGGTTTGCTATCCTGGGTTTTAAAAAGGAAGCCGCTAGTTTTTCTTGGAAATCTATCCCTTTCCTTCCTATCATATGGCTTACTCCTCTGTTTTCTAAAGCCCTGCTGGGGCCTACGAAAAAAGGGAGTCTTCTGAGGGACCGGAAAACCTTTTTTCTTGTCGGATGCCTTGTCCAAGATGTCATCCAGGGAGGACCCAAATAATCTATCGGCCTCACACGGAAGGGCACAGAGTCTGGCCTTAGACCCCTGGTCACCCTTCCATGATCTAAGCCAAATAGCTCTTCTGGCCGCATTCGTCATAGCTGAGGATTTGGCGGCAAAGCGCATAACATCCGTAGAAGCATCCGTTAGAAAATCCGCCGCTTTAGCAAAGGTGCGAAGAGAAGCTAAGATTTCCTCCCTAGGCTTCTTCTCTTTAAGATGTGCTTCTAGCTGTTCAATCCACAATCTTAAGGCCCGAGATACCCAAGTGGCTGCAACCGCGGGTCTAAGACAAGTAGCGGAAGTTTCCCACGCCCGTTTTAGGTAAATATCTGCTTTCTTATCTAACGGGTCCGAAAGGCAACCCAGATCATCAAAGGGGAGGGCAGATCTCTTAGCTATCTTAGCGACTGGAGCATCTACCGTAGGGGCCCTATCCCAGCTGGAGGAAACTTTTTCTTCATAAGGATATTTCCTTTTCACCGAGGAGGGTAAGAAAGAAACATTTTCTATCAGGATTTTTCCATTCCCTATTAATGATCGCTTGCATGTTTTCATGAATAGGGAAGACCCTATGTTTTTTAGGGCCTAATGCCTGAAAGGCCTGGTCCGCAACTGATCTAGTCTGCTTAACATCTTCCAACTGCATAGTTGCCCTGACCGCTTTTAGTAATGGTTGCGTATCCTCAGGGGAAAAGAAGGATCTCCCTGAATAATCTTTATCCGAAGAGTCCGATAGTTGTCCGGATTCTTCGCCATCGTCGGATGAATCCAATTCAATACTGTCATACTCCGTATCCCTCCCTGGTCTATCTGGGGACCTCGCATGGCCTTTACTGAATGCTTTAAAGGATGCCTTGGTAATAGACTTCATGGACTTTGTGAGGGTCTGGGATTGTTCTGCTACCAGCTTATCTATACATGTTGAGCATAACGCTTTCTGATAAGATGCAGATAGGGATGTTTTACATTCCGCACATTCCCTGTGCTTTGTCTTAGAAGACGATTTTTTAGGTGGCTTAGGGATCTAAAGGGAGACAATCATATGAAACACCACATTAGAAATAAAAAGGAACGCTCTCACCCATTGAAGCTTTTTCCTTATCCTCAGACCAATACCGGACTTGGAGGCCTCAAGGGTTCCTGGGGTTCAGCGCGTCCTTCTGTAGACTCCGACATGATGCAAACCGGGATCGCTACGCGGAACATCCAATTTTGTGCCCCAGCTGGCTGCCTGAACCTGCCGCCGTGATTTGTAGTTTAAAAAACGCGCTCCGGCCTCTACTTTCGGGTCCTGCAGGGCTGAAGCTCCGCCCCCCCCCGCCGACATCATCCTCAGGAGACGGCCCCGCGCATGCGCATAGGCGCACGGACGCGATCTTGGGACCGGGGAGGGGGCAGGCGCAGGCAGACTTATGGGGAGCGGCTTCCGGCACGGCAACAGAACTACCGCTCCCCAGGGATAGGCCTTCCCGCGGCTACAGCCACAGACCTTCCCCAGCTTCACTGGTGTCTTGGAGGTACGTCTTCAGCATCAGCTGCTTCTCAGGATCTCCCATCCGGAGGACAGGAAACCTGAACTGGTGTTGGGTGGAGGTGTGTCCTTTTTTATCTTCTCAGGTTTCCTGTCCTGATGGGAGGTCCTGAGTCGCACAGGATGCAGTCATGGGTGAGGGGAAAAAAGCTTAATCTCCCTCCTACCTGAGATCTGGAGTCATTGCTTTGATGGCTCTGTATTCTTTGTAGAGAACAAGTACCCTCTACTCTTCTGGTTTTTTTCCCCTTGACCAGCCTGAATCTCTATTCGTTTTCTTCGTTTGAAAGGGATTTCCTTTTTTAACTCTCCGAAAGGGAAATTTCCTTTTCCCGGGGTCCCTGGGAAAGGTTTTCTTTGAGTCTGAAGCCTTCTCTAGGATAGATTCTAAATCCTCACCAAATAATAAATTACCATGAAAAGGCAAGGTACATAACTTCAGTTTTGAACTGAACTCACCCGACCAGGACTTTAACCAGAGGGATCTCCTTGCTACGACTGCTAACCCAGTAGCCTTAGCAGCTATCCTGATTCCACAGCTTTAATTAAGAGCGGAAAGGAATCTTTTAGACTATCATATGTATTACCGGTCTTTAGTAAGGATTGCGTGAGCCATTTTAGTGACCTGGATACTGATGTTGCAGCTAGGTTTGGTTTAACCACCTCCCGACCGCCTAACGCGCCGATGCGTCCGGGAGGTGGTTGATTTGTTCCTCCTGGACGCATCGGCGCGTCATCTCGCGATACCCGAGATTTCCTGTGAACGCGCGCACGCAGGCGCGCGCGCTCACAGGAACAGAAGGTAAGCGAGTGGATCTCCAGCCTGCCAGCGGCGATCGCTCGCTGGCAGGCTGGAGATGTGATTTTTTTTTAACCCCTAAAGGTATATTAGACGCTGTTTTGATAACAGCGTCTAATATACCTACTACCTGGTCCTCTGGTGGTCCCTTTTGTTAGGATCGACCACCAGAGGACACAGGTAGGTCAGTGAAGTCGCACCAAACCCTACACTCCACCCCCCACCCCCCCCTGTCACTTATTAACCCCTTATAAACCCCTGATCACCCCATATAAACTCCCTGATCACCCCCCCTGTCATTGATCACCCCCCTGTAAGGCTCCATTCAGACATTTTTTTGGCTCAAGTTAGCGGAAATATATATTTTTTTGGTTTGTTTTTTCTTACTAAGTCTCATATTCCACTAACTTGTGTCAAAAAATAAAATCTCACATGCACTCGCCATACCCCTCACGGAATCCAAATGCGTAAACATTTTTAGACATTTATATTCCAGACTTCTTCTCACGCTTTAGGGCCCCTAAAAAGCCAGGGCAGTATAAATACCCCACATGTGACCCCATTTCGGAAAGAAGACACCCCAAGGTATTCCGTGAGGGGCATATTGAGTCCATGAAAGATTGAAATTTTTGTCCTAAGTTAGCGGAAAGTGAGACTTTGTGAGAAAAAAAACAAAACAAAAAAAAATCAATTTCCGCTAACTTATGCAAAAAAAAAATAATTCGATGAACTCGCCAGGCCCCTCATTGAATACCTTGGGGTGTCTTCTTTCCAAAGTGGGGTCACATGTGGGGTATTTATACTGCCCTGGCTTTTTAGGGGCCCTAAAGCGTGAGAAGAAGTCTGGGATCCAAATGTCTAAAAATGCCCTCCTAAAAGGAATTTGGGCACCTTTGCGCATCTAGGCTGCAAAAAAGTGTCACACATCTGGTATCGCCGTACTCAGGAGAAGTTGGGCAATGTGTTTTGGGGTGTCATTTTACATATACCCATGCTGGGTGAGAAAAATATCTTGGTCAAATGCCAACTTTGTATAAAAAAAATGGGAAAAGTTGTCTTTTGCCAAGATATTTCTCTCACCCAGCATGGGTATATGTAAAATGACACCCCAAAACACATTCCCCAACTTCTCCTGAGTACGGCGATACCAGATGTGTGACACTTTTTTGATGCCAAGGTGGCAAAGGGGCACATATTCCAAAGTGCACCTTTCGGATTTCACCGGTCATTTTTTACAGATTTTGATTGCAAAGTACTTCTCACACATATGGGCCCCTAAATTGCCAGGGCAGTATAACTACCCCACAAGTGACCCCATTTTGGAAAGAAGACACCCCAACGTATTCTGTGAGGGGCATGGTGAGTTCCTAGAATTTTTTATTTTTTGTCGCAAGTTAGTGGAATATGAGACTTTGTAAGAAAAAAAAATAAAATAAAAAAATCATCATCATTTTCCGCTAACTTGTGACAAAAAATAAAAAGTTCTATGAACTCACTATGCCCATCAGCGAATACCTTAGGGTGTCTACTTTCCGAAATGGGGTCATTTGTGGGGTTTTTCTACTGTTTGGGCATTGTAGAACCTCAGGAATCATGACAGGTGCTCAGAAAATCAGAGCTGTTTCAAAAAGCGGAAATTCACATTTTTGTACCATAGTTTGTAAACGCTATAACTTTTACCCAAACCATTTTTTTTTTTGCCCAAACATTTTTTTTTCATCAAAGACATGTAGAACAATAAATTTGGCGAAAAATTTATATATGGATGTCGTTTTTTTTGCTAAATTTTACAGCTGAAAGTGAAAAATTTCATTTTTTTGCAAAAAAAATCGTTACATTTTGATTAATAACAAAAAAAGTAAAAATGTCAGCAGCAATAAAATACCACCAAATGAAAGCTCCATTAGTGAGAAGAAAAGGAGGTAAAATTCATTTGGGTGGTAAGTTGCATGACCGAGCGATAAACGGTGAAAGGAGTGTAGTGCCGAAGTGTAAAAAGTGCTCTGGTCATGAAGGGGGTTTCAGCTAGCGGGGCTGAAGTGGTTAAACAGGGCAGCACAAGCTTCCCATGTCTTTTTTAGAGTCTGATCCGTCTTCTTATCCATGGGATCCCTTAATGATCCCATATCCTCAAACGGTAAGGCATTTGGACCTTTCACTAATTTAGATAGGGAAACGTCTATCTTAGGACAAGTCGTTAACAGGTCCTCATCTTCCTTAGAAAAAGGGAGTCATCGTCTTATTGTCTTAGGAATGAAGAATTTTTTATCCGGGGACCTCCATTCCCTTTTAACTAGATTGTGCATATTTTTATGCACCGGAAAACCTCGGTTAGACCTCTGTTCAAATCCACTAAACATTTAATCGTGGACTGATCTGTGAACCTTTTCCTCAGAAAGATCCATAGTTGCCCTAACCGCTTTAATTAATTCTCTGGTATCCTCTGATGAAAAAAGGAAATTTTTAAATTCTGAATCGGATCCAGAAGAATCTTCGGACCCTAGTTCTCCTGATTCTGAATCTACCTCTAGGTCTGAATCAGACGTTTTTGTCGCTGTTCCCTGCACATGTTGGGAGCAGGAAGGAATTACCGAGAGATCGGACATAGCAGCCCCGATTTCTTCTCCGATTGTATTTTTAAGTTCTTCTTTTAAAGAATGAACTAATTCTTTAGAAATATTGTCAGTACATTTTTTACAGACTTTCCTAGTAGAGGAATCTGAACGTTTAACAGAACAAATACTGCACTTTTTTGCCCTCTGACTAGTTTTAGCTTTCCGAGCAACCTCTTTCGCACTAGGTGCAGCTCCCTGAGTGGCATCCATAGCTCCACTTGGATCCAGCATGTTTAGGGTAAAAAGGTACTTTCTTTCCCCTTTAAATAGTTTTTACCTTAAGACCTCAGATCAGAGGACAACCTTCGTCATAATCTTGCGCAATTTTGAATCTCCCGCCGCCGCCGGCATGCGATCCACCGCCGGAAGCATGCCGTGGAACGCATGGAGCGCGTCCACTTCCGGTGACTACACTGCGCACCGGCCATGCCGGATCGCAGTGTGGAGCTTAGGTGACTGACCGGAGGGACTCCATGAGTGTCCGCCCCACGTGGACCTGTCTTACCTGCTGCTGGGCGCAGGCAGAGACATGACTCCAGCGCCCATTTCCCCAACTAGGGTTCTGACTCTGCTGCCTCCTCACATGGTAATCCTTCTTCATGGTCAGCGACCATAAGAGAAACCCTATCTCCTACCTGGAGGGACAGGAAGACACTGAGGAGGAGCCAGAGGAGAGTCAAATTTATACTTCCTGTCCCTACCATCTCTCATGGTATGCAGGCATGAAGGATGAAAGGGAAAAAAGTGCTTAAATTGTGGGGTGCTTTGTGAGAGGCAACCCTTGTGAAAATGAATAATATGGTGCATTAAATGTTTGTTGGCTTAAAGTGCTCACTACACCCCTCGAAAGTTCATTGAGTGGTGTAGTTTCCAAAATGGGGTCACTTCTGGGGTGTTTCTACTGTAGGCAGGGGCATTCTGTCTGCATCCAGCAGTTCTGGAGCATTCTGGCAGGCTGTTCTCTGCTGGAAGAGCCTGTCAGAATCAATAACTCAGATGTGAAAGTACCCTAATACAGGTCCATATATCTTACATCCAGTGACATCTCCTTTGATGTAGATTTCTTTCAGACCACACAGTCATTACTTCTTTCAGCCATCTCTTCTCTCTGCAGAGTTTGACAGACAGACATCTTAGTTTCATAGTTTACCATCATCCTTCCACCTTCTTGAACACCCCATTCTGCCACCCCCAATACTGTGCCCGCTGTGCTCCCTATACTAGGTACAGATAGTTCCCCTTCAATAATTATTGGCACACAGTCTCCTAAAAAATAACTGCGCCCAGGAAACAGTGTCCCTAACACTAATAGTGTAAACATAATGTTCCCCAAAAATAATTGTGCTAAGCTGATACCGTGACAGGGTGCCCCCCCCCCCCCACAGTAATAGTGCTCCCTAAAGCCCCACCAATATAAATAATTATCTACCAGACAACATAATAATAGTAATAATTCTCATACTAGTATTCATAGTTCCTAAACTTTAATAAAGCCCACCATAATGCTCCCTGTAGTAATAATTATCTTTATAAATGTGTAACAGTAGAAAAATTCCCCTTATAATGTGCCCCAATACATAAAATGCCCCCTGTAGAGCCAATGTCCCAATAGTGCCCTCAATGTGTGCCAATGCCCCCCTACTGTGTGTCCCAAAACCCTCTTAGTGTACCTAGTTGAGCCAAGGTCCCCATAGTGCCCCATAATTTGTGCCAGTATAAAATACTCCTATATCGTGCCATGATAGTGCGCTTCCCATTGTTCCCATGGTGCCTGACATAATGTGCAAGTACAAAATGACCCCATAATGTGTGCCAGTATAATGCCCCTATATAATGACCTCACTAGTGCTCCTATCCCCCCATTCTCTATAGTGCCCTTCATGTCTGCTAGTATACAAGATAGGGCCCCAGAAGATGCCCCCATAGTGCTCCTCTCTTCTCCATAGTGCCCCATGTGTGCCAGTATACAAGATAGGGTGCCCATAGTGCTCCCATGTGTGTCAGTATATAAGATAGGGCCCCCCATAGTGCCCTTCCATGTATGTCAGTATTTAAAATAGGGCCCACATAGTGCTCCTCCTCCTCCATAGTGCCCCCCCCATGTGTGCCAGTACATAAGATAGGGCCCCTAGTCGATGCCCTGATAAGTGCCAGATAGGGCCCCTAGCAAAGTGTAAATTAAAAAAAATAAACACATACTTACCGCTGTCAGAGATGCCTCTTCCGGCCTGTGTCCCGCGCTGTACAGCTCAGCCAGCGCTCTGTGCTGGCCTCCTATAGGCCTGCAGCCTATGAGAGGACCGGGGAAGGGAGACGCCTCTCCCCTATCCCGCCGATACAGATGAAAATAGAGAGAGGAGTGCTTCCACAATGGAAGCGCTCATCTCGCCTTGCCGCCGGTAAGAATGGGCCCCCTCCCGAATTAGGCCCCTGTGCAGCTGAACCGGCTGCACAGGCAGTATTGTCCGCCCCCGACTGTAGGGGTACCTCAGGGTCTCTTCAAATTCGACATGGTACCCAAAAACCATTCCAGCAAAATCTGACCTCAACATACCATATGGCGCTTCTTCAAAGCCCTGCCATGTACCCATAGCGCTTAGACCACATACAGGGTGTTTCTGTAAAGTGCAGAATCAGGGTAATAAATATTAAAAGGGTTGTTTCACTTCAGTGAATGGTAATTATCATGTAGAGAAAGTTAATACAAGGCACTTATTAATTTATTGTGATTGATCAATTCTTCCATCCCATTATACACTACTCGTTTCCATAGTTACGATCAGTGGTGGCCATGCTTGCAAACTATAAGAGAAAAAGCACCAGCCTGTGTGCGCTACCATGGTCCTGACCACTAAAAAGGTGCAAGCACAGTCACCTTAAGGGCTTTAATATGTTTGCTTTTCAAACCTGAGAGTCTGCAACATTATAATTGAAAATAAACTTTTACTGAGTCTACATTCAAAAAATAACAATTCTGGTCTTTGAAGTCCAGGAGGCAGTCCTACCAGTGATTGACACCTATCTCTGTATACACAGTCATAGAGGGAAGGCTGTCAGCTACTGAAATGACAGTCTCCTGGAAAGACCATAAATGAGCAGGAACACACAGTGGCGGAAATAATTATTTGACCCCTCACTGATTTTGTAAGTTTGTCCAATGACAAAGAAATGAAAAGTCTCAGAACAGTATCATTTCAATGGTAGGTTTATTGTAACAGTGGCAGATAGCACATCAAAAGGAAAATCGAAAAAATAACTTTAAATAAAAGATAGCAACTGATTTGCATTTCATTGAGTGAAATAAGTATTTGAACCCCTACCAACCATTAAGAGTTCTGGCTCCCACAGAGTGGTTAGACACTTCTACTCAATTAGTCACCCTCATTAAGGACACCTGTCTTAACTAGTCACCTGTATAAAAGACACCTGTCCACAGAATCAATCAATCAAGCAGACTCCAAACTCTCCAACATGGGAAAGACCAAAGAGCTGTCCAAGGATGTCAGAGACAAAATTGTAGACCTGCACAAGGCTGGAATGGGCTACAAAACCATTAGCAAGAAGCTGGGAGAGAAGGTGACAACTGTTGGTGCGATTGTTCGAAAATGGAAGGAGCACAAAATGACCATCAATCGACCTCGCTCTGGGGCTCCACGCAAGATCTCACCTCGTGGGGTGTCAATGGTTCTGAGAAAGGTGAAAAAGCATCCTAGAACTACACGGGAGGAGTTAGTTAATGACCTCAAATTAGCAGGGACCACAGTCACCAAGAAAACCATTGGAAACACATTACACCGCAATGGATTAAAATCCTGCAGGGCTCGCAAGGTCCCCCTGCTCAGGAAGGCACATGTGCAGGCCCGTCTGAAGTTTGCCAATGAACACCTGAATGATTCAGAGAGTGACTGGGAGAAGGTGCTGTGGTCTGATGAGACCAAAATAGAGCTCTTTGGCATTAACTCAACTCGCTGTGTTTGGAGGAAGAAAAATGCTGCCTATGACCCCCAAAACACCGTCCCCACCGTCAAGCATGGGGGTGGAAACATTTTGCTTTGGGGGTGTTTTTCTGCTAAGGGCACAGGACAACTTATTCGCATAAACGGGAAAATGGACGGAGCCATGTATCGTGAAATCCTGAGCGACAACCTCCTTCCCTCTGCCAGGAAACTGAAAATGGGTCGTGGATGGGTGTTCCAGCACGACAATGACCCAAAACATACAGCAAAGGCAACAAAGGAGTGGCTCAAGAAGAAGCACATTAAGGTCATGGAGTGGCCTAGTCAGTCTCCGGACCTTAATCCAATCGAAAACCTATGGAGGGAGCTCAAGCTCAGAGTTGCACAGAGACAGCCTCGAAACCTTAGGGATTTAGAGATGATCTGCAAAGAGGAGTGGACCAACATTCCTCCTAAAATGTGCGCAAACTTGGTCATCAATTACAAGAAACGTTTGACCTCTGTGCTTGCAAACAAGGGTTTTTCCACCAAGTATTAAGTCTTTTTTTGTTAGAGGGTTCAAATACTTATTTCACTCAATGAAATGCAAATCAGTTGCTATCTTTTATTTAAAGTTATTTTTTCGATTTTCCTTTTGATGTGCTATCTGCCACTGTTACAATAAACCTACCATTGAAATGATACTGTTCTGAGACTTTTCATTTCTTTGTCATTGGACAAACTTACAAAATCAGTGAGGGGTCAAATAATTATTTCCTCCACTGTAAATGTATAAAATACAAATTTTACTGAATAATTTCCCCAAAAAACTATCAGTCTGCTCAGCTCCTCCTGCTCTATAACATGTTGGCTTCAACTCAGATACCATGTTCAACCTGACAGGCTCCCTTTAAATTAAGTTTTCTGAGTTCTAGATGCTGTAGTGAGGAATAATCCTCTGGATAGGTCAGCAATATTACATTGTTGGGGGTCCAACACCTGGCACCCCCATCGATCAGCTTTTCTCCACAGCTGCTGGGCAATGAAACACATAGTGGATGGAGCCAGAAGCAGAAATGTCCATCTGTTATGTAATGGCCTTTTCGGGTTACTGCATTAATTATTTTTATTCAATCCAGTTTATTAATAAAGACATCAATTTAATTGTGATTAATAACCTGCAACACTAGATTCTGAAAAGCACCAATGTCACACCAGACTGCATGGTCTCGAAGTTTATTTAAAAGATGGTTACTTAGTACATGACAAATCACTTTTTTTTTTTTATAATTCATCAGAAACTGCTAAATTAAAACACAATTGTTCCCATTGTGTACCATTTCATTATGGTAATCAATTATAATTTTTTTTTTTTACTTAAAACAGTCAATTATTAACAGTTATGGTCAAGTGTTACTTTGCTTTACACTAGATATCAATCTTGCATTGTAGAATTTACTTGTTACATGTTATTGCACCTCTTAAGCCTAGCTTCAGAATTTAGTGACTTTCTAAACATCTTAAATAATGAAAATATCGCTTAAAAAGTCTTCTGTACTAGAGTAATTAAAAAAACCCAAGTCCTGAGAGTGTTACAAAAGTTATATACGGTCACTCACTCCTAGACCATCATAAGCGGCTACACTGCAGTCACCCTATACTACAAGTTATTGCCAAAGTCCCAGAACTGGCTTATGTACGACAGAGGTCACTAGAACTTCCTTCTGACTAATGGAAATAACTATGAAGATGTTGAAACCTGCCAAGCTGTGATCTGCTGATGTCATAGCTTCATAATAAAGTGTAAAAAACATTGTCCTGTTCCAGGCAAAGGTATAGCAATTCAGAAGTGATAGAAAGAAGAATTGAGTATTACCACCGATCTACATCTACTGGATTCATCATTTATTTGCATTAACCAGTGAACCTTTTTTTTTCTTTTTAGCTGGAGTGGATTTATGCATGTGACAAACACTGACTCAGCAATAACTAGATCTACCCTACTCAACTGTTGTACAGAATATAGATTCTAAAGGGGTTCTCTGGTTTCTAGATATTGATGACTTATCCTCCAAAGAGGTCATCACTTTTAGATGGGTAGGGATCAAACACTCACTAACCCCAACACTCATTTCAGAAGCTGCCGGCATCAGAAAGTAAACAGTGGAAGGAGCTGGAAGCAGAAGGCTCCTTCCGCTGTGTGATGGCTGCGCCATTTGAGTCGAGGTGCAGTACATGAGAACGGCCACCACACAGCAAGATGGAGCCTTTTGCTTCCTGCTCCGTCCACTGTGATTTTGCTGGTGCTGGCACCTGCAGAAAATGATTGATCGTGGGGGAGCTAGGTGTCAAATGCCCACCGATCTGATTGTGAGAACTAATTTTAAGGTCATGCGTCTTCTTTTAATTATCTTCGTGCATATTAAAATAAAAATGGAATAACACTGCACTAGGCCTTAATATATATAAAAAAAAATTAAAATATTACTGTTCTGGGTCTACAGCTCCAATGCAGATTGTGCGCCGGCATGGCAAGACAGCAAACAAACTGTGTAGTCTAATCCAGCCACCATATTATACACTTCTCCATCTCCTCTACTTCTGGCTAACCTATCAACTGTAGTACAGGGAACAAATGGAAGAAAGCTTAAAACAGCAGGATTAGGCCTTATTCACATGTCAGAGTCCATTTTGTGGACTGAAAAACTGCGACGGTTTTGCATCTGCAAAGGTTAGACTTCAGAATGGGTGTCCGTTTTTCAATGTGGCTAATCCATCCTTTTTTTTCTTTCCAAAAGTAGCGCATGCTCATGTTTTCCTGTAGTCCGGAGGTCCATGGAAAAACACAAACACCTGAATATAGGGGAGGGGAGGGGGGGGGGGGTATGTATTACTGTACAGTGGTTTACACCAGTCTATCATATCTCTTGTGCTGTTGGAGGATGCACCCAATTTATGACGAGGCACAATTAGGTGTGTCCTCTGGCAGTCTGTGCACCTAGACTAAATCAACAGAAGTTCAGACCTGTTGAAAATGACAGTCTTCTTTTAGGCCAGAAAGCTGGCCTAAAAGAAGGTTTTTGCCAGGACCACTTGCTCTGTCCTCATCATGTCCATTTTGTGGGAAAGTGGCAAGGGTGGCATAGAAATGCCACTTGAGCCTAGATATAGGCACAATACTGTTTAAAAAAGCGCAAACAAAGTATGCAGGTTTTGTTACGCCAAAGAACTGGCATGGAGGGGAGGGGGGAAATGATAAATTGCCCCCATAAAATCAAGTGGATCTGTGTACTGTCCATGGAGAAGATGAACAGCACACAGATGGGAACCACTGGCAGTAAGCCCTTACACTACAAAGAATTTGATGTCTGTTGCGATGGAAATGAATAATCTAAACGGGAGCTGTACAAACAAAACTGAAGACCTATTGCAAAGCTGATTTTTTTTTTATTCATTGGGACAATAAATAAAATAAAAAAAAGTTGAGGCCGTTTGTGCTCTTGAAGTTTTTTGTCAAACTTCTTTAAAACTCCACTTTAAGTATGAAAACGCAGTTTGACTGCAGTTCACATCAAATCCTACCCCATCAGCCACCACACACAATCTCTGGGATCGAGGATCTTAAGGATGTGAGTAGTTCTTGTTCTGGCATCCTTTACGCTTTTGCCGGCAGAAAATTTATTTTGTTCAGTAAAGTACAATAACCCTTGCTCAGTCCATGTAAAAGGTCTACACAGGGCAGCAACGCATAGCTACAAAAATTAAGACTTGAAATATATAGTGGATGCAAAGAGAAGAAGCAGGTCTAATAAACCTCTTTTGTATCCACTCCTGAATATAAAATAAAACTACCAAACGGCATATGTGCTTTCTGCCCAAGGTCTCCACCAGAGCTTCTCCATATAGCTCAGCTTCTGGTAACCTGGGAAATGGGATATTGGCGGTTACTACTACATTTAATGGAGTTAAATGGAGTTAGGTTTAAGTCATAAGCCTACGCTTTAGTGAAAGAAAGAAAAATATGCATTTACACCTTTTTATAATTCTGACAAATATACAAAACTTTCCTGTAAAGCTGTAGAACTGTAATACAGTTTAAGTGCCTTTAAAGATCATTATACTAAACATAGGCCAAAAACAAATAACAGCAGTTTTTATTTTTTTATTTGTGGAGTTTTATACTTGGAGACTGTTTCCTTTTTCACATAGGTACATTTATACCTAATTGTATATCCTACAATGATCCTTAACTGCCCTAAAATATAATTTATATTAATTTCTGTATATATAACTATAATTAAATCGTAAGGTTTAAAGGTTATACACAACTAATAAAATATTCTCCGATTGTGCTGATTTTAAACACATGTAAAAAAAATGTTTAGAAGACAAAAAAAAGAATAAATCATCCTCAGCAGCACAAGTATGTAGGAATATATAAGTATACATATATATCTTAATTTACATATTTATCCACTTTCCTATTTTAGGCAACATAGCATTCAATTGATGAACAATTGTGTTAATCATTTAAGGCATCAGTGCGTGAAGGGCAAAAACAGGGAAAGAAAAAAAAAATATATATATTAAAATAAAAAATAAAATAAAAAAAAATAAATATAAACTGCTCAAAGCATCACAGTGGCACATCTTTAAAGCATTGCACATTTCATTTGCCGGCCACTACTCTTACCTAATACATGACACTGGTATCCACTTTCAGTGCTAGTGCAGGACAATGAGTTGAAAGAGTCCACAGGGTTAAATGATACAAAGTAAAGAGTTCAAAGAACAAATTTGACTTCACTTTTCAGAAGGTCGTTAACTGTACTAAACCGGTCAGGTAATAGTCTCATTTTGACAGTTCCATCTGCACCACAAGAAAATATGTGATTAGCCGGCCCAGTTTCTATCTGCATCACGCCTGTTCCGATATTTCTGAAGATGGATTGACGCGCATGTTCATTGAGGAAAGTGTGCATCAGTCCAAAAGTACTCAGGCTCCAGACCTACAACAGAAGAAGCATAGCCTTTTTTTTATTCCATGTATGTCACATCAATGCCTATCTAGGGTACTGCAGCAACCTTAGTCTTTTCTATATTTGAATTGGTCATTATTAATTGGTGATACTTCCTGTAAATGAAAATATAGCTCATTTTGTATTTACCACACACGAGGTTGTCCTACGAAAAATATTCTGCAGTTTACAAAACCCGCACCTGGATCTGAATACTTTTGTAATTGCATGTAATTACAAATGTTGCATAGCCGCTGAGTTATTCAATACAATGCATGTGTACAGCGCCACTTGCTGTTTGTTTTTTCTTATTTCTTTGTCCTGCTCACTCAGAAGACCACACATGCTCAGTTTCATCCTTTATCTGCCTCCTGAGTTGTGATAGGGAGAGCATGGACACGCCTTCTGAGCTGTGATAGGGAGAGCATGGACACGCCCCCTGAGTTGTGATAGGGAGAGCATGGACACGCCCCCTGAGTTGAGATAGGGAGAGCATGGACACGCCCCTTGAGCTGTCAGCTTAATAAAAATCTAGCAGAACAATGAATGTGGAGATCCCTGGATCCATGTGAGGTATAGGGCTGGTTGGTTTGTTAGAAAGGTATTGTCATGTACTATATGAGGAATGACTCATTTTTTACATTAGTCATGGGATAACCTCTTTAAGGAATTTCCATTCTCATATTTGTCACCAAATATACCACATGTACATAATATGTCTACATGAAAACGTTAAGTGAAGCACTTGACTTTTCGTACCTTTTTTTTTTTTTTTTTTAACAGTATTTTAAACAAGTCTAAAAGTTACAGGCTGGACAACCCCACAAGAGCAAGCCTGGTGCAGTCACTGAGCCAGCAAGGCATCCTGGAAGAGTTGCTGGCAGATTTTAGCTCTAAAGTCTACAGAATGCAGCTATTTGAGGGATGACTATAATAAAAGCTGTAAACGAAGATCAGTACAAGATGAGCACGACTGATGTATATGGATACCCAACTAAACGTTGGTGTTTATAGTGAACATATACTTTTAAAGGTCTTCCTAAAACATTGTGATTAGAGATGAGCAAATTGAAGCTTACGAAGTGGAATTCGATCTGAATTTGAGGAAAAATTTGATTCTCACAAAATCCAAATTTCCTCACGCTTCGTGGTAACAAATTGCATTTTTTCCTAAAATGGCTGCTGCACGTATTAGGACATGGAGCAAAGAACTCTGGGAGCGAGGGATCACACACAATGCCATGCATGCAGCCAGCCAATCAGCAGCCAGCCAATCAGCCTCAGACATTTTCCAGTGTACTTAGTGCAAGAAGAGACGTCAGCAGGCGTTAGGGACAGTGATAGGAAAGACTTTAAAAACTGAATAGAAGTTCAGGGAAAGATCATTAGAAGTGTAGGGAAAGGACAGGGAAAAATTATTCCATACTATAAAAGGAGAACAGGGTTCAGTAGGGCAGTTTACAGCCTGGGTAATCGGAACAATCCTATTACACCTTGCTGCACTGACTGCGGATCCAAATTGCCATTATACTGCTGTTATCAGGTTTGCAATAGATGATACCTCTGTAATTCCGGCAAACCTTTCTTGTTATTGAAGTGCTGTGTGATACAGCATTTAACAGGATGTATTAGGCTACTTTCACACTAGCGTTCGATCGGATCCGTTCTGAACGGATCCGATCATAATAATGCAGACGGAGGCTCCGTTCAGAACGGATCCGTCTGCATTATTTTTAGCATATAACAGCTAAGTGTGAAAATAGCCTCGTACGGATCCGTCCAGACTTTCAATGTAAAGTCAATGGGGGACGGATCCGCCTGAAGATTGAGCCATATTGTGGCATCTTCAAACGGATCCGTCCCCATTGACTTACATTGTAAGTCTGGACGGATCCGCACGGATCCGCACGGCCAGGCGGACACCCGAACGCTGCAAGCAGCGTTCAGCTGTCCGTCTGTCCGTGCGGAGGCGAGCGGAGCGGAGGCTGAACGCCGCCAGACTGATGCAGTCTGAGCGGATCCGCTCCATTCAGACTGCATCAGGGCTGGACAGCTGCGTTCGGGTCCGCTCGTGAGCCCCTTCAAACGGAGCTCACGAGCGGACCGACGAACGCTAGTGTGAAAGTAGCCTTACTAGGAAATATTTGTACGTGTTCTTAGCCGTTCAGCGGTGCAGTTATATGTTCTAAAGCCTTTTTTGTGGTGTATTAGTGGGGGGAAAAAGGCTTGTTAGTTATTGTGCGGTGAAGTGACAAAATTACAGCCTTTTTTTGGGGTGTATTAATTTCCTTCCGATTTATATGATCTAACAGTATGTCAGACCGATAAGTTACAGGCCCTGCACAGGGGAGGGGCAGAGTCCTAAATGTTTCTGGCGCAGGAACAGGTCGCAGCAGAGTAAGAGGGCGTGGCGGCAGGGGTCACTTTAAGAGGCTGAGCCATCGGTGTCGTGTCTTGACCAGTAACCCAGCAGTGCTTGAATGGTTAACTCTGTCATCCACTTCGTCCCAAGTGACCTCAGACATCCCCAGCCAAGAGTTGGTGCGTTAGTCAGACACAACCCTTAGTTGGCATGGCCCAGGAGCAGGCCCTGTGCCCTCACCTTTCCTCAACCTGCCTCTGTCCTTTTCTGTTCCCTCAGCCAGAGAAGTATTATATGCTGCGGGCTCAGCTCCACTATACAGCAAGGACAAGCTACTAGATGACAGTCAGCAGCTACTGCCCAGCCAAGATCTGGAGGAGACATCCGCTGCTTCTTCCAGTAGGCGGGCAAGTAGTGATGAGGAGAGTGGAGTGGGAGCTGGTGTTGCAAGCGGTCAGGCTCCTGGCTTAGAGACCGTTGAGAAAGACATCAGTGACGTGCAGACAGTACTCAATGATGATGTAGCCAATCACAATTGGGAGTCGGGTGACTAAGTGGCTTCATCATCATCGGGAGAAGAGGGTGGCAGCTTGCGCGTGAGGCAGCGGCTGACCCAGCAAGTCGGTAGCGTGGCCGGGAGTCAGCAGTGGGAGGTCAGGAGCCAAACATGCCCGGGGTAGACCACCCGCTTCGCAGGGGCCTACCTGCCCAGAAAGTAGTGGGACAGGGGTTCACAGAGGCAGTGGCCATAGCAGTCAGTGCGGAGTGTTGGGGGTAAAATTACCTATTCGGCAGTGTGGCAGTTTTTCATTAAGCTGCTGGAGGAGGTGAACATGGCCATTTGCCGAATCTGTAGGCAGAAGGTGAAGCATGGCCATTGTGCCAATGTTGGCACCACGGCCCTGCGTCAACATATGCTGCGTCGCCATAAAGTGGCCTAGGAGAAACATGGCTACGATGTAGTGGTCCAGCCTGCCGCAACAACCACTGGCATGCGCCCGATTTCAGGCAGTCAAGGCTTCACCACCTCACCTGAAGGGAGCTGTCTGTCCTTCCCATCATCTACTGGTCCTGATGCTCCTCCTCCATGTCGCTCATTTCATCAGCAGTCGATCACCGAAGAGATTGCCAAGAGACAGCAATACGCGTGTGTTCATCCTATGGAATGTACTGTACCTCCCTTTCCAAGTGGTGGACTCTGCACCTTTCACAGAAATGATGGCTTGTGCCGAACGGAGGTGGAGTGTCCCAAGCAGTCATTTCTTTGCCAAAAAGGCAGTACCAGCCCTGCACAAACATGTCGAACAGAAGGTGGGCCAGTCCTTGAGCCCGTCCCTGTCTGCCAAAGTGCACGGCAGAGCCGACGTGTGGAGTTTTTACTACGGTCAGGGACAATACATGTCCTTTACGGCTCCTGACATCCGAATTGTCACCATTCGGCAGATGGATGACTTCTGGCTCTCCACCTTGTTGGACCCTCGCTACCGGTCCAAAATGGGGGCCTTTATTTATTTATTTTTTAACACCTGCTGAGAGGGAGGACAAACTGAACTACTATAGAGACATCATAAGTAGTCAGTTGGCTGCTGCCTATCCGCACCATTGTCCATCCTCTTGCAGGTCTGACCGGGTGGGCCTTCTGTGCTCTTGTTCCACTGCCATGGCGGGGTAGAAACATATAGAAACATAGAATGTGTCGGCAGATAAGAACCATTTGGCCCATCTAGTCTGCCCAATATATCTGAATCCTATGAATAGCCCCGGCCCTATCTTATATGAAGGATGGCCTTATGCCTATCCCATGCATGCTTAAACTCCTTCACTGTATTTGCAGCTACCACTTCTGCAGGAAGGCTATTCCATGCATCCACTACCCTCTCAGTAAAGTAATACTTCCTTATATTACTTTTAAACCTCTGCCCCTCTAATTTAAAACTGTGTCCTCTTGTGGTAGTTTTTCTTCTTTTAAATATGCTCTCCTCCTTTACCGAGTTGATTCCCTTTATGTATTTAAAAGTTTCTATCATATCCCCTCGGTCTCTTCTTTCTTCCAAGCTATACATATTAAGGTCTTTTAACCTTTCCTGGTAAGTTTTATCCTGCAATCCATGGACCAGTTTAGTAGCTCTTCTCTGAACTCTCTCTAGAGTATCTATATCCTTCTGGAGATATGGCCTCCAGTACTGCGCACAATACTCCAAGTGAGGTCTCACCAGTGTTCTGTACAGCGGCATAAGCACTTCACTCTTTCTACTGCTTATACCTCTCCCTATACATCCAAGCATTCTGCTTGCATTTCGTGCTGCTTTATTACATTGTCTTCCCACCTTTAAGTCTTCTGAAATAATTACTCCTAAATCCCTTTCCTCAGATACTGAGGTCAGGACTGTGTCGAATATTCTATATTCTGCCCTTGGGTTTTTACGCCCCAGGTGCATTATCTTGCACTTATCCACATTAAATTTCAGTTGCCAGAGTTCTGACCATTCTTCTAGTTTTCCTAAGTCCTTTTCCATTTGGCGTTTCCCTCCAGGAACATCAACCCTGTTACATATCTTTGTGTCATCAGCAAAAAGACAAACCTTACCATCGAGGCCTTTTGCAATATCACTTATGAAGATATTAAACAAAATTGGTCCCAGTACAGATCCCTGTGGAACCCCACTGGTAACATGACCTTGTTTTGAATGTTCTCCATTGACTACAACCCTCTGTTGCCTGTCACTCAGCCACTGCCTAATCCACTCAACAATATGGGAGTCCATGCTCAATGACTGCAGTTTATTGATAAGTCTTCTATGTGGGACAGTGTCAAAAGCCTTACTAAAATCTAGATATGCGATGTCTACTGCACCTCCACCGTCTATTATTTTAGTCACCCAGTCAAAAAAATCTATAAGATTTGTTTGACATGATCTCCCTGAAGTAAACCCATGCTGTTTTTCATCTTGCAATCCATGGGATTTTAGATGTTCCACAATCCTATCCTTTAATAGGGTTTCCATTAATTTGCCTACTATTGATGTCAGACTCACTGGTCTATAGTTGCTCGATTCCTCCCTACTACCTTTCTTGTGAATGGGCACGACATTTGCCAATTTCCAATCTTCCGGGATGACTCCTGTTACTAATGATTGGTTAAATAAATCTGTTAACGGTTTTGCCAGCTCACCACTAAGCTCTTTTAATAATTTTGGGTGTATCTCATCAGGCCCCTGTGATTTATTTGTCTTCACTTTAGACAGCAAACTTAGAACATCTTCCTCTGTAAAGACATGCATCAAACGATTTATTAGTCATCCTTTCTAGTGGAGGTCCTTCTCCTTCTTTTTCTTTTGTAAAAACTGAACAGAAGTATTCATTAAGGCAGTCGGCTAGCCCTTTATTCTCTTCTACATACCTTCCGTCCTTTGTTTTTAATTTAGTTATTCCTTGTTTTAATTTCCTTTTTTCATTTATATATCTGAAGAATGTCTTATCCCCTTTTTTCATAGACTGAGCTAGTTTTTCTTCTGCCTGCGCTTTAGAAGTTCTTATAACTTGCTTGGCCTCTTTCTGCCTAATCTTGTAGATTTCCTTATCTTCATTGCTCTGGGTTTTTTTATAATTACAAAATGCTAGCTTTTTATTTTTAATGATTTGGGCCACTTCTGCCGAGTACCACAGTGGTCTCTTCCTTTTTTTGCTTTTACTGACAAGTCTAATTGAATTTTCTGTTGCCTTCAATAATGCACCTTTTAAGTAGTCCCATTTCTCCTGGACTCCATGTAATCCGTTCCAGTCTGATAAGGACTCATTTATGACTAATTTCATTTTTGAAAAGTCTGTTTTTCTAAAATCTAAAACTTTTGTTTTTGTGTGGTGGGACTCTTTCACAGTTCTTATATTAAACCACACTGACTGGTGATCACTAGATCCCAAGGTTTCGCCTACAATGACATCATATACCGAATCCCCATTTGTGAATATCAAATCCAAAATGGCCTCCCTCCGGGTTGGCTCCTCAACCATTTGTTGTAGGGATAACCCCAGTAGGGAATTTAGAATATCTGTACTCCTGGTAGAACTTGCTATTTTGGTTTTCCAGTTTATATCTGGAAGATTGAAATCTCCCATAATGATAACTTCTCCTTTCATTGTCATTTTAGCTATTTCTTCAACTAGTAGATCATCTAGTTCTTTAACTTGATCAGGTGGTCTATATATCACACCTACACGAGTTACTGCATGATTAGCAAACTGCAACGTAACCCAAACTGACTCTATGTTGGCCTCACCAACTTGTATTAGGTTAGATTTAATGCTATCTTTCACATACAGGGCCACTCCTCCTCCTTTCTTGCCTTCTCTGTCTCTTCTGTATAAAGAGTACCCTGGTATGGTTATGTCCCAGTCATTTCTTTCATTAAACCATGTCTCCGTAACAGCCACTAAATCTACATTCTCAGATGCCATTATTGACCCAAGTTCATTGATTTTTTTACCTAAACTGCGAGCATTTGTAGAGAGGACTCTGAGCTTATCATTTCTTAACCTCTGTGCATCTGACCTGTTCTGGCATTGTTTCGGGGGGCAATTGGACTCTTTTATTTTCACTCTTTTGCCCCCCCTTCCTAGTTTAAATACTCTTTCGCAAATTCTTGGAGTTGTTCACTAAGTACATTTGTTCCTTTGAGAGAAAGATGCAAACCATCTTTTTTGTACAGTTCCTTTCTGTTCCAAGTAGAGCTATTATGAGAAACAAAGCCAAATCCTTGCTCTTGACACCATTTACCAAGCCATATGTTAAACTCCTTTATGCGCCTCTGCCTATCATTCTGAACATTATGTACAGGCAGAACTTCAGAAAATGAAATGGTGGATGCAAAATCCTGTACGTCATTACCAAGTGTGATAAAAGATTTTTTCACCTCTGACACTTCATTGCAAGCCAGGTCATTTGTCCCTAGATGGACAAGAACATCCACGTCCCCTTCCTGCTTTGCTTGCTTAACAATATTAATAATACGTCTTCTATCTCTTCTAGCAGTAGCCCCAGGGAGACATCTCACAAAACCATTTTCTTTAAGCTCCACACTTCTTATGATTGAATCACCCAGCAACAGCTGCTTCCTTTGAGACTTCACTTTATCTTTTTTGTCCTTGGCTGCAGTCTTGCCTACATTAGTCATAGGAGTCGATGGTTTCTCACCCTCTACGCTTGAGTCCATAACCATGTTGTCCTTACATTCTGAGAGTGCTGCAAATGAATTTTGGAGAATCACCGACTGTGGGACATGTCTTCTATCCACCACTCCAAGTCTTCCAGAACCTACAGTAACCCATCTGCCATTTCTGGGGTTCCTCTGTGGCAGTGGCATTGCAGCAGTCCTAGCTGGAGTTTGTTTAACAGATAATTTAAATATCTCAGATTTTAAAAATGCAATTTCCTGCTGCAGTAAGGAGAACTGTCTACAGATCTGACAGCATCCGAATCTCCAAAGAGTGGAACATGAAATAAATGCACAACAATTCCTGCACTGAACCAAGTCTGCCATTTTAAAGAGGAGAAAAAAAAATGAAAAAAGAATAAAAATTTGTCAATTTAAATCAAACAAATCTTACCTTTTTTTGTATTGTTTCCACCTTCCAGCCTACCTCCTGACTATCTCCTGCAATATCTCTTCACTGTACTTAATGTAGTACTTGAAGGTAGAACTTGCAGGGTAGGAGCAGTACCAGCTCAATCAGCTTGAATCTAGAGTGAATATTACTCACCAGCAACTAGACCTGGAGCAGAACCTGAACCAGCAGGTTGTGGACAGCACCCTGCCACCCCACATTGAAGATCCGCTGGACTACTGGGCAGCCAAACTGGATTTGTGGCCGCAACTGGCAGAGTTTTCCCTGGAAAAGCTGTCCTGCCCGGCCAGTTTTGTGGCATCAGAGCGGGTGTTTAGTGTGGCAGGAGCCATAGTTACCCCAAGGAGAACTCACCTGTCCACCCAAAATGTGGAGAGACTGACCTTTGTCAAGATGAATCAGGCGTGGATCAGCCAGGATTTCCACCCACCAATGCATGATGCATCAGATTAGATCATCCATGCTGCCTCACCCAGACCTTGATAAAACAGACCAGTTTCTTCTGTTTACCTGCCTAAGCTCCAATTCTGATGCTGCCAATAGCCTGACGCTACACATCTGATGTCAAGAGCTCCTTCTTACACCCACCATAGTCAGCGGGTACTGTTTTTGCCACCCACCTTTACACTCTGTGGTCTCCTGATGCTGCTGCCAACTCACCACTCAGGTCTCCTCATGCTGATGTTGCCACCTCCACACTATGTCACCTTCCCACTCTGGTCTCCTCATGCTGCTGTCACTTCACTACCACAGCAGACTTCTTATGCGCGTAACTGCAAGGCACAGTGTTCTACACCACTATACAGGCTCTCTGCAGCCAGGAAATAGCTGCTTTTTAACGCGATTCGCCAGAAATAAATTTGGATCGAATTAAATCTTTTCGGAAAATTTGGCAAAAGGGGCGAATCGAATTATTGAGAAATTCGCTCATCTCTAAGTGTGATGTATGAAATGGTTTGTATATAAAATCCATACCTTGATGTTACCCTCTGCAGATCCTGTGACAAAATATTCTTCTGTTGGGTCAATAGCAGTGGCCTTGACTGCAGAATCGTGACTCTGGAAAGCATGCCGCTGTTGTCTCTGCCGCAAATCAAATAAGCAAATGACACCCTTCCTTCCACCAGATATTAAAAGCTGATTTTTTGGTGCATAAGCTATAACAGTTGCTCCACTATCATGGCAGGTGAAAGCTGAAAATAAAAAAAGAATTTATCATCGTTACTAAAACAGATTAAAACTACAATTATTTATTGAAACTTTGGTTTATTATTAACCGCCTCAGGACCGCCGCACGCAGGACGCGGCCCTGTTATTCCTCTTGGACGTGCCGGCGCGTCATCTCGCGAGAGACGAGATTTCCTGTGAACGCACGCACACAGGAGCACGCGTTCACAGGATCCGGAGGTAAACAAGTGCATCTACAGCCTGCCAGCAGCGATCATTCGCTGGCAGGTTGTAGATGCGATTTTTTTAACCCCAAAAAGGTATATTAGACACTGTTTTGATAACAGCGTCTAATATACCTGCTACCTGGTCCTCTAGTGGTCCCTTTAGCTTGGATCGACCACCAGAGGACACAGGCAGCTCTGTAAGTAGCACCAAACCCCACTACACTACAAAAATTTTTAGACATTTATATTCCAGACTTCTTCTCACCTTTAGGGCCCCTAAAATGCCAGGGCAGTACAAATACCCCACAAATGACCCCATTTTGCAAAGAAGACACCCCAAGGTAAATCGCTGAGGGGCATATTGAGTCCATGAAAGATTGAACTTTTTGTCACAAGTTAGCGGAAAGGGAGACTTTGTGAGAAAAAGCAAAAAAAATAAAAAAAAATCAATTTCCGCTTACTTGTGCCAAAAGAAAAAAAAAATTCTATGAACTCTCCATGCCCCTCACGGAATACCTTGGGGTGTCTTCTTTCCAAAATGGGGTATTTATACTGCCCTGGAATTTTAGGGGCCCTAAAGCGTGAGAAGTAAGTCTGGAATCCAAATGACTAAAAATGCCCTCCTAAAAAGGTACTCATTGGAATTTGGGCCCCTTTGCACACCTAGGCTGCAAAAAATTGTCACACATATGGTATCGCCGTACTCAGGAGAAGTAGGGAAATGTGTTTTGGGGTGTATTTTTACATATACCCATGCTGGGTGAGAGAAATCTCTGTCAAATGACAACTTTTATTTTTTTTTTTTATATACAAAAAGGGAAAAGTTGTCTTTTACATAGATATTTCTCTCTCCCAGTATGGGTATATGTAAAAAGACAGCCCAAAACACATTGCCCTACTTCTCCTGAGTACGGCGATACCACATGTGTGACACTTTTTTGCAGCCAAGATGCGCAAAGGGGCCCAAATTCCAATGAGTACCTTTTAGGAGGGCATTTTTAGGCATTTGGATTCCAGACTTCTTCTCATGCTTTAGGGCCCCTAAAATGCCAGGGCAGTATAAATACCCCACATGTGACCCCATTTTGGAGTACTTTGAGGATTTCACAGGGCATTTTTACGCTTTTGGATTCCAAACTACTTCTCACGCTTTAGGGCCCCTAAAATGCCAGGGCACCCCACGTGTGACCCCATTTTGGAAAGACGACACCCCAAGGTATTCCGTGAGGGGTATGGTGAGTTCATGTAAAATTTTATTTTTTGTCACAAGTTAGTGGAATATGAGACTTTGTAAGAGAAAAAAAAAAATATTAATTTCCGCTAACTTGTGACAAAAAAAAAATTCCATGAACTCACTATGCCCATCAGCGAATACCTTAGGGTGTCAATTTCCGAAATGGGGTAATTTGTGGGGTGTTTCTACTGTCTGGGCATTGTAGAACCTCAGGAAACATGACAGGTGCTCAGAAAGTCAGAGCTGCTTCAAAATGCGGAAATTCAAATTTTTGTACCATAGTTTGTAAACGCTATAACTTTTACCCAAACCAATAAATATACACTTATTGCATTTAGTTTTTTATCAAAGACATGTAGAACAATAAATTTAGATAGAAATGTAGTTTTATTTGAAAAATTTGACAACTGAAAATGAAATGGGTCACTTTTTTTGCAAAAATTTTGCAAAAAGTTAAAATGTCAGCAGCAATGAAATACCACCAAATGAAAGCTCTATTAGTGAGAAGAAAAAGGAGGTAAAATTCATTTGGGTGGTAAGTTGTATGACCGAGCAATAAACCGCGAAAGTAGTGTAGTGCAGTATTGTAAAAAGTGGTCTGGTCATTAAGGGGGTTTAAGCTAGGGGGGCTGAGGTGGTTAAGATGTAGGTCAGGAAAACATGTCGCTATAGTAGCTAAGGGCATCATATAATAATGCCAGGAGTTAGTAAGATAACCTAAAGCCATATATGCATGTGGGGATGTGGCAGACTGCATTTTGCTCCTGCACCATAGCCACCCTTTTTCCCAAGATTGTTTTTAGTTACAGCAGTATATACACTTTTCCTGATTTCAAGGTCACTTTCTCGTGGTGACTGGGCACAAATTATTTTGATCAAATACTGTATATTTGCTAAGTACCTCATTTATTTATATAGTGAATATAGCATTAGTAAAATGCATAATCCATATTAGAGAAATTTATTTCATGTCCAAGTCAGCAAAATCAATTCTTCACAAAACAAAAGTGCTCAAATTGGCCTGAAAATTGGTATATGACTCTCTGAGATCTCCTTGTTTTCCATGTTGTCGGCCTTTTATTTTTTTTAATTATTTTTTTAACTAATTGTTGCTCCCTTTTAAGCTTGTTAAGACAAAAGCAAATAATGTCAGTTATACTAACATATATAGCTATGGGTAAATGCATGGTTGACTGTGTTAAACAGCTGGTTTAAAAACACACTGCACCATTGTATTTGCTTATTAATATTAAAAGTGTTCAAGAAATGGACCCTTATTGGGGGGGGGGGGGGAATAAACCGTGGCTTGTTGGGTACAAGCATCCAAATGCACGTTAAGGTCATTGGAAATCGTGGCTTGTTCTGCACAAGTGCCCAAAAAGGATGCCTTAATGGGAGGCAGGTACCTGCCTGTATTTATACACACACACACACAAGTTTATTCTCAGAAGAGACAGTAGCTTGCTCTGAACAAGCCTGAAAAAAAATTATCCCTTTTATTTGAGCTGCAGCAGTACAATATGAATGTGAAAAGGGTAAGTTTTGTGGGGTAATAGTGGCAGCAATAGCAACACAGCATGTAAACAGACAAGGCAGTAGATGTGTGTATGACTTTGTTGGGGTAGTAGAGTAGTAGTGGTGGCTGTGTAGGGGTAATGTTAGTGGAAGTAGGGGCATTAAAAGGTGATAAATAGGAGGGGCGTGGCTTGACCGTCCGGCAAGATGGCAGCTTAGGCAAGGAGCTCCGCCGTCCTAAGTGATTATAGGAGCCTCATCAGCCCGGTGCCTGAGTCCCATGGGGAAATCGCTGCCCTCAAAATGATCCAGAGGCAGCCCGGCACCTAATTTGAGGAACCACAGCATTGCAGCATACCTGGACCGCCGTGCTCCAGCGCCGACTGTGCCTTGGACCCTGAGGCGCGAAACTATCGCGGGCGCCATTACGGGAGGAGGGGGAAGGAGAAGCTCCGCTGCTGCAGCGTCCGGATCACAGCGGCCTGCAGCAGGTAACCAGCTCCCCCTTATCTCCGCTGGCTGAAGAATTTATATACAGGCCTGCCACACAGGAGGGGGTAGGGGGCATAATTGAGCAGTCCACTGTGCCCGAATCAACTGCAAACATGCCTCCAAAAATGGCGCCCAAACGCAGCAATGCTCCAGCTACACCATCCCAGCGCAGAAGGGATTGGGCTGAGCCCCCTGAGGACCCCTTAGATCATACTCAGGCCAAAGGGAGATCAGAGGGGGAAGATAACACCTGGAACTAACAGTCTGACATGAATGATGACACCGATGATGGTGTCCTGAAGTTATCGCAATCATCAACTTCTTTGCAAAAATCCTTGCAGCACCTTCCTACTAAGGAGGATTTTAGGAATCTCATTAAAGAAGTGAGAAATACGTGTAAAACAAAGATCTCGTCCTTGTGTTAGGACTTCAAGCAGGTTGCAGCCAGGGTAGACTCTCTAGAAACGGAACATGATGTCACCCGCAAATATATTGCTCATCTCCAATCTACTAAATCAAGATGTTCCCAGGCTGTTTGGGATAATACCAGGCATTTGTTAGACCTAGACAACAGAGGCCGCAGACATAACATCAGGGTGAGGGGCCTGCCTGAACAGGACTCTGAAGAAAATCTACATGAGGTCCTAAATGACCCATTTAATGCCATACTGGGGTCTCCACCCTCCCACATTATCAAGATGGATCGTGCTCATAGAGCCTTGCGCCCCAAAAACGCATTGGCACAGCCCAGGGATGTCATGTGTTGCATCACAGACTTTCAGCTTAAAGAAGCTATAATGTCCAAAGCCCGCACACTCAGAGTCATTGACTTTCATGGGGTCCATGTACAACTCTACCAGGACTTATCATGGCTGACACTGCAAAAAAAGACGGCTACTTCAACCTCTTAGCTTCCATGCGGCAGAAGAAAATTCCCTACCGCTGGGGATACCTATTTGCGCTTATTGCTAATAAAAACGGGAAAGCTGTGCCTCTGAGGGCCCATGCGGACTTGTCTGCTTTTTGTGAAACGCTGGGGGTTCCTGCACCACCTATTGACGATTGGGAGGTCCCTGACCCGATGATGGCGCCTCCACCGATCTGGGAGCAAGTCCGAAGCAAGAACCGTAGATCTCTACCAGGAGAAGAATCCAGGGAATCCGCATTAAGAAATGAACTGACCTGATCTGCTATGATGTAGTATCTTAATGCTTGTCTCCTAATAGTTTTTTTTCTTTTTGTCACTTTGAATGGCAGCTGATGTTCTGAATACGTTAAAGTGTAACGTTTTGTAGAGCTTCCTTAGAGCTCAGTTTCTATGCATACCGATCTAGCAATGTTCTGTTCTCTATGCCGTGTGTGTTCAACCATGCCACCACAGGGGGGGATTGCCCGTTTTTGCCCTCTTCCTCTCCTTTGTTCTCTCGGGAACTGAGGAAATGAGACAGGGCCAAGTCAGAAGTTTCAGACCTTTTCTGAATGCCCCCGACTGGACGTCAAAGTCCAATGTTTGGATTATTCCTTTCAGCCTCTTCTCTATGTTATTGTCTTGTGTGTCCCCCTGTACCCTCGTGTGTCCCATGTCCTATTATCTGTCTGGTGAACCTGAGGATATTGATTATGTTTTTTTGCAGACTTACTACTGGGGTGCCTGGAGTGGGGTCTCCTGGAGGACTATCTTCTACTCTCAAAATAGCAAGTATACGGCACAGCCAACCTTTCCGCCATGATTAAGTGTATGTCTTTAAACGTCAAAGGCCTGGACTCCAATGTAAAGAGGAGACTGGCCCTGATTGAGTGTCGTACTCCAAAAGCTGAGGTAGTCTTCCTCCGGGAGACGCACTTTGACGCTACAGGAACATTTAAGTTTGTGGCTGGACTGTTCCCCAAAACGTATTCAGCATTTAATGATAAAAAAAAAGGCTGGCGTTGCGATCCTTTTATCTGTTAATTGCCCTCTTCAGATGACCTCGCAGATATCGGACCCTCGGGGGTCGCTATATCATCCTGCAAGCAACCTTGCATGGTACCCCCATTGTCCTCTGCAATTTATATGCTCCGAATTCCAAGCAGATCTCCTTCCTCACTAAGGTGCTCACGAAGGTTACTCATTTACTTCCAGCAGCACTTATTGTGGAAGGTGATTTTAATATCTCCTTCTCTGAAACACTAGACAGACAGACATTAGCAGATAGAGCCCCTTCCAGGAAACAGGCTAGGCTTTCACGCCTTTTTAGACGTTTGGTGAGAAAGTTTGCATTGTATGACTTATGGCGAGTGAATTACCCTACATCCAGGACGTTTACGTTCTACTCACATCCTCACAGTATGCACACTCGAATTGACTACTTCCTAGGTAATATCCCCACAATGCGTTTAATTATGGACGCTGATACAGGGTCTATCACATGGTCAGACCACGCACCTATCTTTTTGACCACTGGCGCTTAAACGAGAGCCTTCTTTCCAACCCTATACCCAGACAGTCCCTGCAAGGGGGTTTGTCAGAGTATTTCCGTTTTAATCAACAATCAGTCTCCTCTATGTCTACCCTATGGGGGGCACATAAAGCTGTCTTTAGGGGTAATTGCATAGCCATTGGAGCTAAAATGAAAAAATAAATATGCAGTATGGTTCTATCAAGAGTGATTTGGAGCGTTTGGAGGGCCAGTTGGGATCCCGTAACTCCAGCCACCTTTTACTGTGCATAATTATGCTGAGAGCTAAGTTGAAGTATCTGGCATTGGCGAAAACTGATAAACTACTCCTGTATTCTCGGCAACGCTATTATGCCTGGGGAAATAAATCGCATACGCTCTTGGCGAAACAGTTACGGGATTCTAACATGACAAACGCCCCGATTGCCTTGAGACAAGCAGATGGCACTATTACCTATGATCCCAATAAAATTGTCGCCCTCTTTCAGAAATACTATGAAAATCTTTATACTCTCTTCCTCAGCAAGTCCCTAAGGACCCTCTGAGGCAGCAGGAAATGTTTTCCTCCTTCCTAAAACAATGTCAGCTACCTAAATTAACTAGTAACCTAGCAGCTACCCTTAACACCCAGATTACAGCGGAAGAAATATCAGATGTGATAAAAAACCTCCCTAATCGCAAGTCACCTGGACCGGATGGTCTGCCATACCTTTATTATAAAACATACGTTGACACCCTCCTTCCGTACATGGTCAAGTTTTTTAACTCTTTCCTGGAAGGCTCTCCTATACCAGACACAATGCTTCAATCCTTCATCGCCCTTATTCCAAAACCAGGGAAGGATCACATGGACTGTGCCAACTATCGTCCTATAGCCCTCCTTAGTTCAGACTCAAAGATATTTACAAAACTTCTGGCGAACAGGCTTGTTAACCTGCTCCCGAGTTTGATTCATAAGGATCAAGTTGGCTTTGTGTTAAATCGCCAAGGAGGCGACAATACAAGGAGGACTATAGACTTAATAGACATTGTTAACAGGCAGAAACAGCAGGCATTAATACTGGGGCTTGATGCAGAAAAGGCCTTTGACCGCCTAAGTTGGCCTTTTAGGTTTTCTGCATTACAGTCTTTTGGTATAGGGGGGCCTTTCTTGACTGCCATTCGTGCTCTTTACACCCGTCCAACGGCCTATGTGAAAACGACACCTGCCCAATCCAACATGATAAATATTCATAACTGAACTAGGCAGGGGTGCCCGTTATCCCCCTTACTTTTCGTAATCTGCATAGAGCCTTTGGCAGCGCTAATATGAGCCCATTCTGATATTCAAGGAATAGAAGTCAATAAGGTGTCCTTTAAATTATCACTCTTCGCTGATGATATCCTCCTTACATTGATAAACGTGCATACTTCACTACCAAATCTATTTCGGACGATAGGGGATTATGGCAGACTGTCTGGATATAAGATTAATACTTCAAAAACAGAGGCGCTACCTATTAATATCCCGCCAGATATACAGAATGCCCTACAAAACAATTTCCATTTTTAAATGGAACGATACCACCCTCAAATACCTAGGAGTCCAGCTCACAAAAACATATAATAACCTTTATGCCCATAATTTTGTCCCCCTCTTCCAGGAACTTAATACACTTATGGCTAAATGGATGCCCTTGCCAATTTCTTTACTGGGACCTATTGCAGCAGTCAAAATGACCATACTGCCTAAATTGTTATATGTAATGGAAACTATCCTGGTTCCCAAGCCAAGAAGGATCTGAGAGGTTTGCAATCTTCCATCCTTAGGTTTGTCTGGAATGGAAAAAGACTTAGAATTTCTTGTAGTACTCTTACCGCCCTCAAATCACAAGGTGGTCTGGGGCTCCCTGAAGTAACAAAATACTACTGGGCGACACATTTACGTCGTATACCTGCATGGTCTTCCCTCCTGGCATTCTCTAGATGGATGGAAATCGAAAAGCTATGGTTAGCTCCTATTCACCCTAATGCCCTTTTGTGGTCGCCACTACCGGCCAATTGCAATACCCAATTGTTGGGTCCTATGTCACTAACATATAATGTCTGGAAAAGCTGCAAGCGGAAATTGGAAATTCCCGTTGGTATCTGAAAAATCCTCTATGACTTTGTTTTTATTTAATCCTGTATTCCAGTTAGGGCTACAATGCGCATCTTTTAGGCCATGGTTCTCAAACAAATTATTCAGATTTGCTGATATAGTGGAGTATAGAACCCTCGAGATTGTATTTTTCCTTAAGCAATTCAAACGGTATAATCTACCTGAGTCCTCTAGATGGCAGCATATATACAAGTCCAGCACTTGCTTAGAACCCTTTTTAATGATACGAAGGCATCTAACCAGACAATGTTTGAACGACTTTGTAAACTTTCGACCTCTACCAGGGGTCTTATATAAGACATACATGTTCTTCTCTCGACTCTGGAATCCCCGAGGGTTACGAGACATGAGTATATGTCTAAATGGGAAAGGTACTTGGAAAGGGAAATATCGCCAGGCGATTGGCAGCTTATATGGCGTAGAGCAGCAATGTCGTCCACTTGTGTGACCTATAGAGAGAATTCCTATAAGCTTTTGATGTTTTGGTATCACACGCCCCAGATGCTCAGACACCTGAATCCTACTATCTCTTGTACTTGTTGGAGGTGTGGCTCAGGCCAGGGGTCTTTGTTCCACATTTTTTGGGACTGTCATGCTATATTCCCACTATGGAGAGAGACCCAACCCCTTATACTGCAACTAATTAATAAGACATTTTCACTAGACCCATATATGTTTCTACTGAACATGCCTCCAATAGTACTAAAGAAACAAGTACTCTGCTTAATACTTCACATATTGTCGGCAACTAGACACCTTATAGCAAAATATTGGAAGAGACAGGACATACCAGGTCGACCTGATCTGTTCTCCAGTATTATGGAGGTTAGGCGTATGGAATATTTATCTGCGCTTATCAATAACTCTTTAGACAAATTTCATAAAGATATGGCAACCTTGGGACGCGTTCACGGAAACGGCTGAGTAGCATCCTTCTCGCCCCCCCCCCCCCACCCCCACCCCCTGTCTGCCCTTCTGTGTCCTGTCTTGTCCTTTGTCCGTAATAGCAAAAATATATTACACTATGTTTGCATAGACGTGGGCAGTTATTGCCCAGTTATATTACTACTCTTTCGATGATTGGGTTATATATCAGGTACTATTGATGGAACTGGATTGACTGGTTATGCATTTATGTGATTTATTTGCATTGTCCAATCTTTCATATTTACTGATGACAGAATTTATATGGAAATATGTATGTTTCTTTTATTCTTATAACTTCTATAATACAAAGACAATTATAAAAAAAAAAAAAAAAAAAAAAAAAAAAAAGGTGATAAACAGTCACTGTCAGCAATGGCAGATCTATTAGTCAGCATCAGCTGGAGGTGTGAAAATCCTCATGGATCAATGTCTGATTAATTTTGTACACTGGCAGACGCCAACTTTGTTTGGGTGTGATGACGCCAAATGCCGCACTGAAACTCTGAGAACTCTCTGAGAGGACACTGGAGGCTGGACAAAACAGTACAGAGATAGCAAACTGGACCAGTTCTGACCACTGTTCCAGTCTTCCGCGATGTGGTGCAGAGGAAGATAGATCTGTCCTGACACACAATGCAAGTCAATGGGGACAGATCCATTTTCTCTGACACAATAGAAAACGGACCCGTCCCCCATTGACTTTCAATGGTGTTCATGACTGATCAGTCATGGCTATATAAAATACATAATACAACCGGATCCGTTCATGACGGATGCATGCGGTTGTATTATTATAACGGAAGTGTTTTGACGGACCCCCAAAAACCGCTAGCGTGAAAGTAGCCTAACCTACAAAAATGGCAGCACCATGAGTCCAAAGGTTCAACCAGCCATCTTAGGCCTTTCTCAAGTGCAGATACGTATGCATTATACACAAACACACACCACAGGAAGATACTGTACTTTTATAAACACACATTGAGTGCAGTAGTAGCTCTGTCTTTTACGTTAAGAAATTTATCAAAGGATGAAGTAAACTTGACAAATTCCACTGACCGGGCACCTAGGAACTTAACATGGCCCTGGAAAAATAAATCTGAAAGTGGCCTCACACCGTGGCTGGGTCCAAATTGGCACCAGATAGAGATCACTGTAGAACCCCGTTATTCTTGATACATGGCTAACCTAATCAGTAATATAACATAGAACACCCCTAAATGTCAAGACATGTAAAAAAATCAGTCTATGCACAGAAGTGTTTGTAAGGGTGCAGAATATGATGGGGAAGCACAGAGGTATTCATTACCAAAGCCAAATTCATAAGCAAGAGTGAAATGCAGTAAACCTAGATACAGTACATGCTGCAGGGGGATGCTATGACATTGTAGTGCCCCTTAATACCAACCTCTAATTTTAGTACATCTGCTCCTATCCCATCCCAAATTTAGATAATGCAGGTTAGTAAACTTGTAGACATCTCAACACTGCTCTCCTGTCTGTGACCCACTATTTCACACTGGTTCTCCTGAGCAAACTCCTCATACTGTAGCTGAATCTAGCTTTGACATTTGCATGTGTCTAGCATCTGCATCCACCCCTTGTAGCTTGGTCCTGCTGCCAATCATTTTAAGTGACTGTACTGATCTTCGGTTCCAGTCGATTGCCCTAACCCTCTAAAGCGGGCTCTTGCTCGGCCACAAACTGAAGGCTCCACGAGCTGTTGCAGGGCATGGTCCTCCATGTACTCCAGTAGTGAAAAATCTGTGGCAAAATCACTAGTGAAATCTGTTGGTGAGCAGAAGCAAGCTGCAGAAGGGTTGGGTAGTGTTTGTTAGCCTCAGGAGACATAGTCGGTATAGTCACTTACTGCCATCAGAAGCAGACTGGGATGGCTCAAGCTGCTGGTTGTGCGGAGTATAGATCTGAATAAGCCAGGCATTGGCAGGGGGCAACGTCTCTCCGCTATGAATCATGGCATCACTTTCACCAGACCAGCCTGCCAGGATTTCTCCCAGTCAAATCAACTGGACAACAGATAGCATACTATCATTTGCTTTTGCTGACAAATATCCTTGAAGGCAATAGTATGGATCTGGGTCTGGTCTTGTCTGTCTAGCAAAATATTCCAAAAAATACTAGACAATGTATATAAACCACCAAGCATAAAAATGTGAAGAGTGAAAAAGTTATACTTACCATGAACTAAACTTTTTGCCGGTGTAACAAGTGTATCCCACAAACAGATATTTCTGGAGAGATAAGAAAAAAATCTTACATAACTAAGAAAAAAAAGGGTTTAATTTTGAAAATAACAGGCATTTTTAGGCTGGGTTCACAATGTATCATGATGGGACTTTTTGGATTTAGTTTTACCCTCCTCACACTTGAGTGATTTTATCAATTTGCTGAATTTTAATGAATAATTCTTATGTACAGCCACTTTCTGAAACAATGCACTATCTGACCGCTTAGGAATCCAACTGCTCGGACTGCCACCAATCAAAAGAATAAGGTGCCAGAGTCCCTGCAGTGAATGGAGACGCTTCTCCAATCAACTCTAAGGGACTGCCAAAGAAGCGATGTGCTCGGCTTCCATCATTGATGCACAAAATAAAGTGCTTTAATAGTAATACAATCGGAGAGTACACCAATGTGTACTTGTCCTGTCATCCACACACAACTACATATAAGCAAATATAAAACTGTATGAAATTTATCATCCAGGGATGATAATCAAAGGACAACACATGCAACAAGGTCCTGGAGCTTTGGTTTGAGATATTTAGAAGGATAGTCAAGTTTCATTAATATAATGTGTGAGCGGGCTCCATGTTCTCCTTTTTCTCCAGCGCTGTACATGTTCAGCGATGGTAGTAAAAGGGTTAATAGAACATCACAAGTGAACAATAAAACATTAAAGAAATAAATCTAAAACTTTAATTACCTGTTATCCCCTGACTGCCCGGCTGTTGCTATTAGAGAAGATGAACTTATGAAAACAAAGTCATTGGCGGTTTTGTTATGGCACTGCCACGTCTGGAAAATGGAAAAAAGAAAAAAGTTGCAAATTGCATCCAGTTTGTGTTAATACAAAGGAAAACACTAAAAAGAGATATGGTCTGTGGTCATTGATTAACATCCATTTAAAGATAACTTCTGCATTGAGTTTGTATGCTCTCCTTGTGCTCGCTGTCGGTTGCCTCCCAAACGTTAAAAACATATTGATAGGTTGTCCACGGACAGGTATTTTACAGTCTATGTATTGCATAGTGTATGTATTTACAGTCTAAGTACATACAAGTTATGAGGAAATTAAAAGCTGAGAAATTACCAAGTATGGCTTGGGAGGACTTCCACTAGCAGCACTATATTTCCAGTTGGTCTGATACAGACTGATAAATCCATCAGCATCCATTACTCCAAACTGTGGAAAAAATACAAACAAAAACTATAAAAAAATAATAATAATAATAATAATAATAATAATAATAATAATAATAATATGGAAGAGCTACAATTTCTGGGGAAATTGTGTGAAGCGTTCTTGCATCCACCAGTAGTCTACAACTGGAGTGGCTTGAGTAACTGTGGAAAGGTTAGACTGGGCAGAGTAACTGTGTGGAGCGAGTAAAGATAGTAAACATTACACTAACCAATTGATTGATCACATTTTAAAAGTGCACACGGCAAGCTTGATAGAGCGAGAAATGCATTTCAACTTTTATTTAATTATTTATTTATTTATTTATTTATATAGCACATTTAATTGCAATGTTGTTGCCCAAAGTGCTTCACAGTTACGTTAAAACATACATTTATAAAAACATTAGCAGCCTATTTGTGTAGGTGGGCATGAAAATGAGGGAGTGGTGGCAGTTTAGAAATAATGTCCTGATTTTTCAGCTCACACTCTAGCTTTTGTCACTTTGCTGGCCGCTCACACACCTGGGTTCCTATGGCAACTCACTCTACATCAAGGGCAGAGAAGAGCGGTTAAAAACAAACTGCTTCAACTTGCTCACTTCACTGGTTGCCATTTTCAAACAGTTGTAGTTTAAAAATTATAAATCCTATAGTGAAGCTTTATATTGTGATAATCACAAGACCCAGACCTACATTTTAATGCATAGTATGTCTCTGAGATATAAAAAATGAAGGCACAGTCGCAGTTTAGAAATTGCCCTTCAAATTTGAGGTGGCTAGAGTGGAGTTTCAATGAATGTCAATTTGTCAGCTCCCACTCTAGTTTTAAATATTCTGCCAATCATTCCTATGGGACCAATTTCGCCACAAAAACGCTGATATTTCGTGAACCATTCGGCGAAACGTTCCACAAAGTAATAGCACACCAATCGGGAACAATCCGCACGTTTCGGTATATTACTGTCTATGTAGTGTAAAAACTATAATAAGAATATAACAGTAAGTAGTCTTGCATGTAAGAACACTTAAAAAACTAAAAGCAAACTTTTTGGCTAGGTCCACACAAATTTTATGGCATTTTTGCCAAGCATTTTATGATGTTTGCTGAAAGTCTATTGGAAAAAAGAAGTATTTCAAACTTGTGAATGTGAAAGTGCATGAGACCATGAAAAAAGGCATTCTATTTTTATGGCTTTTTTAGGGCAAAGACTGACTGCTACATAGTTTATTTTTATAAGAGCTGAAAAAGTAAATGTATGGCCTTACACTGTTTATACATCATGTTAACTGTGCAACTTAAAGTTTTTTTTCCAGCAGTACAATACTGATGACCTATCCTCAGGATACATAATTGATATCTGATTGGTGGGAGTCTTAGCCCCTGCAACCCCTCCTATCAGCTGCCCGTCTTCCTAGGCCAGTAATGTTCATATTCATTGGTTACATGGCCTATGAGCAGATCAGTTCCGTTCAAGTGAATGGACTTGGGCTACATTACCAAGATAGGCACTATACAATGCATGGTGCTGTGCTTGGTATACTGTAAAGTGGCCGCAGTTCTCACCAAAATGCCACAGCCTCTTCAAACAGCTGATCGTCGGAGGTTTTGGGAGTTGAATTCCCACCAATCAAGTATTTATGACCTATCCTTAGGATAGGTCATCAATACTGTACTCCCGAAAAACTCCTTTAATCAATTTGTGAACCCTGATGTAATAGTATGTCAGTGGGTGTGAGAGGTGTATGGAGCGGGGTGATCAACTGATCCCACTCTACACACAGCAGGTGATGACTGTGTAAAATAGCTGGTGCCCAGCCATGATAACAAGGATCAGAGATAACTCTGGTCATGTCACCCATCAGATGCCAAGGTCAATAGTGAACGTGGCATCCGAGAGGTTATACAGAGGGAGGGGAATCATGTGGACAACTCACAGGGCTCTGATTGGTTTCTATGACAGCCTGGGGCCACGAGTAGTCTCCCAGACCTGTCACAGTGATCTGCCTGCAAAGCCATACATGTGGCTGGGCCTGACAGGCAGCCTGTTCAAATCTCATAGACCGCAACATAATTATCCTGCAGTCTACGGTACAAATGATCAAAGAGCACATGAGCAAACACAAAAAACATCTGAAGTGTTAACTATAAAACGGTTTTCCATGCACAGTGAACTTTGTAATAAAAAGTTTATCATCCAGCTCACTCTTCAAAAAAACAAGCCCTCACACCGCTCTACAGACAAACATTATGGGTGTCATAATATGGTGATGCAAAGAAAATGTTTTATTTTTTCAAGGTTTTTATTAAAGTAGTTAAAATAAAAACGTACTAAATTTTACCAATATTACCAAAATTGTACTGACCCACTTACTAAATGCTCATGCACATGACCGTATGTATTTTGCGATCCATTGAAAAGACTGGTTGCGCATACGGTCCACAAAAAAAACGGAACAGACACGGAAAGAAAATATATTTGTGTGCATTAGCCTTAAGCCTGTAATGTAATTTTCATTGTATAGTGAACATTAAAACTACATCTATAAAACAATGGCAGAAATGTATCACTACAAGATATAGTGAATTAAATGGTGCTTGCTATTAAAAAATACAACTCGTCCCACAAAAAAGGCCCTCGTATGGCTAAGTAAAAGAAAAGTAAAAAAGTTATGGGTTTTGGAAAACAAGGAGGAAAAAACACTCCGCCTAAGGAGGAGGAGGCCATGCAGCGTACGCCACCGAATAAGGCGATAGAAGAATCCGTTACCTGACGAAGGAGCCGTGCAGGAGGAGCCAGAGTATGTAATGGCTACTCCAGGACCCCCATACCATAGGAGCTGCAGCGTGCCCCGCCAGCACAAACTAAGGGGCAGAGTAGAGGAATCTGGTAGTAGCCACAGTATCATACTGCCCCAGGGAAGGAGAGCTAACCTTAAACGCTCCACCTGGGAAGGGCGTTGGAACAGGAACAACCGCCAAGCCAGGAACCCCTACCTGAGGGAATGCCCCACTGTAGCACCAGCGGAAGAGAACAGACTGCAAAGCTAAACCAGAGTACCAGCACAACCACTTCCCACATCAGGAATGGTGGAAAGAGAATACAGAGTCAGTGTAACACTTGACTCGCTGGCACGTAATCATCATATGTGCGCAAAGGTGTACGCACTACTACTGATGCGGACAATATTATGACTGACTGGGACAATGGAAGCCCATGGAGATGGGAGTCTCTAGGACACAAGTGATGTTAGTAAACCCCCTGAGAAGACAGAGGAGTTCTAATCATGCCCAAAACAAGCTCCAAAAGGAACACAATGAGGAAGTCACTGTATCCACTGGCGGGACTCATATAGCACTAGAGTAAGAGTACCGAGCACCGTCGAGTACCGACTGTTGCCACGCCCCCTAATAAAATAAGCGAAGGCACCTAGAGCCGTGGCGCAGTTGAATAGCAGAATCTGAAGATGTTCAGGTATTCCCCCGCTAGTGGATCACTTGCGAAAGGGGGTAAGGCAAGTAGGAAGCACAGTGACACCCAACACTCCGCCTATGGAAGGCTAGTGCGACAGTCGGACCGTATCCAAACTGTTGCCACGGGAAAATACCCCACCTAAGAAGGGGGATTAATACCCACGACAAGAACTAGTGCATATGGCAATCCTGTACCCTGTGGGAGAACAATTAGCACCTGAGTAAGGGGGTAATGCATACAGCACACCTTGTAACCAGTGAGAATGTAATCGCTCCACCTATGGAAGGAGCTAATGAATACGACAGGTACTGAACCCATTGGAGGTGCAATTCCACCACCTACAGAAGGGGGAATGCACTGAAAACAGTGTTAGGCTACTTTCACACTTGCGCTTGATCGGATCCGTTCTGAACGGATCCGATCATATTAATGCAGACGGAGGTTCCGTTCAGTACGGATCCGTCTGCATTAATAACTTAGAAACATTTCTAAGTGCGCAAGTAGCCTGAGCGGATCCGTTCAGACTTTCAATGTAAAGTCAATGGGGGACGGATCCGCTTGAAGATTGAGCCATATGGTGTCATCTTCAAGCGGATCCGTTCCCATTGACTTACATTGTAAGTCTGGACGGATCCGCACGCCTCCGCACGGCCAGGCGGACACCCGAACGCTGCAAGCAGCGTTCAGCTGTCCGCCTGGCCGTGCGGAGGCGAGCGGAGTGGAGGCTGAACGCCGCCAGACTGATGCAGTCTGAGCGGATCCGCATCCATTCAGACTGCATCAGGGCTGGACGGAATCGTTCTGCTCCGCTCGTGAGCTCCTTCAAACGGAGCTCATGAGCGGACAGCAGAACGCTAGTGTGAAAGTAGCCTTATTGTATTTACTCCACCTATGGCAGGGGACAATGTATAAAGGTCAGAACTGTATCCTGAAGTAGTGCAATTACTCTGCCTAAGTAAGGGGGTAATGCCCACGACAAGTGCTACTGGCCACCGTAGACGCAATCTTAGGAGATAGTTTCGGATTCACGTCAGGGTCTGAATCAGTGATTCTTCCCCCCTTCCCCCTTGGACGGACCCACTCCTGTAAGAGAGGGTGCGTCTGAGTGTGACCTGGGGAGGAAGGGAGGGGGTGTAGAGATATTTGAGGAGATGATGACCTGCTGTGGTCCGCTAGTGCGCAGGTCTACACCTCAGAATCTCGCCCCTAGCAGTTGCGGACTGCGCAGGTGGGGGCTTATCAACCAAACTACCCAGGGGGTGGATTGGGAACAGAGGTCCTGTATAAAATTGAGCCTGCAGAGAATTATCAACCCAACGACCCTAGAGGGTGGATTGGGAAGTTCCAGTTGTCCCCCACTGGAATCACGCAGGTGGGGAATTATCAACCAAACGACCCCGGAGGGTGGATTGGGAATTCCAGAGGTTCTCTGCTGTATTGAGCAGGTGGAGAATTATCAGCCAAACGACCCCGGAGGGTGGATTGGGAATACTTCAGCTGTCCTCCACGGGATTTGCGAAGGTGGAGAATTATCAACCAAACGGCCCCAGAGGGAGCATTGGGAACCCAGAGATCCTTGTGAAGTACGCTAGAGAACTATCAACCACACGACCCAGAGGGTGGATTAAAATACTTCAGCTGTCCTCCCTGGAACTGCGCAGGTGGAGGATTATCAACCAACGACCCAGGAGGGCGGATGGGAACTATGAGAGGTCCTTCTTTGTTCGTATAGGACCTTTATGAATGCGCATCTGCCTTGTCTCCCTTTTTAAAAAAATATATTTTTTTTTAAAGAAATTAGGATGCCCAACGACAAGTGGGCAGAGAGGCAGGAAGGGGGTTAACTGTTTTACCTTTCCGCCACTTGTACTGAAGATAGAATCCTCAGAAAATCTGGGGCCGGCCGCAGGTGGCTGGCCAGAAGGAGTTAAGCTGCCCTGAGGAAGGGGGGCGGGGCCAAGCGACTTCAGGGGGGTGTTAATGGCGGGAAGAATTTGCGCCTATTAACCCCCTAGTGCCCTGATAGCAGCGATCTACATAGGTGGGAGGGTGGGAGCCTCTCCGCTCCCATCCCCATTTTTGCGCTGGTGCCTGCCCCCAGTTTGCAGCGGGGGTGGTCGGGTACGCATGTTGCGCACACTGGAGCTGTAGGTCGGCTGGGGCGCAGAGGTAGCAGAGCAGTGAATGCGCCCGCAACTAACTGGGGGAGGGGCGTCCCGTGATTCTCACTTCTCCTTCTTGACCCCTCTCATACTAACACGAGCAGAGCAGGGAAAAAACACGGCCGGAACACCGAATACACAGCACCGAAGTTGCCGTGAACCTTGATCACGCGACAGTTAACCCCCTCCAGAGCGGCGCGCTCTTACTGCAGCGCGTCCACTCCCGGAAGGGGTGGATGATGGTGGTAGGTGTCCTTGCTGTCTGACTGAGCGCACCCTGGCAGCGGTGCGCTCGGTCTCCTGCTTACAGTGCCATTAACCCCCAATGTGCGACCAGTGACTAATGTTTTGGGGTCTACCCAAATTTAAACAAACAAAAAAAATTATAAAATTAAATAAAATACAAAAAAAAAACTGTTTGTTACCTCCTCCACCTCCTACTCGATATGTATTTTCTCCTCCTAGATCAAGATTATTATTTTTTATTTTTATGTATTTTATGTTATTTTAAGTCATTTCCCTATCCACATTTGTTGGCAGAGCATTTGCCACATTTTGCTGACTTTTGCAGCCCTCTAGCCCTTTCCCAAACTTTTTTAGAGCCATTTTAGTGCTCCAAAGTTCGGGTCCCCAATGACTTCAATGGGGTTCGGTCGGGGTCAAGTTCGGGTCCGAACGCAAACTTTTTGTGAAGTTCGGCCGAACCCGAACTTCCAGGTGTCTGCTCAACTCTAGTCTGGATCTTAAAGGGTTCTCATTGTTTCCACAGTGAACACTAGCCCTAAGTGGCTGGGCTTATAGAAACAGCTGAGCAGCCGATTGTGTAGTTCCTAGGGTGGTAGGAAATGAGAGTTATGCAAACAATAGCAAACCAAACCATACTGCTTCTGTAAATCTCAGAGTTACAGAAGCAGTGTAGCTTGTTCTTCTACTCTCTTTGCGTAGCTCCATTTAACTACAATGGGAGCTATGGAAACAGCAGATAACTTTTGAAAAAACGAGATTTTTGTATAACTTACCAGTAAAATCTCTTTCTCGCTCTTTCCTTGGGGGACACAGAAGACCTTGGGTATAGCTCATCTCCCTAGGAGGCGTGACACTAAGTGAAAACTGTTAAGCCCCTCCTCCATCAGCTATACCCTCAGCCTGGAGAGAGAGACTGCCAGTTGCGTGTCCAAGTAGTGAGAAAAGGCAACGTCCAACAAGTGGAAACAAGCCAACTACCCAACGGGTAAACAAAACTCGGAAACCGTGCAGAAAAAAAAACAATGAATGGGTGGGTGCTGTGTCCCCCAAGGAAAGAGCGAGAAAGAGATTTTACTGGTAAGTTATACAAAAATCTCGTTTTCTCGCCCAATTTCCTTGGGGGACACAGAAGACCTTGGGACGTTCAAAAGCAGTCCAAGAGGGGAGGGACCACAGCACCAAGGCGAAGCACCCGAAGGCAGCAAGGAAATGCCACCTGCAAAAACCAGGCGGCCCAAGGCAGCAGCCGCCGCCGAAGCCAGAGTACGCACTCAGGAGAACCTGGTAAAGAGTGCAAGGAAGACCGTGGCCACCCTGCACAATGACATGGCTGAAGCCCAATGCCTCCGGCCCCGGAGGCACCAACCGCTCTGGTGAAATGAACGGTGACACCAAAAAACAGAACCCTGCCCTTGAGCAGTAACCACAGCAATAGCCATTTGGTTAAAGCGGAGGAAAGCACCCAGGAGCCGTTAACCTTGGCGCGGACCTCCTGGAAACAAGAGACCGAGCGTCGACAAGAGTCGGAGAAGTCCAAGCAAAAAACTGCAGACACTTCAAGTAACAGAGTCCCAGTCGCAGGTCCAGGCCAGACTGGAGAAGACCGAATCATGGGAAGAGAAAGGCAGAATTGGGTGAATGCCCAGCTTCCTAAAGAACCCCAGGGAAGACCCTAAGTCAGACAACAGAACCTGGACGAAGCACGGCCGGGAGCGAACACTAGCGCGCTCGCTGGACTCGTCTGGGCAGACGGGAGGAAACCCAATGCGAGTAAGCGCAGATCAGTGACACGGGCAAAAAGGTTGGGAAAACTGGTCCCGTCGGCCCCCGAGCAACGCCGTCCCGAATCCACGCGGAGTGGGGGAGCAGATGGACAAACGGAAGGAACCGAAAGGGACCCGGCCAGTATCCAACAGACTCCAGGTCAAGTCAGGCTAAAGTTCTTGTCGTTGTAGCCACCACAGGAAGGTGTTATACAGTCCCGGTGTGGGGGCTCTTGAAGGGTAATCTTGACAGAAGAAAGTAGGCCCGCCAGGTTACCGAGAAGGTAAAGTCCAAGCAGGACCATCGCCCAGAATGGTAAAAGTAATCTGCACCCAGCGGGAGGACAGAATGCGGCAAACCCGGTAAAAGGGACACAGCTAGTACAGCCAGTGTGAACAATGGAGACAGTAGGAGGTCATAAGGAACACCGGGACCATCCATATGAACAACCATGGTCTCCCCAGGGGGGAGGGCAGTGAAGGAACAGCCCCTGAAGCCTGGCCGGGGCAGAAGCCACATCGGAGTAAAACTGACCCAGGAGAAGCCAAAACAGAGCCGTCGAGAGAAAAATAGCCGAGAAGACGGATGACACCCTCCAACCGCAAGGAGGAGTGGGCAACAGGGAAGCCACAGGACCGCTCAAAAGCAGAACTCCGCTTATCCGAGATGTCCGGCTCACCAATTCGCAGAAGGCGAATACCCTAATGAATCGAAAGTGGAGGTCCCTGAGACCTGGGTAATCGAGCAACCAAGAGAAGTTGGGCGACCTGCTCGAAAAGAGCGGCTAGAACCTGGTAGCAAAACAAACTGAAGCACGGAGGGTGCCAACAGGAAGGACTCAAACCAAAACGCATCCAAGAGGAGGAATGGCAACAGGCGAGGGAACCGTAATCCCGCCAGAGCCAACGTAGACTGCGAGGGACGCTGGAGACAGCACTCTCGACCATGTGACCGCTTGCGCTGGGAAGCAATGCCACAGGGTAACTAATGGGTACGCATCTAGGAACCACAAACACTCCCCAGGCGGAAGGGCCAACGAATATGGTGGATACCGTCACAACGGAAACACCAAATATACCCTCCGAACAGAGAATGGATACCACCCAGCTCGCTGCAGTAGAGAGCAATAGAGCCCGTCCAGGCCAGGTGAACAGAAAGATCTCTTCAGAGAAGAGTGCCAGGCCGGCGGCAATCACCGTATCCCAAGAGAAAAACGTCAAGTCGCAGGAAGAATGGAGGCATACGTACAAGCAGCCCCATAAGCAGTGAGAAAGCCAACCCACCTACGGAAGGAGAAGGCATACACGGCCCAACAACGCACAGAGTGCACAAGAGCGTCCGCCCACTGCGAAATAGTCATACAGCAAGGAGGGCCAGCCACAGAGTCCCACAGAATCCACGGAAGTGCAAAGTGCAACCGGAAGGGGGGACATACACAAGACTAGTATGGCATGCAACGGAACGCAAGCAGTCCGCCCAGAAGAGAGGGCAATGTACTTGGCAAACATTGCGGGCAGCAAGCGTGTAAAGCCCGCCCCACAAGGGGGTGATGCCCAAGACCAGCACCTACTTCAGAGAAGTAAGACATACCATATTCCGCCCAGAGGAGGGCCATGCACATGGCCACACCGCATCCAGCAGGACGTCCACCTAGTGAAAAGGGGACATGCACAGGGTTATCCTAGCATTAAGTGAGTGTGCAATAATCCACCAAACACCGAATTTTGTGAGAGTACAACTACTCCGCCAATGAATGGGGACAAGTACAAGTCCAGCACAGCATATACAAGGACCGTTGTGAGTCCTGTAAGCGTACAAAAGTCCACCCATGGAATGAGGGGTGGTCACGCACAAGGCCAGCACCGTATCCAATGGGAGTGCAAGCATTCCACCCATCTTAGAGGCCAGCAACGTATCTGGTGAGAGTGCAGTATGCTGCCCAGAAGGGGGAGCCATGCCCATGGCCAGTATTGCAACCAGGGAGAATGCGAGCACCCCGCCATGGATGGGGGTCAGGCACCTGGCCAGCAGCACACTGGCGAGAGAACAAACACAGTCAGTGAGAGTGTGTGTATGTTGCCTGAGGAAAGGAGACATGCCCATGGCCGGCAGCGAATCCAGTAAGAGTGCCGTACACCGCCCACGGAAGGGGGAACATGTATATGGCCGGCAGTGGATTTAGTGAGTTGCAAGCATCCCACCATGGAAGGGGGTCATGCACGCGGCCAGCAACTTACCGGCGAGAGAACGACCCCCGTCAGTGAGGGTGTATGCATGGCGCTTGAGGGAAGAAGGCATGCCCAAGGCCGGCAGCGTGAGGGGATGGGGGGACCCTGAGACCGGGTGCCCGTGCGGATGCGAGCACAGCGTTCCCAGGAGGGACGCTGATAAGTGAAGGGAGGCGATGTGGCTGCCTATTCACAGCATTCTGCTGCTAAAATGTCCCATGAGGGCCAGAAGGGAGGAGAGGGAGGAGAGGGAGGAGAGGGAGCAGGGAGTAGAATGTCGCCCCGCAGCACCCCAGGGGCCAGCCTAGGTCCAGCAGTGACCGAAGGGTCCAGAGGCCCAGTATGGGGGGTCAGGCACGCAGGAGACCAGAGTGGGGGGTGGGGGACGTAGGGCTGGAGAAGCCACTCTCTCACCATAGTCGTCTTCACCCTCGGTCCATTCCAGCAGGGTCGCCCCTTCAGCTACTGGCACCGTAGTGGCAGGACGCTGGGAGAGGGACTTGGCGTGCGGGCGACCCTTGCGCTGGCGGGATGTAGGGGAGCTGGGCTGCCCTGATCCACCTCGTCTTCTGTGGGGGAGGCAGCAGTGCGGGTGACCGGCACTGGCGCAGCTCAACCCCGGGAGAAACAGAGAGGTCTAGTGCGTCTCTGTTGTCCCTGATGATCTGGAACAAAAAGAAAAGAAAAAAGTAAAAATCAAAATTTAAACAAGGAGAAAACAGCCCTGCAGAGCAGGGAGTGTCTTGCCTCCTTGGACACTAAGCAAAAAACTGGCAGTCTCTCTCTCCAGGCTGAGGGTATAGCTGATGGAGGAGGGGCTTAACAGTTTTCACTTAGTGTCACGCCTCCTAGGGAGATGAGCTATACCCAAGGTCTTCTGTGTCCCCCAAGGAAATTGGGCGAGAAATACGTTTTTCTCTGATAAGATACATTACAAAGGTTCTTGCAGTCCCTTTTACTTATGTAAAGTTGTATAAAAATGTAATTGTTCACACTTTGGAAGCTACGTCTTGAAGACAGACAGGCTGTGCATTTAACACAGCTTTGATACTGTCCCACAATTCCATAGCGCAGTGCATTATGTGGTTAATGTGACTGTTTTTCCCAAGAATTATCCTCTTCACGGTCCAGCGATAAGCGCTATGCTGTCAGCAATATGACTGCTACAGTGCATGTACAGGGAGAGTATAATGCCAAATTATGTATGAAAATGCGACAATTAGATTTTTAGGCGGAATACAGTAAATACCTTGTTTCCTTGGTGGGTAAACTTTATCCGAGTTATTCTGGAATTTCCACCTGTCCTGAAGCAAGTTATCTGTTGAGCGTGACCCCATTCAAACATCCTTACACTGCCATCTTGAGCACCAGTGAGATCTAGATCAATGCAAATACACAGATAATGTGATGTTTCCTGGTTCCTTAAAGGGGTAATGTCACTTCAGAAAATAGAATTTATTATGTAGCGAAAGTTAAAACAAGGAACTTAAGGCTACTTTCACACTTGCGTTAGTCGGTCCGCTCGTGAGCTCCGTTTGAAGGAGCTCACGAGCGGACCCGAACGCCTCCGTCCAGCCCTAATGCAGTCTGAATGGAGCGGATCCGCTCAGACTGCATCAGTCTGGCGGCGTTCAGCCTCCGCTCCGCTCGCCTCTGCACGGCCAGGCGGAGGCGAGCGGATCCGCTTGAAGATGACACCATATGGCTCAATCTTCAAGCGGATCCGTCCCCCATTGACTTTACATTGAAAGTCTGAACGGATCCGCTCAGGCTACTTTCAGACTTAGAAATTTTTCTAAGTTATTAATGCAGACGGATCCGTACTGAACGGGAAATAGGAAATAGCACCAGCCTATTTGCTCTCCCCTAGTCTTGGCCGCTAGAGAGGCCAGCACTTTTTCCTATCGTGTGCAAGCACGGCCACCGCTGCTGGATTGCAGGGTGGTCGTAACCATGTAAACGAGCAGTGTATAATGTAATGGAAAAATTAATCCAGCCAGCAAAGGAAGCAATATGGACAATCACAATAATTAGTAAGTGGCTTGTGTTAACTTTCTCTACATGATAAATGCCATTTCCTAAAGTGAGACTACCCCTTTAAACCACTACACAAACTGCATGATGCCGTCAATTTTCAACCAATACCTTATACAATTATGTAATTGCCCCTACATTTATTGTTAAAATCATGAGCATTCTGCTTTCCTTCAGCTTCTCCGGTCTCTTAGGGTATGTTCACATGGTAAAATTACACATTATAAAAATACATGCATTTGCAGTGGCATCCGCAGCAGAAATGGGAGGCTAACTGGATTTCTGCTGGCTAACTTGCAGTTTGCATGCTGTGAACTCAAGCGGGTTCCACATTCATTGACAGGGGCTGGCTACCAGCTGGGGTTTCCAGGATACACATCGATTTTCCCCATAATGTTTTCTAACATATGATTGGACAATCATTCAATAGGATGCATTTTTCTGTGGATTTCACATGCATGTTTGAGTGGAATATGAAAACAACGTATCAACATATTCTTATTGAAAATGAAGGATTACCCAGAAATAACAAAACACTGTCTCAGCTATAAGCCACCTTCCTATGGCAGGCAATACTGGTACTGCAGGATTATGACCAGCTTGTTCTACCGCTCAGAACCCCTTTGCTGCTGTTAATACTAGTAGACTATATAGATATTAGAAAGCTCATGGTGTATTCAGTTTACACCCAAGGACAAGACATTTGTGATGGCTGCTGACAGAAGAAATTAACAATATCACTTTAGTTAGTTGTATTGATAAAATGAAGTCCGCAAAATTTACTGATGACATTTCAATAAAAAATCATTTTTGCTCACAACAATTTTAAATGTCTTCAAGAAAAATATAAAACAGAAAAGCATTCCTGCTGAAATCTGGATAAAGTCACCAACTGCTTGCCATAAACGCTGCAAGAAGCTTCTGGTGGATCCAGAAAGATGGTGTCTAGCTGGAATAGACACTGAACAAGATGCTGACATATCATTGTGGTCTACTAGAATATTTTGCTCCCTATATGTAATGCTAAATATTGGAATAAAACAGAAGACTAGGTAACAATCCACTCATTCAATAAGGACAAGTTCATGCATACAGATATTAACTCACAGTAAGGCAGGGTTGGATGTGAAGCCATTCTTCGGACATCTTTGATTTGCCTTTTTATCATCTGTATGAAACAAAGATCATTTGAACTTCATCTTGTATAGTTTATACAAAATCAAAATAAAGTTATTTTACATGAATTTAATATGTGCCCATATATTGTTTAATGTTAGAGGGGTTGGCCAGCTACAGATATTAAGGATGTATCCTTCACACGTGATCCTTTGATTGCTTCTCCCATAGACTGCCTTCACCTCTCGAAGTCCCGGGGCATTCCCAGTCTTGGTTCCCAAAAATTAGGTGCTTGATCACCAATTCTTGAAAATGCGGGAATGTTCATAACTGTCCTGCACATCACAGTTATATAGTGCCATCTATACAATTTGTCAACTTTTAGTACCACACCTTAGGCTACTTTCACACTGCCGTTTCCGGGTCCGCCTGTGAGATCCGTTTCAAGGCTCTCACAAGCGGCCCAAAACAGATCAGTTCAGCCCCAATGCATTCTGAATGGATAAGGATCCGTTCAGAATGCATAAGTTTGCCTCCGTCTGATGAAACTGAGCCAAACGAATCCGTCCTGACTTACAATGTAAGTCAATGGGGACGGATCAGTTTTTACTGACACAATATGATGCAATTGAAAACGGTTCCCACCTTCCATTGACTTTCAATGTAAGTCAAAACGGATCCGTTTGCGTCATAAACAAAACGGATCATGGTAATGAAAACGGATCCATTCTTAACAGATACAAGCGTTTGCATTATAGGCGCGGATCCGTCTGTGCAGATACCAGACGGATCCGCACCTAAACGCAGGTGTGAAAGTAGCCTTAGCTTGGAGTTAGTGCTAGTGGTGCCTACTACAGGAGCAGGGGAGCTGCTGTTACCGTGTCCCTGTACGAGGACATCTCTCTTGTCCTTGTACTTGAGCAACAACAAATTCTCATTGCAGAGAGTCCGGCTGTCACTCTAAGTAGGTGCCCAGGCAGGGACCTAGGGAGGCCGCTTTGATTTCTGAGCACAGTGCAGCACACTGTAGTAACTCTGGAAATCAGGACTTATATAGCGGTACACTGATGTAGAAGTTATCAGCCGAGAGGTGGTAATCCTGGCACAGCAGTGGGTGCACTAAAACCCACACTAATTTCCAACGAACTCCTGGGATGCAGTAATTCTGTGGGTTCATGCCGGGTGTGCTTCCCTTCATAAACCCAAAGCCTGTCGGTGTACCCCAAGGTACTCTTATACAGCTTATGCATTTAAAGCCATTTCTTGCCCCCTTACGGCGCAGGCATTGGTGGCATTTTAGCATCCTTTTAAAATGTATAAGAAAAGTGGCTACGCCTTGGCACACTTGATGCTAAAGTGGTTGAGGACTGCCATAATTTTAAACAGAAAGTCAAATGTCTGATTATTCTGGGATGGGCATCCTGCATTAACATTGTAATTTCAGAACTGCCCTGAAGTGTAGTACAAAACATCCCCACTCCAATACTGCCTAATTTCTGACTGTAGAATAAAAAGTTACTACAGTAAAAACGAGAGAGAGAGAGAGAGAGAGAGAGAGAGAGAAGAGAGAGAGAGAGAGAGAGAGAGAGAGAGAGAGAGAGAGAGAGAGAGAGAGAGAGAGAGAGAGAGAGAGAGAGAGAGAGAGAGAGAGAGAGAGAGAGAGAGAGAGACTCAGACTATGTTGCCATGGTAACCAACGGCAAACAAATTGTGTACTGTAATCCAGCAGTCCTCCAGTCTCAAACTTCCATTTCTCCACTACTTTGTACTAATGTACATTTGGTAGGTTATCGCCAGGAGCAGAAGACCGATAGACTAGTATATGACTGCTGGATTGGATCACAGCTGCAGAAGCAGAATGGCAGGAAGTTTTTCATAAGAACCCACTGCAAAGTTCTAAAGGGCATCTGTTAGCAGATTTTACCTATGACACTGGATGACCTGTTCAATGTGCGTTTGGCAGCTGAAGGCATCCGTGTTGGTCCCATGTTCATATGTTTATAGCAAATGGCCGGTTCTTGCAGATTATTCCGTAGTGTTATTTATGGTTACTTCACTATAAAGTTAATACGGCTTTAAATGTATCCAAATGTAGCAGTTAAAAAGTTCTCAATTCGCTACCTAATGAATCAGTTCCTTAGGGCACATGGTTAAATATGTCTGGCCGACAATGCAGTTATAGTGCGTACTGGTCAAACAAGCTGAGATGTCATTCGCTTACCACACTTACCGCTGCTTTCAATTGTGGCTCATACATACGTGACTTTACTCAGACTTTGCTTGTCTTGTGGAGTGCTTGTTACCTCGCTATTACGTGCACTAGCACTCATCTCTTGCGCATGCAGGTTGGTATCCTCACCATGCTGTCCTTATTCTTAGGCTGCGGGATTATATTCTGGTGCAGAGATTAAAGTTCCATACACGTTGCTGTGTTTTAAAAATCTGAAAAAATGCGTTCCGAAACCGCCCTGGTTTATTCTTCAGTGGGTAAAATTAAAATTTTACCCACTGATTCATTAAGTAGCGAATTGAAAACTTTTTAACTGCTACATTTGGATACATTTAAAGCCGTATTAACTTTATGGTAGTAACCAAACATAACACTACGGGATAATCTGCATCGAATAAGACATTTGATTAATTATTCTTAACAATGCTGTGGAACGTATCTAATTAGCAGAGGTGCGTGAGCTCCACACCAAATGCATATAGGAGGGACAGAGACTGTAATTGCTTGTTTTATATATTTTATCTTATGTACATCTATACAGTGCCCATATATGATTTAGAGTATTTTATGTATATTTTCTAAATTTTTAGGAAGTAATAAAAGTGGATATACTAATAACTAAGAACCGGCCATTTACTATAAACTTCATCTAGCAGCTAGGTGGTATAGCTGGCCGTGTTGTATTGTAGTGAGCTCCCTATCCTGTTATTGTTACATTTTCCATGTTCATATGTGCTCGCACTGCTGAGAAAAATTATGTTTTAATATATACAAAGGAGCCTCTATATTTCTCTGCAATGGCAACACCCCCGTTGCCCCTAGAGGCTCATTTGCATATATTAAAACATCATTTTTCTCAGCACTGCGAGCACATATGAACAGCTGCCAAGTGTACATATAAGAGGTCAGCCAGTTTCATAGGTACAAATCTGCTCACAGATGCCCTTTAATACATTTTTCATGTTATATGCAAACAGAGAAATTAAAAAAATTGTTTGCAATAGTAGACTTTAATGGGTTTTGCATGTAGTGCATTTCAGAAAATCAACACCCGAATCTTCCTCCTGTCAGAGTCCTTATTCTGCAAAGGGTATTATACATATTTACCTCTGTTCATGGTAAAACTACAAAAATAAGATGTGCATTGAAAAGCCATATATACTACCTACCACAGATGCCCCTCTTCCTGTCTGAACCCCCCCTAGCCAGGGCATATTTATCGGTGTTCCAGGATTACTGTGGGTGTAAGGAGTTGAGCCCTGAACTGCTGAAAGATCATCCCGGGTGTGTACAACCAAAAAGTCATCAGGTCTAGGGGAAAAAAAAAAAAAAAAAACAACGTCATGAGACACAACTGTAAAATCAAACCATATGGAAAATAAAATGAATGAGAATCGGTAGAAAAAAAAAAAACAAAAAAAAAAAACTATAAGATTGGCTAAATATGCAGTATTTTTCTCAAGTATACATTTAAAGGGTCATAATTATGTATACAGATAACTACAGAAGCAATCCAAAAGAGGTCATAAATAAAAGAATATCAAATACATACCCTTTGTTTTCCATTTCAAAGTCATCATCAATCCAAGAATAAATCTGGGTGGCCAAAATTGCAGACACATCAAGCTCCTGGATGTCGTGACTTGAAGCAATTGCAATACAGTTTCTGTTGGCCTGAAGAACACAAGTGTAGACAGTTCACAAGTGACAAACACCAACAGCGCTTACAGCATACAAAGAAAATGTCAATGAAATCGTCTAAATATATATTCAACCAAACATGGACAGATCACATTTGCATTTCAAGCTTTATATAGAAAAGAGCCAATAAGATGTCAACAGTGATTGCTTAGAGCTGGCCAGTGAGGTAAACCTCTCATGCTAATGTCTAAGGCCTCTTTCACACGGGCGGGATTTCCGCACGGGTGCATTGCGTGAGGGGAACCCATTCACTCCAATGGGGCTGTGCACATGTTGCGTGAAAATCGTAGCATGCTCTATATGGTGCGTTTTTCACGCAACGCAGGCCCCGTAGAAGTGAATGGGGCTGCGTGAAAATCGCAAGCATTCGCAAGCAAGGGCGGATGCGGTGCGATTCTCACGCATGGTTGCTAGGAGATGATCGGGATGGGGACCAGATCATTATTATTTTCCCTTATAACATGGTTATAAGGGAAAATAATAGCATTCTTAATACAGAATGCTAAGTAAAATAGGGATGGAGGGGTTGGATCATGTGACGGACCATGTGATGAGCGCAATGAAGTCGCAATAGGTCCTTTTACTCCCAGATCATCACATGAGTGTTTTTTTTCATGCTTCATGCATCAGTTCTGCATTGCGTGAAAGCAGAGAAGCCGGACTGCGCGAACAAGTGGATGAGGTGAGTTAAATTATTTTTTATTAATTTTTTGAACCCCTTCATCTCTATTTTACTAAGCATTCTGTATTAAGAATGCTATTATAAAAATAATAAATAATAAAATCTACACAACACCTAAACCAAACCCGAACTTCTGTGAGGAAGTCCGGGTTCGGGTACCAAAACATGCCGATTTTTCTCACGCGCTTGCAAAACGCATTAAAACGCTTTGCACTTGCGTTGAAAAATTTTGCATTTTCCTGCGACGCACCCGCATCTTATCCGGCCCTCACACGCGACGCCCGTGTAAAAGAGGCCTAAATCAAGGGTACATGTTTATTTGAAAAAGGGGGGAATATCCATTACTAATAGACACCTTGGATTGTCTACCAGCAGAGCAAAAGTGTGTGCAGCTGTAAAATGTCTCTCTCCCCCCCCCCCCTAGAGGCAAGAATGTGGCCCCTTTACTGGATTTCCCTGGGTAATTGAGTAATATTTGCTAATGTGCAAGCCAACCAATGAAAATCAGCCCGCTAGAAGCATCTTCTCACCTGGACTGGACAGACTAGATCAGGCATGCTCAACCTGCGGCCCTCCAGCTGTTGCAAAACTACAACTCCCAGCATGCCTGAACAGCCTACAGATATCAGCCAACAGCAGGGCACGGTGGGAGTTGTAGTTTTACAACAGCTGGAGGGCCGCAGGTTGAGCATCCCTGGACTAGATGGATTTAAAGAACACCAGGGGCGTAACAACAATGACCTCAATATACAGGAGCATTTTAAATGGCTCCAATGTATTTTGTGTTATTTTATCTTGTGAGAATCCTTCTAAGCATACACAAAATTCTAGTATGGAAGATTTATTTATGAAATTTCTGCAACTGCACCAGTTATCTTAATGGAGCAGAAATTACTCCACTGCTGCAGAATCAAAAAACGTAGACGTATGTGACTGATTTTCAGACACAGTAATTTCTGCCAAAAATCTGCCACATGTGAATATGCTCTGACCCAGTATATAATTATTATAGATAAAAGGGAAATTTATTAAAGTAGACTCACAGCCACATAGTAGTTATCCACTTGTCTAGCACAATTAAATAAATAAAAAATGCTAAAACACACACAAAAACAGTACCTTATTTACCGCAAAAGCAGTGATAATATCAGACTCTTTATGGATAATTCGTGCTCTTCCACCTGAGGACACCAATTCAGCTTCAGTCTAGAAAAAGGAAAGATATATAATCTCTGTTATAATATTTACTGTAACACTGCTTTCATTCAGTTATTATATAATAAACTGGGGGGGGAGGACAAAAACACCCCGAAATAAAGCAAGTATGTGACAATGGAGAGTGGAGACAGCTCAAGCACTTACATCATTTCTGCAATTGAGGCATTTTTATATTACCATAACTCCTGGTCAGCCTGTTTGCCTCACAGACTGATTTTAATTAGCATGAGTATAAAGCTTAGTTTGCTCAGCATGCATGTTGGTACTTATAGTCCAGCATGCAGGCGGAACCTACACCCCCTGAACTTCATGGTCGCTGTCATGGCACTTAACAGGTTGAACTTCGTGTCAGGTTCCAGTCTTACAGAGATCACCTTGACATGTATTGACTTAGCATAAGAAATATAATTCATTTTTGTACTTTATTTGTTTTGCAGAGTGTATGTTATGTTCTATGCTTGAAGTCAAGGAGGCGGCGGCCTCCTTGCTTCAAGTCAAGATAACCACGCCCCTTCCCTGCCCCTTCGCTGTGACTGACGGCGCTTATGCACAGAGTTCGGCAAAGCCAGCCGAACTGCCAGTCACAGCGAAGGACAAGGAAGGGGGCGTGGTTACCGTGACGTGAAGCAAGGAGGCCGCTGCCCCCTTGAATTCAAGCATGTGTGGAGAAGCGCGCCAGGCAGGGAATAAAACAAAGTTTTCAGTACTTTTGCTGAATCTGCCTTCAGGAAGAAAGGCATCAGAAACACGCTGCTGGCGGCTTGGGATGGTTTTGGGAGGTGACAGGTTCCCTCTAAAAATCATTGTTTGACGGCGGAAGATCGCGCTGTCTAATCACGCTCCGCTGCCAGCAAATAACGATTTTGTGCGGGGACAAGCGATGGCATTAGCGATCGCTCCCACCGCTACTGTGGAGGAGATTGGTGTATGTAATAGCAGCAGTCTCCACCACTGACAAGCAGGCGATTGTTGGGAAGCAACGCTTCATTAGGCCCCTTTCACACAAGTGTGACGGATTAGGTACAGATGCGTTCAGGGTGCGTTCATTGAAACTCGCACCATTTTGCAAGTTCAGTCAGTTTTGTCTGCGATTGCGTTCAGTTTTTTCCGCGCAGGTGCAATGCGTTTTGATGCATTTTTCACGCGTGTGATAAAAAACGGAAGGTTTACAAACAACATCTCTTAGCAACCATCAGTGAAAAACGCATTGCAACCGCACTTTTTCGGATTTTCACTTTCACGAATGCGAACGTCCTCTGGCTGGTCCTGTCTGCTATCAAGATCTCGCACCTGTGCCGTAACGGTATTCAGTCGGCGCAGGTGCACGGAGAGGAGGACGCTCGCTCAGCTGCTCCATCCTCAGTGCGCCGACTGAATACCGTTACGGCGCAGGCGCGAGATCTTGATAGCAGACAGGGCCAGCCAGAGGACGTTTGCATTTGCTGGCCGTGTCAATCAACATGCGGAGGGGCGTCTATATGATAGGAGGATGCGGCTGCTACCAGCAAGTAGCCGCCCTACTTGCTGGTAGACAGGTGATTTACATATTATAAAAGTATGTTTTATTCATGATCTACTGAACCAAAATGACTAACAACATTATGTATTCATATATCGCTGTATAGGGATTATAAGAAGCCCCAAAAAAAAAATATGTTTAGTGCCCTTTAATAGTGTATGTACAAATATTGCTAGTAATCTTAAAGTTTCAGATTTTCACCTTTATTATTTTTCTGATTTGATACAGTTTTAATACATAAAAGGGTGTTCCGGTTACAGAAAGTTATCCCCTGTCCAAAGGATAGGGGCTAACTATTAGATCGGTGGGGTCCTACTGCTGGGACCCCCACCGATAGCAAGAATGGGGACCCCGGACCCTGTGAACTGGACAGAGCGGCTTGTCAGAAAAGTGCACCGCCGCTCCATTCATTTCTATGGGAGAGCTAGAGATAGCAGAATATAGCGCTTAGCTATATCTGGAACTTCCATAGAAATTTATGGAGCACCAGCACACATTTGCGACCAGCTACTCCGTACATTTCGTGGAGGGGGCGCTATGGGTTACAGGGCCCAGTCATTGTGAACAGTGGGGGTCCCAGAAGTAGGACCCCCAGCGATTTGATAGTTCTCTCCTATCCTATGGAGAGGGGGATAACATTCTGTAACTGGAATACCACTTTAAGAACTAGCTTAGGATAGGCATAAAATCGCTGAAAGAATTATATTGTGAGGAAAAAAAAAAATCACATATGTTAGGTTGACCCTAGAATACATTTTTTTGAGAGTAGCACACCACCAATATCTGCAGACTAGCTCATTCATTTATTCTTTGAAAGTATGACATGGTACACCATCAACTCCCAAGCCTTCCCAGATTAAATAGCCTTTTCCTGGGGTGGCCTTTTTAATAATTATATGGAACTTTAATGCCCAAGACAAGGAGGTAAACTGAACCACAAGTACAGCTGGCAAAGGCACTTAAAGGAATATTCTCATCTCAGATTTTGATGGCATATCACTAGGATATGCCATCAAAGTCAGATGTGCGAGTCCCACCTATGGGAACCACACCTTTATACAGAACAGCCCCCTTGAAGTGAAGGAGAGTGCACTGTACAAGAGCGTCCAGCCTCCATTCACTGCTATGGGAGTTCAGAAAATAGCAATTTCCAGCAGTCCCAGCAGGTGAATGGAGAGGTGGCCACGCATGCATGTTGCACTCTCCATTTCGAGGGGCCCGTTTTGGAGATAGGTGCGTTGCCCAGAGGTGGGACTACAAGCAGTACATCACCACTGAAGACAGTCATTGTGACCATCGTGCACCGGATGTCAACCCTGCAGGGATCGCAAAACAGACAAAAAGGAACCGGGCGAAGGACTAGAGCGGCAGTAAGCATGGATCTTCTGTTTTGAGAGGCAGGCTGCAGGCACTTGATAAAGACGTATTATTAATCGAAGAACCTCGTTAAAAGCTCTTGGAATAAAATGTGTAAAATCCATTGCCGTTATCCATTACTTAGGAAATAGAATTTGTAACTATGTAATAATGGTAAATAAGGCAGAAAAAAACCAAATTTAAATCTAGATATTATACTGTACACGAACATAGAATTTTTAATTTTTTTTTATGAATGCATACCTCATTAAGAGATCGTTTCTTGGTAAAGATGTTTCTGATAAAGGTTTCTTGGATTCCCTCCTGTTTAACTAGATATTGCCAAAGTCTCTTCACTGGTAATGTGCTTGACTGTTTGGACCTAAATTGCAAAATTAAGGAAAAACAATTAAATTGCGGTAAATAAGAAACAGTAAAAGGCTGCACTGTGGGGATGCATCGCCGTTTCCCAAGACCCTTAACTTTTTACTTTTCTTTCTACAGAGCTGCGTAGGGGCTTGATTTTTGTGGGATGACTTGTAGTTTTCATTGGTGTCACTTTGGGGTACATAACACTTTTTATTAAATTTTTTAGGGGCGACTAAGCAAAAAGCATCAATTCTGGCACTTTTTTTTGTGGTGTTCACCATACAAGATGATTTACATGATAGTTGCATAGAGAGGGTTGTTATGGACGCAGTAATATCAAACATGTGGAGATTTTATTTTTTTCAATGAAAAAAGAAAAGTCTAATTTAATAAATGTTTTTTTTTTTTTTTTAAAACAGTTTAATAGTCCTATAAGGGGACTAACAGACGATCTTTTGATAACTTTTAAAATACAATACACTATTGTATTTTAAAGTCAGTGCTATACTGACATTGACCAGCAGCATGCGCTAAAGAGGCGTATTGGTGGTCATTAAGGGGTTAACATTGTGGGTCTGATCTGAGGTTTAATTAATATTAAGGTTCTGCTAAAAAAAAAAAAAAAAAAAAAATCTTACTTTCCTTGGCATGTCTTACAGGGTGGAAAATGTAAACAAAGGGCAGGATAATGTCAGCCCACCAGGATAAGTCATAAATATATTTTCTTGTAGAACCCCTTTAAGATCCAAAACAGCCCATAATTACTTTTTCTTGCCGTCAAAAATCCTGAAAAACCCGACTGACAAGTAATGACTCAACTAAGAACGGAGCTTAAAGTTGTAAAAACAGAAACACTAACTTGAAGGGTGTGTTTGTGGGCTCCAGCAATGCTTTATGTCTCAGAATAGCAGGGCCAGCAGACAAGGCCTCCTCTGTGGTTGGTATTGTGATGAAGTCTTGTGGGGGACCCTCATATAGCTCAAGCCGTCTTAAGAGCACTTGCTCCCATCTCTGCAAAGTCTTCAGAGTGGCATGGCAGAGTGGAGACACCATTGGAAGTTCTGGCAAAGGAAATGAAAGTTACTTAAACGTGAACTGCATCAACAGGAAAGGAATAATGTATTAAGTATCGGATGAATACACAAAAGGGCAGAGACAACTTAACAGAACTGGAGTTTATGGTCGGAATTTAGATGTAAAATATATAGAAATGTCATTTCAGATACACAGTTATTACTCTGCTTTGGGTCCATTAAGAAACCATAACAGCAATTGTAGTTACCTTTATATATACACAGCAAAATATGACAAAAGAGCATAAGTCAGGCGCATGTTAAATACCCACAGTAAAATTCAACTAGAGGTGAGCTACTGAAAGGCATGAACTCTGTTCCCCCTCCCCAGTTCAGTAAAATTGCTTAAAGCGGTTGTCCGGTCTTTTAATACCGATGACCTATCTTCAGGATAGTAGAAATAAAAATGCAGGAACAGCACACAACGGTCCGTACTTCTAACCGGAAGATGCAACAGCCCCGCACTAGCCGTGGATCCAGCAAGCCAGAAAATATGTTGAAATCAAACAGCGGTGACAGCATCTCCCATTAATTCTTCTTTATTAGGACTTCACAGCATACAAAAAACTGAGCAACGTTTCAGCTGTGCAACAACCTTTATCAAGCATGATAAATGCTGTTACACAGCCGAAACGTTGCTCAGTTTTTTGTATGCTGTGAAGTCCTAATAAAGAAGAATTAATGGGCGATGCTGTCACCGCTGTTTGATTTCAACGATCTTCCGGATAGGTCATCAATATCAGATCGGCGGAGTTCCGTCACCCGGGAGTCTCGCCGATCAGCTGTATGAGGAACCGTTGTGCGCACGTTTAGTCTCCCTTCTCTCTTCCTTTGAACCGCGGCTGTCTATGGCAAAACAGCAGCAGAGGAGGAAGAGAGAAGGGAGACAGCACGCGCACACTGCATGCACCGCCTCTTCATACAGCTGATTGGCGGGGTACAGGGTGTCAGATAGGATATTGATGACCTATCCTGAGAATAGGTCATCAATAGTAAAAGCCCAGACAACCCCTTTAAGTAGCTGAATGGGGATTTCCCCGACTTAGACAAAGATAACCCATCCTCAGTGTACTTAAGGATCCGTGCTCATCTATTTCCTTCAGCCCCATTGACTGAAATCATTTGGTAGCGCATGCATGACCGTGGTTCCATTCATACGCCACCTCACAAGGAACGAGGACTCCAGACCCCCAATCTAGTGATTTGTGTAGTCCCTAGCGATCATACAATTATCACCTACCATTTTAGCACTTGGATGCATTATTCCAAATATTTACCTGAAAGTTCATGTCCTGCTAACGGGTAAAAGCCCTTCAGATTCTGAAGCACAAACTGCACCATAGTAAGGCGCATTAGAGCCCAACTGTAATTGAAACAACATAAATTGGTGAGATATGGCTAGAGAAGGTCTGACCATAAGAACTATTCTTGGCTTGTAATACCGTAATCTTGTGAAACAAGTTATACATAACAGCCATTCGATCGAATACAGTTTAACTAAAACCATCTTGGGTCTCACAAATTAAAAAAGAAAATTCACTGAGGCCACAGAGACTATCTGGACAAATGGCACGGTGCACCAGTACAGACGCAACAGTATGTAGCTAGAACCTGAAATGCTGCATAGGATGCTGAAAACATTCACCAGCAATACAAGACCAAGATAAATTGTAAAGTACTGCAGGGTTTAAAACCATTATGACCTGCTGAGGTCCTTGTTTTGTGCACAAACTGTGGTTTCAGCAGGAGATAGAGCCATTTATGGTTCAATTAATGTTGATCATAAAGAGAAAGCAATCTAGAAGGGAAGAAAATGTAACGTGGTGATGAAGACTCATCAAGACACAATGTTACAATGAGAAATAAAAGTGAATCAATGCATCTAACACATAAAAGAACACTATAAACGGGGTATGCTTAACAGAGATATCAGTAATAAGGGGAAATCTGTCAAGACAAAGACAACATATGACTAGGGCAAAAGTGAAAAGCCATGAGGAGAACATTGACCATGTTAAACTACCCCCGTATCCAGGGTTCAAATTGAGGGGAGCTCAATGGTCAATAATATGAAAGGAATAAGGATCCAAATTATCTGCAGCAGTAAGTTCTTCCATAAGCATAATATTGTTCAAAGCCTAGGCCCACTGAGCCCCAGAAGGTGGCATGGAGGATCTCCAGTCTAGGAACAATCCATCTGATAAATCCTACTTTTTGCATCATGCCTGTTCTGAATGCTGTGTAAGGGCAGCAAGTAACAATCGAGTGACACAGAATTGCGCTCCTCTCACTGCAGGGTCTCCATGTTTTCCTATGTGACGAAGGCTCAGCCTATCTGCCCTCTCTGTCTTGTCATCTCTCTCCCCTGTCAGCTCTTATATGCAGCAAGTAGGGAGACCAGTGTGAAACTACATCTCATAGAACTACACTGGAGAGTCAGGACACACAGATAGTACAGATAATGCGAGTCTTTTATATAGATTTATATATACACTTATCTACTATATATCTGAAATAGTTTAAAAAAGGGAGATATTCTATACTCAACAAAATACAAGGATATACAGAGGAGCGTGGGAACAGATCTGAGAGCTGCCAGGAGGGATTTCATTGGTGATTAGGTCATTCTATAGTTCACGGGAAGTCGGCCACAGAGACCGAGTTAGGCCTCTTGCACACGACCGTATGGCTTTTTCAATATTTTGCAGTCCGCGAAAAAAAATGGATCAGCAAAAAATATGGATGACGTCCGTGTGAATGCCGTTTTTTGCGGAATCCGCTGGCTCCGGATGGAACAGTACTATCCTTGTCAGTTATGTGGACAATAATAGGACATTTTCTATCTTTGAACGGAAAGGAAAAACGGAAACGGAAGGCATACGGAGTAACTTCCGTTTTTTTTGGCGGATCCATTGAGATTAATGGTTCCGTATATGGTCAGCATACGGAACGCAAAAAACGGAACATAAATGGGGAAACAAAAAAAGTTTGTGTACAAGAGGCCTTACTGTTTACACATTACAGCATGCTCTGGGCTGCTGATCAGACTTGAGGTCACATGACCAGGTTCCCATAATGTAAAAGGTTCAAAATATATGGATGCAACTGAGTTACACTGGTAGAATACTGTGCAATATGTTCTAAATAAGAAAAAGAAAAAATTCTGAGTGCTTAATTGAAGATTCCAGGTTAACCCAGAGCCTGGAGGAGGAACCAAGGAGAGACCCTAAAATGTGGCACAGAATGGAAGTCATGTAATGGCAATTGCCCCCCAAAGTTAAGGAGCACAGCTTAAAGAATGGTCTGGGTGCCAAGCATACGCTCAGTCAAAAAAATAAAAAAATAAAAAATAAAATATAAAAGATCTTGGGTAGAATATCTATTTTTATGAGAGATCCTTTTAGACACCAAATACATTTGGACTTCTGGGTATGTAGCTCTCATTTGCAGCTCCTCTTACAGGGAACTTCTCATAATCACACAAAGTAAGTAAATCAGATTTTAAAGTTGTTTGAAAGTGTATACCCTTCTAATTACTATATACTTTATGAAAAAAGATCAGAGTTTGGTAACGGAAGGCTTGCCGTTCTAGCCAGGATTACAGTGAGATATAGCCATCTTACACTACTGTATATTACCTTCATAAGAAACAAAATCAATAGCAAATGGTACCTAAGAAAACTGAATTATGTGAAGATGGTAGGCGAATAATTCACTTAAGACTGCTAATTAAGTTAACCTAAGCCTCGGAAACCAAGTGGTAAGTGAGACCGCAGGCACCAGAATTTTCAATCTGACAATCTCATTATACACAATCAGGTACAGGAGAAGAGGCAGTTCCTACAAATTGCATAGCACAGATAACAGATATTACACAGGAGACATTAAGTGAACAAAGCGGCACCAAATGCAATAATATTGTTAAAGAAGCACTCCCTCCAAATTTCTTATTCTCTGGTCTGTTCTAAAACGGCTTTAAGAAAATTACAGTGAAGGTAATCTTAACAGTGGCTCTGTATTTGCGCGTTATCAACTTGCTTCTGGTCCTCAGCTGTGTCATGTGGCCGACACTCTGACTATCGACACAGCGTCTTATGTGTGGAAAGAAGTCAGCTTCTCTAACCATTTCTAGGGAGGCTTTAATGTCAATCTCATAGGAATGAATAGAGAAGTTGACTTCCTGTCCACACAGAAGATGTTGTGTCAGTAGGAGAGTCAGAGTGTCGGTCACATGACACAGATGAGGACCGGAACAGAGTAATAAATCACTGGTAACTTCGCTGCAATTCACATCATGTACTTTTCCAACAGGCCAGAGAATAACATTTTTGTGGGAGTGCTTCTTTAATGTGGTTTGTGTCCAGGATTTTACTACTGATGACCTATCCTCAGGATAGGTCATCAATATCAGATAGGCAGGGGTCTGACACCCGGCACACCCACTGATCAGCTGTATGAGGAGACACGTGCCGTCTCCCTTTTCTCTTCCTACTCGCTGCTGCAGTCTATGTCAAAGCAGTGGTGAACAGGAAGAGAAAAGGGAGACTGCACGTGCACACTGCGCGTGCCGTCTCCTCATACAGCTGATCAGCAAGGGTGCCGATTAGCTGTATGGATAGGTCATCAATAGTAAAAGCCCTGGAGACTTCTTAAATAATTTCAGCTTCTTAGGCTATGCTCACATCAACAAAAGAGAAAAAATGTAGATCAGCACACCTCCATGCAGAGACTGTGCTTGAGGCCGGCAACCCAACACAGGTACAAGGAAAAAACGTAGGTGGATCAGCACTCAATAAAAACAAGGTACTTTATTTGCTCAGAGCATATGAAAAAAATATTAAAAGCACTCCAGCTTACATGTTTCGGGCAAACATGCCCTTACTCATAGCAAGTAAGGGCATCCAAGCTGGAGTGTTTTTTTATATATTTTTCATATGCGCTGTGGAAATAAAGTACCCTATTTATTATTAAGTGCAGGATTGACCTACGTTTTTTTCTTGTAACCATTTTCACATCTGCACTAGAGGTACCACTTGGAAACTCCATTGCAGATACTGTTCTGTACTGAAAAGGCAGCACTGTTGTACTGCTGTGTTGTACCTATATGAGTTAGGATTTGAATGTTCTTGAATCTGGACATCAGATAGAGATATGTCATCATCTTCCTCCTCATCACTTCCTTGGCTGTCCTCAGAATCATATTCCAGTCTATTTTGTGACAGTGGAAAGAAAGGCTGAAAGGAAACAAAAGCTTGTCATTTTAGTTCTGTTAATGGGGGGGTCATATATACGTATATTTGTGCTACTGCCAACCATCCTTTTAAATTTATTTTTTATATAGTGCCAACATATTCCACAGCGCTTTACAGACATCATCATGACTTTGGAGTGTGGGAGGAAACCGGAGTACCCGGCGGAAGCCCACACAGACATGGGGACAACATAGAAACATCCATGCAGATGTTGGAAGTTGGATGGGTTGGAAGGCCAAGGTCATTGAGCCACCGTGCTGGCCTTTTTATCTTATTAGGTTATGTTCACATCTGCACTGTTTTATCCATTTTTATGTTCCAGGAATGAATCAGTGAGGCAGATGTACTAAGACCGGTGTTACAAATCCCAGTCCTAACATAAAGTCAGTCAAAGTAGAATGCAACAAACGTATTAATGCACAGGCCTCTTAATACATTTGGTGCACTTCCGGTCAGTCCGTGTCAGACTATGATCTGGTGTAGATCTGAACTATCACTTATGCCAGTGAATTAGAGTAAATCCGTCAGGCTGCAGGAGGCCATGCCCCTGTTGGCCAAGTCCCACCAACTTCTCACAACTTTAAAAAAAAGGCGAGAGAAGTGAAAACTCGAAATTATGATGCAAATATGCCACGCAACATAATCAGTTTTATTTTAAAATACTTTATAAATATCTGCTATTGACTATATTAAGATCCTTTTAGGAAGCCTGTCATTTTAGTTACAGCATACATGGACATACATAAAACACAACAGACTTGGCTGGCAGCGCATACGGATTACCATTCCACCATTATTACAACTTTAGGGAAGAGTCATCTAAGCGTATATCATGCCATATATTTAAATGGGAATAAGCAGAAAAAGCTGTAACAGATCAAGCCATATCATTCACTGAAAATATTTCTTAAAAACACATGTAACACGTGTACATCAGCCATAAGCACAAAAAGAGACTAAATGACTTGGGCTATGTTCACACCACATGCGGTGTGCATGCTTGGCTTAAATGCTGTGAGATGCTCTCGGTGTATATACTGAACATATGCATAGCTTGGAATTGTTCTTTTTTCCTCTGTATTGGAAAGCATAGTCAACTATAAGTCTGGGCTACACACTCAGATTTTTCCCAAGGTGTACACTAAGTGTACGTGTATTACAATCTTACGTGTATGAACTGCACACCAAAAGACTGATTGACCTGTAGACAAGTACCTTTGCTATGAAATAATCCCAGATGCTGAGTTCAGGAGGGATGAATTTCTCACGGAAAAGGGAAGAACCCTGGTCCAACAACGGTGAAGCGAAAGCAGATGGACTGTCTTTGAGTGCAGTTCTTGTAGAAAGTCTGAATCGCTTTGAAGCCTTGTCATTTTCTTCTACTGGAGGAGAAACAACTACAAAATAATGAGAAACAAGAGAAAACATAAGACTGTATGAAACAGCAACCACTGATTCCAGGTGCGATTTTTCTGACTTACAGTACATTGCAGCAGCTATAGGGCATTGTGAGGGTTTGCTTCACTTCTTTAATTCTTCTGGAGGTAAAATGAGGAAGCGAGCGGCAGGATATGAGGGCAGAACCGCTGCTTTTTACTGTTTGGTATGATTTAATGTACTGTATACTGTCCTGTGGTTTCTACGCATGTTATGGGGAGACATAAATTGGAGCACATGCAATATGATTGGCATATTATCCAATCATACCGGCACTACGCTGTGGGCTCAACCACAGTATATACAGTTGGCTATTACAGGGGCATGTAATGTCCATTGTGGTTTTATTGGGTAAAACCTGTAACAGACGTTTTGGCAGTAAAAGTACTTCTTGCTAGCTATCCTAAAACTGCCCATTTAAAGGTACCTGTGCTACACACGAAGTGTTGCCTGGGTTAATAATAATAATATTTGAAATTAACTGTGTTAATAAATTATATTTTTATACTTTTTGCTGCTCCTGTTTAACGTGTTCATTGCACCCGTTGGGAGATCTTGCTCTGGATTGATCCGTGCATGGGGCAAAGAAGTACTGCATACAGTTAATGGGTGAGCTGAGCCATGTTTTTAATCTATGCCTTTTTAAAATGACCAAGTCTACTATCACACTGGCGTTTTAGACTTTCTGTTTGTGAGATCCGTTCAGGGCTCTCACAAGCGGTCCAAAATGGATCAGTTTTGCCCTAATGCATTCTGAATGGAAAAGGATCCGCTCAGAATGCATCAGTTTGCCCCCGGTCCGTCTCCATTCCGCTCTGGAGGCGAACACCAAAACGCTGCCTACAGCTTTTCTGGTGCAGTGGCTACCTGAAGACTTTCTGTATGGCAGACATCGCAACCTGCAAAAACTCATTTCCCGGAGGTTTTCTTTCACAAACTTGTTATCACATTTTCCAAACATATGCAGTATCTGCACACTTTGCTCTATGGTGTGGAGGACTGGGCTCATTACCCTGCCCCAAATTATCATATTTATGTATAGGATTAAAGGGATTCTGTCACCACCTATAAGCCCTGTGAGCTAAACATATGCTCATGTCCAGGGTAGCATTCTGATTTCTAAGGTGGCCTTATAAAAGCTATTTGTGGCTTTATTCTGCAGAAAAACAGGTTTTACTAACTTGTCAATCATTAAGGTGCCCATGCAGGGGAGGTCTGTGGATGCATGGTGCCCGGCCGCACGCATCGCCGTTCTTGCCCAGCGCCGCCTTCTACTCCTCAGTGCCGCCTCTCTCCTCCCGCTTTGAGATCCCACTCTGCCTGATGCGCCGTTGCGGACTGCTGGCATCGGCTTCTTCTTGCACTGTGCGAACGCGCCGAGAAGGGGACACTGCTACAGGTTGCCGGAAAGGTTTACTGCGAGTAAACCTTTCCGGGATATATTGTTTCACATGCGGGCGTCAGGGAGCCGCTATCTAATAGCAGGAGACTCCCTGAACGTCCGGGAGACTTGAGATCCCTGGTATGGCCTTATGACTGCCAACTAAAGTCCAGTGATCTCTTTCCACAGGCATGTATACAGTACTTAGTATTTGAAATATTTTCCACACATAGCAATTTTACCTCAATAGTGAATTCGTAAGTAAAAAAAAAAAAAAAAAAAAGATGCATAACAGCAATCTATAAAGTGGTCCCGGGTCTTAGCCGCCTTCCTTCAGAAAATACGTTAACTGGAATCAACTTACCTTTGATAAACCAGTGATTACTTAAGCTGAAATACAGAATATTCTACATATAACAGGCTGAAGAACCAAAGCGTGCACAAACTGCATGCACATGCCCAAAGTAAGTGGCCAGGAATAGCAAAAAGCCAAAAACATCTACTCTGTGAAAGAGCATCCCACAACTGAGCCATTATTAGTGAAACGGAAAGCCAGTATCAGACCTTCAGTCCAGCACTTCTCAGGCTATTTCATTAGACCAAGGAGAACAAGAAGCTCTTTCCATAAATTATAGTGCATAATGTAGCAAAACTGATATGGAGGCAATTGATAATGGTGTTTGATGGAAATAATGGAATGGAGTGTGACAGCAAGACATGACACCACATTACAAACAGCAAAGGGCATGCCAGTATCCAGAACTGCTAAGAATATGTGATCTGTAGCTATCTGCCAAACACTAACTTAACCCTTTCACTGAGTATTGGGAAATACTTAGAGACTAGTAGTGTGACGTAGATAAACAGCCAAATCTGACTATTTTGGAAGGACCAACCGGCCATCTAGGTCAGTGGTGGCACGGGTGACAGAGGTGGCAATCAGAGCCCTCTCTGTGGGCACCTGCACCCTGGAAAAAGTCTATTGTGCACCAATATGCCTTAGAATTTTTCAGCCATTCATCAGCGTAGGGCACACTATGAACAGCACAGGCAGTGCATGAATTGGGCAGGCTATTGATAAAGTGCATAGAAGATATACTATATTGGACTGTAGCATTAAGGTTAAATTGCAGTGTTGGCACTTTGCGGTAAATATGTGGGTTTTGGGCTACAGTTTGGGCACTCAGTCAGGTCCTTTGTTCTTAAAGGAGTATTCCCATCTCAGACAATGGGGACATATCTCTAGGATATTCCCCCATTGTCTGACAGATACAGGTCCCAGAGGTGGGACCCACACCTATCTCAAACGTAGCCGAAAACAAAGCCGGCAAAGCGGTGGCTGGCAGTGCCGGGTCTGGCTACCACCAAGTGTCCCTATTGGGCCACCGAAAATAGCTGAGCGGCGTGCTCGGCTATTTTTGGAATCCCCATAGAAAGGAATGGGGCCAACGGAAATAGCCGAGACAGCTGCATTTTTTTGGGCGGTCCCATAGAAATGAATGGTGGGCAGCCGTGCATACACAGTGCACCATCCTTCAATTTGCTGGCTGCGTTTATGAGATAGGTGCAGGTCCCAGCGGTGTGACCCACGTCTATCCGACAATGGGTACATCCTAACGATATGCCCCTATTGTCAGAGATTGGAAAATCCCTTTAAATGTGTTACCCGGGTATTTGATATTCATGGTCTATCCTCAGGATAGGTCATCACTATCCATTCCAGAAGCTGGATCGTCGCCAAACAGCGGTTTGAGGTGCTCTGGTGAGCAGTGCAGTCTCTTCACAGCGTCGTACATTGTATATCAGTGATATATGTATCTGTAGATTACTGGCAGATCCAGCACATTATAGTATCAACGGTAATTAATCTTATATGTATGACCACCACACATCACACCAAATTTAGCTAGATCAGCCAATGCTCTGTGAATCAATAGCTCATGTCTGTGGCCAGCTCAAGGTTCCAGAAAATTTAAGTAAAATACATTTTGCTGTGCCCTGGCAATAACAAATGGCTTATTAACCCTTTAAGTAACACAGCTTTCTGATGCCTAAATGTCCAGACCAAACTTTCACCTTTGAATTATGTAAGCAGGGTGAATTTTTTTTTTTAAAGGGGTTTTCTGGGGAAACATTTTATTTAAAAATGGGGTAGGGATGAGCTAAAATAAAACACTCATCACTCCTTCATCCAGTGCTGCTGCTCAGGTCACCACTTCTCTGCACTTCCTGCCCTCTGGCTCGAGATGCAGGAAATGTCTTGGGACAGCCCGCTCATCTGACCACTGGCTGCAGCAGTGACCCATCTGTGCCAGTGATTGGCTGAGCAGTCTGTTCAAGTCATTTCCTGCACTTCGAGCTAGAAACCAGGAAGTGAAGTGGTGAATTGAGCAGAGGCCAAACAGCAGCTCTGTGGTAATGAATGCTTTTTAAGTAAGTAATGACTGCTTTTTATTTTAAAGGGGTTTAATACTGAACGGTGGAAGTCCGACACCCAGGACCCCCGCCGATCAACTGTTTGAGAAAACAGTGACGCACATAGTAACGCCACGGCCTTCTCTCAGCTTTTCCTAGGCCAGTGTCGTCATGTTCATTGGTCACATGGCCTAGGAAGTGAATGGGGCTGAGCATGAGACCAAGCACAGCCGCTATCAAAAGCACAGCTCTGTGCTTGGCAAGTTGAGAGAAGGCCGCGGAGCTTACAGGAGAGCTGGTACCTTCTCAAACAGCCGATTGGCGGGGATCCAGGGTGTCGGGACTACACCGATCAGATACTGATAACCTATCCAGAGGGTTAGTATTAAATCTGTATTTAAGTCTAACATGACCCTGCGTTTAAATAAAATGAATCCCCCCTTTACTTTTATATATTATATATTCTATGAAGAAAAAAAGAGGGATTTTGTCCAGCTTGTAGTTGTGGTAATCCAAAGGCTTTTATTCAATAATCACGTGAGTATAAAATCCAGGTACAAGAAAGCAGGTCTACATGTTTCGGGCACAATTCAATTTTAGCCCTTACTCATGAGTACCTGGATTTTATACTCGCGTGATTATTGAATAAAAGACTTTGGATTACCACAACCACAAGCTGGACAAAATCCCTCTTTTTTCTTCATACTTCGTATTTCTCCTGATTCGGGTGAAGGAGTTGTTCCGTGCTACACAGTGGAATCCTCGGCAGGTGAGAGCTGCTCAAATCTTTGACCTTTTTTATATTATATATTCTATGTTTGCAATTTAACATTATAGGCTTGACTACACAAATGTATTCTGTCAAATAATCCCTTCACTCTACAGAGTATTACAATACCAATTATGTGTACTCTGTCCAACCTACACCGTACCTACAATGTCTGAGAACAAAACATATTAATTTCTACTTTGGTTTGCACTAGGAAATGACTAGGACTTGGAAAACTAACTGAATTCCTATCATGGCCCTACCTCCATTACTGAAAAAATTACTGGTGAAAGAGGGTCCTCATGACGACTGTACTGTTCTATCAGGAGCAGCTGACAAGCTTGATACATAGCTTTCTGGGAAACAAGATTCAGTATAAAGACCTGTTTCATACAGTTGTCATATGGCTGCCTTTTAAAGAGGACCTTTCACCGATTATGACACTGTGAACTAAGAATACAGACATGGAGAGCGGCGCCCGGGGATCTCACTGCACTTACTATTAGCCCTGAGCGCCGCTCCGTTCTCCTGCTATGCCCTCCGGCATCTCTGCTCACTAAGTTATAGTAGGCGGAGATTTCAGTCACTAAGTTATGGTAGGCGGAGTCTGCCCTTGTTCTCCTCTAGTGCTGGCCAATCGCAGCGCAGAGCTCACAGCCTGGGAGGTTATTTTCTCCCAGGCTGTGAGCTCTGCAATGCGATTGGCCAGCGCTACAGAAGAACAAGGGCAGACTCCGCCTACCATAACTCTGTGACTGGAGATACCGGAGGGCATAGCAGGAGAACGGAGCGGCACCCAGGGATAATAGAAAGTGCAGTGAGATCCCCGGGCGTCGCTCTACATGTCTGTATTTTTAGTTCACAGTGTCATAAATCGGTGAAAGGTCCTCTTTAACATTCGCAGTCCCCCTCCTAACAGAACCAAGGTTCTTTGCTGATCTATGTTCAGTTCACTATTCGTATTAAGTCCATTTGACATTGTTCTACCTGGAAATTTATGTATTTAACTCCCTGAATAGATTATGAAGTCAGACTTCAGTCTCACCCAATAGCGGAAGCTTTCCCTGTATCGCTCTGATGGAGTTAAAGGGGCTGTACCTTGAAAAATAGTCCACAGTTCTCAAACCAGCTCCTGGATTTGAATACTTTTCTAATTGCATGTAATTAAAAATTTTGCATAGCTGCTGAGCTATTCAATACAATGTATATGTATAGCGCCACCTGCTGTTTGTTCTTTTTCTTATTTCTTTGTCCGGCTCACTTAGATGGCCGCACATGCTCAGTTTCATCCTTCAACTGCCTCCTGAGCTGTGATAGGGAGAACATGGACACGCCCCTTGAGCTGTCAGCTTGATATAAATCTAGCAGAGCAATAAATGAGGAGATCTCTGGATCCATGAGAGGTACGGGGCTTGTTCTAGCTTTGTTAGAAAGACGATGACATGTAAATAATGAAAATCAGACAGACATTCTATAGTACATTATTTATAGGATAACCCCTTTAAATCACACTCGGGCTGGTCTGTAACAATATACATCTCAAGAACTTAGGGTGGATTTAGACTGCCCGATTTTCGGAACAGATTATAAGGGACGACCCTTCCTGCGAATGCTCGTTCCTGACAATCTGCCCATCTAAATGTGCCACTGATCCCCCGATGAACGAGCGAAATGCGTGTTCATCGGGCGATCCTGTTGTTCACGTCTAAACAGCAATCTGCTACCCAGAAAAAATTATGATTCCTTATGGGGACAAGTGATCGTCCTCATACTGTGAAGGAGATAGCCGACTGTCAGAAAGGAATGCTTCCTTCCCAACAATTGGCTGTAACATTGTGTGGTGTAAACCTGCCTTTAGATAGTGTGTGTCATGCACTATATGTCCTAGCAAGCGATCAACCAATGATCTCTCCCTCTTGCATTTTTCTGAAGGCTGCTTGCTGATGGTTTTACAATTATTTCTGCTGTCTATCGCAGTCATATAGCAAAAAAAAACAAACAAACAAAAAACACATTACTTCAATGTGTCACATGAAGGGAGTACTGTAGTCCTATCTGAACAGCACTGCAAATGCTTCACTTAAAAGGCTAAACTACAAAAGCACACAAACCACACCATATACCAGAAAGAAAAAAGCTAGCCAAACAGCATGTTAGTAAACTAGGATGTATGAATATATATTGGAAAATAAATACTGAAATGCTGGGAACGTATGGATTTCTAATAGTTTTCCATCAGTGGATGATGTTATAGTTTTTGTATAAATAAGTCTACTGCAGCATTGATAGCTGATATAGACTATTATAAAGTAACCTAGACTGACGGAAATGGAAAGCTTCATTTTCAATACTGCAAAAACAGTATATGATATAAATTTTGTACACAAAACATGCACCAGGTAAGACATTTCCTACTGTGCCAATAAATGAACAATTAGAAATCCAGTGAAAAGTAAAAATCCAGAAAACATCTCCCAGCGCTAGCCTATCGCATTAGAATGGAGTAGGGGGTTGAGTTGCCCTCAACTAAAATCTAGTTTCTTGCCTGCAGGGCTGGGAGGACTATGGGTACTGATGGCAGTAAGGGCTTTGGAAAAGCCAACACATTCCATGGAGAACACAACTACCTGATGAGGGCTAGGGATAGAAAAGTATTTTCCTGTCAAAACAAAAAGAGAGAACATTCAGTGCACAGCGGGTCTATAAAGGGATTTCACACAGCACCTGAGCAAACTCACTAAAGAGCTGGTTCATATGAAATCAAAGATACTACTTATCATTACCGATTAACACAAGCAATATTTTAGGCTCTTTGGTATAACCGTGCCTGTGTTTCTTCATATTAGGGGCAACTATACAGTTTTCCCTTAAAAAAATAAAAATCTTAATAAATCACAGCACTGCAGCAATAAAGATGACATTCTTACAAGATGCTGCAGTGTAAATGATTCAAGCACTTGTATGCTGCTTACATGGAATCTTCAGCTCAGAGGTCACTATGTACATACGATAAGCATACTGACCAGATATTCATCCTCATTTAAAAAAATAAAAAAAAAACTTTTCAAACAGTCAAGAATTAATTGCGTGTGCATTTTTCCCATTCAAGGGCATGAACTGTACGTCAAACGCTAGGGAGGCTCGTCCCCGTCTGCCATTGGCTGCTCCCCCTGACACTGGATGTTTTTTTACCCGCAGCAGCGGCAGTGCGGGGACCAGGAGCGGCGCAGGGAGCTCGGCAAGTATATTCCCTGTGAGGGGCAGTTTATAGTTAACTCCTTTAACTTTCTAGAGGTATCTCCCAGAGAAAGAACTGTGCCTCTAGCACCACATTCTTCAAGGAGCTCTCCGTGAGTCAATGTCCAACATTTTAAAGGGTTATTACGGTTACCAGAAATATAACTTATGTTTTAGAGTAATTCATCATCAATAATTACCTAATATAACGTAAATTACACATATTTACTGTTCAGTGGTTATAAAGTAGTTTCCAGGATGTCCCCCATGACAGCACATGGGAGGATGTCCAATCCAATCTCTGTAGGGACAGGAAGTGAGACAGATTAAAAGCCCCCCCCCCCCCTTCCCTCCGATCTCCAGTGTCTTCCTGTCACTACAGAGATGGGCAAGTGAAGCAGGTTTTCTCTTAGGAGTCGGGGTGCTTACCTAGGCACCGGGGGCCAGGTCTGGTCGGGGGTCCGGCACTCCCCTCTGAGGCCAGGTCGGGCGGCGTCCCGTACGGCCCCGCTAGCTCCCCCTTCGGGGGTTCTCTAGCTTGTCCCGGCCTGCCTTGGACGGCGGCAGGCAGGACGCTGATTCCGCTTCTCCTCCGGGAGCTTTGGGCTCAACGGCGCGCTCCTGACGGCGGCGTCGCACATCTCGTGACGCGGCCATGACGTCACTTCCGGGTCAGCCGGAAACAAGATGGCGGCGCCCAGCACAAGCGCTGGAGACCCGGAAGCCCGGTCTCGCGCTCAGGGGTTGACTCCCTCCCCCTGGGGGGTTGAGTCCCCCTTATAAGAACGGAGCAGCGCGGCAGCAGAGGTGGAGGTAAGCCCCAGTGGGGAAGTTGTGAGCTGCTGTGTGTTTGCTTAGCCACCATGGAGCCCCAAGCGTCAGCTAAATCCTAGATTGTGTCTGACCCCTCTGCTGCAGCCCATGTAAGTGTCCTTATCCTTATACCCTGGTGTACTCTCCCCAGTCATTGAGCACGGTTTCTCAGATTTTTTCCTAGGATAAAAAAAGTTCAGGGCAGTCGGCTCTCCAAGATCCCAAAAGGAAACCGAGAAAATGTGCGACTTGCGGGGAAAGGATGCATATATCTTACAAGAAGCAGTTATGTGCCGATTGCATTGCCAGGTTAATGAAGGAGGAGCAGCCGTCCTTTCTCACAGAACTTAGGAATATCGTTCGTGAAGAAGTACAGGCTACGGTTTCTTCTCTAAACCCTCCGCCACCTCCTTCTCAACCTGACTCCCCTCCCCCAAAAAGAAGGAGGACTCAGGAGGACTCTGATTATCAGGAAGTCTCGGACGGAGAGATTGAGGAAGACACCATCGCTGCTTCTGGTTCTTCAGACCACCCTAAAAGATTTTTATTTTCTACTGAAGACCTAGACGCCCTCCTCCATGCGGTTAGAGATACCATGCAAGTAGAGGAAGCTAGCCCTCCCATATCCGTTCAGGACGAGATGTTTGGGGGGTTAGGGGCAAAAAAGACTCGCCTATTCCCAGTAAATTCCCATCTGATGGAGATAATTCTGGAGGAATGGAGGGAGGCCGAAAAGAAATTAGTTATGCCTAGGGAATTTAAAAATCGGCTGATATTTAATCCTGAGGATACTAAACTATGGGATGAAGTTCCCAAGATAGACATTCAGGTGGCTAAGGTCACAAAGAAGACCACCATCCCCTTTGAGGATTCCTCAAATTTAAAGGACCCTATGGATAGGAAGACGGAGGGTCTACTTAAGAAGGCCTGGGAGTGTTCGTCTGCTCTTATTAATGCCAATATTACTGCCACCTCGGTAGCCAGATCTATGGGGTTATGGCTGAATCAGATAGAGAACCACCTTAGACTAAAAACCCCAAGGGAGGACATCTTAGAATCCATTCCCCTTCTTAAGATGGCTACGGCCTATCTGGCGGACGCTTCGGCCGAATCCATCAGAATTTCAGCTAGAAACAGCACCCTGGCGAATACTGCTAGAACGGCCCTTTGGCTAAGAAGTTGGTCAGGGGATGTAGCGTCAAAGAATAAGCTCTGTTCAATCCCTTTCTCAGGTTCACATGTGTTTGGCCCAGTCCTAGATACAATCCTTGAGAGTGCCGCGGACAAGAAAAAAGGCTTTCCGGAGGAGAGATCTAAGACGACTCAGTCCTTTCGGAAGGATTCAGGCCAGGGACAGACACAGAATTTTCAGCTAGAGGGAAAGGCAAGTCGGGCAGGTGGAGCTACCCCAAAGGTGGGAAGGGGAGGGGGTTCCTTCTCAAACCCAACACTTCCTCTTACCAGAAAAAATGACGCCAGACCAGTGGGGGGGGGGGGGGGGGGGTCGAGACTTCGGTTCTTCAGTCATCAATGGTCTCTAGTAACTCAGAACCCCTGGGTACTTCAGACTGTACGAGAGGGGTACAAAATAGAGTTCTGTCGTCCTCCCCCTCAGAGATTCTGTGTTACCACTCCCCAGTCTCCGTCTTTAAAGAACCAGATGGTTCAGGACTTGGAGAAACTTTGCGCAATGGAAGCAATAGTTCCTGTTCCAAGACCCCAACAGGGCAGAGGCCACTACTCCAAACTGTTCTGGGTAAAAAAAAACTAAAAAAAACAGACGGTTCACTAAGAACTATCATAAACCTGAAGTTCCTGAACAGATGGATTCAATATTTCAGGTTCAAGATGGAGTCAATACGTTCAACGGTTCCACTGATTCCAGCAGGGGCATTGATGTGCACCATCGATCTCAAAGATGCCTACTATCATGTCCCCATACATCCAAGCCATCATCAGTTCCTCAGGTTCGCGGTGACGTTAGACGGCATAGTTCATCACCTTCCAGTTCCATTCGGGATTTCAAGTGCTCCACGCATCTTTACGAAACTAATAGTAGAGATAATGGCTTTCCTGAGACAACAGGGAATAACAATAGTCCAGTACTTAGACGACTTCCTCCTGACAGCATCCTCAGAGGTCCTTCTGCGGAACCATCTGCAGACGACATTACAGGTTCTACAAGATTTAGGCTGGATAATCAACCTAGAGAAATCAGATCTTTGCATGAGCGAAAGGAAGATCTTTCTAGGCACCCTTCTGGACTCCCAGAGACAGATGTCCTTTCTTCCAGATTCAAAACGCGACGCTTTCATAGAAGAAGTATCCTCCTTCCAAAGAAGAAACCTCTGCTCCATCAGAGAGGCTATGCGGATACTAGGCTTGATGACATCCTGTATACAGATGGTCCAGTGGGCCCAGATCCACTCGAGGCCACTACAGGGTCTAGTTCTCACCAAGTGGGACAAAGACCAGAGATCTCTAGACAGGAAGATCAGGATTCCAATGTCCATAAAAGAGTCCTTGAACTGGTGGATAACTCCCGCCAACCTGCAGAGAGGGGTTCACTGGTTGAGAAGACCTTGTTTGACGGTGGTAACCGATGCCAGCATGTCCGGTTGGGGTTCACACATAGAAGATCATTTCTTTCAGGGTTCATGGTCCCTGGCAGAGAGTCAGCGTTCCTCAAACGTAAGGGAATTAATGGCGGTACTAAAGTCTCTCCAAGCAGCAGAACTTCTCTTAAGAGGGAATCACGTTCAAGTTCTGTCAGACAATATAACTACAGTCTGCTATATAAGGCATCAAGGGGGAACTCAGAACCCAGGTCTTCAGGAGGTCGCAGAAAAAAAAAAAATAAAAAATCTTTCTTTGGGCACAGGGAAATATCCTATCTATCTCAGCCCTCCATATCAAAGGGAAGGACAACGTTACAGCAGACTACCTGAGTAGAAGAAGATTCCATCCGGGAGAATGGATGCTGAACAGGCATGTCTTTCATCAGATCTGCAGGAAATGGGGGTACCCCCAGGTGGACCTTCTAGCCTCCAAAGAAAACGCCCAGGCGTCTCAGTTCTTTTCCCTAGATCCCAGCGGAGATCCTCTGGGGATAGATGCCATGTCAAAACCATGGGACATGGATCTAGCATGCGCCTTCCCGCTTATCCCGGCCACCTTGAGGAAGATCAGTGAGAGCTCGGGGAAGTTCATTTTCATAGGTCCAGCCTGGCCGAAGAGGAGCTGGTATCCCCTGTTAGACAGGCTAAAGGTAGAAGAACCAATATCACTCCCTCCGAGGCCAGACCTTCTCACTCAGGGGTCCCTTCTCTACCCGAATCTGGAGAAATGGAATCTGAAAGCCTGGATCCTGAAAGGAGAATGCTGAGCAGGCAGGGCTTGTCACATGCTGTGATCTCCACATTACAAGAAAGTAGGAAACCAGTGACAAATGCTATTTATAGAAAGATCTGGAGCAGATTTAATTCCTGGCTGGCTGATACACATCCGTCCAGATCAACTCCTTCCATCGCGCAGATTCTTGACTTCCTACAGAGGGGCTTTGACCTGGGGCTGTGCCCTAGCACGATCAAGGTGCAGATATCAGCCTTGTCATCCTTCCTGGACTACCCGCTAGCAGAGCATCGTTAGATAAAAAGGTTTGTAAAGGCTATACCAGACTAAAACCCACTCTGAGACAGACTGTTCCTCCTTGGGACTTATCTATAGTTCTAGATACCCTCTGTAAGGTGCCCTTTGAACCCTTGGACACCATTCCGTTAAAATTACTCTCCTGGAAGACGGCCTTCTTGGTAGCCATCACTTCAGCACGCAGAATTAGTGAACTTCAGGCCTTATCCATGAAGGAACCTTTCTTAAGAGTCTGCCCGGATCGAATAATTCTTCAGCTAGACCCAGGGTTCCTCCCTAAGGTCGTCTCTACTTTCCATAGGGAACAAGAAATATTTTTACCTTCTTTTTACGCCTCTCCGAGAGACCCGGAAGAGGAGAAATTCCATTGCCTGGACGTCCGTCGGGCAGTCCTTGAATACCTTCGCCGAACAGAACCTGATAGGAAGGACTCAACCTCTTTGTACAATTTGGTAAAGCAGGAAGAGGGAAGAAAGTGACTAAGAGGACTCTGACACAGTGGATCAAGTCAACAATTGTGGAAGCATATCGTCTTCAGGATAGTCCCTGTCCTATCTCTATCAGGGCACATTCTACTAGGGTAGTCGCAGCTTCCTGGGCGGAGAAGGCGAACGCCTCTATAGATCAGATTTGTCAGGCAGCCACCTGGACAAGTTATAACACCTTTTGTAAACATTACAGGTTGAACCTGCAGTCCAATCGTCAGCTTTCCTTTGGGCGTAAGGTTCTACAGGCTGTGGTCCCTCCCCGATGGCTAAGTTGGTAACTTTCCCATGTGCTGTCATGGGGGACGTCCTGGAAATCGGTAGTTAGTCTTACCGGTAACGTTCTTTCCAGGAGTCCAACATGACCGCACTATTAATTCCCTCCCTAACATGTGATTCAGTGTGATGTTAACATTGGGGGGGGGGGGCGCGGCTTTTAATCTGTCTCACTTCCTGTCCCTACAGAGATTGGATTGGACATCCTCCCATGTTGGACTCCTGGAAGGAACGTTACCGGTAAGACTAACTACCGATTTTCTTCCTCTGCTACCCACTGTGATTCCTCATAAATTACCATGGCATCGACCTGTAGTTCTGAGCCTTCCTTAGGTCGAGCATGCTCAGTGTGGTGCTATCAATTCTCTAGATAAATGTCTTGTGAAACAAAGGGCGTGTTAGTGTGCTGCTGATTACATAGTAGAGGGGGCGTGGCTGGACTATATATCAGGCAGCCAATCAAGAAACATCAACACTCACAGCAGGAAAGCTAGGGATTGTGGGGATTGTAGTCTTTGAAGTTTTGTGAGGGCAGATCAGGCGCCATGATACTCTGGGTGTTGCAGGCTGACACAAGCTAGACAAATAGATTGTAAGGTCAATTCTCTGGTTATATGTATAGGTATGGGTTCTGGTTGGGTCACAGCTTGCATCCTTAATGCAGCTTTTCAAAAATGAAGTTACTTTACTAGAATACCCCTTTTAAAGCTACTTTCACATGTGCGTTTTCCGTCAGCTTCGTCCCCATTTATTGTTAATGGGGACAAAACTGAACAAGCTGAAACGGAGTGCACCAGAATGCTTTCCGTTTTGGTTTGTTGCCTTCCCATGTCGGACACAAAATTGCTGTAAGCATCGTTTTTGTGTGCAGCATGGGAAACTGAACATGCTGGATCCGGCACCAAAAACCATGTAAATCAGTGGTGTCGGATCCGGCACCTTCTCTGGGAGATAACTCTTTTCATATTTTTTTTCCTATGGAGAATTGCCAGTAAGTTTTCATACCCGGCTGGTGTCCTTAAGGAGATCCAGTAGCTCCCCCTAAGGATGTTCTAGAGAATCACGAATGAGGTGATCTTGGACCACAAACTTATCAAATCAGCAGTTAGAAGAGATCCACATGCTGCTATGCAGTGTAGATGCAACTACTGTACATCAATTATACACTGAAGGAACGCAGACAACGTGTTGTCTAATGTGACCTAAAGGGGTTCTCTGGAAGGGATTTAAAGTGGCTGCCAGCAACCGCTCCTAGAATGTGAGCAGGGCTGCCGAGGGGGGTGGGGGGAGTGGGGCCTCACTACACATTACACTCTGGCACTGGCATAGAGAAGATAGCCATGAGTCTTCCTGTCAGGCAGCTCAGCCATGATGACATATCATAGGCAGGATCACAGCATTACCACCTATTATAGAGCAGTGTAGTAAGGCCTGTCCCTCTCATTCCCACTAGGAAGCTCTCCAAGTGGAGGCAACCAGTCCTCCTCACATTCGAGGACAGGTTGCTGGCAGCCATTTTAAATAATTCCCAGACCACCACATTTTTATTATCCTGAATTTCAACACAGACGAAAAAGACAACACAATACATGACTAACATACAAAGCAGGCTGCGATGCTATACATAACTGGCATACAGAAATGTGAAACACACAGATGGATTTTAATACACAACATCTCTGCATTTCCATGTCACCTATGATAATGGGTACACAATGACTAACCTGTAACTGGTTTCACAGGCATTTGTCCCCTGCATGGAATTCGAGCTCCTCCACCAAAGGCTGCGGACCACATTTTGTCACCCAAAGGATGGCCAACAATGCAGAATAGCTCTTGGCTTGAGTGAGTGGCTAATCCATGGATGAAAAGACTCAGGTACACGGCAGTAAGAATTTCACAAAGCAGGATTGTAAGGCCTGGTTGGGCTTCTTCTCCAGCAGAATTAAGCAGGCGGATTAAACTACTTATTCCTGTATAGGACAAGAAACACACAGTATTGCCATTATCAAACATGTTAAACATTTGCTCCTGTATAAATATCTTGTAGCTGACAGCAAAGTATTAAGTTCTGAACTGGCTTTGACTTCAGAGTTCTACATAACTGGTTTATAGCGGTTGTCTAGGACTACGGATACTGATGACCTGTCCGGATGCCTGCCTATCCGATGTTCTGGGCAGCCGCTGGAAATCACACAGAGGACGGGCGGAAGCAGACGGCATTGTCCTCTGTGCAGCGACTGTGCCAACTTACTGCAGCTCAGCAGCTTAGATAAAAATTACTTGCATTACTAGGTCGTGAAGCAAGTGGGATGTAATGCAGTAACAGTACCTGGCCAATGGGCGGGTGAGGTGTTTGGTATAACGGCTTCCTCCAGACTGGTTGTGCGTAGAGGCTGCCTTTGGATTAGAAGAACACTCTGGTACACCATACCTGTAAACTGGTTGGTTTGAATAGAGGAACTGAAAAGATAAAAAATTTTTTTTTTACATAGTCGTCATACGAAATGAGAAAATGTAATGGAAAGTAACTGGTAAGTAATCTTCGTTATGTCAAATGGGTTATCCGGCCCAGTCTATAGGCTCTGATATGGCATATGGAAGTCATAGGTGCGGACCTCAAAACGCTAACCAGAAGGGAGCTCCTGCTCCAAAGGCGAAAGGTGCAGTAATTCCCGCAGCAATAAAAGTGAATCCCTTGTCAATTCCAGCAAGTGATGTGACAATCATTTACATCAATAGTCCTCACTGTGAGTTCATTTACAAACCTATGAGCTTAAGTTAATTCGCAGGCCTTATACAAAGCACTGGCAGCTTTCCTGACATGTCATTTTTAGTAAATCACTGTATTCCCCATAAACAACAATTCAGGAGCACCTTCTCATATAGCCATGTTGTGCTGTTCCTCTGCTACTCCTACAAGAAATGTATAAATAAATGTATAGCTTAGGGTTACCAGTTGGAGGGGTGTCCTTACAGTCCATCAGGACTACTGAGTGCAGGGACATGCCCTTTGACAAGGGGAATGTTAACTGCCAAATGCAAATAGACGTGAAACTTTTTGAACTGTACTAACCACTTTTTAAAAAGGTGGATGGCACGAGGCAGGGAACAGACACCTAGGCAAATGTAATATGATTTACACCAGAACACTGGCATATATTATACCAGAAATGTACGCATGGATGGCCTGATATGCGACACCTCTCATTAGCTATGGTGCATCTGACGCCAGCAGGCCAGACATTAAAATCAGCACAGAAAATGCCATTGTGTTTTCTTATTCTCTAACTGAATGTGTGGTCTGAAAAGTCTATCTCCTTTTCAAAGCAGGAAGAAAGAAGGATTAGGTTTGAATAACTTAAAAAACCTCATTAAAAACGTACAGAAAATATTGATTTCTAGAAGGAATAACAGTTGAACAGCTCAATATAGTGTTATAAGAAAAGGTGCTCCAGTAATGTCATTTTATGAAGAATACATTTGAAAAAACAAACAAAAAAAAAAACAGCCAAGTCAGGACTTCTGCGCACATTTACACAACTCTAACTGTGTTTGTGGGTTCTGTACCTGTTGGCTGATCCTCCACAAAGGCACTGATAGATACAGGCAGAGAGCGATGCAGCCAGAGTGTGCATGACATATATCTGAAGAGAGGGAAACAGCAAACATCAGCACATATATAACCTGTCCAAGACGTCTGGAAAGTAGAAGGAGCTGGACAACATACCTTATTACTACGGACATCTGGGTGAGGTGGGGAGTCGAGATTGATTATGGCATGCAGAATATCATGGGTTAAGTTACTGAGATGTAACAATGGATTGGCCACAACAGTTTTGGCACTTGCTGTGCAAGCAAATAAAAGCGGGATTGAAGTCTGTTCTGTTTGAGGACTGGAAAGAAGAGAGGTATCCTGGAAAGAAAAAGGTCAACATGCAAAGTATTAAAAGTCTGTTTAATCACCTACTGTAATGTATATGACAAAGCACAGGCATCCAACATGGATTCAACTCATTTTAGGGAGCAGTGATTTTTAGTTGTATCTTTTCTGCAGAAGGAGTTGCTTTTGTATATTTTTTTTTTACACAATTTTGGTGTACACAGAACAACTTAGCTGTTCCAATATATATATATATATATATATATATATACACATATATACATACACACATATATATATATATATATATATATATATATATATATATATATATATATATATATATATATATATACATACACACACACACACATATACACACACACACACACAATACACCACTCACAAAAAGTTAGGGATATTTCCTCATCTCAAACTATTTATTGTCGCCCACGAAGATGGAATTAGTCCAGTAGGGCAGTTCTGTATTGACTAGACCCACCTGCCCACCACCAAAGGCTCGTCTGGTGACAACAGTGGCTGATGCACAGCGCTCTGCTGGACGTCTCAAACATCATTGGCGGCCATAATGTCTGCTCAGCGCGAATAGACTTTCATCAGTGAACAGCACTGAGACCCACTGGTCCCTCGTCAAGCGTAAATGCTCCCTGGTCTATGCAAGACTATGCAGTCTGTGCCTGGTGGTGTGATCAGGTACCCTTGCAGGTCTGTCTAGTATGCAGACCCCACACACACACGCCCAGGGGCAGAATTGCGGGAACCTGTCACCGGGATTTTTGTATAGAGCTGAGGACATGAGTTGCTAGATGGCCACTAGCACATCCGCAATACCCAGTCCCCAGAGCTCTGTGTGCTTTTATTGTGTAAAAAAAACTATTTGATACATATGCAAAATTAACATAAAAGAGTCATATCTTACTTGTGTGACCAGAGAAGAGTCATATTTTCAAGCTCTGACTCATCTCAGGTTAATTTGCATATGTATCAAATCATGTTTTTATACCCAATAAAAGCACACAGAGCTATGGGGACTGGATATTGCGGATGTGCTAGTGGCCATCTTGCAACCCATGTCCTCAGCTCTATACCCAAAATCCTGGTGACAGGTTCCCTTTAAGCTCCTTTTACATGGGGCGACAGAATAGCAGCTGATCGCTAGAGGAGGAGACCGATGCTACTACATGCAGTGATCTCCTAAAGAGTATGGTAAGGAGTGACTTGCTAAAGCCATTGCTCTTTCCTATACAGACTCGTTGATTGCCGACAGCAGATTGTGTTGACACAGCACTATCTGCTGCTAGCAAATGACGATTTATGCATTTACACAATCGGGTAATCGGCAGTACATTTACACCGCCAGTTAGCGATTATCTGTAAGACTCTCAGCCCATGTAAAGGGCCCTTTAAAATGGATAATTTGTGTCACTGCACTGTGGGATCTGTGTCTTCAGAGAGGTTATTAATTTGGGGTGAAAAGAAGTTACTGATTTATTTAATGTTTCACGATTGGGGAATAAAACCAGAAAGCAACTGCCCATTCCGGCTGATGGCACAGACGCAGCTCCTGTGTGGTAATAGTCCGGGTAGTGCAAGAACAGTACAGTGCAGTGCAAAGATGGAACAGGTAAAAAAAACACACTTACTGCATAATGCCAGAAGTAGGGCAGGGCAATTATGGAAAAAAAAAAAGTATCTATATTATTTCAAGTTTATCGACGACTGTCTCCATTATTTTAGGTCTAGATATTTAAACACCTAATCATCAATTAGGCGCATTCTCCTGCAGTCCATGCCCAGAGCTGCTGCAGATTTCTGGCTTTATTTGGGGAACATAAACATACATTTGTTGCATTCCACCGCCCACCCTTGCCACACTCCCTTCCAGAAAAATGTCAAGGATGGCGAAAAGTGGCAGATGCGACAATTTAAAAAGTCACACCTGCAACTTTTTAACACTACTTTTCAGGCGCATAGGGAATTATAAATCTCCCCCTATGTCTTTTCACCAGGGAGAGAGGAGAAAACTGCTGCCAGACATCTCTGACGTCGGCTTATCTGTTGGGGGAGCAAAAGGATTGGGCATTAAAAAATAAATAAAAATAAAATAAAAAGAATCGATCCGTCTCTTTCCCAACATCAGGAGAGAGGGGAGGCCTGCATACACTTTAGATTGTCACCCAATCCTGTCTAAGACAGATTTAGACAACTGCCAAATGTGTCTAGGGTGGCCTTATGATGTTAGCACTGTCCTCCAGTCAAAAAGCTTAAAAATGTACATAGTTTTTTTTTTCTTATCTCTAATATTAACGTGATGTTCCTGTTAGGGGCTTCCAAACATTATTCAAGTCAGTACCTACAAGGAGGGGATCATCACCTGCCTGGCTGCTTTGTAGCACAGCTCAGTACTGTGATTTGTGACTACAGTGCCTACAGGGAATGCGTGGTAGTCTAAGACACACCCCCTGTCTCATCATTGGTCGAGGCTGCTGCTCTCTCTCCTCCCTGCTCCGATTGTCTGCTGTATATCATCTATCACAGGTTTACTGGGGAGTCAGAGCAATGAGGGCAGATATCCAGTGCAGAGAAGGAAGATTACTTATGAGAAAAAGATCAGGAAATTGCTGCACTTGTACTGAAGCCTAAGTGAGCCTAAAGGTGGTCATGCACTTTAGATATGTTGACGGACCTCTACTCATCCTGGCCAAGATTGCACCTATTTCCAACGACCAGAGTTGAATAAGCTGCTGTAAGACATATCCCATATCAACAAAAGGAATTTCAACATGACGACAATTAACTTTGGCCAAGCATCCACCACACATTCAATGGTTGTCTGATCCCTCAGATATCTGAGGAAGTGGCTGACATTAATCTACTGTGTACGGTCCTCTTCAGTAAGGCTGAGCCTGAAACCCTTCAACACTGCTTTTGTAAAAACAACTCAATACCTGCTGAGATTCTTGAAGAAGCAAAATCAACTCCATTCGGACTGAGGCCAGCCCACCACCATGAGATCCATGCAGGACAGAAAAACTCAGAAACATCCGCAGAAGGGACTGGAATTTTAGTAGCCACTGACGTCTCTGAAAAACATCTTTCCTCTGCTTTGTTGTCACTTGATCACAAGAACTATCTGAACTATCGTCATAAGAATAGTCGATAGCGGCTGGCAAGTTCGGCTCCTCCAGGTTAGGGTTGTATTCACAAATCTTCTGAAGAGCAACGACGGCTCTCTCCAACCAACTATATAGCTGATATCGCAGCTTGCCCCCATCGACTTCATACCCAGTAGATAATGTCCGCAGCTCCCCGGTCAGAATCTTCAGACACGCTCTGAATTTTAGTTGTGCAGCGATTACATCTTCTGAGTGACTAAGGACATCATTTTCATCAATGCTGATAGATTCAGATAAACTAGTGGTTGTTGCTGAAGGTTTATCACTTTCTGTGCTCTGTGAAGGCTTTAAGTCTTTCATGGACAATCCAGACCCTTCGGACTCTTCATCTGTTTCAGCATCCCACTTTAGTTCCAACGGCTCATCTTCAATTGCTATTGATGGCTGACTCCAGTCAAATGAAAGGGCAGAATGTTGCTGCTTCTCTGATGACACTCCATTGGCCAAGGAGCTTGACCAATCAAACTCACAAGCCAAATCTTTCTTCTCTTCAAGTAAAGGAGATAATGGTGTAGACAACTTGCTTGTATCTGCTAAACTTGAAGTTCGAACCAATGGCTTTGACCTCTTGACTACTCTGGGCATTTTGGACATTACTTCCAGTGCCAACATTGGACAGCCAGCTTTCAAATGAGCATGGGCAGTAGTAAAGAACAGCTTTCTTTCCCCCAAGTTAATGGTGTCTGCCAAGCCATTTTCAACAGACAGACGCATTTTGGTAGATGAGGACTCCGACGATCGGAAATGTCGCCTTAATAACATAGGGTGAGTTCTTAAGAAATTGTAGAAATTGAAGACTGATGGATCACAATTCGATGACAGGCTCCAAGAGTCATCTGCAAAACAATATCCAGTGTTGTATTTAGTTAACAATAAAGGAAGGCTTGAATGACAAATAAAAAAAATATATTAAAAAAAAATAACTTCTGGACATTTCGAGAATAAATATTTAGGAACAGGAAAATGCATGTGCACGAGTTCCCTAACAGTCATATTCTTATTTGCACACGGCTACTGTCAAGCTCATCCTCATGCCAGGCAGTAATATTGGACTATTATTTTTCACATACCCATGTAACACTTTGCAGTCAAATAATTAAACTGTGAACTGTGCAACCGTTGCAATGACCTACTGCCATCAGCTAACTTGTAATCCACTACAGCTGCATCGTGGTGGCCATTTATTTGCCATGATTGAATTAGGTCATATGAAATATGAATTAATCTATTACTGAAATGTTTATTTCTGTCCTGATCAGAGACCGTTTCAATAGGTTTGATTTTTAGTGATTTTTGTGACTTTCCATAAAAGTTGCCTTTCTGCCCACAAACCTGCAACAGTGCAGCAGTCATTCTCTCACTATTTAGGGGCGACAAGCGATGAGGGTACTCCCTGTATGAGGTCTCCATGCTCCTAATTAGACATATGAAAAGGAGTTGTCCTGGGAAGATGACTCTTTCTTTCTCCTCTCCCCCCCCCCCCCCATTTTCAGGACACAGCAAACTTTTGATGTTTTCGGTTTTCCCTCCTCACCATCCAAGGACGATAACTGTTATTTTTTTGCTGCACATAGCTATTATGAGGGTTTGTTTCTTTGCAGGATGAGCTGTATTTTTAACCCCTTAAGGACCCAGCAATATTCTGGTGGCACCATTTAATGCAATTCTGCCATTGTATTCTTTGTTTTGTTTTTTATTGGCATATGACTTCTTATTGATAATATAATAAAATTGAATATGAATGAGTTCAGGCATTTCTGTTTAACTAGGCGTTTATTATGATAAATAACATGACATTTTAACAGTTGATCAAAAATGTGCGCAAAGAGCTTCCATTTTTTAAGTACAGTAGGTATTGTACCACTTTAATCCAGAATAATTCCTAATCCTTAGTTCACTTGTTTGCATGTGGAATGGTGGGCTGCCATACGTTTTTGTTTGCTGTCTGCATGCCAGCTTTATGGATGTGCACCTGTGACTATGGATGTGCTAGTCTAAATTTTCTTGCAGCATTTTAACAGTTAAGAGATTTTCAGATATGGATATTACCAGTATGTTAATTTTGTTTTTAGATTATAAATGAAGGGTCTTGTTCTAACTTTCAATATTTGTTTTCTAGTATTAAAAAAATTAAAAAAAAAACTTTATTGACTTTTATTTATTACTTTTAGTCTCCCTGGAAGACTTAAATCTGCAATTGTTTTATCACTTGCAAAATACAATGCAATACTTCTGTTTTGTATGGCAATTTTACCACCATTATACCACCACTATACTATTGTAATAGGAGTCCTACATGACAGGCCTGGGGGCCTTCACAAGACCCTGACTGACAACTGATCGGTGCTGCGTCACAAAGGGGGCATTGTGGCACAGTGGGGGCACCCTTTTGCTGTCTAATCACCATGATGTCGAAATCGCTAATGACTGCTGGGATCAGAGTTGTAACACAGCTGGTGCCCATTGTGTATCGAGCCAGCTAAGTTCATAAACACGCTCCATACACTTAAAGAGCACTGACGAAGTGCTGCCCATAAGGTTTAAACAGAGTTATTTACCAACCATATAAAAACTAGCACAAAAAACAAAAAAAAAAATAATGCACCAATAAATTATACAGCAAGTAAAAAAAATAATAATAATTGATGGATTATGTGGTAACACTCGTCGCTGACCAACTTTTGTGAAGACAAAAACAGCTCACCTTCTTCAACTCTAAACACCTGCTTCAACAGAGTTTCTAACGATTTTTTGTAATTCTCCAAAATCCAGTAAGCCATGCTGCGCACAAAGGGGTCAGGGTGCATTGACGACAGTGTGGGATCTCGGCCAGATGACTCGATACCCAGCACTCTCTTCTGCAAGATTGATTTGTAGGTTGAAGATTTTTCAAATTCAGATTCATAAAGTCTCGATATCACTAGAGCAAGCTGGATGTCATGTAATTTCTCAAGACAGACCTAAAAAAAAAAAAAAAAAAAAAAAAAAAAAAAGGACATTGCAAACATTATACAGTGCAAATTCACACAATGCAAGCAACATTCATAAGGAACAAATGTAAACATATTCATTTATTTTTTTACACTAATCAAATGATGCGATTTTATAAAAAAAGTATAAATGAATTCATCATGTTATATAAAACCTAAATCACTCCAACCTCCACAGCGTCCTTCAGAGATCCAGCCAGAAGAAAGAAAGCCGCAGAGTGCTTAAATCGCTGTTTGCCAAGCAGAGAGAAAGCATTCTTCAGAGCCGCTTTCCGCCATCTCTCTTCATTGAAGTTGTGCCCAAAAAACTGTGTCATCTTTGCGTCGTGCTGAGACCTAACATATAAAATAAATGTAATATAAATAAACTAAACTTAAAATACTAAAACCATTCTACTTGTACAAGAACTGGGGTCTCACTTTTTGTTATAGAATCTTTTTGTATTAAAAGGAGGAGCAGATTAATTTCTTTGGTCTTATCCAAGTAGTGTCCTACTGATTATATTGGCATGTGTAGTTGAAGAGCAAAATATCACCAAAAAACTGTTATACATATCTTGTCTGAATGCTGCAAATAAGGAAGGGGGGGGCGTGCACCTTACCTATATAGACCCCATATCACAGCTTTCTTCTTCATGGCAAGGTAAAATATGGCAGCATCTAAGGGGTCACTGTTTCTCTGAAAAGCTGCCTTTGCAATCTGAAAAGAGAAGTGGACAGGTATAGAACAGAGAAGAGCAGTACATATGATATTCCATATATAATACTGAAAAATGATTATAGGTAGTCAACCATTCTTTTCTACCAAACTGAAATTTCAGCAGGTTGAAGATCAAGATCATATTCCCATCCCCCAGCATTAACGAATAATACCAGAGTGGAACATTTTTTTTTATTGTCACTCTGACATAGAATCTGTCAAGAAAGCTTGTGACAGGGCTTTCATCTATCTTCAAATAACACTAACTTTTCACCCAGCTTTGTATAAATCAATAGTACAAGTGTAAAACCCAGACCTGGGGGGCACTAGAAAAGGGATATGGTTGTTCATTATGTATTTTATTGTTATTTGGCGGTATCTTCAGTTAAGGAATGGTTGGCAAGGAACAGGACAAACCACTCTGTTCCCCTTGGTAGGGATGGGCTGGACCTACTCCCAGCCGAGAGGGGGAGGTTTCTTTCCAGAGAGAGAAGGGAGAGGAAGCACATCACACAACTCCTGCTCCAGTTACAGAGAGCAGTAGTTCAATTTTCCTCAAGTAAAGTCTTGCTACTCCAGACAGCACAGTGAACTGATATCACCAGCACTGAAGATGCTGCTGCAAGGTGAGGGATTACAGCCATGACACCCATCACTAGACTACTACTAGGCCAGTATCCCTCCAAGGGCTGATTTGCCATCAACAACCTGCATCCATATGCTTACTGGTGCCAGATAATATATTCACTTAAACCCTGCTGATACTGAATGTTTTTAAAGGGAATCTGTCACCAGTTTTATGGTGTCCTAACTAAGGGCAACATAAACTAGTAACAAGTCCTCTTTGCAAAATGCTGGGTCTCCTCCTTTAATTAACCCAGCCGTTTTGCTAAAATCTTGTACGGCTCCAGTGATTGGCAATGAGCCCCCATATTCATGAGCTCATGGTGCCCAGGGAGCCACAGCCAGAGGGAGTACACCATGACACAACTCCCCTCACTCCCACTAATAGCTTTATACTTTGAATAATTCCTTATTGTGGATTTACACCTGCCGAGGAGCAGCCAGTTATCGGGAAAGAAGAGTTTCTTCCCAACAACTGGCTACTTGTTCAGTGGGGATGTAGCACTGCAATGTATTGTAATACACTGACAGCATTATGTCTGTGTAATTCAGTAGATTTCAGGATTCTGAGGGTTACACCGCATTATAAAATCAGTATAATGCTGTGTGATCCTGTCAGTGGAGCGGAGGCCAGAACGGGACTGACACATGCTGCGAGTTTATTGCATCCAACTCGTTTGTGTGTGTCTGGCCTAAAGCCACTACCTAGTGGTTGAGACCGAGAAAGTCACTCACGCTCTGAGGAGATAAACTGGTGATGCGCATATTTACCACTAGCAAAAGAGAAGAAAATGGAAAGGAACCAGCACTAAAGTAAAGATTTACTGATATGCAACTATTTGTTTAAATGCGTTTCTCGCCCTATGGAAAAAAAAAAAAAAAAAAAAACACACAGCAAAATGTTATTATAAAAAAAAAAAAAAAAAAAAAAAGACAATAAAATTGACTTCTCTGGATGCGGACACTCGGACGGTCCCACTAGTCTCTGTTTACAAGCAGTGGCCTCAGCAGTCAGCTGACAATTGGCTGCTCGTATACAAAGACCAACAGAGCGTCTGCACGGGATCAGGCGATTGGAGAGATGACTGGTGATATTTTTATAATGTCTGCTGCCGTTTGTTTTCAAAGGCTTAAAAAACCTCTTTGACGGCACAAAAGCAGAATAGAAGGGATGATAAACAAGAGACTTTGTTTCCTGCAATTTTTCTGTACCATAATATACCAAAAAAGGATGAAGATGTATAACAGTACAGCTACCATGAAATAATAAAGAAACCGGCATATTTTCAGCATACCTTTTCAATGCACATCCGCAAGTTGTTTGTGTTTCTGACCCACCAGCCTACCCCCATTGCCCTGAGCTCTGCCCAGGTGGGGTCACCTTTCTGCATTGCTGGGAGTGTAGCAAGGAGCTCGTCCTCCGCCACAGAATGAAAAGCCCATGCAAAATGACTTGTAGATAAGCCTGTAAAGCAAGGACAGCGGTAGGAAGGCACAAAATCATAAATATCGATTTACAAAAAAAAAAAAACGCATCAGATGGTGAATAAGATAAAACAGATTTAGAATTGTAGATGTGGTTTAATGAGTGAGCTACCCCCTCCCCCACCACACACAGCCCGAGAAGGTGCCACGCTCATCATTACAAAGCGTTCCCTGCATGGTGTAAGGGTAGCCTGCGTGGAAAGTGCTACGTGTAATGTGTTCCTACTATAAACTATATTTATATATTTATTACACACACACACACACACACACACACAAGCTGTTGTATACCTGAAGATGAATCCCATACACACACATCACTGAACAGTTATTTAGCAATAAATGGTGAACGCCTGCAATGTACATTGCTGCAGTCACCACACTGCTATGATTTTTTCCTTTACAGCTTTGGATACTACAGCATCATTACCTTGATGAGAAAGCTGAGCTCTGTATGCCGGAGGAAGGGAAGTCGTGAGAAACGTATGAAGACGAACAGCCAGGAAAAATTTAAGACCACATTCATCAAGGGTCTCTCCACCTGTCAGGAAAGTGTTATCAAAAGGTTAAACTATGGGCACAAGTTTGAGAATAATGAATCTCTCTTGTCCCCCCCCCCCCCCAGGTGAATAAGCCCCGTGTGTTTAGTGTTAGGCCCATCTACCACTAAGTAGTCATTACTACTATAAGGCTACTTTCACATCTGCATTTTCTTTTACGGTTTTGAGATCCAACAGAGGAAAACCGGAGGAAAAGCTTCTGTTTTGTCACCAATCATTGTCTATAAGGACAAAACTGAACAAATCAGAATGGAGTGCGCCAAAATGCGTTCCATTCCAGGTTTGTTGTGTACCCATGCTGGGCACAAAACCGCTGCAAGCAACATTTTTTGACATGGCATGTTTATTTTCGATATAATACAACCAGATCCGTTCTAAACAGATGCTGCCAGTTGTATTATTCATACGGATGTGTTTTGCTCTGGTGTTGATGTCCCATGCCGGATCACGAAAACGGACAGCAAAAACGCATATGTGAAAGAAGCCTCATACTTTTGTCTTTTTTTTTTTTTTTTTTGTATTAATTCTTTATTTTCAAGTTTTCTGATTTTTAAACAATCCAACAAGAGCCTGATGGCCAGAGTCTGACAATATATAAAGGTAGTTTTACAGGTCATTACAAATAACATAGAATAACATCTATTGTATAACAGCCATAGATATTTCAAGTCAAAGTCTCCCAAGCCACTCCTACAGACTCTATTGTTTTCTGCAAGGAGTATATAGCTGGAGTGTTCAAATTGATGAAGGCTATTTAAACATAGGACATGAAATATAGCAGAAAGAGAAATGGAAAGAAAAAGAGAAGAGAGGGGCAGGGGAATACTTTTGTCCTTTTTAACACAAAAATATTTAACATCACATAGATTTATCAGGCTAAAAGTCTTTTTTCATGGACCGATATAGTAGGCAATTATTGGGAACGAAAAATGTTCCCGATAATTGCCTGAGATGATTAATGTAGTCACGTGCAGCAAACATCTCATATGTATGGAGATAGGCGATCACTACAGTGGTCTCTTGTTCAAATACAGTGCAATTATTTGTGGGTAGAGGTACCCATTTATGCAGGCCCAGGTGTCAGCTGAAAGACACCCTCACCCAAGTTCAAGTGATCCCTGACATCTTTTACACAGGAAACTTAAAGGGGTATTCTCATCACAGACGATGGGGGACGATTGTCCTTATATGGCCCCCCCCCCCCACCACCACTGGGACCCGCACCTATATCGAGAACAGAGCCCCGAAAGTGGTAGAGAGTGCACTGTGCATACATAGCCGCCCTCCAATAATTTTCAGAATATTTCATTTTAACTGGTGGGGGGCAAGATTTTAGGAAAGATGGCTGCTGACAGACACTGAGGAATCCACAATAGAAGACATTTCACCCAGAGGAAAAATAAAAAAATAAAAATAAAAAGGGGTTTTCACGTTCAAAATAAATAAATCTTAAGATCAACATGCAGTGAAGGTTCTGCTGCTTGAAAAACTTTGTTTTCTTTAATTCGTTACCAGATCTCCTATTCAAAAGAGACATCATATGCAAATGTGGCAGAATTCACACCACACCATCATTTATATTATAGTGGCCTGGTATACCTTCCTTTCCTAACTACACCGTCAACTGCACTTTTTAATACAGCTGGGGCTGTGGGATACACTGGCTAAATGTATGCTAAAAAGACATTTTTGGGTGTATGTTTATTTATTAATGTTTATTAATATCATATTTATAGAAAAAAAATATATGAAACTAAAACTTGGTAAACGATTTGAAAAAACAAAACAAAAAAACTATGAAACCGAACAGATAATACAAATAGGTAAAGAATAATGTATTACCTTGACTACGGTCTCTGCTTTCACCAATATCTGTACTTGTTGTGGCAATGGTGTCTGCTAGAGCCATTAGAGACATCTGTTCAATGCGCGTCAGACCAGGTAAGCTGGAATGGAGCAAATGTCTAGATAGGACCTTAGAATGTTCTGGACCAAAATAGGTTGGGCTGTACTGAGACAGGTCGATGACTTGAGGCTTAGAGTTCTCTTCTTCCGAGTCCAAGGTTGTAAGTTCATCAGTGGTCAGAGTAGGAACCTGGAAGAGTTCATCATAGTTCTCATCATTTGCATTGCTATCCGTTGGCTTGCTGGAATTGCTGGATTTCTCGACTGTGGAAGTGAAGGAGGAATCTTCATCCGCAGCGAGAAGGGCATACAATGGTAGGGGAGGTACCGCCTCAATTTCTGTGTAATCTGCTGTCTCTGGCTCTCTGAATGTTTTGGGATCACGAGCAGTGCTTCCGCTGGCGCTAATCGAGAGGGATCTGAGCCTGCGCTCTGGGGTGGGTTCATTGTCGCTGAGAGAGACCACCTCCCCTGCAATGCATTTGACTAGGTGAGAAAGGATAGCTTTTGCTCTGCGCACTTTTCCTAGATCCATCAATTCTAACAACTGTAATGGATGATATTGAGGTAAAATTGGAAACAAAGCATGAGCAGCTTCAAAGAGTCCAGAATCTTCCATCTCCACAGGAAGATCATATGCAGTTTTCTTTCCCATAAGTTTTTGTGCCAAGCTAGTCATCGACCTGGTCATGGCTTTCTTTGGCGGGTAGAGACCAGACCCAACAGATTGGCTTTGCTTAACCAAATTTGTGATAGATGGGGTGCTTCCATTATAAGAATCTGTGCTAGATGAATCTTGTTTAGAAAAAGGCTGCCACTGGGAATAGACATGCATTTCACAATCCATCCCAACAACGAGTATACCATCCCGAACCCAAGACAAGGACACAGGTAAAGGAAGAGACCCTTCCACAGAAGACACTAAATCCACCGATCTCAACAGTACAAACCTAGGCTGAGATGTGTTTTTGGCGGTGTCCCAGAGCTGCAATGCAAAGTTTTCTTTACTAGAGTGTTCCGGTAGTTTTCTTGCAACCTGGCCATACATAAGAAGTTTAGAACCAATGCCAATGGTTAAAATATGCGAACCATCCTCCCTGGACATCCAGTCCAAATGAACCAAATGTTTTGTGCTCGGTTGAAGCTGCTTTTTGGAAGATAAAAAGACATCTTGCTTATTGTAAGCTACTAGGTTATTATCAATACTTATTCCAGGCTCTAAAATTGTGCTTAGCTCATCCAAATGAATAGTCTGTTCCAGAATCCAACAAGAGCCGCCAGGTGGATTCACATTCAAAGATGCTCACATGCATCAAAAAGTCACGAGAGGAATTACTAGTTTTGTGCGGAGTTTGCTTGAATGCGACCGCCAGACAGTTAGCGTGTGCGCAGCTTACTTCTACTGGCCTGCCTGGTACGCTCACAGCGCTATTTCGTAAGCCGTCCTCATTCAGTAAAGGCCATTCTTCCCACATGTATACAAGGCTATTCTCCAGATCAGATGGAGAAAGTGAAAGGTCCGAATCTGCTGTGCACCTCCAGAATCGCACTTTACCATCAGAACAAGAAGTTGCTAGTAGGTAGGGGGCATTACACACTGGGTATATTGAAGAAGAGCTGAGAAGCCCTAAAATGAGAGACACCGTGGTTAACAAATGCACACAGAATTAATATTCTACAGGTCCTTCTAAAACAATTAGCATATTGTGATAAAGTTCATTATTTTCTGTAATGTACTGATAAACATTAGACTTTCATATATTTTAGATTCATTACACACAACTGAAGTAGTTCAAGCCTTTTATTGTTTTAATATTGATGATTTTGGCATACAGCTCATGAAAACCCAAAATTCCTATCTCAAAAAATTAGCATATCATGAAAAGGTTCTCTAAACGAGTTATTAACCTAATCATCTGAATCAACTAATTAACTCTAGACACCTGCAAAAGATTCCTGAGGCTTTTAAAAACTCCCAGCCTGGTTCATTACTCAAAACCGCAATCATGGGTAAGACTGCCGACCTGACTGCTGTCCAGAAGGCCATCATTGACACCCTCAAGCAAGAGGGTAAGACACAGAAATAAATTTCTGAAGAATAGGCTGTTCCCAGAGTGCTGTATCAAGGCACCTCAGTGGGAAGTCTGTGGGAAGGAAAAAGTGTGGCAGAAAACGCTGCACAACGAGAAGAGGTGACAAGACCCTGAGGAAGATTGTGGAGAAGGACCGATTCCAGACCTTGGGGGACCTGCGGAAGCAGTGGACTGAGTCTGGAGTAGAAACATCCAGAGCCACCGTGTACAGGCGTGTGCAGGAAATGGGCTACAGGTGCCGCATTCCCCAGGTCAAGCCACTTTTGAACCAGAAACAGCGGCAGAAGCGCCTGACCTGGGCTACAGAGAAGCAGCACTGGACTGTTGCTCAGTGGTCCAAAGTACTTTTTTCGGATGAAAGCAAATTTTGCATGTCATTCGGAAATCAAGGTGCCAGAGTCTGGAGGAAGACTGGGGAGAGGGAAATGCCAAAATGCCTGAGGTCCAGTGTCAAGTACCCACAGTCAGTGATGGTCTGGGGTGCCATGTCAGCTGCTGGTGTTGGTCCACTGTGTTTCATCAAGGGCAGGGTCAATGCAGCTAGCTATCAGGAGATTTTGGAGCACTTCATGCTTCCATCTGCTGAAAAGCTTTATGGAGATGAAGATTTCATTTTTCAGCACGACCTGGCACCTGCTCACAGTGCCAAAACCACTGGTAAATGGTTTACTGACCATGGTATTACTGTGCTCAATTGGCCTGCCAACTCTCCTGACCTGAACCCCATAGAGCATCTGTGGGATATTGGGAAGAGAAAGTTGAGAGACGCAAGACCCAACACTCTGGATGAGCTTAAGGCCGCTATCGAAGCATCCTGGGCCTCCATAACACCTCAACAGTGCCACAGGCTGATTGCCTCCATGCCACGCCGCATTGAAGCAGTCATTTCTGCAAAAGGATTCCCGACCAAGTATTGAGTGCAGAACTGAACATCATTATTTGAAGGTTGACTTTTTTGTATTAAAAACACTTTTCTTTTATTGGTCGGATGAAATATGCAAATTTTTTTAGATAGGAAATTTGGGTTTTCATGAGCTGTATGCCAAAATCATCAATATTAAAACAATAAAAGGCTTGAACTACTTCAGTTGTGTGTAATGAATCTAAAATATATGAAAGTCTAATGTTTATCAGTACATTACAGAAAATAATGAACTTTATCACAATATGCTAATTTTTTTTAGAAGGACCTGTATATATAAAATCATCCTGTACCAGACCAGATCCTATGGAGAGGGAAGCAGTAAAGGTTTTGTACAAGGACACAACACTGTCACAGAACTGAACTAGAAACTGGCACAGGGACGTAAAACAGATTACATTTTCACACATCATTGATAAATGCCAACAGTAAAAGAAAATGGATTTCAGAAAAGTTTTGACTTCTCACAGAGACGTGTCAGAAGTTTTAATCCACAGAAATAAGGGGAATATGCGCTCTGCGTGTGGATCCACTACAAAGTGGGATATCGCTCAGTACAGGTCTTCTACACTTTTGCTCTAGTGATCATGGAGGTTTCTCAGTAACAACCACCAATTATCAAAATTCCTGACCTTTCCACATATAGCAAAAGGTTTTTAGAAGTGAAAGTTACTTTCCAATTGACAATCTGACCAACAGTGGCATATAATCGATATACTGTAGTCTGAACTCGCTATAATTCAGGAACTTTTTAGTAAATCTAATAAGTAAACACTAGGGATAGGAACTCATCACAGTGTCTCTCAAAAGGAACAGGTTAAACATGCAGAAGACCAAAACAGCCTGTACAGTTTCTGTCGTAGAGGTTGCACAGAGCACCACACCATTGCACACTGGCCCTGGCTCCTGGGATACTCAGAGCTTGTACCCTTGATCCCATATGTTGTGTCTTAAAGGGCATCGGTCAGAAGATCTGTAGCTATGAAACTGGCTGACCTGTTACATGTGCACTTGGCAGCAGAAGGCATCTGTGTTAGTCCCATGTTCATATGTGCCTCCACTGCTGAGAAAACACCCGCATTGCTCCTAGAGGCTCATATGCATATATTACAACTTCATTTAGCAGTGCAAGCACATAAATAAATTGGACCAACACAGATGCATGTGCGCTTGGCAACTGAAGGCAACAGGTTAGCCAGTTTCATAGGTACAAATCTGTTGAGAGATGCCCTTTAAAAGGGGTTGTCCAATCTGGACATTTACGGCATATTGAAAGGATATGCCACAAATGCTTGAAAGATGCAGGTTCCACCTGTTGAGACCCACGCCTATCTTAAGAAAGGGGCCCCAACATAAACGGAAAGCAAGTAGTGCATGTGCAGCTTTTTCCACGGTTATCGAACGTGTGAAAATAGCAGAGCGCTTACTCAGCTACTTTCAGAAGTATTATAGCAGAGAATAGAGAGGATGCTGCGCATCCAGGGCATGCTCTTCACTTACGGTGATGCTTAATTTTTGAGACAGGAGTAGGACCAACACCTAAAGGACATTTATAGCATATGCTCTCAACACGTCATAAATATCCAGATGGGACATCCCCTTTAAGTTACGGAAAGAGTCTGGTAGAATTACTTGCTCACCTTGTGGCTGTATTTTTTGGACACTCCACAAGGGGGTTATCAATAGACGATAACTCCATAGGGAACCACCAAATTTAAGACTGGCCCTACCAGCAAATATAAATGCTTTGCTACTTAGTAGTTTGCTGTTGTTAAGTTGCTGCTGTAGGCTTTTGAAATACCTGCACTTAATGAACCTTACAAAAAAATTGTTTTTGCGAGTTCAGGGGGGGAAAAAAAAATTGTCCAAAAAGGAAAAATGTGATAAAACAATCCCCTGCAGCTCAAAAGCTGGTTGTGACTACCCACAAGACCATTGCAACCAAACACGACCTCGCAGGTGTACAGATTGAGACTGGGCAGGCACACCATCACTGCAGTAAAGTACATAGATGCCAGCAGCGAGCTCCAGTGCTGTGGGGGGAATTTATCAGGCAACTGTTCTTTTGTTATTTTATGAAATTTCACCATGTTTGGGTAATTTTTTCCCCGAAGTCTAGAAACCACTTTAACAAACAAAAACTCAAATAACAAAATGTGGGACTGGAAGAAATGTAATATCTGTGGCCTTGTAGGACAGTTATGTACAAATATTTTCATGTCTTACACTGGACTGTCTCTTTGTACAATAACCAAATTATTACCTGCAGACGGCTTAACACTAATTAATTCCACACCATCAGGCAAACTCAGTTCTCGGCTATACACAAGCTCAGAGGAAAGGGACATCTTGCTAGTACTCTGTAAATTTGCTTTACAGGTCTGGTATCTTTGAGTAACTGGAGACCGAACCTTTTCTCCTGAGGCAGAACTGAAAGAGTCATCTCTTGGTGAATTATTTTCTGATGAGCTAGATTTTTCCTCTGTGAAATAGAAAAATATTAAATTAACAAGCATAATCAAAATAATTGTTATGAATACCCTTTTAACCTTCACCTACAAAAAAAATAAAAATAAAAGTGCTGTACTATACATAAAACTAAGGCCGAATGCACACAGCCATGAGCGGTCCGTGGTATACCTGCTGTCAGCAGGATGCCAGGCCGGTATACCACGGACTGCTCACGGCCGTGTGCATTCGGCCTAAGGGTACTTTCACACTAGCGTTTTTCTTTTCCAGCATAGAGTTCCGTCACAGGGGCTCTATACCGGAAAGGAACTGATCAGGTATATCCCCATGCATTCTGAATGGAGAGTAATCCGTTCAGGATGCATCAGGATGTCTTCAGTTCAGTCATTTTGACTGATCATGCAAAAGAGAAAAACGTAGCATGCTACGGTTTTATTTCCGGCGAAAAAAACCTGAAGACTTGCCTGAATGCCGGATACGGCATTTTTTCCCCATAGGAATGTATTAGTGCTGGATCAGGCATTCAAAATACCGGAATGCCGGATCCGTCCTTCTGGGACTGTGCATGCGCAGACCGGTAAAAAAGGTTAAAAAATAAATAAAAAAAAGATACAAGACAGATCCGTTTGTCCGCATGACAAGCGGAGAGACGGATCCGTTCTTGCAATGCAAGTCACATCCAGATCGGCGGATCCGGCAGGCAGTTCCGACGACGGAACTGCTTGCCGGATCCCACTGCCGCAAGTGTGAAAGTAGCCAAACATACCAAAAACAGGGATGAATTTCATGCATAATTTCCTCATATTTAACAGGCATCTTTGGATTTGTAAGGATATGAGAAGAGGAGCCTAAAAAGGCTCTTTCAGACTATATATGTGTGCCGTCTCTTGTACAACATTATGTCATGAGTATGTCTGTATGCAAAGACTCAAAAAGCTGTTGTCCGTTTGTATGGCTTTTTATATGAATAAACGACAGATTTTTTTTTAAAAAGCTGGATTTCTTAATATTTTTGTTTGCTACACCTGATCCAGGCGATATCCATGCTTCCGAGAATTATCCACAGATGACCTGGACTTGTGCTTTATATTTAAGAAGGTTTTCCAAGATCTTCTAACTGACTTATCTTCAGGATAGGTCATCAGTATCTGATCGGTAGGGGTCTGACACTAGGGACTCCTGTCGATCGGCTGTTTGGGAAAGCACTGGTGCTCCTGTCAGCGCCACAGCTTTCTCCCTGCTCACCAACGCCGTACATAGTATAGCGGCTGTGCTTGTTATCGCAACTCTGCCCTATTCACTTCTATGGGGCTGAGCCTCTCCTAGGCCAAAGTGACCCATTAATAAGCCATCACTGGCCTAGGAAAAGCTGTAAGAAGGCCATGGCGCTCACAGGAGCGTCGGAGCCTTCTCAAACAGCTGACCGGTGGGGAGCCTGAGCGTCAGACCTCCACTGATCAAATAGAAAGTCTCAGAAAACCCCTTTTAGATATTAAGAATCTTCTTTTAACCTTGACTTAAAAAAAAAAAAAAAAAAAAGTGCAATACTATGCACAAAACTAACATACCCAGAGCAACAGGGATGGATTTCAGGTGCAATTTCCACATATGTAACACAGAGTGCTTGTTTTTTGTGCATTCAATCACCACCAAGTAGAATTTTTCTGAAAATCCACTTTGGGAGTTTTCTATGACAAAAAAAAATACAAATAAAAAAAAGACTTAAAATTCATAACAATTGCATAACCAAATAAGATGTGAAATCTTTGGATTTTGTTGTCCGATATGGTAATCATCCTAGGAGCAGAGAGACGTTAATAATCACCAGGCTTACATCAGCGTTGAACACAGGATTGAAATAGTTGTCCTGAAAGACAGTCACATGCATCTGCTTCCCACAAGCATGCGAGGTCACATTTCCTGCCTGCCGCTTATCAGTACTTTAATACGTTATCTTGCACAATACAAGTTTTGTTTAAGCCTTCATGCCCTGAACACATCATTAATCTACAAACAGTAGGTGTCGTCCTTTTCTTGTCTTCTGGGTTGTTTTCACGAGCAGCAACCAATTTAATGCAAGATGGGAAATCTCAATTACAGTATTACACCAAGTAAAGCAGTGGAGTCAAGACTGCAGTATTTATTACCGTATTTAGGACAGAAAGAAGTAATTAGTAGAAACCTTCTGACTTTTCGGAATTGAAGAACTCCCAAATGCCATAGGAAGTGCCATAAGGCCACTTTTACAAAAATACTCCCATGTGTACGTGGCCCAAGCCCTTGACTCTTTGCACCTCCAGCTAGTCTACAGATTAACTACTGGTCCTCAGACTCCTTCCTCTTTCTGGCGGTGGTATGTGCCTCCTGCCATGGTGTATGTGCAAGTTACAGTCATCACCCGGGAGCCAGATTTTCTGTTCATAAGCAGAACCTACAACATATTCAAAGTCTCAATCTTCAATTTCACAAAAATAATGTTTCTAAAAACCAAACAAATATTCTGTAATTACAAAACTCTTGTTACTGTTCTACCGTTGCTCTGGTTGCGGCTTCTCGCCACTTCCTCTCGTCGGAATTTACGCACTGACAGCGGCTTAGACTGCCTGCTCAGCCAAATACTGGCTGTGGTGGGTCACCTGTTGTGGCCACTGATGAGCTAAACAGACCAGCTGTTTCCAGTATGTCTAACCCAAAAAGAGGAAGTCACAGATTGGGGATTAGTAACATTTGTTAGGTTTTACCTCTCAGGCCCCATACCCCTTTATGCCCTGCATTTTGCATATATGTTGGGAAAAGTTCCCAGCATGTATATCAAACGTATCCATAGAGCTCAATTTATACAGCAGAAGCTGGAAGAGTGCCCCCTTGTCCTGTGCCAGGCTAGTACATGTCTAATAACAGTATGTTTGTGCTGTAAGGAATACTGTAGTAGACTACGCTATAACACTGAAAGGCAAATAGTGAAAAATGGATATCACACATTCTGCTTTCACAACGGAAGCCTAACAGCGACACATCCCTCTGTGTGCCTATATAATGGGGAATATGCATCCCTCTGTGTGCCTATATAATGGGGAATATGCATCCCTCTGTGTGCCTATATAATGGGGAATATGCATCCCTCTGTGTGCCTATATAATGGGGAATATGCATCCCTCTGTGTGCCTATATAATGGGGAATATGCATCCCTCTGTGTGCCTATATAATGGGGAATATGCATCCCTCTGTGTGCCTATATAATGGGGAATATGCATCCCTCTGTGTGCCTATATAATGGGGAATATGCATGCCTCTATGTGCCTATATAATGGGGAATATGCATCCCTCTGTGTGCCTATATAATGGGGAATATGCATGCCTCTGTGTGCCTATATAATGGGGAATATGCATCCCTCTGTGTGCCTATATAAATGGGGAATATGCATGCCTCTGTGTGCCTATATAATGGGGAATATGCATCCCTCTGTGTGCCTATGTAATGGGGAATATGCATCCCTCTGTGTGCCTATGTAATGGGGAATATGCATCCCTCTGTGTGCCTGTATAATGGGGAATATGCATCCCTCTGTGTGCCTATATAATGGGGAATATGCATCCCTCTGTGTGCCTATATAATGGGGAATATGCATCCCTCTGTGTGCCTATATAATGGGGAATATGCATCCCTCTGTGTGCCTATATAATGGGGAATATGCATCCCTCTGTGTGCCTGTATAATGGGGAATATGTTGCCGCCTTTGTTGGTGGTCAGACTCCATTATGAGAGATCAGGTAACATTATGTGACCAGAGGCTTCTTATGGTCAACCTAAACCACAAAAAAAAAAAAAAAGCATATTACCAGAATCTGAAAGAAGACCACTTATTCCAGATGACCCTGATTTCTTTAGATTTCCCAGTATGTAGTCTTCTTGAAAAACATGTAACAGCTGTGTTTTTCTTCCGTTCTAAGCAAAAAAAAAAACAAAAAAAAAAAAACACAATTTAAAAGGAGTAGAAATTTAATTGGGCATCTGAAGTAGTGGATGCACTGATGTTCCTCTATCAAAGCTTACCAGGCTGGTAATGGCATCCAGCTCGATAATGCATCCCGGTCTAGCAGTAGATTGCTGACTAATGATGTTGAAAACCTCCCCAACGTATTTCTGAAATGGAATATTATAATATTAATAACAAGGCCACTTCCATGATGCAATGAGCAAAAGATCACATTTGCATGTCTTCTATCTCCGCCTAAGGGTCCATTCACATGTCCGCAAAATGGTTGCGGAAAGGATCCAGACCCATTTATTTTCAACGGGGCTGCAAAACATGCGGACAGCACAGTGTGCTGCATCCGCACTTCTGTTCCACAAAAAAATAGAATGCGCAAACACGGACAAGAAAAGGCATTTCTATTGAAGGGCCGGCCATATGTGTTCCGTAAAATGCAAAACGCACATGGCCGGTGTCAGTGTTTTGTGGATCTGCAATTTGCGGACCACAAAACACTTACGGACATGTGAACGGACCCTTAGGCTGAATTATTTACCCAGGACAGTCACTACTTACTGAGATCTCGGGGTTGGACAGCTCACACAGTAGCTTTTTGGCATCAATCACCGCTTGATATAATCTTAAATTCTGGCCATCACTTGCAACGAAACATGCACTCGGTGAATTGCAGTATGTTCCTGAAATGCAGACATTTGATAAATCTCCCTTTTTTTTTTTTCTTTAACCAGTTGAGCGCCCACTGTAAATATATGTCCACATGTACTGGGCTTTGTGCAGAATCGAGATATATATTTACATCCATTCTTCTGCTTCTGATGTGCCCCTACAGCAACTCCCAACACCCAGATCCTGATAATACTAAGCCTCTGGTCCTGGGGACATCATCAGGACCTAATTGATAATGTCACCATCACATCCAAACATGGCTATCACAGGAAAAATGTATTGTAGCCACAAATTTTCATAGGGTTTGTGCCATAAAAAAATGTCTAGTGTGAAAGTTAGAAAGGTATACAGTATAACCATACATTTACCTAAATCTGTTATTAACCCTTTCCTGCCTGTCTCAACTCCAAATAATGCTCTCATGGTATAGTCCTGACCATTGTATGTAGTCTGATAGCACTATGCACAGGAAAATGAGGGGGAATTTATATTTGGAGTATAAAAGAATATAAAATAACGAGAAAACTATTTGTTTCTGCTCATGCTCAGACTACATGACATAAGACTAATACAATAAAAATATCCACTTCAAACTGGAAAATAATAAGAAAAAATAAAAATAAAATATTTGGCACACTAAGAAATAAAGCTAAAATATAATCCCATTTATAATGCACCATTCCAAAATGCTAAATTTTCTCTTGGCATCAAGGCTCAAAAAAGCCCAGGTAATGAAAGGGTTAAATGCCACCTTCAGCAAGAATTTGTAATTTTATTGCAAGAATAGATATTACAAAAAGATAATGATCCAACGTACCGTAACTAGTAATAATTCTTAAAATGGGATATAAATAAGAGTGCTCACCTAGGCAGTGGCTTGGTATAAGAGTTGGCAGCCAGGCAACATTTGAGAAAGCAGAAACGTGAAGCGAATTAATACGAGCCAGCTCGGAAACGCCACCAGAAAAAGACAGGGGTCCAACAGGGTCCACCCTCCAGAGGATGAGTTCACTATACACTGCATTTGGGTCTTGCCAGGTTTTGTCTACATCCGATTCATTTTGATTGCAATTAAAATCTCCACGGGACGAGTCAGGCGAGTCACTGACCCCATTGTCTTCTACTGGATGCAGAGAGTTGTGATGAGAGGTTGTCAGCAGTAGGGGCAGCACGGAATGACAGGCTAGGTCATTGAGGTGAAAGCGATGACCACAATATCTGGACTTGTGAGAAATGCTGAGCACGGTTGAAAAGGCGGACTCCTCAGCAAAGCTAACCTGCCATTGATTTAGCGACCCATCTGCGTGCTTGGAGATCATCAAAACATTAGGGGTGAAAATGCTCAGTTTCAGACTGCTGGATGCTTTGGTCTGTCCAGCAGATATTAGCATTGAAGATGAATGTGCCATACCAGAGGGCTTTTGTTTGCCCTGCCGAATAGCCAACTCTAAATTTTTCGTGCTGGCATACATCACAATACTCCTGCAAAGAGAATTGGCATCTCCGGTTGGGAATGCTACTGGAATTCTACATGAAAAAGACACCTAATAAAAAATAAAATAAAAAAGGGAGTGAAAACAGGAAAGTCTTCTAATAACTAGAACTCCAACAAAAAGTGAATTCAGTACGAACATACCTGCACTTGACGGAACATGCCAGGCTGATATTCATCCAGCCAATCGACATGCCATACAAGCAAAGAGCCATCCACAGGATGAATACTAAACAACATGTCTGGGTTCTTGTTCCATTCTGACAGCAGGAATTCCATTTCATGATCAATAACAGATGATGGGAAGGAAACTTGGGAAGCATTTGTCACGGCCCTCTCACCAGTGACCTCTTTCTTTTCGGTGCCCACTTTCTTATCAGTTTCCCCAATATGATCATTTTCTGAAACAAACAAGAAACAAGAGAAACTGTAATGAGCACGAGAATATTTTATTCAGATATGCACAGTAAGCCAGAACAAGCAGAAAAGTAGCAGCACGGTATTTAATCTCTTAAGGACACATGACGTACCGGTACGTCATATGTTCCGATCACTGCCGCCCGGCGGTGATCGGAACAAGGTGCCTGCTCAAATCATTGAGCAGGCACCTAGGTTAAATGCGCGGTGGGGGGGGGGGGGTTGCCCGTGACCCGCATGTCGGCGATCGCAACAAACCGCAGGTCAATTCAGACCTGCGGTTTGATGCGCTTTTTGCAGTTTTTTATAATATATATATATATATATATATATATATATATATATATATATATATATATATATATATATATATAATTTTTTTTATTTTTTTTTTACCCCCCCTGCACCCCTGAATGATTTTATGGCGGCGAGAGGTGCAGGGGGAGGGTTGCGGGCGGTGCGGGATGTGGAGCATGCATACCGACACCCTGGTATAAACGGGTGACATCTGTGATGCGATGTCAGCCGTTTAACCCTTTCCATACCGCAGTCCGTACGGACCGCTGTATGGAAAAGATTAACAGCTCAGGGAGCTCCCTCCCTCTCCCCCCCGATGGAGAAGGAGAGAGCCCCCAGACAGCCCCCGTCCTTACCCTTCCCCGTCTGCGAAGTTGTGGCAGACTGGGAAGGTTCCCATGGCAACAGGACGCCTTCTCAGGCATCCTGCTGTCCATGGTGCTGAACAGATCTGTGCTAAAGGCATAGATCTGTTCAGACAAAGTGGAAGTAAAATACAGTACAGTACCCTATATAGTGTACTGTATTATACAGACATCAGACCCACTGGATCTTCAAGAACCAAGTGGGTCTGGGTAAAAAAAAAAAAAAACACAAAAAAAAAGGGAAAAAAATAAAGTAAAAATCAAAAACACACATTTATCACTGATTAAAAATGAAAAAAATAAATTCTCTACACATGTTTGGTATCGCCGCATCCCTAACGACCTGATCTATAAAACGGTCATGTTACTTTACCCGAACGGTGAACGCCATAAAAATAAAAAACTATGATGAAATTGAAATTTTGACCACCTTACTTCCCAAAAAAAAAGGTAATAAAAGTGATCAAAAAAGTTGCATGTACGCCTAAATTGTAACCATCAAACAGTCATGTCATCCCGCAAAAATCATACCCTACCCAAGATAAATCGCCCAAAAACTAAAACAAACTATGGCTCTTAGACTATGGAAACACTAAAAACGAGATTTTTGTATAACTTACCAGTAAAATCTCTTTCTCGCTCTTTCCTTGGGGGACACAGAAGACCTTGGGTATAGCTCATCTCCATAGGAGGCGTGACACTAAGTGAAAACTGTTAAGCCCCTCCTCCACAGCTATACCCTCAGCCTGGAGAGAGAGACTGCCAGTTGCGTGTCCAAGCAGTGAGAAAAGGCAAAGTCCAACAAGGAACCAACAAGCCAACTACCCAACGGGTAACAAAAACTTGGAAAACGTACAGAGAAAAAACAATGAATGGGTGGGTGCTGTGTCCCCCAAGGAAAGAGCGAGAAAGAGATTTTACTGGTAAGTTATACAAAAATCTCGTTTTCTCGCCCAGTTTCCTTGGGGGACACAGAAGACCTTGGGACGTTCAAAAGCAGTCCAAAAGGGGGAGGGACCACAGCACCAAGGTGAAGCACCCGAAAGGCATCAATGAACCGCCGCCTGTAAACCCAGGCGGGGTAAGGCAGCATCTGCCAAAGTCAGAGTATGCACCCTGTAGAACTCAGTAAGGCGTGCAAGGCAGACCTGTGGCCGCCGTGCCCAAATGCACGGCCGAAGCCCAATGCCTCCGGCCCAGGAGGCACCGACCGCTCTGGTGAAAGGAACGGTGACACCAAAGACAGAATCCTGCCCTTGGTGCGGTAACCTCAGCAATAGCCAATCTGAACAAGCGGAGGAAAACCACCCTGGAGTCTGTCAACCCTATGCACAGCCCTCCTGGAAACCCAAGAGGCCGAACGACTGCAAGAGTCGGAGATCTCCAAGTAAAAACGGCAAGGCCCAAACAACGTCCAAATAGGTGAGGTGTTGAAGCGAAAGGCAAACACCACCTTCAGAAGGAAGGAAGGAAGGAAGGAAGGAAGGAAGAAACGGGATGCAGAACAGCCCTGTCCTGGAAAAGACAAAGCTCGTAACAAAAAAAGGGGCCATTCCGGCACCCGTCAGAGACACGACTGATACGGAACACAACCGTACAGGACAGAAGGGGTAGAGAGAACTCCTGTAACGGCTCCAAGGACAAGAATGGAGCGCCGAGAGTACAGTACAGAGGAACCAAAGAGCCACTCCGAGGAAGAAGGTCTGGACATGCCCCGAGGGCCGGGGAACGCTGGAAGAGGAAGGACAGCGCCGACACTTGACACTTCAAGCAAAGGAGTCCCAGTCCCAGGTCCAGGCCGGACTGGAGAAAGACAGAACCATGGGGGGGAGAAGGGCAGAGTGGGGAATGCCCAGCTACCCACCGACACCCAGACAAAAAACCCTAAGTCCAACGACAGAACCTGGACGAAACACAGCCAGGAGCGAACAGTAGCGAGCCCGCTGGAGTCACCTGGGCAAGCGGATAAAAACCCAATGTGACCAGGCGCAGACCAGTAACACGGGCAGAAGGGTCGGCAAAAACTGGTCCCGTCGGCCTCCGAGCAACGTTGTCCCGTATCCACCCGGAGTGGGGGAGCAGAAGGACAGACGGAAGGGAACCGAAGGGTCCGCCCAGCATCCGCCAGATGCCAGGACAAGACAGGACAATCTGGACCGAAGGGCAGTCCCCCCAAGTTACCAAGAAGGTAAGTCTACAGCAGGACCATAGCCTAGAATGGAAAACGCAATCTGCACCCAGCGGGAGGACAGAACGCGGTAGACCCAGCAAGAGGCACACAGCAAATACAGCCAGTGTGAACAAGGGAGACAGTACGAGACCAAAGGAACACCGGAACCATCCACATGAACAACCATGCTCCCCCCAGAGCGGAGGACAGTGAAGGAACAGCCTCTGAAGCCTGGCCGGGCAGAAGCCACATCGGCGTGATCTGTACCGAACGGGGAGCCAAACAGAGCCGGCGAGACAAGGTAGTCGAGACAGAGGCCGGCATCACACCCCCCAACCGAAAGGAGGAGTGGGCAGCAGGGAAGTCATAGGACAGCCCAAAAGCAGAACCCTGCTACACTGTGAGACGCCAGGTTCACCGCCTCGCAGAAGGCAAATACCCTGAAGAACCCAAGGTGGAAGTCCTCCGGACCTGGGTAATAGAGCATCCAAGCGAAGTTGGGTGATCTACCCGAGAAGAGTGGCCCGAACCTGGTAGCAGATCAGACCGAAGCGTAGAGGGCGCCAAGAGGAAGGACTCATACCACACTGCATCCGAAGAGGAGGAAATGGTAATAGGCGAAGGAACCATAGTCCCGCCAGAGCCAACGAAGAATCCGAGGGGCGCTGCAGACAACAGCACGCATCTAGGAACCACGAACACTTCCCGGGAGGAAGGGCCAACGAAATGAATGAGTACCACCCAGCTCGGTGCAGTAGAGAGCACAGAGCCCTCCGGGTCAGGTGGACAGAACGATCTCTGTAGAGACGAGTGCAAGGCTTGCGGCAAGTAACCCAAGAGAACAAAGGGATGTCGCAGGAAGGAGGGGAAGCATACGTACGAGCAGCCCCGTAAGCAGTGAGAAGGCCAACCCACCTACGGGAGGAGAAGGCAGAAACGGCCCAAACAACGCACAAGAACGGCCGCTCCCTGCAAAAAAGACACTCAGAGAAGAGGGCCAGCCACAGAGTGCCCCAGCATCTATGGAAGTGCAAAGTGCAACCTGAAAGGGAGTTATGCATAAGCCTAGCATGGCACGCGATGGAACGTAAGCAGTCCGCCCCGAAAGAGGGGAAATGTACCTGGCAAACTGCAGTCGGCAAGAATGCAAAGGCCCACCCCAAAAGGGGGTGACGCCTAAGGCCGTACCTACTCCAGAGACATAGGACATACCATACAATCCTGCAGGAGCGCAGGAGGTCCACCTAGTGAAAGGGGGACATGCACAGGGTTATCCTAGCATTAAGAGAGCGTGCAATAATTCCCCCAACACCGAACTTTGTGAGAGTGCAACCACTCCGCCAATGAAGGGGACATGTACAAGTCCAGCACAGCACGTACAAGGACAGCCGTGAATCTCATGAGCGTGCAAAGGTCCGCCCATGGAATGAGGGGTGGTCACACACAAGGCCAGCACCGAATCCAATGGGAGTGCAAGCGTTCCACCCATGTACGGCGCTGGTGCGATGTGTAAACATGACGCCCGCTTGCACGTGCAGCGGGCGTCATGCACATGGCCAGCATCTCATCCAGGGAGAGTGAGAGCACCCTGCCATGTACGGGAGTCATGCACATAACCAGCAACGTACTGGCGAGAGACAAACACAGTCAGTGAGAATGTGTGTATGTCGCCTGAGGAAGGGAGGCATGCCCATGGCCGGCAGCGAATGCGAATCCAGTGAGAGTGCGTACACCGCCCACGGAAGAGGGGCCATGCACATGGCTGACAGCGGATCCAGCGAGAGTGCAAGCACCCCGCCATGGAAGGGGTTCATGCACATGGCCAGCAACGCACCGGCGAGAGAACAACCACAGACAGAGGGAGTGTATGCATGCCGCCTGAGGGAAGGAGGCGTGCCCAAGGCCGGCAGCGAATCCAATGAGAGTGCAGCATACCACCTATGGAAGGGGGTCATGCCTATGGTCAGCCGCAAATCCAGTGAAAGTGCAGCGTTCCGCCTATGGAAGCGTGTCGTGCACCTGGCCAGTACCGCATCCGGTGAGAGTGCAGACTTCCGCCTAATAAAAGGGGGACATGCACATGATCGGCAACAAATCCAGTGAGAGTATAGCGTTCCGCCAATGGAAGGGGGTCACGCACATGGTCGACCGCGAATCCAGCGAGAGTGCTGCGTTCCGCCAATGGAAGGGGGACGTGCACATGGCCAGTACCGTATCCGGTGAGGGTGCAGTATTCCGCCTATGGAAGTTGGTCACGCACACGGCCGGCAGCGAATCCAGTGAGAGTGCTGCGTTCCGCCTATGGAAGGGGGACGTGCACATGGCCAGCACCGTATCCGGTGAGAGTGCAGTATTCCGCCCATGGAAGGGGGTCACGCACACGGCTGGCAGCGAATCCAGCGAGAGTGCAGCGTTCCGCCTATGGAAGGGGGTCGTGCACATGGCCAGCACCGCGCCCAAGAAGGTCACACACAGGGCCAGCCCGCAGCCAGGGAGAGTGCAGTATCCCGCCTGGGAGGGGGGGGGCCATGCCCATGGCAGGCACCATACCCGGAGAGGGTGACGAATGCCGCCCACAGAACTGACCGCATGCACCTGGCCCGCGCTGCATCCCGGGAGAGGGCAAGAAACCGCCCAAAAGGGTAAATGCACCTGGCAGCGACGCAGGCTGGGAGCGCGAAACCATGCCGCCTATGGAAGGGGGGCATGCAGACAGGCAGCACCACTGCGATGAGGCTGCAGCGTCCTGCGCAGCCCACAAGAATCTGCCAGACATCTGCCCATTCATTATTATTTCATATTTTTTTTTTTTTTTTTTTTTTTTTTTTTTTTTTTTTTATTTAAAACAGCCTCTCTGAGGCTAAAGGGGAACCACCATATAGGGCACAGATTCTCTTGATGCAAGAGAAAAAAGGGGTGGCCAACCATACAGGCCCATTGGGAGCCGGCCTGCACCCAAAGGGTTAACAGGGAGCCGGCCTGGGGGCCGGCGCTGCGATCCACTGGGGGCGGAGGAAGCCCCAGGCGGGAAGAATTCACGCCTGGAGAAGTACCCGCCCCCTCCAACAAAGGCCAGACTTTCGCGGCCTAGTAGGCCGTAAAGCCGGGGCCTAAATTTGTGCGGCGCCCGGCCGACCGGGGCCGCATAGTATTATATACCGCCGGGACTGAGGCGGAGCGGCGCATTAAACCGGCCGCGGGAGCCCACCCCGCAGGCCGGAAGAGTCGGGCCCAAATGGAGTGCCGGAATTGCGGCCCCGCAGGCCCGATGGCGGCCCAGCAGGTCATTGCGGCGCCCGGCCGCACCGGAATGTCCATGCCGGCCGGAGGCGAGGTCTGTCAGGAGCGGGCCCCAGGCCCTGAGCAACGCTCCGGTAAGGAGATGGGGGGACCCCGAGATCGGGTGCCCGCGTAGTATCATATACCGGCGGGACATCAAAAGATAAAGGGGGACAGCAGCTGCATGTCCTATGGGGCCAGGAGGGGGAGGGGGGGGAGCAGGGAGCAGATTGCCGCCCTGCGGCACCCCAGGGGCCTCAGTGGAAGGGTTAAGGTTTGTCCAGGGATTCGAACTCATGACCTCTGCCATCAGAGGCAAGGCATTCACCATCACAGCTATGAAAGCTGTTCAGAGAGGCACAGTATGGGCCATGGGGGGGGGGGGGGGGGGGTTAGGCCCGCAGGAGACCGGGTGGTGGTGGTGGTGGTGGAAAGGGGGGGGTCGTAGGGCTGGAGAAGCCAATCTCTCACCATAGCCGTCTTCACCCTCGGTCCATTCCAGCAGGGTCGCCCCTTCAGCTACTGGCACCGTAGTGGCAGGACGCTGGAAGAGGGGCTTGGCGTGCGGGCGACCCTTGCGCTGGCGGGATACAGGGGAGCTGGGCTGCCCTGGTCCACCTTGCCTTCTGTGGGGGAGGCAGCAGTGCGGATGACCGGCACTGGCGCAGCTCGACCCCGGGAGAAACAGAGAGGTCTAGTGCGACTCTGTTGTCCCTGATGATCTGGAACAAAAAGAAAAGAAAAAAGTAAAAATCAAAATTTAAACAAGGAGAATCAGCCCTGCAGTAGCAGGGAGTGTCTTGCCTCCTTGGACACTAAGCAAAAACTGTCAGTCTCTCTCTCCAGGCTGAGGGTATAGCTGTGGAGGAGGGGCTTAACAGTTTTCACTTAGTGTCACGCCTCCTATGGAGATGAGCTATACCCAAGGTCTTCTGTGTCCCCCAAGGAAACTGGGCGAGAAACATGTTTTTTTTTTTGTTTCAAAAATGAAATCATTGTGTAAAACTTACATAAATAAAAAAAAAAAAAAAGTATACATATTAGGTATCGCCGCGTCCGTATCGACCAGCTCTATAAAAATATCACATGAGCTAACCCCTCAGGTGACCACCGTAAAAAAATAACGGTGTAAAAAAAGCAATTTTTTGTCATCTTAAGTCACAAAAAGTGTAATAGCAAGCGATCAAAAAGTCATATGCCCCCCAAAATAGTGTCAATCAAACCATCATCTCATCCCACAAAAAATGAGCCCCTACTTAAGATAATAGCCCAAAAACTTAAAAAACTATGGCTCTTATACTATGAAGACACAAACATTTTTTTGTTTTAAAAACGAAATCATTGTGTAAAACTTACATAAATTAAAAAAAGTATACATATTAAGTATCGCTGCGTCCGTGACAACCTGCTCTATAAAATTACCACATGATTTACCTGTCAGATGAATGTTGTAAATAAAAATAAAATAAAAAAAAACTGTGCCAAAAAAGCAATTTCTTGTTACCTTGCCTCACAAAAAGTGTAATATAGAGCAACCAAAAATCATATGTACCCTAAACTAGTACCAACAAAACTGGCACCCTATCCGGTAGTTTCTAAAATGCGGTCACTTTTTTGGGAGTTTCTACTCTAGGGGTGCATCAGGGGGGCTTCAAATGGGACATGGTGTAAAAAAAAAAAAAAAAAAAAAAAAAAATATCCAGCAAAATCTGCCTTCCAAAAACCGTATGGCATTCCTTTCACTCTACGCCCTGCTGTGTGGCCGTACAGTAGTTTACAGCCACATATGGGATGTTTCTGTAAACGGCAGAGTCAGGGCAATAAAGATTATAAAAAAAAAAAAAAAAAAAGGGTTCAAATGGAAAATTAGGCAAAAAAAAATATTAAATTATCAAATTTCATCCCCATTTGCCAACAACTCTTGTACAACACCTAAAGGGTTAACGAAGTTTGTAAATCGGTTTTGAAAACCTTGAGGGGTGTACTTTATAGAATGGGGTCATTTTTGGGTGGTTTCTATTATGTAAGCTTCGCAAAGTGACTTCAGACCTGTAGTGGTCCCTAAAAATTGGATTTCTGAAAAATTTCAAGATTTGCTTCTAAACTTCTAAGCCTTGTAACATCCCCAAAAAATAAAATATCATTCCCAAAATAATTCAAACATGAAGTAGACATATGGGGAATGTAAAGTCATCACAATTTTTGGGGGTTTTACTATGTATTACAGAAGTAGAGAAACTTTGAAATTTGCAAATTTTTCCAAATTTTGGGTAAATTAGGTATTTGTTTATGCAAAAATAAATACATTTTGACTTCATTTTTCCAGTGTCATGAAGTACAATATGTGACGAAAAAACTCTCTCAGAACGGCATGGATAAGTCAAAGCGTTTTAAAGTTATCACCACTTAAAGTGACACTAGTCAGATTTTGGCCTGGTCCTTAAGGTGAAATAAGGCTGTGTCCCTATGGGGTTAAGAAACTGGACTCCAAGTCTCTAAATGACAAAAATAGCTCCCAAAAATGCAGGACTCAATTTCCTTGAAATAAGTGAATGTCTTATAGACAGCAGGGAAGGCGTAGATTACTCCAGCGGTGGATGTGCCGTAGCCTCTACAAAACTTTGGAGGCTCCACTGCCAGCGCAGGGGTTAAGGACCAGCGTCTAAAACCCTGGTCTTAGTAAGTGACCCCTATGATATCTGAATTGTGCTTCTCAAACTAATGAAATAAAAAGGATTTTTTTTTTTTCCATATTAGCAACACTTTTCTATATGCCCCTTGCATAGTATGTCTATGAGGACACTATCCCTTTAATTTACCTATGAAATGGCATTTTTATTAAAGGGGTTATCCAATGCTATAAAAAAGCCCCCCCCCCCCCCCCTCCCATGCTCAACATTGCAAGTAATGCTAGGGAGGCGTGTCCCCGCCCCCGCCTGCCATTGGCTGACAACTGCATTGACAGTGATAGGTTCTGTTTAAAGGGCTTATTCAAGACTATAAAATGCTCTCCCATATGCTGGGCCCCTCACAATGAATATACTTACCTGGCTCCCCACACCGCCACTGCTACTTCTCCCCGTGCACAGATGAAAACATCCGGTGTCGGGGGGAGCAGCCAGTGGCAGACGGGGATGAGCCTCCATGGCATCCTTATTACAGCTTGACATGTTGAGGGTGTGGGATCAATTACCAGTTTTCTAGATTACGGTCTCAGAAGTACAATATTCAGTGGTTGTTTCAGAATGAATACTGGGACAGGACCAAAGCCTATCAAATACAGCACAAACCTTCATCTGAATTCCCTTCCACCTGGTTGGTTTCGTCAATGTTAGCGTCTGAAGACTGCTGCTCGAAGCTCTTCTTCAGTTGTTGAAGGAAGACTTCCATAGACAAGGAAAAATGCAACTCCTTGTTATTTAGCCAATGTACAACAAAAGGGCCATTGTTTTCTTCAGTTTCTCCAAGACTCATTGATGATATGGAAGGAAGCAGAGGAATGTCTGTGGAAATAAAATGTTACAAGAAGGAACTTAATAAAAAAAAATACTGACAGACTTTACTTTCATAAACTTTTCACTATGGTCCAGTATTTAAATGACCCACATAAGACCAGGCTATGCTGCTTCTCATCATCAGTTTACAAATCTGCTGCATCTGAAAGGGCTATTATTGTGGAGTAGCAACAGCTCGGCTCTGAAGTGATCGGCAATGCAACCTCAGCAGGTCTGAAGAACATGATGTGGAAAAGTTTCCTCCTGCACCACAACAGATCCAACCTGCATCTGGATGGGACATTAGCACAAGAACTGTCCAAAGCCGCACACAAGCCTGAGATCACTACAAACAATGGAGGGTGTCTCACTATCTTGCAGTCAATGCTGCCCATAGTAATGCATGGTGATCACTGCACAATCTAGCGATAAATCACGTTCCTCAGGCTCTAGATGTTGGAGAAATAATGATGGAAGGCACAGACAGGTAATGAGTACAGTACTTGGAAAATATCTCTACAAGAACAGAAGCAGGTAAGACATTTCCAAGTGGTGAATGGTAACAAACTCTGCACATGGATCCGGCTTACGACTACTGCGCACATCTCACCTGTGGCTGGATTAATGCTGGCAGCAATGTGAAAGTGACAAAGTGCATTGCCATGGAAGGGTGTATTCCGATGAACCTCATGAGCGTCCTGCTGGTGAGGAGGATATCCAGTATGTGCCACCAGTGCTAAAGACCGACTCCTTCCTCTACGAAAATGCCTCAGATTCAACTGTGCATAGGAAAGTGCAAGCAGTTATACACATTGCTTTACAGCAAACCTATTATATTCATTACAAACACATACGTGCCTGATTAGTGGGGGTCCCCACTGCTGGTTCTTGCCCATCATGAAAATGGGGCCCTGCGCCCCCCCTGTATAAATGGGGTGTCAGCCACACATGCATGCTTCTGCTCCATTCAACCCTATAGGGCTCTCAGAGACGGCCAAGTACAAACATTCAGCCATTGACAGTCCCATAGAGTTGAATGGAGAGACAGCAAGCATGTGTGACCACTGCTCTATTCAAATGGGGGGAACACAGGGCCCCATTCTTGTGACCGACAAGGGCCCAGCAGTCAGATTCCTGCAGATCAGACACTTATTCCCATGAGCAGGCGATTGGTTTTCTAATGGACAACCCATTCATTGTAGAGTAAATCAACAGTACATGTGAACACATCAAAGTACTCATTCCATAGCCATAACTTTTTTCTTTTTCCGTTGTGTGAAGGCTTATTTTCTTGGAGCGCACTATATAACTCACTTTTTGATTAACTGTTTTAAATAGGGAAATGAAAAAAAATTGATTAAAAAAATTTCACTATTCAGCATGCAGAATAACTAACCTCATAGTTTTTTTTCCTTTATGATGTATAGGAGGAAAGCTGCCAATCAGTGGCAAGGGTAAGGGCAGAGAGAACTGAGGTTCTTGAGGACTCCTGAGCTTGTGCAGCATGTTGAACAGCTCCAACACTCGGCTAAAGTTAAAGGGGTTGTCTGGGTTCAGAGCTGAATACGGACATACCCATATTTTCACCTAGGCAGCCCTCTGATATTAGCATCGGAGCACTTTATGCTCCAATGCTCTCCCTTGCTCTGCGCAGGATCGCGCAGGGCAAGGGCTTTTTATTTTATTTACAATAACACAATGCCGAGCAGAGGCTTCCACCCAGCAGTGTGTTCGGTGACGTCACCGGCTCTGATGGGCTGGCTTCAGCACTGCCTTAGCCGTTGTACAGGCTAGGGCAGCGCTAAAGCCCGCTCATCAGAGCCGGTGACTAGAGGTGAGCGAATCGACTTCGGATGAAACATCCGAAGTCGATTCACATAAAACTTTGTTCTAATACTGTACGGAGCAGGAGCTCAGTGCAGAATTAGAATGTATTAGCTCCGATGAGCCGAGGTTATTGCTTCGCAAAGTCTCACGAGAATTTGCGCAATAACTTCATAAATTAGTTTGTACTGTAAAAGAAAAAAAAAATGAAAAAATTTCCCAAGTTTAGTAAATGTTTTTTTACAGTACAAATTAACTTATGAAGTTATTGCGCAAAGTCTCGCGATTCTGGGTATGTCCGGGTTCAGCTCTGAACCCAGACAACCCCTTTAAAGTTGTTCAGTACTGATTTTAGGAAAATGACTGGAGTCAATTCAAGTGAGACACCCCCTTTAATGGAAAGTGGAATTCTACCTCATCTGTAGGTGCTCATAAACCTTTACACCTCCCTGTGTAAATAACACAGTGATACTACACGGGGAGAAGGATGCAGTTGCTGTGTCTGAGGCTGCATACTGTGAGAGGGGAGTGAGAGCACTGGTCTGATCACACCAAGAACAGCCCTCCTGACCGTGCACATTTACAGTAAGCAGCAGAGGAAATGCAAAGGACCAAAATATACAGGACAGACAACATTTCTGCAGGGAAAACACCTAATGTACATGTATAGCTGCCTAAGGATGAACAATAATTGTAGTTTGACATAGCATTACTGGAATCCAATAGAGGCCTATGTCCTTGGCTTCTTATTAGTAACCACTTTCTGACAATATTGCCAATGCAGGTGCATTATAACTGTCAGTACAGTATCTCACATGGATCGGGAGCTCTGCCCGTTCATTGTTCCATGGCTCTGCACACTGGCAGCTCATGGGTTGTGTCCTTTCTTGTTGCAGCCCCCTTCCCGTCACATGTCAAGGGGCACGTCCTTTCTGCCGCAGCTCTCGCCCTGCAACTGGCACAGATTCTAACAGTATATAAAGCTGGTGGAAGTTGAAGGATGGAACTGAGCATGTGCATCTACCTCAGCAATGTTGAACAGCAGGGGGCGGTATACAGACACATTTTATTGAATAACTCATCGGTTATACTAAAACATCTAATTAAAAGCCATTAGAGAAGTTTTTAGATACAGCCGCTGGCTTGCAACAAGTAGAATATTGTTCTTGAGACAACCCCTTCAACTCCAACTGTAGCAGCAGGAACTATGAAGACGCACATACAGTATATACCTTTCTTATTGCAAAATACATCATTATAGCAAGATACACCATCTATTAAACTGACACATTTTGCAAAACCAGTAGTATAAGTAAAGGGACCATATAGTGGCTCCCTTCCCTTGGTCATACACATACACACTTAGGACCTAACTTTGTACTGCCTGGATGATATGTTTGTAGCCATATTGTTAGCATACTACTTTTGTGTGGGCCTCTAACTTGTAATGAGACCGCTTCCAAGCAAATTTCACCTTTTACAGATCTGCGCTGAAGGAAATAAAAAAAACAGACCCGACTTAGATAACTGCAGTTCTCACCTCCAGTGCACTTTGCACTCGCTCTTTACTCGATAGATTTCTTTTGAAGTTATTATTTAAGCCGTCTGACTCGATTTTTTGGCTAAACCCATCGCCATATAAAAGGCTGTCATTGGGCAGCAATGTCTCTGCCCAGAGCCGGCAGACATTGTCTTTGCAGCATGTAAGAAGAACATTACATACAGAGCATCTGTGGGGAGAAAAAAAAAAAAAAAGTTTTTTTATGTTTAGGAGTCAATTTAAATCTTTGTGCAAAGCTACAAATTCCTAAAGGGATGTGTGATTGTAATACAGTAAAACTGATGCAGCTGCCTAGGTTTGAGCCCTGTACCCAGCGCGTTTTCAGAACTGCAGACTGCTTGTACAGATCAGTGCGGACATGCCTCGGTTCCCTCTGCCTGCACACAAGTCCTAGAGATTTCTGATTCACATCCAAATTACAGCAGGGACTGCACATCAATATACAATGTACTGTTCTCAGTGAGAGCTACTGAACCATAAAATACATTGTGACTGGCAGAATTATAAGGAGGTAATTCCCTAGTGTCACACGTGGACAATTGGTCTAGGAACGCTCTATGCACGTGAATAAGATTTGTCGGGACTCACTGACCTGCTGCAAAGAAAAATCACACAGAAATCTCTGGCACAAACTTAGTTTTGTAGATACCTAAATGTGTAAAATGCAATATGTAACACAATGTATGTAACACAATGTGTAGCCGTCCAGTGCCAGTAGTCATTAGTATAACTTCAGCATATCAAGAAAAAACGCACCTCCCATTAAGGGTGAAGGTCAGCGCTTTTTTTTTTTTTTTTTTTTTTTTTTTTTTACACAGTCTCCTAATATTTGTTAGGCTACTTTCACACTTGCGCTTGATCGGATCCGATCTGAACGGATCCGATCATATTAATGCAGACGGAGGCTCCGTTCAGTACGGATCCGTCTGCATTAATAACTTAGAAAAAATTCTAAGTGCGCAAGTAGCCTGAGCGGATCCGTTCAGACTTTCAATGTAAAGTCAACGGGGGACGGATCCGCTTGAAGATTGAGCCATATGGCGTCATCTTCAAGCGGATCCGTTCCCATTGACTTACATTGTAAGTCTGGACGGATCCGCACGCCTCCGCACGGCCAGGCGGACAGCTGAACGCTGCAAGCAGTGTTCAGCTGTCCGCCTGGCCGTGCGGAGGCGAGCGGAGCGGAGGCTGAACGCCGCCAGACTGATGCAGTCTGAGCGGATCCGCATCCATTCAGACTGCATCAGGGCTGGACGGAAGCGTTCTGCTCCGCTCGTGAGCCCCTTCAAACGGAGCTCACGAGCGGACAGCAGAACGCTAGTGTGAAAGTAGCCTTACTTAGCACAATTTAACAGGTTTAAATTTTCTCAAAATCGTGGCACGGAGAAATATAAAGGGAAAATATGGAATTGTTTTCTTCTGGATATACTTTGGCTTAAAATGGTTTTCAAGGTTAAGCCATCAATGTAGATTTGATAGGTGTGGACCCCAGGTACTCCCTATGATCAGAACGCAGGGAAAAAACTAAGCTGCGAGCTTGTGTTACTTGAATGGGACTAAACTGCAGTTTCAGGTAGAGTAGCATACCAATAAATGGCGCTGTGAGGAGTCTGTATGAGAGGAGACCAAACCTAAAACCTGAAAATGTGACTGGGGTCTCATGTTAGGAAGTCCCATACAGTTTGAAAGGACGGTAGTGTGCACCCTTAGCTGCCGCTTCGGTCAAATGTGAGACATGAGACCCTCATTCTAGTAAACCTATGGACAGATGATAAGTTGTCATTTGGGACGACCCCTTTACAGTGATGGTCAGTTCGCAGTGTTAGGCTAGCCGAACATGTGTTCGCTGGCTGCCATCTTTAGAAAGGTAGACTTACCAGTCCGGCGATGCACAGGTAAGCCCTTACCTGTGCTGGGAGCTGGTCTGAAATCAAATGCAGTCACTGGGAGCAGGCAGTTCTGAGAACAGCCGCCGGGGGCCTTCATCAGGCTGTTCTCGGAACTGCCTGCTCCCGGCCTAACACAAGTAAGGGCTTATCTGTGCATCGTGGGTGAGTCTACCTTACTAAAGATGGCAGCACGCATGTGTTCGCTGGCGAACACTGCAAACTGACCATCACTGCCCCTTTACTTCTGGAGACCGAATACTTTTAATCTCAAAACTGTAACATAATGAACTACAAAGTGTGAGCTCCTGTGCAAATCAGAAGATCAGTCCTGTGTGCCTTATAAATGCACTAACCGTGGCATGAATTTACTTGTCTTTCTCCAAGAAAACCCAGTCACTGCTCGAGGATGAGCAAGGTAGATAAAAGAGAAATCCACTTCTCCTTGACCTTCTTTCTCTGGGCTGGTAACCGGAGAATTAACAGCTGAGTGCCAGCTTTCAGTATTGTACCAGACCTTCACTAGGCAGTCATCCTGCAGAAGAAACAGATACAGAACATGCAGGTGAAAAAAAGAAAACCTTAAGACACTTGAACAACATCCATCTTGTAAGCAGTGAGCTTGCTAATGCCACCGTGCCCACAGTGTAAAAGGAAATATACTGAAGACAGCGCTCTACTAATGCTCTTCTGCCTCTTTCATAAGATGAACAGGCAGATTAAAAAAAATAAAAAAATCACTCACAGAGGCATAAGACAGGAAGAACTCTCCACAGCTTCCAATGGAAGGCTGTGAAATATTTCACTTTATAGGCCTATAAAGTGATATGCTGCCCATATGCTAGAAGTATAGAAAGCAGTTTTTTTTTATTTTTACCATGTACCTTTGTATAGAATATCAAAGTCCATGATACTATTCAATACAAGAAAAATAGAAGCATACTAAATGTATACCAACCCAACAAAGACCAAGAGAACACTATTTTGGTCTCCTTTGGGTTGTTGTAGAACTGAGCCTGCTGCAACAGTACTACATCTAACCAAGACACAGACTCAAAGCTACATCTGACATACTAAACTCTGCTACATCTAAAAACTGAACTCTATGGCATCATTCCTTCGCACAGGTCAGTGCTGGTTGCAGCGGTCGCATTGAGACGTCATTGATGCAGCAGGAAGTGGAGATCTTTGGGAGACCAGGTACCCTCGAAACCGGAGTGGTAGGGGGACCAGTAGGGCGAGTATGACCCTTTTTTTTTTTTTTTTAATCAATTTACAACACACTGCAGATATTTTTGTTTTCATAGATAAACCCTTTAATGCCATATTCTCCACTGTTCTCAATTCACAAGTTGGTAAAATTCTCCTCACAACCCACATTATCAGGGCATTGTAGAAATGTCTAAATAATGAACTTCCAATTTAATGTCTCTTAATATCTTTTATATTGATTAAAGATAAAGAAAAAGAGGGTATAAGTAAGTAAAGTCATTAGTCGAGAAATCAAAAGCATGAAAAAGTGCAATCTTTCCTTTTCCGCAGTTTTTCAAAAGAAAAAGGGGGGGGGGGGGGAAGAAAAAGAAAAAGGACTGAAAACTTACAAGGAAAGATAGAACAAAGGCAGAAACATGTGGAAAAACATGATAATTTGCCAGGATGTGTAGTTTTTACTGGGTCACGCTGAAATAACGCGAGATTCAATAAAACATTAAAATCCTCCTTCTTTAGAAGATAAATCATATAATGTGCCCCCCTCATGTGTACATTTAACACAATTGGATATTTAGTCATTTTAGTGTTGTGCTGTTAGGGTTTTACGTGGGTGTATTTTTCCAAACAAAATCCGAAATACAAGCGGCATAATACAGTACCAGCAAAGTGTATGACATTAGACAAGTCTCATCTATACTTTTATTTTTACATGTGTGGAAATTGTCCTGCTGTGCAGATTTTAACCTTTTCAATAGAAGGGTGAGATCTGCAGCAATACAGCATCAAATCCGAACAAAAAAAACAAAACACCAAAACCGTGGTAAATATTGCAGATTTATGCGTTTGTTTTTGTATGGTTTTGGTGTAGATTTTTTCTGCACACAAATCTGCACCATGTGCCGGAACCCTTATAGTGCAGTTTTTGGATCCAATTATACTTCTGTCAAAAAATAAAAAAATATTAATAAATTCCCCCCCCCCCCCCCAAAAAAAATAATAATTAAATAACGAATAGCTCACCTTCCCGGCTGTAGCAAAAAACTCTCCGTCTGGGGAAAACTTCATTAGGTGGACAGAGAAGGCAGTTCTGTAAAATACATTATTTGATGAAGATAAGCTAGCTTCACTTCCACAGCAAGTAAATACATCAGTGATTCCTCACATCAAGGAAGATAAAAGTTTCCTCTCCTGAAGAGTCCCTTATACGCCATTAGAATGGGCACAAGCAAAGCATTACAAAACTTTTGTTCAATCCTACAAAGGGGCACAGAGTGGACGTTTGCTTGCCCTTATGTGAAGCACCTACAAGCAGGCTGAAAGGTGACCGCCTGTACACCAGAAGAGCCTCAAAATATCTGCACGGACAGGGCCCATGCTCCTTGTGTGCCAATCTGTACCTCAGTAAGTTCAGGTTTATTGCATTTCTTTATGGTTTTGTGTTATGTACGCATTTCATATGTACAGAGCCCTGGAAGTAATAGTGCATTAAAATAAATTAAAAATAGAATCAACTGCTGGTTGTAGCCACAGTAAAACCAATTACAAAAGAGGCAGTGATACAAAAAATGCTAAATTCTTGTGTATGACTGCTTATTATTCTCATATTCATTCCCCAATCCCATCAAGCTCATGTGATAAGTACTTAGGGGCTAGCACTTTGAACGTAGTTCTTTTTTCAAGTCTCCAACTGTGTTTCTCAAGATGAAAGGGAGAACACAGTTATAGATCACTGCATTTATTAATAGAAAGCTTGTAATTATAACAGAAATTCTCCACATCATTTAAGACCAATAAGGTTTGGGAGACAGAGATTTTTGTAGCTGCCGTCTCAATGGGGGAGATAACTGACGCAGTTTGCTCTAAGAACTGACATAGATGCCTTGCACCACATTTGTCAGGTGATCTAGACAATTTCATCACCACTTCCAACAGATTAATGGAGATTAAAGGGGTTCTCCGGGAATTAAGAAAATGAAAATACTTAAATATTACTTTATAATAAATATATTCCCAAATACCTTTCATTAGTTAGAGTGGCTAGTTTTGTCTATGGAGCAATCACTAGGAAAAATAAAATGGCCGCCGTCCTACCAGTACACACACACACACACACACAACCTGTCCTAATCACACAGGAGGACAAGTTACTTCATAACACTGAGCTAAAGAGCTGCCTAATCCTCCTCTCTGCGGGAATGGAAATGATGAGGAGACATGAAGTACAGAGAGGAGGGTGGGGGTAATTAGCAGCAGCACTTGTATGAAGTCTCCATGATCACAGTCTGTCCTGTCCGTCCTCTCTGTACTTAATGTCTCCTCTGAACTAAATTCCCAGAGATTGAGCTCAAGTTCTTATTAGCTGTATTCAGGATCATAATCCTTGACAAGTAAAGCAGAGAGGAGGATGAGGCAGCTTTTTAGTTCAGTGTTGTGATGTAACTAGTCCTCCTGTGTGATTAGGAGAGGTTCTGTGTGTACTGGTAGGACAGTGGCCATTTTGTTTCCCCTGATGATTGCTCCCCCGACAAAACAAGCCATAATAAATAATGACAGGTATTTGGAAATATATTTACTATAAAGTAATATTTAAGTATTTCTTCATTCCCGGAGAACCCCTTTAACATGAAGAGGGTGTTATATGCCATACAGGGGATGGTAATCTTCAGGGGATGTTTTGTCAGCCCCCCCCTTTGTGGTTGGATCTGATCCCCTCTCTGCTAGTTCCCAGGTCCTTCACTTCCCCATTGTCAACATCAAATTTGACGCCACTGGAGCCAATTACTGGCCGCTGCAGTGATTTTTCCCATCAATTGGCCACATGATGCAAGCGAGGCTGGGCATTGGCTGCAGTGGCATAAAACCAGAAGTTGACCGCGGGGGAGCGGAGTGCTGCAGCAGCATGCAAGTCTGACAAAATACCCCCTGAAGATGAACAACCCCTTTAATATGCAACAATGTGTGCCAAGGCGGCATCAACATTTTGGTGCAAAACCTAGCCACCAAGTAAACCAACAAGCTTGCACTGTCTAAATCTTAGGGTTGGTAAATCTGCCCCAATGCATAACTACTGAGAGGCGGAACAGAGGAGAAGAGTAAGAAATATATGAAAATCTGACTGAAGATTTAGTAATAAAACAGCAATATTGTACATATGGGTATCTTACTTGCACTGCCAGATGCATGTCCAGTTGGCACAATCAGTGTCTGGTTTCTCCTGAGAGTCCTCACTGGATAACTTGTCTCTAGTACCACTGGACCAGAGCTGCAGGCTGCTTGAGCCCGTTAACAGACGTGTACCTACAATACATAATAACTTGTTCTGACATTGAGGCCACTTTCACACCATTTTGATCAGTATTTGGCATCTGTATTTCCATACCGGCCACCCCGTGTGTGGACCCCAAAGTAATATAACCACTGTATAGGTACATGATTTATATAGTGTGGGTGAACTCATTAGCAATCTCCTGCTACGATATCACAATAAATGGAAGCATGCAAGTCCTGTCAACACGCAGCGGACTCCTCAGCCGTCCATCAGCAGGCCATGAATGTTCATTATTGAAAACACAGGGCCAAGTCTCAGGAGTAGTTGGCGAGGAGATGGTACACAACTATTATATAATTGGAATCAGTGTCTTTCACACTATGTAGTGGTTACAGCAGGTTGGTGAGGGGGGGGGGGGGGGGGGGGGGGGTTAATAGATGCCGACAGTTCTCTTTAAGCCAAAACTAGGAGTGGGTTGAAAACATAGGAAATTCACAAATCGTTTCATTATATTAGCTGACAAAACTGTTGTGTGAACAGGACCTTGCAAATTATCAAGAAATTCAGAGGTGAAAAAGGCAAATCTAAACTGAAAGGTCACATATAGAGTCCAAAACTGCTCCTCACCTGTTGGGTCCCAGGTTAAATTATGTACAACAGAGTCCAAGACTATGTGGCCACTTTTCTGCCACTGAGAGGGACCTCCCTAAGAAGATAATATAAAAAAAGTACAGTATTTTTTATAGTTTACCATTTCCAGGATTTTGAAGTAATCTTCCAGTCAGGAGCTCAAAAATGACTGTCTACAGATGATCACCTGTCTTCGTTTACTCAAACCTTGCCACTTGGCTGCTTTTTGGCTCAGCTCCATTAGTGCAGCAGAGCACCAGCCTGAACCAATGATGAGACAGGAGGCGTGTCTCAGACTACCTTAGACTGGAACTGAACTGCAGTCTCAGGTCAAAGCAGTCTTCATGGAGCCGAGCTAAAAATGCAATCAAAGATCAAGGGAGATTTGGTAAAAAATAAAAAAATAAAGCAGGTAAGCAAACGGTACACAGTGCAGAACACGTACAAACCAAAAACAACAATAGCTGAATGTATGTTTTTTTCCCCAATTTTACCCCCACAACAATGTTCTACCCATTTTTCAATACACAATCTGCTAAGGCTACTTTCACACTAGTGTTTGGTGCGGATCCGTCATGGATCTGCACAGACGGATCCGTTCAGATAAAACAAAAGTCTGCATCCGTTCAGAATGGATCAGTTTGTAATTGTATTCTCTTAGACGGATCCGCCTTGAACACCATTGAAAGTCAATGGAGGACGGATCCGTTTTCTATTGTGCCAGTGAAAATTGACTTACATTGCGTGTCAGAACGGATCTGTTTGGCTCAGTTTCGTTTTGGTGTCCGCCTCCAAAGCAGAATGGAGACAGAACGGAGGCAAACTGAGGCATTCGGATCCTTTTCCATTCAGAATGCATTAGGGCAAAGCTGATCCGTTTTGGACCGCTTGTGAGAGCCCTGAACGGATCTCACAAACTGAAAGCCAAAACGCCAGTGTGAAAGTAGACCAAGTTCTATGGGGCTCTTAAAAACACAACTTGTCCTGCAAAAAACAAGCCTATCCTCCACTATGTAGGCAAAGAAGAAGTAGTAGGAGTGCTTCTTTATATACTAAGGCCCTGATTTATCAAGGCTGACCTGTGCTACCCTGGCCTTGATGGCGCCTGGGTTGCTGCAAGGGGCATGTTATTTATGACAAGGTGCCAGAATAAAATCTAAGATTTCAACCATTATTTAAGTCAGTTTGTGGCGTAAATAATGATGAATTAGTTCCCTTATAGCACTCGCTACACCCCCTTTTTGCAGAGGGCAGCGTAAAATGCAGATTGCAACTAAAAAAAGTTGCAAAACCAGTGGATTTTTAGACTTTTCTATGCCACAGAGGCGTAAGGGGAGCGATACATTTGCTTTGCACAACTGCAGACGTAATTACCTTGGATGTATACTTACTTGTAATGGAGCATTCTTTTGTTTTAGCAGATTTACTGGTTCAAAAATGCAAATCAAATTGTTGTATGATGCTGCAATCTAGAAACACAGAAACAGGTCATTAATTAGTGATTTGCAAAAGGGTATCAACACCTTAAAGTCCCTTTACATGGGACAACAGAGCAGCAGATCAGGAAGGATGCGTTCTTCCCCGACAATCTGCCGATCACTAGCTGAGGAGATCGATGCAGTCACATGTAGCGATCTCCTCCTCAGTAATCAGGAGAAGCGATCGGTAATGAGATTGCTCGTCCCCATACTGACTAGTTTGCCGACATCAGATCGTGTTTAAACCGCACGATCTGCTGTCGGGAAATAATGATATTTGTGTCTGCACAGACGACTGGACTACCCGATGAGCGTTCCGTGTAACGGGCCCTTTAGGCTGTGTTCACATAACATTTTATGTTTTCATTTGGCGTCTACAGTAAGAAAGCTTTTCCCCCCAACAGAGGCCCCCCAAAATCCCAAAATTTTGGGTCTCTGTAAGAAAAGGTATGCATCAGCAAACTTTTTAATACAATTAAAAAAGCTGAATGCACTTTACTATACAGGGGGCCACCACAAAAGAATGTATAAAACCCCTTTTTTTTTTAAACATAGTTGCCAGAGGGGGTGAAGCCTACCACTGGGGGGCTGTGAAGCTGCATACGATGCAGTCTTCTCCCGGAGTGATGTATGTAGGCTCAGATGGGAGGTGAACAGAACCTTCTTTTGAAGTCAGATAAGTCTCACACACGTAAATACTATCAACCGATAATCTCTCAATCATCTGTCGATCACTGAGCCACGGGATTTGTATACAGTCACAATATCTGAATTCAATATTCAATAAGATTTGGAAGAAAACTTTAAACCTAATGTCTGTAAAAACCCTAAATAACTACCCCCATTAGCATGGCACTTTATTGTATAGATTTTCAGCATGGGATCAGCTCATAACAAATAAGCCAAGTGAGGAGGAAAGTGCTAGAATATTCATGGGAGCTGCCATTATACGTGTGACTGCTATAGGGACAGCGATAAAGAACATTTATCTAATCTGCTTTATTTAGCCATGTTGTACATTAATAGAAATCTTGTCCCGAAATGTCCCAGCGCTCTCTACATAAGCACTGATGAGATATCTGGGTAGTACCGGCTGACGGCTGCTGCTCCTTCATATACCGTACAGTATATTACTATGTCTACCTAAAATATTAAATGTGTTGTCCCACGGAAAATATTGTACAGTTTTTCAAACCAGCACCTGGAGCTGAATACTTTTGTAATTGCATGTAATTAAAAATGTACTGAGTTATTTAATACAATGTATCTGTATAGCACCATCTGTTCTTTGTCCTGCTCACTGAGATGGCCGCACATGCTCCGTTTCATCCTTCAACTGCCTCCTGAGCTGTGATAGGGAGAGCTGAGACACGCCTCCTGAGCTGTTATAGGGAGAACATGGACACGCCCCCTGAGCTGCAGCAGATAAGACACTCCCCTTGAGCTGTCAGCTTGATAGAAATCTAGCAGAGCAATGAATGAGGAGATCTCTGGATCCATGTGAGGTACAGGGCTGGTTCTGGCTTTGTTACAAAGAGACTGTCATGTACCAACATACCTGCCATTTCTCACTGATCCTGCTGTAAGCGCTCACTATTGTGACTACAGGGAGTGGCTCTTCTATAGTATATAAGGACAGCTATAGTATAATACTGTATATATAACTATAGTATTTAACTGTCCCTATATACTGTAGAATAGCTTCTCCCAGTCTCCTCACATTAGAGAGAGAGCTGCTAATGGGACTGATCTGGACATCATCTGTCACTAGAGAAACGGGAGCTCCGCCATCCATATAAGATTGTCAGCGGCTCCCACTGAAAACAGCGTGTTCGGCCAACAAATGAGTGTATGGGGATCTCTGTGCCCTTTATACTGCTGTATGCTCAGACTGCTGGTACAGCAGGTCTAAACCTGTGGTTCCCAAGGGCTCTGTTTTTCACAGAAATTTCTTATGACTACATATGGTGACAATTACAGAAGGCTTTTATACTATACAATATGCTGGAGATCAAATCGATGCTTTCATTTGCTTCAATGATTAAAGGTTTCCTTTGTGTTCATGGTTTTCAAGCAGGCTTTCAGATCCAGGACTATTTTATTTAATGATCACAGCACAATTTCCGTTTTCCCCTTTTTTATTTTCTTGCATTATTTAATTTTTTAGAAACTTCTGCTTAAACCAGTAGTTTACCCCCACACAGCCAACTCTCCCCCCATTTTCAATTCAAAAGGAGGGAGAGGCCTCTAGCAAAACTGCATCAAATCCGCACCAAAAATGTGTGTATTTTTTTTTTTTCAAGGGCCGTTTTTTCCTTTTTTTTTTTTAATTGAAACTTTTTTTAATTTAATAAATTATTATTAAAAACAAATATAGAGAAGTAACAGGGGTCTGACCCGAGGTCCCATGAGTAACAGGGGTCTGACCCGAGGTCCCATGAGTAACAGGGGTCTGACCCGAGGTCCCATGAGTAACAGGGGTCTGACCCGAGGTCCCATGAGTAACAGGGGTCTGACCCGAGGTCCCATGAGTAACAGGGGTCTGACCCGAGGTCCCATGAGTAACAGGGGTCTGACCCGAGGTCCCATGAGTAACAGGGGTCTGACCCGAGGTCCCATGAGTAACAGGGGTCTGACCCGAGGTCCCATGAGTAACAGGGGTCTGACCCGAGGTCCCATGAGTAACAGGGGTCTGACCCGAGGTCCCATGAGTAACAGGGGTCTGACCCGAGGTCCCATGAGTAACAGGGGTCTGACCCGAGGTCCCATGAGTAACAGGGGTCTGACCCGAGGTCCCATGAGTAACAGGGGTCTGACCCGAGGTCCCATGAGTAACAGGGGTCTGACCCGAGGTCCCATGAGTAACAGGGGTCTGACCCGAGGTCCCATGAGTAACAGGGGTCTGACCCGAGGTCCCATGAGTAACAGGGGTCTGACCCGTAATAGGGCTCTAATCTCAAGTCTGATGAAATTTTTTTTCCCCTCATTTTACTCCTCTATAAGCTAGTTGCATTTTATGGTGCGGTAAATACAGCAATATAAAATGAATGCAATATTCTGTTTACAGAGCCTAACTATATGCAGCACAAAATTTTACATACAATTTTATGCAAAATAGTTCTCAGAAAGGTGACATATGATGAGCTATACAAGCACCATATACAGTTGAAACCAGAAGTTCACATACACTATGGTATATAAAAAGACACATATGCAGGTTTCTCTCAATATTAGACATGAAATTAGAATAAACCTTTCCTGTTTTTGGTCAATTACGATTAGGCCTCATGCCCACGACCGTTGTTACATTTTCCGTGATTTTCTGCGGACCCATTGACTTTCAATGGGTCTGTGGAAAACTCTGCTAATGCACAGTTTGTCATCCGCGTCCGTGATCGGTGTTTCCAGTCCGTGAAAAAAATACGACCTGTCCTATTTTTTTCACGGACAACGGTTCGCGGACCCATTCAAGTCAATGGGTCCGTGAAAAAAACACGGATGCACACAAGATTGTCATCTGCGTCAGCGTCCGTTTTTTTTCCTATCATTTGCATGGCAAACTAAACTTAGATTTTCTTTTTACTTTCCTTCATGTTTGGAGATCCTCCAAAAATAAAGGAAGACACACGGAAACAAAAACAGACACTGATCACGGAACTACAGAACTACAGAACTACGGAACCCCTTTCTGCGGACCGCAAAAAAATACTGTCGTGTGCATGAGGCCTTACTATAATTATTATTATTTGCAAATGTGTGTTTTTCATACATCACTTCTGCGTTGCGTGAAAATCACAGCATGTTCTATATTCTGCATTTTTCACGCAACGCTGGCCCCATAGTGATTGGGGCTGACGCCTGTTACTGCTCTATAAATATATTACATAATCCACCGCGTCTATTAAACATCATAACAAATAAATAAAAACTGTAAAACAAAAGCAATCGAAAAGGTGTATGCACCCCAAAATAGTACCAAACTGTAACCCCATCCCACAAAAAAAAAAAAAGGAGACCCTACTTAAGACAATCAGTAAAAAAATAAAAAAAAGCTATGGCTCTCAAACTATGGAGACACCCAAACATTTTTTTGGGTTTAAAAAAATGCTATTATTGTGTAAAACTTAAAGAAATAAGAAAAAGTATACATATTAGGTATTGCTACGTCCGTAACGATCTGCTCTATAAAAATGTCACATGACCTAACCCCTCAGGTGAACGCTGAAAAAAAATAAAAAATTAATCTTATGTACCCAAAAATGGTACAAATAAAAACGGCAACTTTTTTTTTTTTTTTGCAAAACATGAGCCCCTGCACAAGACGATCGGCAGAAAAATAAAATAAAAATATGGCGTTCAGAATATAGAGACACAAAAACTTTTTTTTTTTCAAAAATGCGTTATTATGCAAAACTGAAACAAAGTATACATATTTGATATAATTGCGTCCGTAAACCTGCTCTATAAAAATAGCACATGATCTACCCTGTCAGATGAATGCTGTAAAAAAGAAGTGTGCCAAAATTGCCATTTTATGGTTACCTTGCCTCACAAAAAACGTGATATAGAGCAATAAAAAAAATAAATCATATGTACCCCAAAATAGTACCAATAAAACTTGCACCTTATCCCCTAGTTTCCAAAATGGGGTCCCTTTTTAGAAATTCTACTGTAGGGGTGCATCATGGGGGCTTCAAATGGGACACTGCATCTAAAAACCAGTCCAGCAAAATCTGCCTTCCAAAAACCTTATGGCGTTTCTTTCCTTCTGCGCCCTGCCATGTGCCCATACTAGGGATCGACCGATATTGATTTTTTTAGGGCCGATACCGATAATTTTTGAATTTCCCATTGGCTGCAGCAGCAGCACAGGGGGAGGGAGACACTGCTTCCTTCTCCCCTGTGCTGCTGAGGGAACACAGAGAGTGCTGTCAGCAGCGCGATCTGTGTTCCCCATATGTTATCGGAATATCGGCAAACTAAATGCTGATAACAGTCAAAATCCTCAATATCGGCCGATAATATCGGTAAAACCGATAATCTGTCGATCCCTAGCCCATACAGCAGTTTATGACCACATGTGGGGTGTTTCTGTAAACCGCAGAATCAGGGTAATAAATATTGAGTTTTGTTTGGCTGTTAACCCTTGATGTGTTAAAGGGAAAAAAAAAAAATGGATTAAAATGGAAAATCTGCCAAAAAAGTAACATTTTTACATTTCATCTTCATTTTCCTTGAATTCTTGTTGAACACCTAAAGGGTTAACAAAGTTAGTAAAAATCTGTTTTTAGTAGCTTGAGGGGTGTAGTTTCTACAATAGGGTTATTTATGTAAGCCCCACAAAGTGACTTAAGACACGTACTGGTCCTTAAAAAGTGTTTTTGGGAAATTTTCCAAAATAAAAAAATAAAAATGACATTTACAAAATGATGCCAACAAAGTAGACATATGGAGAATGTTAAGTAATAAATATTTTAGGAGGTATCACTTTCTGTTTTAAAAGCAGAGAAATAGAAATTTAGAAAATTGCAAATTTTTGAAAATTTTTGGTAAATTGGTGATTTTTTCATAAATAAAGATGAAATATATTGACTCAAATTTATGACCATCATGAAGTACAATGTGTCACAAGAAAAAACAATCTCAGAATGGCTTGGATAAATTAAAGTGTTCCAACGTCAATACCACAGAAAGTAACACGTCGGATTTGCAACAAATGGCCTGGGCAGGAGGGTGAAAACTAGCCAGGGGTAGAAAGAGTTAAAGGCATAGTAATCTTAGTGAATGTAAACATTTGACATTGCAGAAAGTAATAAAAATGCCTTAAAACATTCTCTCTCATTATTCGGGCATTTGGCAAATAATAATAATTATGGTAAATTCTAATTGACCAAAAACAGGAAAGGTTTATTCTGATTTCATGTCAGATATTGAGAAAAACCTGCATATGTGTCTTTTTATATAGTGTATGTACACTTCTGGTTTCAACAGTAGTTTCCATGGAAGCACCATAGAAACAAAACACATTATCATTTATTACACAATATTAAGATACAAAAAAATAAATAAATAATGACACAAAACAAACAATGATCCTGAATATCATGGCATGGCAGCATGACCTAGAATACCAGTTACACTTCAATTAACTGAAAAAGTCCCATTTGTTTGCCAGCCACTTCCTCATTTACCGGTGGTGAGGCACAAAATAAAAAGCAACCTCTTAAAATATACATTTATAAACACAAAGTTATCAAACCGGAACTTCTACACTCCTCCTATTACTTCTAACAGCGCCGCCGCCAGTCTACTGTGCAGGGTGTGATGTCTTTTTTTAACTTTTGTTATGTTCCCACTCTTTTCTTTTGAATACTATAAGCCTTAAGAATAGAGTAAAATCCTTTCTACCATAATGGAGAGAGTTTCACACATCTAGGACGTTCTGCTGGCAGCAACCAGGTCACTCCTCCTAATAGTGAAGCTGTAGACGTGATTGGCAGTAACTACACTGCCCGGGCTACAGACAGTGATGACCTATTGGCAGGAAGGGTTATCAATGTATGATCAGTGGGGTCCGAATCTCGGTACCCTGCAGATTGAAGGGGCTGTGGCGCTCTGCCATGTTCACCTGCACGCAGTCTACTTGTAGTTGTGGCGCAGGGTAATTACCATCTCCTCTCACCTTCACTAGAACATTACAGCTGGTAAGCCCAGTCTCCAGCCAAAAAACCCCTGTGTTTTCTGCAGAATTGTTAGACTGTTTGCATTGGGATTATTTAGAAAGTGCTGCAGACTGACACCAGTGAGGGCAACTAGATTTTGTGTTGACTTTTAGCCTTTATTAATAGGCTTAGTGTTCCTATAACCAGAGGTAGTGACCTACAGACCACAGCAAGATGTACTAAGGAGAACGGCAAAACAAAAAATATTACATCCTTCTACAAGGATGACCGTCTGAAAAACAGCTTCCCAGACCCTCGCCAGATCTGGGAAATGTTCTCATCAGGAATTTATTGCCCTCTGACACACAAAAAGGAACTTCTCCCTGCGATGCAAGGAGCTGCAAAACCTGTTCCGAAGTTATGAGCTCAGACAGAATCTGGATCTGCGGCCCGGAGAGGAACTCTATTTCCTGGGGCGTTGCTGTGTAGCCGATTCTGTGCACTATAAGGCTGCTTTCACACTAGCGTTCGGGTGTCCGCTCGTGAGCTCCGTTTGAAGGAGCTCACGAGCGGACCCGAACGCAGCCGTCCAGCCCTGATGCAGTCTGAATGGAGCGGATCCGCTCAGACTGCATCAGTCTGGCGGCGTTCAGCCTCCGCTCGCCTCCGCACGGACAGGCGGACAGCTGAACGCTGCTTGCAGCGTTCGGGTGTCCGCCTGGCCGTGCGGATCCGTCCAGACTTACAATGTAAGTCAATGGGGACGGATCCGTTTGAAGATGCCACAATGTGGCTCAATCTTCAAGCGGATCCGTCCCCCATTGACTTTACATTGAAAGTCTGGACGGATCCGTCCCAGGCTATTTTCACACTTAGCTTTTTTTTGCTAATATAATGCAGACGGATCCGTTCTGAACGGAGCCTCCGTCTGCATTATTATGAGCGGATCCGTTCTGAACGGATCCGCCCGAACGCTAGTGTGAAAGTAGCCTAAGTCATATTGGGGGTCTCCATGCTGGAGAAACAGGACAAAGCCACAAAGCAAGGATGAGTCTCATCAGCACAAACCAAAAAACACAACATTTTCCTGTAGCAATTTTGTAGGACACAATGAAGTAGTAGTGATATCAAAAAGGCCATTGCAAATCCAACAGATGCAGGAAAATTGAGGAATATAAATGTATGACCCTCTTGACTCACTAACTACAGGGCTGAATTGGTAACAAATATTTATGTCATGTTAAAAGATCAAAAGAATCTGCTCCAGAGATACCAGGTCTCTAACATCAATTCAGAGACCATAAGACGTTCACACTGCTCATCTTTTTGGGGATTTCCATACTGATTCCTGGGACCCCTGCCGATCAGCTGTACAAAGAGGCTGGTGCACCCCAGAGATGTCACGTTCATTGGTCACGTGTCCTTGGCGCAGACCTGACATTCTAAATCAAGCATAGCTGCTATATAACGTACGGCATTGTGCTTGGTAGACTGCGGCCTCCTCAGTTGATCGTCAGACCCACTTAATCTCATATTGATGATCTATCGTGAGAATAGGTCAGCAATATGTAAATCCATTCTTTACATCACTATATATTTTTCTTGTGACACAAAAGAGACCAAAGTTGTCTGGAAAGCTTGCTATGCAGCATCATTGCTTCCATTTTTGTTGGCCATCCAAGGCCCCTTTCACACGGGCGAGTATTCCGCACGGATGCGATGCATGAGTTGAACGCATTGCACCTGTACCGAATCCCGACCCATTCATTTCTATGGGGCTGTTCACATGAGCAGTGATTTTCACGCATCATTTACGCTTTGCGCGAAAATCGCAGCATGCTCTATTTTGCGTGTTTTTCATGTAACGCAGGCCCCATAGAAGTGAATGGGGTTGCGTGAAAATCGCAAGCATCCGCAAGCAAGTGCGGATGCAGTGCGATTTTCACGCACGGTTGCTAGGAGACGATCAGGATGGAGACCCGATCATTATTATTTTCCGTTATTACATGGTTATAAGGGAAAATAATAGCATTCTGAATACAGAATGCATAGTACAATAGGGCTGGAGGGGGTTAAAAAAATAAAAATGTAACTCCCCTTAGTCCACTTGATCGCGAAGCCGGCATCTCCTTCGGTCTTCATCTTAGCTGTGTGGAGGAACAGGACCTGTCATCACATGATCTTTTACCATGGTGATGGATCATGTGATGACCGGAGTGACGTCACCACAGGTCCTGTTCCTCCACACAGCTAAGATGAAGACCGAAGGAGATGCCGGCTTCACGATCAAGTGAACTAAGGTGAGTTAAATTTTTATTTTTTAACCCCTCCAGCGCTTTTTTTTTTACTATGCATTCTGTATTCAGAATGCTATTATTTTCCCTTATAACCATGTAATAAGGGAAAATAATAATCGGGTCTCCATCCCGATAGTCTCCTAGCAACCGTGCGTGAAAATCGCACAGCATCCGCACTTGCTTGAAATTTTCAATCAACCCCATTCATTTCTATGGGGCCTGCATTACGTGAAAAACGCACAAAATAGAGCATGCTGCGACTTTCACGCAACGCATGAGTAATGCGTGAAAACCACCGCTCATGTGAACAGCCCCATAGAAATGAATGGGTCGGGATTCAGTGCGGGTGCAACGTGTTCAATGCGCACGGAATACTCGCCCGTGTGAAAGGGGCCTAAGGGTACGGTCCGAGCACGGCTCTAACCGCGCTTCTCTTAACAAGAACAATAACACACTTTTCTAGTGGATAAGACGTAGCAGGCATCTCATACAAGTACTTACCCTGCCCTGCTGCATCGAACAGTCTACACATCCCACCAGCACATTGCCATGTTGGACTCCAGGGATTACCTGTAGTCTCTCAAAATCGCTTCCCAAAATGACAACATCACACCCAGATGCATAGGCCTGTGGAGTGAAAGACAGACACACATTTATATAAGATATAATATCGTTCAGAAAGGTACAATAAAGGGGGTCTTAGGCGAGTGTAAAGCTCCCCCCACACAGGTTTTACAATGAGATCTGGAACATGCAGTACGTTCATATCATATTAAGCATCCTGCTTTAATCTACTTAAAAGGAAAGACGACACTTGTCCGTGTAATGATGAGGGTGAGGTCACAAGTTGTGGCTGGACGCATGCGCCTAGAAGTTATGTAGCAACCAATGGCTGCACAATTTTGGTAAAATTGTGTGGCCACTTCGAGTGGGAATGGTTTGGCCACATGTGGCCAGTCACCATGACTCAACTATAAGGGTCCATTCACTGAGTTTTTTGGGCACATTTTCCAATTGGAACCAGCAACAAAAAATACCGACAAACAGGCACAGCCTACCATTCATTTCATGGGAAGCAGCACTTACATGGAGAAAAAAAAACAAGCAGCATGTCTTATTTTGGTACAGAATCTATCACTTAAAGGGGTTCTACAGTTTCTTTTAACTAATGATCTATCTTCTGGATAGATCATCAGCATCTGACCGGTGGGGGTCCGACACCTGGGACCCCCGACGACTGGCTGTTTGAGAAGGCAGCGGCGCTCCAGCAGCGCTGCGGCCTCCTCACTTTTTACCGCTGGCCCAGTGACATCACGACTAGTATCAACTGGCCTGGACGGGGCTAAGCTCTTCAAGTTAACAGAGCTTAGCCCCGCCCAGGCCAGTTGGAACTAGTCGTGATGTCACTGGGCCAGCGATAAACAGTGAGAAGGCCGCGGCGCTGCTTTCTCAAACAGCTGATCGGCAGGGGTCTCAGAGGATAGATCATCAGTTAAAACAAACTGCAGAACCCCTTTAAATGACAGCAGTAATGTATACACTTATAGGGTCGCTTATCAAACTGGTGTGAAGTAGAACTGCCTTAGTTGCCCATAGCAACCAGATTCCACCATTCATTTGCCAAAGGAGCTGTCAAATTCGAAAGGTGTAATCCGATTGGTTGCTACGGTCAACTAAGTCTACTTTCACACTCGTGTTTTGACTTTCCATTTGCAAGATCCGTTCAGGGCTCTCACAAGCGGTCCAATGCATTCTGAATGGAAAAGGATCCGTTGAGAATACATCAGTTTGGCTCCGTTGCGCCTCCATTCCGCTCTGGAGGCGAACACCAAAACACTGCCTGCAGCGTTTTGGTGTCCATCTGACGAAACTGAGCCAAACGGATCCGTCCTGACACACAATGTAAGTCAATGGGGACGGATCCGTTTTCTCTGACACAATAGAAAACGGATACTTCCTCCATTGACTTTCAATGGGGTCCAAGACTGTATTATCTTTAACAGAGCCAAAACGGATCAAACGGTTGTATTATCTGAACGGATGCATTTGTACAGATCCATGACGGATCCGCACCAAACGCGAGTGTGAAAGTAGCCCAAGTCAGTTGTACTTTCCACCAGTTTGATAAGCAACCCTAAAAGTGTAAACGTAGCTGTCAGTTCTTTACACCAGTTTGATAAATGACCTTCGTCCTCATGCACAAATCGCATTTTGAGTCAGTGTCCAATTCACATTTTTGCAGATCACACATAGATCCACTTATTTCTATGGGTCTACCAAAATTGTGGACTTCACATGGGAGGTCTCCGAATCTGTACCGTGAATTATAGAACATGTTCTATTGCCGTCAGCTTTGCTGACAAGAATAGCCAGTTCTATTGAATGGCGTAAGAAAACTGCGGCAGGCACACGGACGGTAACCATATTTTGCAGATCCGTGCACACCAAAGCGGATACGGTCATGTGCATGGGAATTTATACAGAGAATGCTATCACTGATAACATCTCCCCCTGTACTGAGAGGTGTTCTTGGGGGTGGCCAAAGATATAAAATGTATAAAATTTTAAGCTTTACTGAATCTTTTCCCACTAAAACTAGATAACGATCTGCTCATCTGCTCCTGCTCTATAACATACTGCCTGCAAACTGCACTGCATTTTATGGTGATAGATCCTCTTTAACCCCTTCCGACATGGTCACGTAAATGTACGTGGGGGAATGCAGTCTCTTGCCACACCCCCAGGAGGGTGCAGGAGCTGTGCCTGCCCGATCAGTAGTATTGACACCCGGCCCTCTGCTGTATCCGCTGGCATCGCTGTATGCAGTGGTCAGCACTGACCACAGCACATGCAGCGTTTACAGAGGAAGGGGGCTCCTTCCAATTCTATCAGCCCCCTGCACTGCGGTGACAGGGGGCCGAAAGTTGCTATGGCAGCCCTGATGATTTAGAGCCTGCCAGCTATTGAAGCCCAGGAGATCCAGCCCTCAGCCAACTGTCAGCATCTTATATTGTAAGACACTGACAGTTCAATGCAGCACAATATAGCATGTATTGTACTGCACTGAAACAGGGATCAAACCCAGAAAAGTTGAAGTCCCACAAAGGGACAAAAATAGAAAAAAGTTAAAAAAGTGTTCTGTAACGATCGGCTCTATAAAAATGTCACATTATCTACCCCCTCAGGCGAATGTCGAAAAAAATTAAATAAAACACTGTGCCCAAAAATATGGCTTTTACAAAATGGACACAAACTTTATTTTTTTTATGCTTTTATTGTGTAAAAATGAAATAACATTTTAAAAAAGGATATTAAGTATCATCACGTCCATAACAACCTGCTCCATAAAAATATCACATCAACTACCCCCTAAGGTGAATGCTGTTAAAAATAAATAAAAAGTGTGCCAAAATACGGTAGCTATTTTTTGTTATCTTGCCAAAAAAGTGTAATATTGAAGGATCAAAAAAATCATATGTACCCAAAAATGGTACCAATAAAAACATCAGCTCTTCCTGCAAAAAATTTTGCCCCTACACAGGACGATCGGCAAAAAAATACAAGTAATGTAGCTTTCAGAAAATGAAGACACAAAAACCATGATGATTTTTGCTTTCAAAAATGCTTTATTATGTAAAACAAACAAACAAATAGTCACATCTGTAACAACCTGCGATATAAAATCAACACATGATCTATCCTGTCAATAGAACTCTGTAAAAAAAAAAAAAAAAAAAAACATTTTGTGGTTCCCTTGCCACACAAAGTGTAATATTGAGCAATGAAAAATTATATGTACACCATAATAGTACCAATAAAACGGTCACCTCGTCCCGTAGTTTACAACATGGAGTCACTTTTTGAGAGTTCCTACCGTAGGGTGCATCAGGGTTCCAAGTAGTAGGTTCCAAAATGGAGTCATATATGGGTGCTTTCTACTATGTAAGCCCCACAAAATGACTTCATAATAAACTTGTCCTTAAAAAGTGGGTTTGGAAATTTTCTTTAAAAAAAATAAAATAAAAAATTATATAATTCAAAATTGCTTCTAAAATTCAAAGCCTTTTAGCGTCTTACAAAATAAAATAACATTTATAAAATGATGCTAACAAAGTAGACATATGGGGAATGTTAAATAACTATTTTATGAGGTATCACTAACAGTCTTAAAAGCAGATAAATTCAAATTTATAAAAGTGAATTTTTCAAATAAAAGTAAACAAAAAGTACATATTGACTCAAAATTTACCACTAACATGAAGTACAATATGGCAATCTCAGAATCGGTTGGATAAGTTAGAAAAAGAGTTATCACCACAAAGTGAAAATCTGCACCCGCGGATTTTCTTACTGAGTTTCCCGCCACGTATGATGGCACACGTTGTGGAATACAAGGGGTTTTTGCAGAAAAAAACAGCACCGTACACAAAGCTCATATACACTTTTTTTTATGGGCGGAAATTGACCTGCTGTGCGGATTTCCAAATGTGCAGCATGTCAATCATGTTGGCGGTTTTAGCTGCGGATTTGAAATCCTAGCCATAAAGCACAGTTAGATGATGCAGATGAGCTCCGTACAGAGCACACACAGAAGCATCTGCTACACGTGCAAAGAAGGAAAACATTTGCTACCGCCCCTCTCCTGACATGTTGACTAAACACTGCTTGTGTATATGTGCTACCGCGGCAGAGGAGCCGGAACCAGTCCAGAGCGCTCCTGCTGGGACAGATCCGGCCCTGTTATCCCAGGTCATCACTGCCACATACAATACACATGCTCTAATTGTAGTGCCGTTACAGTCAGGCCAGACTGAGACGCTACTATTTCCAGACCAGTGTCTAAATGACAGGGTTATGAAAGCCTGTACTTAAAGCAGCCACAATCCATTCATTGTGGCCGGATTTCACAAGAGGCTCATAGAAAACTGCCCCAATAAGGACATGTCCAGGATTACAGGAAATGCACATGTAGAGAAAATGCTGCAGATCTCCACACAATGGGGGGTCATTAAAGGGGTTGTCTAACTTGGTCTAAAAGCCCCTGACAAGATTGTTATTTTCCATATTGCTTCCTTTGCTGGCTGGATTCAATTTTCCATCACATTATACGCTTCTCGTTTCCATGGTTACGACCACCCTGTAATCCAGCAGTGGTGGCCGTGCTTCCACACTATAGGAAAAAGCTCCCGGCACTTTTTCCTATAGTGTACAAGCACGGCCACCACTGCTGGATTACAGGGTGGTCGTAACCATGGAAACCCCCAACCCCAGTATTATAAAGTAAAATCATTGGTGGTGCAGTGCGCCCCCCCCCCCTTCCTCTTAGTATTATCACTGGTGGTGCAGTGCACCCCCAAACGCCCATCCCCCAAGTATTATCATTGGTGTCAGTGGCAGTTCCGATCGGAGCCCCAGCAGTGTAAGCCTGGAACTCCAATCGGTTTAAATCATCCCCTTGCCCAATTTTACATATAAAATATATGAACAATACATTTACATATCGCCACGGCCGAATAAGTGTGAACTATAAAAATATTTAAAAATAGCAAAAGAATAAATAAAAAAATAGCAATTCGCCATTTTTTGTCACCTTGTCCCAACAAAAATTTGCATCGGACTGTTCTATTATGGTCCAGACATTGCATAAAAGCTGAAATGCACGCAGCTTTTTTGGCGTTTTATTTTTTTCACGTGTATCGCAATACTTTTTTATGGTATCGAAATAGTCAAAATTTTGTTATAGTGACAACCCTAGGCAAGACGTGTGTTTTTATTTAATTTTATTATACCGTAATTATGTATTTTAAGTTTGGCAAAAACATTTTTTAGTTTGGCTCCTAAATTTTTCAGGTTAGGAGCCAATGGCTCCTTGATATTTTTTTTTTAGTCTGGAGCCCTGGATGAGGGCACAAATGAACATGGGACCAACACAGATGCCTTCAGCTGCCAAGTGCACATACAACAGGCCAGCCAGTTTCATAGATAGAAATCTGCTGACAGATGCCCTTTAGGCCTCATGCACACAACAGTATTTTTTCACTGTTAGGGCCGCTTCACACGAGCGGATGCCGTGCGTGGCATCCGCTCCGTGAAAGAGTGCCAAGACCCGCTGCAGACTGCAGAGGCACGGAGCGGTAACATGACTGTTAATGCTCCGTGCCTCTCTGTGATCTCTTTACTACGAAATCACAGTGACAACGTGTGAAGCGGCCCTTAGTGATTTGGCTTCAGTGGTTCGTGTCCGATTTTGCTTCAGTTGTGTTTCCTTGTGTCTTCCTTTTTTTTTTTTTTTGTCTGACAGAGGGAAAAAAAGGAAGGTTAATGAAAAAAAGTGTAATTTTAAGGTCTTGTAGAAAATAACGGACACGGACGACATACCAGTTGTGCATCAGTTTTTTTTGACGGACCCATTGACTTGAATGGGTCCGTCCTCAGTTTTCCACTGACAAGAATAGGACAGGTTATATTTTTTTGACGGACTGGAATCACGGACGCGGAGAAAAAAAAAACAGGACTATCAGTTTTTTTTCACAGCTCCATAGAAATGAATGGGACCTCGGCTAAACTGTGAAAAATGACGGAACAGACGCGGATGCACACAATGGTCGTGTGCATGAGGCCTTAAACACATAGGGGGCAGGGGCGGACTGGCCATAGATCCTACTGGGAAGTGTATAATACTGCTAAGGGGAACGTATTTTGAGCAGTATGTTGTGCTGTACTGTGTATTTGGTTCTGCTGGGACAGCATTTTTGGCTGCACTACTATATTGCTGGGGCCACTTTTAGGTTTGTTTCATTTTTCAAACCTGCTATTCCAGTTTTGTAGAGCAAGAAGGTCACAAGAGACTCCCGTGTACGACATTTGGTGCATATTCCGCATCATTTGGTGGGCTTTGCAAGTGGAGTAAAAGTAGGTCAGGATTTCAGAATAGAACATATTTAAGTCTCATTTATGATATTCAACTCTTTTTTTAAAAGTCACAAAAAAGTGGCCTCTTCACTCCAGGCAACCCCCTGGTACACCACATGGCACTTGTGCCGAATATATTATTACTGTGCACCATATCATAAATTTGGCGCAACCTCACCAAGCAAAGGCAAACTTAAAACTGACAGCAAAACCACCACAAATGATAAATTCCCCCCAGATTTTCCCCTTCACAGACTAGGGGAGTTTACTATGCTGCAAGTCCCAAATTTCATTGCATGCTTCTTTTGGCATCACAATGTGCAAATTTTACCCCTTTATGATACCTTTCAGAGGTGGTGAGAAAAGGTGCCTGGCGAGGGCAGCGTAGCACGCCCAGCACATTTATCTTTATTCATGTGAAGGAAAAAAAAAAAAAAAAAAAAAAAAAAGAAGACTGGCTCGCAGCCAGCAGGAGTATGTGCCAAATACATGAGAGTCGGGCACCTCTGCAGAAACACCCTCCGGCGGCACAGCAGGAATCAAGAACAGCAAGGAAACCACCAGTCTTGATAAATGTCCCCAAGAGCCCATTCAGACGGCCGTATGAACGGGTCCGTAAAAGATGCGGACAGCACACCGTGTGCTGTCCGCATCCGTGGTTCTGTTCCGCGGCTCTGCGGAAAGGATAGAGCACGCAGACAAGAATAGGCATCATCTATTATGGTTGCGGCCATGTGCAAATTGCGGAAGGCACAAGGCTGGTATCCGTGTTTTGCGGATCTGCAAAACACTACGGCTGTCTGAATGAGGCCTAGATTTAAGAAAACAGTAGAAAATGGTGCACGTTTGTTTTTCCAGTGACCCTTGATCAGTGGAAAATTGCTGAGGTGTGAATAACCACATTAGTCAGTGGATCCATGTGCTGTCTGTGGAGAGGACGGACAGCGCACAGCCATGATTCAATGTGTGTGACAGAGACCCTAAAAGAACCACCCTATGAAGATGCCCCTAGTTTCAGACGAGAATGTTCGGGTGTTATTTCCTTGCCTGAACGCTGCTCCATGATGGTTTATAATGCTGTGGGTTCCTGCCTGACCTCCGCTGTAATGTACTCAACTGGTGGCTTTGTCAGCACAGTTCATCACAGCGGAGTTCAAGCAGGAACCCACAGCATCATAAATCCTTATAGTAATGCCTGGGGCATTGGCTCAAGTCAGAAAGAATATTCTCTGCCACCTGCTCACTGTAGCTAGGATGGTTATCCCAAGACATTGGAGATCGACGGTAGTGCCCTCTGTCCATGAATGGTCGGAAGAGGTTCCATTCATTCATAGAATTAGTAGCGGAGGCTCACGACCGCACATCCGCTTTTTCAGCCCTCTGGAACTCATGGATGGCTTTCATGGCCTGCAGAGTTGGAATGACTGCCGATGGATCCTATATAGTGCCTGTATGTAGAGCGAATGTCAGGTTCTTATCAGGTTTATCTGCGTGATATCTGCCCCCCCCCTATTCTTACCGCTCTTGCTTGCTTTTTCCTTCTTTCACAACTGGGATTAGTCGTCAACATGCCCTCTGCAAACAGGAGATGCCAAGATGGTTGAGATTATATTGCCCGTTTATTATCGTGCTCATTTATGTCACCTTGTCTTTATACATGATGTGGACAGGTTACACTGTTACGCACTTTTTGTATCCGAGAATTGTACTGATAAAATAAGATTATACAAGAGCAGTGTTCGGACCGGGAACTGATGCTCACAGACAGAGCGCGAGTCCCCAAATGAACACGCCTTACAAAACTCGAGAGAAGTCCACTCTGGCCGTGCACTGCGCGGATTTTCCACAAAAATCGGTGTAGAAGCAAAGTCAAAGTCAATCTCCCCCACACAGTACTGAAAAAGCAGACAGCGTATATTGACCTACATTGCAGATTTTAAATCCACAGCATGTCAGTTTATTCTGTAATCTGTGGAAGATCTGCATGTAAAGCATGTGGATTTATTATTTATTTATTTTTAATGGATTTTGCTGCTGGAATCCACTGTGGATTTTTCTCATGTGGACATAAGGATAAGGCCTCATGCACACAACCGTTCAGTTTTTTTTTGCTGTCCGCAAATTGCGGGCCTTCCACAATTTGCAGAATGGAACAGGCGGCCCATTGTAGAAATGTCTATTCTTGTCTGCAAAAACAGACAATAGAACAAGTTATATTTATTTTGCGGGGCCACGGAACGGAGCAACGGAGTTGCGGCCCCATTGAAGTGAATAGGTCCGCACCTGAGCTGTAAAAACTGCAGCTTGGATGCGGACCAGAACAACTTTTGTGTGCATGAGGCCCCCTTTATCACTGTACCACATTATAACTGATGTAAAGGTAATACATCTGAGCGGAGGCGATTCTTCCCTGCAGAGGTTATGCTGCAGCCCCTACCCTCCTAGCTCCGGTCTCTGTACTAGAACAGGAAGTCCAGGTCCTTCTTCAGACTTTAGCTTTGTGTACTGTATACAGTGTGCACTGACAGAAGCCTATTGTCAGAAAATAGCTCTGACCGCCTTGTTGCACAGCTCCTTGCTTCAGGCTTGTTTCTTAGCCCTAAATTTTCCAACACATGCCATTTTTTTTTTTCCAGTAAAGGTGAATTCTGTCAGTTTTTTACCTGTTGATCCAGAGCTAAAAGGTACTTTCACACTAGCGTTATTCTTTTCCGGTATTGAGTTTTGTCCTAGGGGCTCAATACCGGAAAAGAACTGATCAGTTTTATTCTAATACATTCTGAATGGAGAGAAAACTGTTCAGTATGTATCAGAATGTCTTCAGTTCAGTCCCTCTTACAGAATTTAGCCAGTGAAAATACCGCAGTATGCTGCGGTATTTTCTCAGTCCAAAATTCCGGAACATATTGAAGACTAATCCGAGTTGTGAAAGAAAGAAAAAGAAAGCAAGAGCGATAAGAATGAGGGGGGAAGGGGGGGGGGGGGGGGTGCAGATATCACGCAGATAAACTATATAGGATTCTTGGATCCATCGGCAGTCATTCCAACTCTGCAGGTCATGAAAGCCATCCATGAGTTCCAGAGGGCTGAAAAAGCGGATGTGCGGTCGTGAGCCTCAGCTACTAATTCTATGAATGAATGGAACCTCTTCCGACCATTCATGGACAGAGGGCACTGCCGTCGATCTCCAATGTCTTGGGATAACCATCCTAGCTACAGTGAGCAGGTGGCAGAGAATATTCTTTCTGACTTGAGCCAATGTTCCAGGCATTACTATAATGATTTATGATGCTGTGGGTTCCTGCTTGAACTCCGCTGTGATGAACTGTGCTGACAAAGCCACCAGTCGAGTACATTACAGCGGAGGTCAGGCAGGAACCCACAGCATTATAAACCATCATGGTGCAGCGTTCAGGCAAGGAAATAACACCCGAACATGCTCATCTGAAACTACAGGTATCTTCATATGGTGGTTCTTTTAGGGTCTCTGTCACACACATTGAATCATGGCTGTGCGCTGTCCGTCCGCTCCACAGACAGCACATGGAGCCATTGACTAATGTGGTTATTTACACCTCAGCAATTTTCCACTGATCAAGGGTCACTGGAAAAACAACAGACGTGCACCACTTTGGTCTGTGATGTGGACCTACACACCCATTGAAGACTATGGGACTGTGAGCAGGCATGCATCTTGTTTCAGGGGCCATGCTGCAGGGACTTGTTAAAAAATTATTTTTTACTGGGGGGAGGGGAGTGGGCACACAGGAAGTTTTTTCGTTAGAGAAGTCAACAGAACAGCAGAATCCTGTGATTTCAGTAGGACCAATAAACTATCTCAGGCATCTTACACACGAGCGATCTTTCCATCAGGATGCAATGCACGAGGTGAAAGCACAGGATCTGGACTGAATCCTGACCCATTCAGTTCAATGGGTCGGTGTGTGCACACATGCGTACTTTTTAACATATCCTCTTCACATTTAGGGAAAGGAAAAAAAGAAAAAATTTGCAGCGTTTTCTATATTGTGCAGCTTTTCACGCAGCCCTGGCTCTATAGAAGTGAATGGGGAGGCTGATGATTGCTAGGAGATGTAGATGATGATTCTTCTTCACGCACATGAAAATCCAGATACAATCTGGACGGGACACACTGAACCCAATCAGAGACAAAACTGATTGAACTTGCACGCAAAACCATCAGTTTTCCCCTGAACAGACCCTGCACCGCTGACGCGTCATGGCTGAGGTCAGCGATTGGATGACTGTCCATGCAGGGAGGGCGGTGAAGACAGCCTTGGACAGAGCTGGGTCAGAGCAGCGGGACCAAGTATACTGCCCTTTACAGGTCCTGCAGGGTCAAGGGCAGGATTAAAAATTATTTTAAAATATGTGAACCAATCACTTTAACGATCACTTGTCCACATACTATCAAAAACTGCTGCAGTTACTGACCCTCTAAAGTGCAATCTGTCCATGTAAGGCTGCTTTCACACTAGCGTTCGGGTGTCCGCTCGTGAGCTCCGTTTGAAGGGGCTCACGAGCGGACCCGAACGCAGCCGTCCAGCCCTGATGCAGTCTGAATGGAGCGGATCCGCTCAGACTGCATCAGTCTGGCGGCGTTCAGCCTCCGCACGGACAGGCGGACAGCTGAACGCTGCTTGCAGCGTTCGGGTGCCCGCCTGGCCGTGCGGATCCGTCCAGACTTACAATGTAAGTCAATGGGGACGGATCCGTTTGAAGATGCCACAATATGGCTCAATCTTCAAGCGGATCCGTCCCCCATTGACTTTACATTGAAAGTCTGGACGGATCCGTCCGAGGCTATTTTCACACTTAGCTTTTTTTTTGCTAATATAATGCAGACGGATCCGTTCTGAACGGAGCCTCCGTCTGCATTATTACGATCGGATCCGTTCAGAACGGATCCGATCGAACGCTAGTGTGAAAGTAGCCTAAAAGAACCCATAGTAAGAGGCCTGAATTAGGAACAGTGATAGATGTGTGTTATCTGTAAACAGATTCTATCTATCTATCTATATATATGAGAAAAATCCAACGGGAGCACCATCCAGAGAGCGGGTGCACCATCCAACAATGGGTTTCAAACTTGCGATGTTTCGGCTCACATGAGCCTTCCTCACATGAGATAGAGATAGATATATATATATATATCTATCTATCAGTTTCCCAGAAATAGAGAAGAAAAAGGGATGGCACAATGAGTCTTGTGGTACACCGACTCAAAGAGGGTATAGAGAGATTCATTGGGACTCAGGGATTCTAAAAGGCCTTACAGAAATATAGCAGAATCTGGGGGAGCAGAGGCGGACCGTGTGTGGAGAAAGCACCTTACTAGTATTTGGTTTACTGGCGTTTTGGTTTCTGTTTCCGAGATCCGGTCAGGGCTCTCCCAAGCGGTCCAAAATGGATCAGTTTTGCCCTAACACATTCTGAATGGAAAAGGATCTGCTCAGAATGCATCAGTTTGCCTCTGATCGGTCTCCATTCTGCTCTGGAGACTGACAAAAAAACTCTGCCTGCAGCATTTTGGTGTCCGTCTGACGAAACCGAGCCAAACGGATCCGTTCTGACACACAACATAAGTCAATGGGGACAGATCAGTTTTCTCTGACAATAGAAAACGGATCCGTCCCCTATTTACTTTCAATGGTGTTCATGACGGATCTGTCTTGGCTATGTTAAAGTTAATACTGAACGGATGCAGACTTTTGTTTTATCTGAACGGATCCGTCTGTGCAGATCCATCACGGATCCCCACCAAACACGAGTGTGAAAGTAGCCTTAGCAGTTCGCATGTCACGGTTGAGAACAGTTTCTGTTGAATGCTTTGGCTACAATCCAGATTCTGGGTGATCAAATAAGGAAATGGGTAGAAACTTCTGAGCAGTTTGGAGAGGATTGGGTGTTGCAATGCAAATCAACAGTGTAAGTTAAGATGCGAAACTCTGCTATACATCTATCTCACAGAAACGTGCCTCTTTCTCCACTTATCAGGCTCAGTGTTAACCCAATCACAGCTCTTTGCTCTGACATCCACTATAAACGATTCCCCTTCCCTACATCAGACACTGCTTCAGTCCGTTACTTCTAATAAGACATACTACATCTTCACTGGAGGCGGCACACGGCGCAGGAGGCAAAATTAATCCTGAGGATGTGGTGACTAGCAGGGCCCTGCTGCGCTAGGGGAATCGTGAGGCAACCCCCCCCCCCCCCCCATCCTGGGTAGCTGCGAGGAGAGGTTTAACATAATTCTCACAAAAGGTCACATAGTGGAAACACGGTTCAGCCCAAGTACGGAACATGCCTTTTCTGCACCATTAATTTTAAGTGGCGGTATAGTAACACTTCTAAACACTCAGCAAAGTCTCTAATCTTCTGCTAGAAATCACCACACACAACTAGGAAGATTACAGGTATTCACGTGTGCAAATGTATAGGTATGGCGGGCTTATGTAACTACACCGACACTTTACATCATACCCATCATTATAGTGTTGTTATGGTTGCAGAGATGAGTAGTAGATATGAATATATAAAACTTTGTAATGTATCTTATTCAAAGTAAGGCTGAATTGATAATACCTCCATTTATTTCCATTAGAGGAGCAGAACGATGAAAATAACAGAAATGCCCGGTACTGGCAATAACTGACCCAAACAGATCCCACTGATTACAATGAGGTCCGTTTAGTTACCTTTTTTTTAGCTGAGAAAAATATTTTCTTCTGCATGAAGATGAACGAGCACTACTATGATTGTTCATCCCCACACATTGGGGGAGATTTATCAAACTGGTATAAAGTAGAGCTGGCTTAGTTGCCCATAGCAACCAGGCAGATTCCACCTTTAATTTGACAGCTCCTTTGGAAAATAAGGTGGAATCTGATTGGTTGCTATGGGCAACCAAGCCAGTTCTACTTTACACCAGTTTGATAAATCTCCCCCATTGTTTGTTAGTAACATATCCCTGGGCGATGTGCTGCTGAGAAATGGGTTCACATGAAATATGCCTTCATCTGATGGACCAGTGTTTGCTCGTCCTTCCAGCAATCAGCATCACCTTACATGGGGCAATTATCAGGAATCGGTGCTTATCCAAACGGTCGGCCATGATAATTGTATTTTGAAAATCAGATGTGTGAACTGACCCTTAGACTGCGACATCTTTAGCCACCTAAAACACAGCGACCCATGAGCCCCATCTTCATTCCAGGTTCAGAATCCAGTCATAACCCTACTCTCTCTCTCTGTCTTCTCTGCTGACGGACATCATAAAGGATCGTCCCTAAGTTTATTTATATTCCAACCTGTATGTCTATCAAAGAAACACACACAGCAAACAGAACTGCAGTATAAAGCATAGAGTAAGAACCGAGCAGCAGCATGCTCTTCTGAAAAGACCAATGGTGGAATCAGAGCAGACAACCTCATGCACACAATACCGCCCTAGAACAGGACAAGTTATATTTTTTGTGGGACTTTTTTGTGCGGTCTGCACTTTCTGAATGGGTCCGAGTCTGATCTGCAAAACATGCGGATCGGATGCAGATGAAAGACGGCCGTGTGCAGGAGGCCGCACTGCGATTTGGACTCTTTCTTCCAGGAGCAGCATTACTCCTCCTCCGACAGAAGTGGGGGAATCATGTGCTGTAATAAGAATATTAGATTCTGCTTTGAAAGCCGAGCGGCATTCGTTCTATTCTCACACCTCCGGACACTTGGAGTAATTTCATTATTGCAACTGTGGAAAGCAAATGTCAGACAAAATCCAGGAATCCATTGAAGCGGCTGGAAGGTGAAGCAGAGAAGCACTGGCTGAACAGGAGCGTTACCGCGCTATCCGACAGCCTGTGGTTATAGTCATCATGTAAAGGTCCCTATTAAATACAAGATTATATGATTAAAACGAGCGCTGCAGATAATGTAAACAGATTCCTGGGTGTAGTTTAGGCCTCTTTTACACGAGCGATACGGATAGTGTCAGGACGCGTCCAGTGAAGCTCGCACCATTTCGCAAGAAAGTTCTGTAATGCATTTTGATACGTTTTTCACACGTGTGATAAAAAAAAAAATAAAAAAAAAAAAACAGAAGGTTTACAAACAACATCTCTTAGCAACCATCAGTAAAAAACTGACAAAAATAGTTCTTTTTTTTGCGGGGCTGCGGAACGGATATACGGAAGTGGACAGCAGACAGGTGCGGTGTCTGCATCTTTTGTGGGGCCACTGAGATGAATGCTCCTGCATCCGACCCACTAAAAACGTGGATCGGATGCGAACCAAAACCACGACCATGGGCATGAAGCCTTAGGCTTGGGCTACACTGACTCTTGTGCAGCACAACTGATTGATTAACATGAATGAACCAGAGGTGCAGTGCACATCCATGTAACCGCACACCTAAATCCTCCGGTTGGAGATTCTGACCAATTTGCCCCAGATGTCACCGTCTGCATCGCAAAGAATGACATGATGCGAAGTAAATATCCATACAATTAGGCTACTTTCACACTCGCGTTTGGTGCGGATCCGTCATGGATCTGCACAAACACATCCGTCCAGATAATACAACTGCATGCATTGGTTCAGAACGGATCCGTTTGTATTATCTTTAACATAGCCAAAACGGATCCGTCTTGAACACCATTGAAAGTCAATGGAGGACGGATCCATTTTCTATTGTGCCATATTGGGTCAGTGAAAATGGATCCTTCCCCAATGGCTTACATTGTGTGCCAGAACGGATCCGTTTGGCTCAGTTTCGTCAGACAGACAGTGTCCGCCGCCAGAGCAGAATGGAGGCTGAACGGAGCCAAACTGATGCATTCTGAGCGGATCCTTAGCCATTAAGAATGCATTAAGGGCAAAACTGATCCATTTTGGACCACTTGTGAGATCTCTGAATGGATCTCCCAAACGGAAACCAAAACGCCAGTGTGAAAGTAGTCTTAGATGTGTTTTTGAAAATCTCATCTTCTTAGCTGGTAACGCAATATGCTGTGGATTTCCCGCATGAAAGGGCGCCTGCACAAGCAGAAGATTTTGTGGCAGAAAATTCCGGGACTCAGTTCCAGAATTTTCTGCCAAAAAATCTGCTGCGTGTGAAGGTGCCCTTAATGTGGCCTCATATACAAGGCTTCGTGTATAAGAAAAAATAAAAAACCACGAATGCAGGCAGAGGCATAGTTTGGGCCTATAGAAGGCTACGGGTGCAGATTTCAGGGCACATCCGTGTAGCCATGAGCACCAGGGTACAGTACGATGCCACTAGAAGTCCCTGACGTCGGGTCACATTCAACCAAGGTGCCATAACCCAGATACAACCAAAGAAAGACATAAGTTGTGAAGGTGGTAAAAGTGCCAACTATACCACACATTCTATTACCACGTCTACGCCATTTTATCTAGCCCACTACTATGGTGTCACTTTGAGAATGGGCACGATACTCATTTCAGACCGCAGATAACTCACCTAAACGTATGCACATAACATCAATCTGTGCCCTTATGTAACAGGTTTTACTAAAATAAACCTTTCACATGTGGATAGAGAAAACCTACACAGACACATCTGGTGATGTAACAGACTGCAGGTGTATGCACCGGGATAGCAGAGCTGTGTATGTCTTGTTACATAGCGCTGAATAAACATTCCTTCGCTGCCTGAATGGGTGTGAAATCCGGCTTCATTCAGTCCTGGAAATATTACACCTGTATAGCCCTAAAGCTGGAGTGATATGGAGGTGCAGGAATCCTGCCCAGGGCCGCAGGTGACCTTGTCTGTTATCGGCTGCGGTGACGGACGAGCTGGCTGAACTCCAAAATCTACTAGAACCGATGGGGCTGCTGCGGCCACTGCGCCGTGGATGGGGCCCCTAATATGTTGTTATCTCTTATCAGCGAGGGTGCTGGGTGTCGGACCCCCACCAATCTGATACTGGTGACATATCCTGATGACTAGAGACCAGACAACATGGTACACTGCGCCGTTAATTGCAATCTAGGATTTTTGGAAAAACTATGAAAGTGTCAATAACAATCAAAAAAACACATGAGTAGTGCTCAGCGGCATAGGCAATATTCGAATTCGCAATATTTTGTGAATTTTTGTCCGAATATTCGCAATAAATTTGCTAATTCGATAATTTGTGATCTCCAGTCATTGTTTACTTGATCGCAAAAAAATCGGCAATGTAATATATTTGCGAATTCTCGAAGCGGCGATATTCGCGATTAAAATTCGCGATTCGAATATTTGCGCCAACACTAATGAGTTTTCTCGCAAATTATTCAACTTTTCATTGGACAATTTTATCACCACAGTCAGATTATCGCCATGGACACTACTTAAAAGGGGTTGTGCAAGCTATTATTTTATGTAGGGAAACTGCCCATCCAGCGCTGCAGTGGTTACATGCGGTAAGCCATTGGCTGCAGTGCCTTCCTCATCTCTGGACTGCAGCCAGTGACGCCCCGTGTACCGCTGCAGCCAATGGCTAGCCTCAGTAGTGGACGGCCATCACCGCTGCGGCCAATGGCTAGCCTCAGTAGTGGACGGTCCATCACCGCTGCGGCCAATGGCTAGCCTCAGTAGTGGACGGTCATCACCGCTGCGGCCAATGGCTAGCCTCAGTAGCGGACGGCCATCACCGCTGCGGCCAATGGCTAGCCTCAGTAGCGGACGGCCATCACCGCTGCGGCCAATGGCTAGCCTCAGTAGCGGACGGCCATCACCGCTGCAGCCTGAGGAAGGGAAGTTTTTATTACTGTATTTTATCAGGCTTCCCGGTAACTTTCCTACATGAAAAATAACTGACAACCCTTTAAGGGTTGCACTGCTGACATCTTACTGCAGCTATATGGCATTGAGTATATAACAAACCATGTGCACTTACACAGGTCACTGAACTCTACGGCTTAGTAGTGTGGAAAATCAGCAGCGTCAGTAAAGGACCATGCTGCGCACAAAAACCACAGCGGAAACTGATCTGTCTGAATTTATGCGGCGGTTCTCCTCTGTGGATATCACCCCTTGTAATGGAGACGGTGAGATCCACAGCAAAAAACGCATGCGATATGGTGCATTCTCGGGTACGTCCACGCAGGATGAAAAGTCTGCAGATTTGTCAATGGGGATGCAGCGGTTATCCGGATCCAGTAGCCTCTGGTCGGTCGTTCCCTGCCGGATCAGGTTAGCGGAGATGTGAACAAGCCCTTACACATGGATAAAGAATACGGTCGTGTGCACGAAATCTGCAGCGTTAACCAACCTGCAGTGCGGTTGGCAAATCTCCATTATGTCTATCTACACTCGTGGATTAAAAAACCATGACAAATTCACTGCGAAACCTGTGGAGGAAATTCTGCCCTGGAAAATGGACTCTATATGACTGTACCCTA